>NW_026775576.1:71082549-72312549 GCF_030987335.1 Cornus florida | reverse complement strand
TGATTTATATATATATATACCTACACATATGTTATTTAATGTATATATGTGTTTAACACCTTCTTTAATAATCCTTGATTATTTAAAATCAATATACATACATACATACATATATATATATATATATATGTATATATATATATTCATCCTTCCATACAACTCATAGACAAATTAAACTATATATACACATATATAAATAATTTTATATATATATATATATATATATATATATATATATATATACACTTCCTTCCATAACAAACTATTAATTTATTATATTTACACAAATTAGTGCAACTAAATATGTCAGAAATAGTTTCCTTTAAATACTCCATATTGGTTTAAATAGTTTTCCGACACCGTCTCACTAAAATGTAAATATCTCTTATTAAGATAAGAATCTGATAATGAAATTGGTACCATTGGAAAGAGGACGAAAAATCCTTGAATTTGAGCTCAAGAATGACCCAATTTCGATTTAAAATAATTAAGTTATGACCTTTTAAATTTTGAGTAACAAAACAAGAATAATAATAGGTTGAGCTCAATGGTTACTGTGAGCGCGCCCACACCGGATTATATCATTGAGCTCACACAAATGCACCACACCAGATTAGCTCACTTGAGCTCACATGTATGCATCCACACCTAATTATCTCACCGAAGCTCACATGTATACACCCATACCAGATTATCTCACATGAGCTCATATGTACCCATCTACACCACATCAACTACCCATTAATCAAGACCCATCAGAGGCCCAGATTCCATGTGCACCGTGATAGCATGCGCCGCATCACACCGAATTACTAACCTATTCTTTTTATGCCGCCGCTACAGAACCTCATATTTGTATATATATATATATATATTTGCCCAGAATATATATAAATAATTCTAAATAATTCCAGAAAAATATTAAACAACTCTACATTTTTTTAAAAAAATTACAGAAAATTCTCAAAAAATTCTATAAACCCTAAATAATTCTCTTGGGTCAAAGATCAAGCATAAACAGTTGATATTAAATATATACAACCTATATACATAATTAAAATCCTACAATTTCAAAAAAATAAAAATAATAATCAATCATGCTTTTAATACTTCAATTTAATCATGATTTAACCAAATAAAATTAACTTAATATTTTTGTTATTAACTCCCTTCTAACCATGATTTAAATTAACAATTTAATTAAATTAAAGCCTTAATACTCAAGGTGAAATCCTTATGGGTTCTAAGAGGAAAGATAGAGAAAACTCGCCTGAAGGTTTCGAAACGAAACCGACGCTTTAAGCTTAATTATCTCTTTCAATTCCGTCGTCCTCCTTTTCAGATCCGACCTCCTCCTTGTCAGCCCTTCTTCTTCCTCTCTCTCTGTCTGTTTTATTTTTCTAACGTGTAAAACCTTTAACCCTAAAGCCTTATGTGTATTTTTATACACCTTAAATTCCAAATCCTATTCCAACTAGTATTATGAATTAAAATAATAATCTTTAAATAATTTATATCTATAAACATATATATATATATAAATACATATTCCTTCCATAATTAACTCATTAGTTAATTAAATCATATATACTTATAAATATCAATAAATATATATCTATATATATATCTTTCCACAACAATTATTAATTAATTATATTTATATATAATTATATATATATATATATATATATATATATATATATAATTGATACAAAAGTGATCATTTAAATAATTAAATAACCACGGACTTTCATTAATTAACCCAATAAGGCTTCATACAAGCCCAAGACCACATCTTTTGGTCCAACTTTCCTTAAGCCCAATCCAATTAATTTAAATAAATAAGATAATTAATTAAATACAGAAATTAAAATAACTAATTACATGAAGCACATAAACAAACAAGAATTTACAACTAAGTCATATAATACCAATAAAATCAACACACCACTAATTCAATCAATAATCAACCACACAAACAATCAATCATCATACATAATCACGAAATATAACTTAATTAAAATAAGATAATTAATCTAGCACTCAATAAAATAAAATAAATCATTGAAAAATAAAATAAAATAATTAATCCTAATTAATAAATCTTTTAAAATTATCGGGGTATTACAAATGCTCATTCTCAAACTTTAGCCAAGTTAAAAGCTCAAGTTGAGCAAATTGCAAGTATTCTTTCTTGTCAAGAGGAAGTGGAAGAGGCAAATGAAAAAATGGCAAGAACATCAATGTATATAGATGAGGTTGATGAGAGTGAAGAGGATAAAGTAAGTGAGCTAGTGCTTAGCACTTTATCTTGTATAGAGGAGGAAGTGGCAAGTGAGTTAGTAGCCAATCCAATAGAGTATAACATGATTAATGAGGACTTTCCTTGTTTTGATTATGATTTTATCTATAACCTTACTACTCTAGAGAGTGAGGAGGTGTTGACCACACTTGAGGTATGAGAGGAGGAGGAGGAACTCGTTGAAGAGGGCCTTCCTTCTATTATCTCTAATGACCCTCTTGAGACTTGTCTTTTTGAAATGTATAAAAATTGTAGTTTTAACCTTGAAAGCTCTAAAAATGAAATAAACTCTCTAATGGACTCCTTAGCTTACTTGGAAGGTAAGGAGATGGTTATTTTTTAGGAAGAAAAAAGGGATGAAGAGAAGATGTTTCTTGACATTCCAAATGAGTCTTTGATAGACAATGCCTCACAAATTATCAAAGTGAATAATCATTTGAATGTGTTTCAAGAACACAAAAATGAGGCAAGCATAACCATGATTGATTTTGTTTTCAAGACCGTGGATGAAAGGAACAATATCATCTCTTTTATTTCTTTTCAAGTCATTCTTTTGGAGGATGATTTTCTTGTTGTAAGTGGGACATTAAATGAGAAAATGGAAAAGATGATCAATAAGGATGTTTCATGTCCAGTTTTTGATTCATTTGGTTAGTGAGTTGACCCAACGTCTTGCTAGAGACGTTAAACACTAGTATTCGTAGAGTTTCACAACTCTATTCCTCCCTCATTTCTTTTTGTTTTTCATTTCTTGCGACGTTTAGATATTTATTTTGGGTTCATATACACTGTGAGGAATTGTAATAAGGATTGCATGAGCTTTCATGTCATAATTGAGCATTTTGCATAAGTTCGATCGATCTCAAATGAGAGTTTGATCGATCGAACTTTATTCCTACAGCAAACCTGCATCCAAATCACTCTCTGTCTCATCGATCCAAGAAAATCTTCAGATCTCAATTCTCAGTTAGATCGATCAGAAGACCTTCGATTGATCCAAGCATCAAGTCTGATCGATCTTGAGTTTCAATACTTAGAAAAATTTTAAGCCTGCATCCATCTACATATTTCAGCTCTCTGTTTGATCGTTCGAAACATTCCAAGATCGATCTGAAAGTTCTTCGATCGATCCAACTTCATCATTGGATCGATCATAAGTTCCAACACTTAGAAAATTTTTGAACCCAAAAACCTGCATATTTTTACCTCTCTCAGATCGATCGAGCATTTTCTCTGATCAATCGAACATTTCTGCAGGTTTTGAAAATTTATTTTTACTTTTACTTTTATTTTTATTTTTGTTTATAATTCAAAAATTCCAAAAATATTTCTTTTTTTTTTTATTTCGTTTATTTTATTTTATTTTTCATTAAAAAAAAAATCCAAAAATATTTTGTTTAACTTTAATTTTTCTTAATTTTTAATTTTTAATTTCGAAAAAAGAAAAAAAAAATTAAAAAAAATAAAAATAAAAAATTTTATTATTCTTTGCATTTTTTATTTCCTTGTCTTTTTACTTCTTGCATTTTTATTTACTTGCCTTTCTATTTATGTTTGTGTACATATTTGTTTTGTCTAAAAATAAAATTAAAAAAAAAGAAAAAAAAAAAAAAAAGAGACGGTTTTTCAAAGAAGCATTCCGTCTTACTAGAGACGTTAAACTTAGCACCCATTTTACATATTTCTTGCATTTTTCATTTCTCTTTGCATGTTTTCACATATAAAAAAAATAAAAAAATAAATAAATATATATATATATATATATATATATATATATATATATTTTGCATCCTTTTTTTTATTGCATGTTTATTTGTTTTATTTTTGTGTGTGTGTACATACTTGTTCAAAAAAAAAAAAAATATATTTTTTTATTTTTTATTTTTCATTATTTTAGTCTTGTATCTATCTTACTTTTTATTTTTCATTTATTGTATTGTACATATTCTTTTATCATTGTGCCCTTATGTGTATTCATGCACACTTTATGCTTTAGGCAGGGCTTGATCTCATATCTCTCTTTCATCTTGTGCTATATTGCCTTAGAATGCATGATTATTCTTATCCCATTTGATATTTGATGTGAGTTTGCTAGTATGGTTATTCAAATAGGTTGTTGATTCTAAGTTTGGGGGAGACGTCTTTCGAATTGGATCATGACCGGGCTTCATGTCTATATCACCACGGTATACTCTTTCCATCTTTTTCATTGTTCTCATTGCACATTGAGGACAATGTGTGGTTTAAGTTTAGGGGTAAGGTGACTTTGTTGCATTCTACTCAAAATTGAACTTTAAATGCATGATTGAGATTGGAGATCCATGATTAGCGACGATTTTGATCTTTTGAGAACTATATTGCTTAAAATTTAAAAATTGTTTGACTTGAGAGTCCAATACTCCTTGTATGCCTTGTGGATGCCATTTAGGAGTAAATTTTTCGAAAGATTGATATCTTGCTTGCATTTGTGGTCCACATCATCTTGATTTTGTGATTGTTTTGAGATTCATTCTAGGATTCTACACTAGCACAGGCGCACACTAGCATTCATTTGTA
Organism: Cornus florida; assembly: GCF_030987335.1. Classification (NCBI taxonomy): domain Eukaryota; kingdom Viridiplantae; phylum Streptophyta; class Magnoliopsida; order Cornales; family Cornaceae; genus Cornus; species Cornus florida. The sequence continues at coordinate 72,307,691 of NW_026775576.1, read as the reverse complement.
GGGTACATGCTTTGTTGATTATTGAATTAGTTATCCCAATTGAGCTAGAAGTGCATTGAAAGCTTTCATTCTTGATAAAGGTGGATAACAACCCATTTTCACTAAGTAGCCGGGATTCTAGCCTCATTAAGCATTGAACTTCTCGCGCCGAAAGGTGGAGGGCCTAAACTCTAGGTTAATAATTGAATTTAAAAAAAAAAAAAAAAAAAAGAAGAAGAAGTTGCAAAAGTAATAAAAAGTGAGGACTTCTCCCAAAAGGTAAGAAGTGGGAAATGATTAGATGGAGGTTGTCTTGATTTATAGCCTAGTTCATTTGAGCTTGTAAGTCCGTAGGGGTGTTTGAATGCCTAATGCCCTAAAGCCGTCTGGTTTGGGAGTCATTGACCTAACGCTCGACCTCATGAATCGCTAGAAAGCTTAATAGATCAACACATTGCACCATGCTTCCGTCTTTGATCCTTTAAAAAAAAAAAAAAAAAAAAAAAAAAAAATCGAGTGAAAAGAATAAGCGCACCTAGATGAATAAAGCTTTAATAAAAGGTCCACTTTTTGTCTTGATAATTGGTACTAGATTTGTATACTAGTTTAAGGGTAAGGATGTGATTAATTCTTTAGTTGGCTAAGATAGTAACATATTTGATGTCGGTCCACTCAAAAGGATTCTAGAGTTGTTTTGATTTGCATAATCATTTTCTTGATGTGTAGAGGACCATATTTGTTTGCTTGATGTTGAGATTTTGGGAGATTGCTTGGAAATGGTTGAAAAATTGCATACTTCAGGTAGTTTTCTCCCAATGCTTGTTTGCAATATTGGTGCCTCTTTTGAAAGAATGAGCTTAATGTTTGTGGGTATCATTTCTGGAAACCCTCACGAGACTTCACTCGTCTACTAGGGGTAACCTAGGAGTTTAAAGGGCTTGTTGCATATGCTAAATGCAATCGTATTCCCTACGAAAGTGACGTTATTCATTTATTGCTTTCTAGTTATAGTTGTTTAGTTGTTCATTTCATTTCTTTACTTCGTAGTTCATTGCTAGGAACTAGCAGTATTTAAGTTTGAGGGTGTGATGAGCACTGAAAAGTACACTTTTAAACCCCTTAAGCTTGAGTGTTCTAGGACCTTTATCTATCTTATTTACCCGTTTTAGTACTTATTTGTGTTTTTGTCTATTTCAGGTCAATAATGTTAAAATAGGCTAAAAATGGATTCTTAAGGCCTTTTTGGAGTCAAACTAAGTCTCAGTGATGATCCGGAGCAAAAAGAGGCTGATTTGGAGCAAAATGAGGCCAATGCTGAAAAACTGCCAAGTTGGATCGATCAAACTTTTTCTCTGATCGATCCAACTTTTTCTTTGATCGATCGAACATTGCTGACAGTGAGCTGTCTTATTCCCGTGCGCGCCCAAAAGTCCACATACCACATAGTACGGGATTAGATATTTTTGGAGCTATATTCCTGACTTAGTGACTAAGAAAATGACATTCTATATAAAGGGAAGAGACCCATTTGTAAAGAAGCTTTTTTTTCATTTTATTTTTTATTTTTCTCTCTCTAGCAAAGTTAGAGATTAGGGTCAGAAGAAAAGAGGGAAGTGGAGGCACATCTCAAGATCCATCTCTAGACCACTCTCTCTCTCCATCTCTAGAGCTTTAAAGAAGAAGAAGAGGAAGAAAAAGATGGAGCCATGTTTGGAGCTTGATTCCATGACCACATCTACCTCCTCCATGATTGGCTAGATCTACACTTAGGGCTTGGATAAGCCCTAAGTCTTGTGTAATCTAAACCCTTGTATTTCTATTTTTGGGGATTTATATATATTGTTGTGATTAGTGTTCTAACCTTGTGAATTTCATGAATCTTGGTATATTTCTATGATTTCTATAGTTTAATTCTTCCTATTAATTCTCTAGTTTATTTACATGTCTATGTGTGATTAAATTAGGAATTATTTCCTACATAATTCATATAGATTAATTCTTTCTATTGATTCTCTATTTGATTACATGTTGTCTTATGTGTGATTATTTGAGAATTGATATCTACACTAGATTCTCTATGTTGGTTACATTTCTATGTGTGATTAATTAAGGATTTAGTGATGGCTAAGCATGGGTTTTCATTGAATGGGTTTGTTAATTAATTAGATGGTTTATACTTATACTTGATGGGTTGTTCTATAATTTAATTCATGCTTGTAGGTAAGTAGATAATCTATGATTGCTTAGATATTCCATGGCTTATTATTACAAATTCCATGATTCTCTAGATTGATGTGTGCTACAATTGTTGCTACCTAGATGGGTCATGCTTAAACTAGATAGGTTGTGCTACAATTAGTTTAGGTAAGACAATTCATGCTTAAATTAGATGGTCCATGCTTAATATTGCAATTGGTAGTCGCATTTTGTTCACAACAATGTATTCCTCATTAATGGAAAGCAAGTGGTTAATTACAAGAGCTTAGTGGTGATTCCAACACCCTAAATCGTCTCTTCTCATCTCTTAAATCCCTATCTCTAATTAGTTTTATTTCACTTTTATTTTAATTAATTGTTTTCTAGTTTAATCAACCAATCTCTCTCCTTTGCAATCTTTTGATACGCTAGAGTTGAAGTTATATTCCAACACGTATAATCCCTTGGGACGATCCCTACTCACTCTTGCTACATTAGTAGTAGTGGTGGTAGTGGTTTTTATAAATTTAAACTTGACCAAAAAGGCTTTTCTTGAACCGTACATTCACTACATCAATTTTGGCGTTCACGAGCGGCCGTCGTCAGATCACGTTTCAGTTGGTTTCACATCATGTATTGTGCCAAAAAAATACACCACCACAACTAAAGTTTTGTCACTATTATGCAGGGAACCCCCTCCCCCATATTTTAAAGATATTTTTTTGCATTGTCTCAACAAATGGTTCAACTAAAATTTTCGATTATAGTACAAAAATAATTCAAAGTTGGAGCTTTCTCAAACCCTAACCTAGCCTCAATGGAAGGAAAAGCTTGACTCAAGGCTTTAAATTTATTTTTGGCCTCCTTTCACTCACCTAAGACCCTTAAGCTTGGACTACTTTTGCTTTATCTCACTCTCCTCTACAAAACCCTAGTTTAGTTTTCCATTTAAAGCTTGGTTATTTTGGTTTATAGAGATTCAATTCTCTATTGAGGTAGGGGTTGTTCTAAGTTATATTTTTGATGTTTTATATGCTTTATAACTTGGTACAATGGAATACATGTCTTTAATCTAAATTTTTAAGTTAATAGTTAATGGTACCCTGCATGAAGTTGAGCTTAGACATGATTTTTGTAGAGGCCATAACTTGATTTACAACTTGTATAAATTTGAAGTCATTTAGGGTTATTTTGAAATCTAGAGAAATGGAGTAATTAATTTAGTTAATTTTCATTTATATGTTCCTGTGATTTAAATCAAGTTTTGAAGCAATATATGTAATGAGCATGAGAGGTTCTTTAACATATATTTAAGTGAGCATATTTGGATGAGAAATGAAATCTAGAAGAATTAATTGTTTTAATTAATTAATTCCAATCCTTGTTATGTAATGATTTAAAGGTGAATTTCAGATTGATTACATGTTTAAATCATGGTTTTAAACTTGTATAATACTTGTGGGATTATGTTCTTGTTATTGAATAATGTTGTTATAAAGTGTGACGAGTTGCATAATGATTATTCAACAATTTTCATGCCATTGTAGTTGTGAACTAGAGCATGTATTATGTTTCCAAAATTGATTTGTGCATGGTTGATGGTTTTACATTGTATATATATGTTTGTGTTAATATATATGCGTTGTTGCATAAATTGTTGATTTTGAAAACTTGGGACGTTGTTGTTATTACTAAGGCTAGGACTTAGCTCTAGTACGGGGGATTGTCCCTCTACAAGTCTAGTGCGCACATAGGGAGGTTACCCGTGGGCTAGTAACCCTAAAGTAATGATGTTGTCGGTCTGATCCGGCGTGATTTCCAAGTATCCACTTTGGTTTGATTTCACATTTAAATTCCAAGTTGATAACTTTGTGAGTTTATATCTTATTGCATTAAGTTGGAAGTTCTAATGTCGGTTAAGCATTATGAATCAATTTACATGAATTGTAAAGTTGTATAAATGTAGTCCTATGCATGCTCATTCCCTACGAATAAACTTGTTTACTCACCCCATCGTTACTAGGTGTTTTTCAGGTAAAGAAACGGTATTGTGGGATGCACAACACCACTAGGCTTGCTTGACTACTTGGAGTATTTTTGTTATTTAGAATATTCACTTGTTAGCATATCATGCTCCTTTTTGGTTTATTTTATCAAAACATGTAATTGTTGTTCAAGTCATGTAAACTGCACTTCAGTGCACCTTTTGATACTCTTTGGATATGTATGTAATGAGGCCAGGGCCAAGGACAATTATATGACATGTATGCTCAATTATTTTCATAGTTTGTTTATGGAATTTATGGGATTTCAATGGTTAAAGGGTCATATTTTGCATATGATATGCTATGAGGTCGTTGGCTATTGTAGCGCGTCTACTTTATCATAACTCATTCGTTTCATTCTTGTCCATTTTTGAGACGTCTTTTACGCATTCGTATTCCTTGAGTTTCGTGATCTCATTGAGGGTCACATTGGTGTCTTATAGATGTGTAGTATTTCTAAATACCATTGTTTTACCTTTTGCTTCTACATTCTGGATTCGTTATCGAATCTACGTTCGGTTCGTCACAGACGCATTGGCCTAAAAATCAGGGCCGTCATAATCCTTTTGAATACGGGTAGAAGTATCATAAAATTTGGTTATGGCCATTTGAAGTTTGCCTTCTAAAAAAAAAAGTAAAAAAATAAAAAATTCGGAGCAAGTAGCAGGCCCCGGGCGAACGATCGCCCAGACGAGGGCGACCGTCGCCCGGTAATTTTTTTTTTTTTTTTTCCCAACTCAAGCCAGCTGCCTGGTGACCATCGCCCGGCCTTGGCGGTGACAGTCGCCCATGGCGAATTATTTCTACCAAGCATCTTCAGTGTCGGGCGATCAATCGAAGCAGTGTTAGGCGATCATTCGCCCGACCATTTTTTCCAGTGATTTGTTTTCCGAGAGAAGTACTAGCAGTGCATTGCTGGGAGATCATTCGCCCGGCTTCCTTGTGACAGTCGCCCATGGCGACTAAATTGGCAGAAGACCGCATCGACAATCGCCCTTGGCGAAGTGGTAGACCATCGTCGGGCACATGATTACAGGGCCATTTATTTCGGCAACACCAAAGCAGCGCCCTTAATAGCAGCAACCATCGTCCAGGCAGGAAAACAAAACAAAAACTCTTTAGTTTTAAACATTTTTTTTTTTTGTTTCTTTTGGTGGCAAAATCTTCTCTATCTAATCCCACGGCTTCAACCATCATCCAATTACCTTTTATCCTTACATCATTACAACACATATTTCCATATTCCATCATCCTTAAAATTCATTTCATAAACGAAAAATTCACTTACACCACATTTCCTATATTCATTACTTGATTGCCCATATTGTTTGCTCTAATTTGGAAAAGAAATCAAAGATTCAAGAAATTCGTCAGGATCAAAGATCAATGATGGACATGATGTGTACGCTTCTAATTCATAATAGGCTTAATCTCAATGCTCCACCGCCTCCATTTTAGCTATCCTGCTAGGTGCTTTCATTCTGTGTTTTTATTATTCTAATTATTATTTTTTTATTATTATTTTTTTCAGTTCTTATTTTTCTTGCTTTTGATTTTTGCCCAGTGAGTACACTGTCCAATTCAAGTTTGGGGGGCATAGAGTCCACTCTAGTTGTTAAAATATATATATATATATATATATATATATATATATATATATATATATATTAAAAATTAAAAATTTTAAAAAAATAATAAAATTCAATTCATTTTCTTTGCCATATTAACTTTAATTCAAGTATTTGAGAATTGTTGGGGGGGATTAAGACACTTAAGTACTTTTTAAAATTCTTTTCTGAGATCATCTTGAATCCTTAATTTTCGTGCTTTATTTTATGTGGGTTCCATTATCTAGTATGATAGGAATTTTAGTGATTGTCGGTCCTTAATGGATTCCACATGCACACTAGAATTTTATCTATGAGTATTTATTTATTTTGGTTGAATTCCGATGACTATGGATGGATATAAATTGGTAAACTTTGAAGATTATTATTATTATGATGCAACCGAGCGTGTGCACAAAATAATGCACATCACTTTAGGTTTAGAAATAATGTCATGTGGGCATCATATTTTATAATTTATAAAACCACTAAACACTTATACTATGGAGTATGAAGCGAGTAGGGATCGTCCCAAGAGATCTAAACAATTATTAATTTTCAGAATTGAATTCTACTTTAGTGCTTATGTGATTGCTAAAAAGGGTTTTATTTGTAATGAAACTAATTTTAAACTAAATGATTGCAATAAAGAAATAGAGTTTAAGAGATTGGAAAGAGACTTAGGGTGTAGGATTCACCACGAAGTACATTCCCTAACACACACTTTCAACTAATTGGGGAAATAATTAAATGTAATTCTAATGTAGCTAATACTTACAAACAAAAGTATGAAGCATCAATTTCAAGCTTGAATTGCCTACCTAATGATAAATAAACTAAGTGTAGTGCAATTCACCAATCCAAATAATGGTCCATCAATTCAAGTTCCAACTCTAGCCTACATTAATTTAGAGGATAATGTATTTGTGACAATAAGCATGGACTTCAAACATAGGCATGGATGGTCTGCTTACTTAGGAATTAAGTGTAATTAAACTAATTAAATTTAAATTGAACTAACTAAGTATGAAATTAAACTAATTAGAAAACGAATTAACCTAATTGTGTAGTACCATCCATCTAGTAAAAGCAATATCCATTAAATTGGAATACAAATACAACTAATTAGCCACATGCATAGACATCACAAGAATCAATTTACAAGGAATTCAAGTGTAAAGCTTGTTTATTCATCAATAACACATAAGACAACATGAGATTAATACGAATAAACAATTGAAAGAATTAAATCATGTTATTCAAGCCTATACATCAATTACATAAATAAATCCCCAAAAAGTATGAAAAGAGAGAAAGTTTAGGTTACATGCTTTGGGTTTATCCAACCCTAAGTTGAAGAATTAGCAGCTCATAATTGATGGACTCAAGGTGTCAATAAGTTCTATCATCTGCTTCATCATCTCTGAGCTTCTCCTCAAAACCCTAGCCTGTTCTTGCTTTTTCTCCCTTTCCACGTGTTTTCTAGAGAGAATGTAATATCACGATACAGAAAAATAAAACCTAATAAAAATATAAAAATAACTCCCCCAAACAAATGGGTATTCGTTTCCTTAAATAAACCTTATTGGAGACCAACAAGTTACAAAATAAGCCCAAAACAAGAAAATCCTGTAGCTAATTAAAAATCAATCCCGCAATGCTACCAGGTGCTAGGAGATCGATCCCCCAAAGGCATTTTTAGTTCTGTGAATAGTGGGGGATCGATCGCCCACTCTGGGGGATTGATCCCTCAAAGTTGGAATTTCCTTTTACACCATATTTAGCTCTATTTTGGCCCTGGGCTAATTGGTTTGCTTCTTCATCTTTGGGAACATCATCAAAGGCCCAAGAAAGGTAGAATTGACTGCTTTTGAAGAATAAACACACTATACGAACAATGGGTTGCGACCTCTTTTTGCCATTTTCTGAACTTTTTCCGAATGTCTTTGCTTGACACCAAAAAGGCTTTAGTGAACAAAAAATTAGTCCGTTTGAACCTTATTGACCTGAAATTGACAAAAAACACAAATTAGAACTAAAACATGAAAATAAGATAGATGCAATGACTAAAATACCCTAGTTTAGGTGCTGAAATGTGCAACATTTAAGCACTTATCATATTACTATGGCATAGATATTAATTGGGAAAAAAAAATTCGTAACCCTTTCATGGAGTAATCGAGGCTCATGTCTCATATGCACAGAGTGTTCGCATAAAGAAGTGGGGGTAAGGATAAGAAAAAAAAAAAAAGAAATAAATAATATTTAGTCATAAAAAATAACTTGAGAAGAGATTTGAGGAATTGAAGTTATAGAAGTTGAGTTCAATTGAAAAGACATTACTACATAGGTGATTTGCTAGTTCACAAATTTCACAACATTGGGGATTGATTTTGCTATTATTCTTGTTATATAAGTGTGTGGGAAACATTAGGATGAAGTAAAAAAATAGGGACAAAAGAGTATTGTCAGTTGATAATTTTTAAAATACTTTCGTGTAGTCTTCCCCATGATTATTGTGATGATATGAGAATAAGTTGATTGTCAGATGAGTGAATTGTGTTGTATGTTTGTAGGTATCATCTTTGGAACCCTCACGGGATTTCACTCGTCCACTAGGGGTAACCTATGGGTTTAAAAGGTATGTTGCATAGGCTAAATGCAATCGTGATTCCCACGAAAGCGGCATTTATGTTTTCTTTAGTTTTATTGCTATAGGACTAGCAATATGTAAGTTTGGGGGTGTGTTAGGCACTGAATGTTATACATTTTAACCCCTTAACTTGCATGTTTTATTCATTTTGTAGTAGTTGATTTTAGGTTTTACATTGTTTTATTGTTCTATTTATTTTAGAGCTTTAATTGTAAAATCAATCAAGACCAGTGATTCTGAGCTTTAAAAGATGACATTTTGTGGGACCAAGCAATGTTGAATATCCCAGTCTAATTATACTTAGAAAATAGTCCAAAAGAAACCACAAGTTGATGAGAATGGAAAGAAGAAGAAAAAGAAAAATCTTTCTCTAAAAAGGAAACTTTTGCCAAATTTGGCAACTTGAACTCATTTTGGTAATCAAGTTGAAAGGAAATTCGAAGAGCTACAATTTTGTATTTCACGAGGATTCCTTAAAACAACTATTTACCTTGTCAAAATTGGGCTGAAAATCTGTACGAATTTTGGAGTCCTTATTTGACAGAATTTCTATGTATATCTTTTATATGGAAAAGGGAACTTTAAGGCTGATCTTTTATTATTTAAAAGGAGTCATCTACAGCATTGGGATCATCATACAGAGGATCATGAGGCCAAGATCAGAGAGGAGCATTTAAAAGAAAGAAGAGATCGATCCATGGCGGTGAAGATGTCTTCCTCAACCATGAAGAATTCCACTCCAGTCATACTTGGCTAAACACTTTGCTAGGGTTGTGATGTAGCCCTAGCTTAGCACACTTGTGTTTAATTATTGGAAACAATTTTTATCATGCATGATTGTGTAATCTATAGGATTTTTAATTGACTTTTTACTAAAAATCAGTTTTAGAGTTTTAATTCAATTACAAATATTTTTCTATCTTGTCTTAAATATTTTAATCTTGTGATTGAGCACAACTCATTCGCTTCTTGCAGTTGTGAATGAGATGATTACACAATGGTATTTCTCTAAATATAATGTTAAAGATTTGATGGAATATGCCAAAAAAAGATAAACCATGCTACACCCTAGAGTAAAGTAGAAAGGTAGATTGTTTATACTAATTGAAAAAAGTCCATGCTTAGCTTTAAATTATATTATTTTCTAGTTGAATTAATATGCGCTTATAGCCATGATTAATACCCTATATATGTTATATCATATATCTCTAATAAATTGATGTAATTGAGTGGTGGTGCAACATTAGTGGTGAAGTCATGCCCCTAATACTCTCTCTCTATTTTCTACATCCTATTTAATTATTGTTCTTATTTTATTTTTCTACTTAGTTAATTTAGAATAAATCATCACAATCTGAATATCATACTTTCAAGTTAATTTGGAATTTAAGAAATCTGTTGACAAACTTATTTTACACAAGTCCCTTGGGTACGATACCCTTACAAGTAAACCCTATCTGTAAAGATTCGTGCACTTGTGAGTGGTACATATAAATCTCACAATAAGTTTAAATTGTAGCTCTTCGAATTTCCTTTCAACCTACGCGAGAATTTAGCTGTTTTGACACTCGAGGAGAGAGATACAGCCAGATTACCAAAACGGGTTCAAGTTACCAACTTTGGCAAATATTTCCTTTTTGGAGAAGGATTTTACTTTTTCTTCTTCTTTCCATTCTCATCAACTTGTGGCTTCTTTTGAACTATTTTCTAAGTATAATTAGACTTGGATCTTCAACATTGCTCGGTCCCCATAAAATGTAATCTTTTAAAGCTCAGAATCACTAGTTTTAACTGATTTTACAATTAAAGCCCTGAAATAAATAGAAACAATAAAACAATGTAAAATCTAAAATAAACTACTACAAAATGAAAAAAATATGCAAGTTAAGGGGCTAAAATGTATAACATTCAACACCTAACAACCATCACCTTCTTCATACCTTCGTGTCGTCATCATCTCTGATTGAATCTCTATAGCACCTTACGATCATCTTTTGCTCTGACAAACTTCGCAGTAATTTTCTTCTACTGATCTTCAGGACCAATCACAAGCTCTGACCCGCCATCGGCTCTGGTATCAGTTGTTGGGGATGATTAACTCCCTCCAATCCACTTAACGATCGACTGTTGTTGAGAGTTAAATCCCTCATTCATCACACAATGGAATCATCATTACATCACATCAACATAAGCATATATGGAGATAACAATCACACACATCTATGCATAACACAATATTTTACAAGGTTCACCCAACTCTAGGGTTACGTCTATGGGAGAGAGAGATTTCACTATTATGAATCAAGAAAGAGAATATGCAACCATATGTCAAAACCCCACTCACTCACTCATCATCTTTTTTGACACTACATGTATACACTCGGGAATTACATATACTCACTCCTCTCCTCATAACACTCACCTTAACCCCCTTACGTCTTTTCTCTCCTCTCTCCTCTCTAAACCCCTTACACCTATCTCTATTTATAGAATTTTCAAACCCAATTCCTTGTTGGACAAATATTCCCCAACTTACCTACAAGGAGTTACCATAATAATCAAAACTCTAAAATAGAAATATAATGGGATACAATTTTCCTCTACAAATTTCAACCTTCCAAAACAAAAAAGGAAACTAATTTTCTGCACACAAATTTTGAGCCACAAACCCAATAGTGAGATGGAACATTGAGTAATTAACATTCGTAACAACACTTCTTGGGCATGGATTTCAACTAGTTGAGAGGGTCCTCCATCAAAAGGAGAGAAAAAAAAAAAAAGAAAAAAAGAAAAGAAAAAGAGAGAGATGTATGAAAGTTATTTTATCATTTTATTTATCAATATAATGTTGGAGCGCTGAGTGTAATTTTGGAGTGTGAATGGTAACTCCATTTTAATAAAGACATTTTTGGGAAAGTTGCTCACTTCTCGTGTATTGTTGTTGGTGAAAGGGTAGTTTGAAAGCACATTAAATGTATATAATGCCAGTATACACATGCCACTATACACTTGCTTTTTTAACTCGATATAAATGACTTTTAGGCATCGTCCTCGTGGGAATGGTCTCCATGATGCATGCTGGTTCTTTTTTTTTTTTTTTTTTTTTTTCCTCTTTGTGGTTCTGACAAAAAGTTGCAGGGAAGACTCAACCCTTTAGTAAAAGCAAATAGTGCTGGATCACATACTTTTAAATTAATTAAAGAATCTGTTATATTTTGGTTCAAGAAAATGACTATATGAATTCACAATATAATTCTAAAAATAATTAATAATAATAGATAAATTTTAAGGAAAGACCAAGATTCTTATGAGTCTGAAGGCTGGTTAGAAATGCAAATATAGTGTTAATAATAGTTAATAGTACATATTATATATATATATATATATATATATATATATATATATATATATATATTATGGATAAACAAAAGAAACTAAGAAAGAATAAGAGTACGGAATGCAGTGTTAGTGGAGGATATGTGACTAAGACTGATTATGTAGTAGATATATATATGGTATATGTTAAATAGGGACAAAGTCATTTTCACCAAAATAATATATGAGAAAACTCAATATCTAAATAACTTCCTTTTAGCTAATGTCAGTTAGTTAAGTTACCAACTCAGATGGTTGAGGGGTTTTTTTTGGTAAAAATAAAATTAAAAAAGGAGGAGTGATAAGTACCGAATATTGCATATTCAAACGCCCTTTCTTGCATTAGTTAAGTCCATAATGGAGTATAATGTACAGTTTAACTTCATTTGTGTAATTGTGTCTTGTTTCAGGTCATTTTCCCCAAATATGATTGAAGAAGCAGTTTTGACATCATTCTTGTTGAAGTAGGTGCGCCGTTACTGGGGACCGTCTTTTGGGCCAGGCCTCTTGAGTCCTCGTATGCATGGAGTTCGTGGCATAGTGTTCAAAGTGGAGACCGCGTCAATGCTCTGACTTGAAGAGGCTTACAAGAAGCCTTGATGAAGTTGCAGCCACAAAACCCCGCGGGCGCCCGCCGCGCCACCGCAGGCGCCAGCCAAATTGCCCATCTCAATGCCTTGTTTGGCGAGGCCCCGCAGAGGCACCACCGAGTCCCGCGGGTGCTTGCCGCGCCACCGCGGGCGCCCGTCGATGACACCAGTAGCCTTCCTCGAGAAATGTAAGCCCCCCCGGGCGCCTCGCGGGCGCCCGCCGATCTGCAAAGAACAGCCCACCTGCTCTTGATTTTGTGCTGAACTTGTTCCCTCTGCATTTTTTGTGTGGTGTTGTTTCCTTGGAGTGGTTGAAGCTCGTGATGGAGGAAAAAAAGTGAGGTTTTTGGCTAAAAAAGGGTCTTGAACTTGGATTATTCCATATCTCAATTTTTAGCTAAGTTCTAGAGAGAGAAATTAGTGTTCTTGAGGGTTTGGAGTTCTAGCTTGCTTGAGCACAAAAATAGAGGGTGGATTTTTTTCTTCTCCTTCATTCCTTGTTCCTATGGGTAACTAATTCATTCTCTAGGGAGGTGATGAAGCCTTCCCTTACAATCATGTTTTAGATTAAGCTCTATTTTGGGGATAATAATGTATAATTTTTGGTCTTTTCATAATCTAGAGCATATTACTTCTTGTAATGAATTCTAATGTTTATGAATGATTGTTGTAAGTTAATTATCTTGTCTTAGATGGTTTCTTATATTAATCATAATGCTTGCATTTTCATGGTGACAATGGAAATAAGATTATGAATGGTTTTCATGGCATGTTGATAGAGAAACTTGATAGTCCATTGCTTAGGTATCCCCTTTGATGGTTTATACTTGATTCCTAACTTCATGTGCTTTATCATTTGATTAAAGGCTTGATGATCTTTTGCTTAAGATAGTATATTTGATACCACACCCTAGTTTAGGTAGTTCAAATGTATAAAGTTTTGATAGATCATTCTTATTTTGATTTAATGAACTTCTCGATGATTATAGGGCAACCATGTGTTGCAATATAATTCTTGGCCATCATATATATATTGTCTATCCCCAATTTAGTCTTGATCTAGCATGTGTTTTGGGTTTAGTGCGGATTCACTTCCCTAGTTCCTTCTTAATTGTTTTTATCACTTTAATTCCTAGCACAATATTGTTTTATGCATCATTCAATTCTTAATTTTAGTGACAAACCAACAAAACTCTATATACCCCCTCATCATTCTTAAAGTGATTTTAGACACCTTGGTTGCCACAAACTAGCAGTCCCAGTGGTTCAACTTACCCGACCAATAGCCCTATTTTACAATGATTTGTGCTATTGCAAAAGGGTTGAATTATAATTGAGAGTACAGCTCACATCAATTTTTGGCGCCGTTGCCGGGGACTGCAAATGGTTTTGCAACTGAGGTTTTAGGATTACCTTTAGTTTGATTGTCCATATTGTGTTTTATGAATATTTTCTTGTGTTGTTTTGATCATTGTGACATCTTAAATGTTTGTGAGATTCTAGATATTCAAGGCTTGCTGAGGAAAGCTAGCAAATTTATAAGTCTAGACAACTTCAGGTAAGTTTTCGAAACTCTAGTTTCAAAGTTGTGAATATATTGCATGTGTTTAGTTTAGATATAGTTTAGTGTGAAGCCCTTGTCGAGGCTATTTATTTTTCTTTTCAATTGCAAGCATCGGTCCTTGTCGTGGCCATTTACATTTTTGTCTTGATAATTGAGGAGAAAGGGAACATCGTATGTGGAGTTGATGATGATAAATGATTGTATTTGACTGTGTGGTGTGTTGTTGATGTTTGGCCGTAGATCACTTTCCTTACCTACTCTTGACTCACTAGTTGACATAAATTCACTTGAAAGAACTCTTAGAAGAAACCTTAGGGAATCTACTAGAATAAGAGAACTTGAAACTGAATTTAACACAATGGCTGAAAATGTAGGAAATGTCGGAAATGAGGGAATTAATAATGATAGGGCCGAAATTCCAAATGTGGTTCCCATGACTCTTAGGGACCATTTCATCCCTACCACTTATACTTTTCCCTCTTGCATAGTAATGCCAAATATTGAGGCCGCTCAATATGAAATCAAATCTAACACCATTCAAATGCTTCCATCTTTTCATGGCTTTGAAAATGAGGATCCTTATAAGCACCTTGATGAATTTCTTGAAATATGCCCTACCATCAAGCTGAGGGGCTTCCCTGACAATGCTATCCATTTGTATTTCTTCCCATTCTCCTTAAAAGATAGGGCAAAATATTGGTTGAACTCCCTTGCTGTAAATTCCATCACTACATGGGCTCAATTGCAACAATAATTCTTTAAAAAGTATTATCCAGTGAGTAAAACCAACTTAATGAGGCGTTCCATTCTTAACTTTTCCTAAAGCGAGGGGGAACAACTCTATGAGACTTGGGAGAGACTTCAAGACCTCTTAAGGAAATGTCCGCACCACCTAATTCCAAAATGGCAATTGGTGCAAGCTTTTTATGCTGGGTTAAGTAACCCACATAGATTCATGGTTGACTCATCTTGTGGGGGGATGTTCATGTCTAAAAGTGCGGATAAGGCATGGACCCTAGTTGAGAATTTGGTTGAAAACTCGTTACAGTATAATTCTCGTAGTGGTCCAACCTCAACCAATACAAAGAACACCAACCCTTATCAACCGAAGATAATGAGGGAAGAATCATCTCAAATGGATGCCATAGCTCATAAATTCTATCAATTGATGGCACCACATCTCTCCCCCTCTTTGTCTTAAAATTTAGCTAGTGCGGTGTATGCATCATGCACTAGTCCTTTCCATATCTCGAAAGACTGTCCCACACCGGAACAATTTCCTAATCCCAATCAAAAGCAAGCAAATGCGATGTTCTCAAGGCCCGAAAATAATCCATATTCCAATACTTACAATTCGGGATGGAGAGATCATCCGAATTTTTCGTGGAGGCAACAAGCCCCACAAAATTCAAATTTTCAGAATCAAGGGCATCAAAATCCGCCTTCTTCTCAATATCAAAATAGGCAATTCCAGGCCTCTTCGAGTTACCGTCCTCCGTATAATCCAAATGTCTCCACTTCATCTCCTGTATTCCCAACTGATGAGATTATGGTTGTAAATAATCAAATGATGGAATCTCTAAATAAACAAATGATGGAATCCAATAAGCAACTCTTGACATCTTTGCAGCCCACTCTCCAAATGGTTCATTCTCACACTCAGTCTATTGCTAAACTTGAGAATCAAGTGGGGCAAATAGCTTCTTCAATGAACCAACTTCTTCAAAAGGATAAGGGTAAGCTTCCCGCTCAACCATTTGAAAATCCTAGAGGGATACATGTGATTGAAGAAGTCCCTCCTCCGAGTGGACCTACTCATTAATATATAATGCATAATTAAGACTCAGGAATGTGGGTATGTGATCTGGAAAGGAACGTCATGAAATTTAGATATCAATTTACATGCCGTCAAGGATTGTGGAGGATTTCATTACTAGTCTTTGTTTCAGTGATTTAAATGAACTAGTATGAGAGTGTGGTTTGGGATTTCTAGTATAATGTCCTCAGTTCATAATTCTGATAATCATTATACCATGCTATGGATGTTAATTGATGAACTGTTTTAATTTCTGTTTTGTCAATTGGATGGATATGGATAATTTAAATTGTTTATCAGTACTCTAACAGTTTAAAAGGAGTTTTTATGATTATAATCATATACTGGGTGCATGATAAGATTTTATTAATATCTGATTTTTATTATGTTGGTTTCTAGATTTATTTGATGTTCATTTGAGTATGCATCATTATTGGATCATATGCATTATATACACCGGTATGGGACGGTGGCATTTCAGAGATGAATTAGATCAAAAAGCTAAATCCTACCTCTTCATACATACGGAATGGATTAACTAAAACAGTAAAATCTTACATAAATGCATGTCCTGTCAACTAAAACAGTTGAACGACATAATGGATATTTATTTTATCTTTCTGCATTCGGAAGGAATTTATATATATACTTATAGTATCGTGATACAAGTTTGAGTCTCCTAATCACGGTTAGGGTACGTATATCGCAAAAGTTGAGTAGCTAAATATAGCTGATGTTCCCTGGTAGGTCTAGGTACTTGGTGTGATACCCCCGAATTTTCGGATGCGGGTTGGCCAGGCCTACGCCCGACTACCCGAGGATATCAAACAAATTAGCAATAATCGAACACAGAATATAATTAAGATAAACATGAGTAAATAAAATTCACTGGAAAGAAACTAAATGAAAATCCTTTATTGAAAATTTCAGCATAAATCTTATAAATAAGAACTAGTCTGTTACATCCAACTTCTCCAATTATAATACAACTCGGGAATCCATTTGGTGGATCCCTAATCAAAAGCCAATACTGGAAAGCGAACAACTAAAAAGAAGTCCACTGCTAAACCATGAAGAACCTCCTACATCGTCGGTAGAATGAGTAGTCGTCTTTGCTCAGCACGAACAAGCTTTAAGACCTGGAACCATCCGTTACCTGAAAAATAATAGTGGGTCAGGCCCACGAACAAGTTCTATCCTAATTACAATCCAAACAGAGACCCGATACGCAAATACATCCTAAACGTCTCAATCATATCTATATAGTCCGTAATAGATAAATATATATCCACACTACAGGACTCTCACTAACTATGCTGAGGGTCTCAACCTGAATAGAAGGTAACATGCAATACGCACCTGAGTGGGCATGACTACCTAAGCCTAACAGGGTATACCTCAACCAACATAGCTAGCTACGCATCCTACTGCATATACGCTCCCTAACCGTCGACTATGAGACTCAAGCTCAAATCGCGGTACCATAATTTATATATAAATTCCCATCCAAACCAATGTAGTGCCGCTCAACTGATTCGTTGCCATGACACGACATAACATTAGGATTTAAATGTTTTAATTAAATCCCTACTCCAATTATATATATAAGTTCCTTCCAAATACAATGTTGTGCTGGTCAATAGTTCATTGGTCAAGACACAACATATAATCAGGATTTAAATGTTTTAGTTAAAACCCTATCCATCCTAACGCAGAAATATAAACAACCATCCAGTATGTCGTTCAACTGTTTTAGTTGACAGGACATGAAGCCATGTAGGATTTAACTGTTTTAGTTAATTCATTCCGTATGTATGAATGGGTAGGAATTAGCGTTGTGACCTAATCTACCCCTCCATATGCCACCGTCCCATACCGGTGCATATATGTAAATGATCCGTAAATGATGCAACATTATAAGTAGTACATCAAATAAGTCCACAGTATCCATATAGTTGATAAACACAAAATTTAAACAAGTCATCAACTAAAAATTCAGAATCCATCCATGTAATTAAACCAGATAAAGTTTACTAATTCGTCAAGTTAAAATCCAAAATCCGTCCATGTAATTAACGACACAAAATTTAATGTTTCATCAAGTTAAAATCTAGAATCCATCCATATAATTAAACAAGACTAAGTTTACTAATTCGTCAAGTTAAAAATCCAAAATTCGTCCATGTAATTAACGAGACAAAGTTAATAGTTCATCTAGTTAAAATCTAGAATCCATCTATGAAGTTGATAACTTAATTTATTTAACTTAAATTTCAACTAACTTAAACACAGTCAGGCAGTTGACAACATTAGCAATTAGTAAAGTGTCAATTATGTCAAAGAATGATTTAATATCATTCCGGTAACCCACAAAGCATATCATATTCAATTATATTTATTATATATAAGAACAACCATACAAATCCTTTTAACTTGCTAACATCACAATAGACAGTTAAATATTCCCTATCCGTTTACAATCAGTGATTAAATCATCCAAAAATTCAGGGACTGATATATTACAATTCAGATAACCAACAAAGTATATTATATCCATTTATCTTAAAGTATAATCATACCAACTCTTACTACTTGCTAGAACAGCAACATACCGTCAAATCCTTCCCTTCCATGGACAACATACAATTAAACCATTAAATTTTCTGAAATCAATTAAGTTTAATTGCAGAGACTAACCATCCTGGAACCATAATAGCTTATTTAAAAATTGTTTAGAAGCCCATTTACACCTTTAGAATCACCCCACAACCCCTGAAGTTAAAAAAAAAAACGCAAAACTACACATACTGTGTAGTGTTTTGCATAGAGCCGGCTCTCCCACAAGAGGGAGCCGGCTCTCCCTAGCCTAGAACCGGCTCTCCCACAAGAGGGAGCCGGCTCTCCTTGCCCCAGAGTCGGCTCTCTCCTTTGGAGAGCCGGCTCTCACTCATTTGAGAGCCGTCTGCACTTCTGCAACTTCTACGGCCTTTTGCCTCGTCTCCGGTCGCTTCCACCTCTTATGTTCTTCTTCTATACTGAACTTAGGAGTCTTATCTAATCCCAGTATCATCCCTATGGTTTGTTTACAGTGATTAGAAGCAATTACAATAACTAATAACAATACCAATTTAGCATGCTTAAAGAAATGAACTGAACTAAACATGCACTAACTGTAATAGAATTTAATTCAACACTTACAGATCATCAATATAACATATTGTAAACATATAAATCCCAGTTACTGATTAATTAAACCCTAGAGACAGTCTAAGGATGCACAGAACACAGGTAACGGAAGAGAGAAAGGAAAGAACTTGCCTCTTAAGGTTTCAGTTTGAAACCTTTAACCATCCTCTGTCTAGACTTTTCGGCAACCCCTTGAGTGTCGTCCACTCCTTTGTTGCCCTAGGTTCAACCCACGAGCAGCACTCCTTTTTCCTCTCCTTGATTCAGCTTTGGTTCATAGCCGAAATCCTAACTAAACTCTCTCTATTTCTCACAATTCCCTCTCTGTTTCTCTATGTCTCTGTACGCGAACAGAGTTCTCCAAACCCCTTTGTAAACTTATAACAGTATATATATAGACAAATATAAACCCTAAGTCTACATGTAATGAAAACCGAAAGCCCAACTAAAACCCTAGTCGGCCAAAACGTGATCCATAAAACTAAAACCCTAATTTAATATTAAAATTATAAATACTAATGTAACCAAATTAATTCCATTAAATAAACCAGTAAACCATTTAAAACAATTAAAACAAGTAGTTCAATTAAAAGAAATAAAATACACTTAAATAACATCATTAAACAAACCACACAATTTAAATACAATAATTAAAACAAATACAAACAATAAAAAAAAAAAAAATTCATTTAAGTAAAACAAAATAAACCATTATTCAATAAACAATTTGACACATAGAAACAAATTTAAATTCCAATCTTATCCTTTTGAAAACTAGGGTTATTACACTTGGCCGCTGGAAAGCGCGTTTTATATGTCACCTTCTACCCAGTCTGAACTATGTTATAGGCTAGTGAGCATCCTATAGTGTGTATATATATATATGGACCTTTTTAGATATTGCCGAGCTATCTAAGATATATCTGCGTATCGGGTTTATATACGGATTGTAGTAGGATGGAACTTGCATGTGGGCCTGACCCACCTTTATTTTTCAGGTGTTTGTGAGTACCAGGCTTAGGGCTTGATCATGGTGATGCAGATACAGTCACTCACTCTTCCGACTACATAGGATTTCCTTTCTTATTCTAGTTTTGGATTTTAGTTTTGTAAATTTATTTATAGTATGGGATTATTAGGGGTCCACTAGTTGGATTCCCGAGTTATACAGATTTGGAGGATTTAAATGATATTAATTTATTATTTAAAGTTTAAGGATTTTTATTTTAGATTTCTTTCAGCGCATTATTATTTTATTCTTAATTTAGTTTTTATTCTTACTTGTTTACATATTGATTGTCTAACATCCCTCGGATTTGTGCTCTGACTTGATCACCCGTGACTCTAGAATCGAGGGGTATCACAAATATTGTATTGTTTACAATATTCATACATACTAAATAATTTAATCAACAAAAAATTTAATTATTTATTTCAAAATAAAATATTATACAATAAATATTTCATTATATAACCTTCATAACAATTTAAAAATAAATAAATGCAATATAAATTAAATATTTTCTTCACCAAAGCGATTCCACAAATTTTTAATTAAATCTTTCCTCAACCACGTATTATCTTTTTATTGTGAATTTAGACTTAGAGAGAGTAGATGTGTGCCGTTAAGACCGATAGATTTTGAATTAAAGTGGGAATCGAGATTGTCTCCTCCGGTGGCAGAGTTCATTTCTAACATAAGCATGGCACTCATCTTCAATGATCATGTTTTGAAAAATGATGCACGTTTTCATTATAAAGCACAAGTCCCTTTTATCCCAAAAACGCACTAGTCGTTACGTTATTGCCATTTGATCTATAAGACCCCAAAAGCTCGTTCCACATCTTTCCTGTAGGCCTCTTGTATATGGGCAAAAAGCTTTTCTTTTACTGTAGTTGGGTGCGGGATGGTCTGCATCAAAGTTGCCCACTTTGGATATATACTATCAGATAGGTAATACCCCATTCTATGGTAATGGCCATTCACAAAGAAATTAACCCGAGGAATTTGGCCAGTGACGATGCTGTCGAATAACGGAGAATGATCCTGCACATTAATATCATTATGTGAACCCGACATTTGAAAGAATGCATGCCAGATCCACAAATCTTTTGAGGCAACCGCCTCTAATATGAACATATGCGTATGAGAGCTTCCTTTGTGCGTGCCATGCCACGACACCGGACAATTCTTCCACTCCCAGTGCATACAGTCGATATAACTAAACATACTTGGGAATTTTCTCTCTTCCTTTCCTCGAAGTAGCGATGCTACGTCGGCTTCGTTGGGTGAGTGCATGTACTCTTCCCCACACACAACAACAACAACAACCTTACAAATTGTCATCAGGGTTTCAATGGCAGTGTTCCCGCCGATTTTAATATACTCATCACAATGATCGGCTGCACAACCATATACGAGTATACATATTGTAGTTATCATCTTCTATATAGAAGAAGAAACCCCAAATGACCTGTTGCATCCTTTTTTTGGTTAAAGTAATTGTCACAAGCCTTAACAACATTCAGGATACGAAGAAATAGTTCTCGTCGCATCCTGAATCGTCTGTGAAAATCCTCTGGTGGATATGTGTAATTATCGCCAAATTAGTCTTTCATTAGTTGACGGTGGCTTCCCTCTCGATCACAATGAATGTACCGCCTCCTATTTGGTTTAAAGACTTGCTCTATTATCTCTGGGTTCATTGAATTCAAAATCGAACTAAAGGCGTGTAGATTATGTTGAATTAACATGTCAATAGGGTTATCTGATTGTAATACCCTTAATTTTAGGAATGATAGTTTTGGTATTTTAATTAATAATTTTAGATTTTATTGCATTTTTATTGAATTATGTGCTTATTTGCTTAATTGATTAATTGTGTATTTATTTAAATTAATTGTTTATTTGTTTTACTTTAATTGTTTAATTGTGATTTAATTTACGTATTTGATTAATTGGTGTTTTAAATGACGTGTGTTTTAAATGGCTGACATGTGTTTTAAATGGCTTGTATGACTTAAATGGTTTATAATTTGTATGTGTCGTATATAGTTTAAGTTTAGGATTTTACTTTATGAAGTTGTGGTAGCCAACGTATAATTTTGGTTAGAATTAGAAGTAGGGTTATTACAAGCCTATATATATAGAACAGTATACGTCTGCTAAGGTTGAAAACCCTATTCATGTAATAGTTCTTGCGAGGAAAAACAGAGGCACGTAATAGAGTCTTGAAAGGAAAATTAGAGGGGAGCTTGAGAGGAAACTGTGAGAACCATCAGTTAGGATTTCAGCCATGGACTGAAGGTCGTACCAAGGAGGAAGAAATGGATGGCTTGTGGGATTGAAACCGAGCAGTAAGGGGTTTACCGGTAGTCGACAGTCGTCGGAGAATTTAGAGATGACGTTGAAAGGTTTCAAATCGAAACCTAAAGGCAAGTTTCATTATATCTCCTTCCTGTAAACTTGTATTCTGTGCATTCTATATAGTCTCCAGGAATCTAATTTAATTTTAAAATGGATATTTATGCATGATAGATAGGCTTTAAACTATTTTACGTTTTTGTAATTGAAATTGCTTTTCTTGCATAAACTGTTTCGATTAGGTTTTAAATTTTTGTAAATTAATTCATAATGGAATGTGAGGAGTTTCTAGGACTGTTTGGATGTAAATTGGACCCTAAGAAGTTTAAAAACAATTGGGACAGAGAGTTGGAACTTCGCCGGAAGCAAAGAAGACAAAGGACGAAGCAGAGACGGGCTCTCAGGGAAAAAGCCGGCTCCCTAAGGGAGGGAGCCGGCTCCCTAGGTAAAAAATCTGGCTCTCCATGAGGGAGAGCCGGCTCTGGAAGCATGAGAGCCGGCTCCTATGAAGGGGGAGCCGGTTCCCTTAATGGTGCACCTTTACGGGGTGTTTTTTTGAGGTTTTTCTGGTTCCAGGGGTTTAAAGGTAATTTTTGAAAATTAATGGGAGGTTTTAAATGTTTAAAATTAACCTGTTAAAACCTTAAAACAGTTAGTTTATGATAGTGTGCTAATATTAAGGGACATCATGAAATATAAAAAATATAATATGCATGCTATCAAGGAAGGAGGAAGATTTAATTGCTAGTTTGTTTTAGCAACTTAAACGGACTGGTATGGAAATTACTTTTGGGATGTTATATAAATGATATATATAATTTAATGAAGGCCAGAAATGTTGGTCTAGGATATGGTTATAGACATTATGAACTTTAGATACTAAATTTGCATGCTGTCAAGAGTTGTAGGAATTTTAGTTGCTAGTTTTGTTTTAGCGAACTAAATGGACTAGTATGAGAATACGTTTGGGGTTTCATATAATGTACTTAGTGTAGACTTCTCAGTATCATTATGTATGGCACAGGATTTATAGTTGAGGATTAAAGGGATGTCATGAAATTTAAATATTAATTAGCATGCCGTCAAGGATTGTGTAGATTTTAATTGCTAGTTTTATTTTAGCAAATGAACTGGACTAGTATGAGAATACTTTTGGAATTTATATAATGTGCTCAGTGTATACTTCTGATTATCATTATATTGTGCTATGGATGTTAATTGATGAACTGTTATAAATTCTGTTCAGTAAATTATATGGATGTGGATAGTTTAAATTGTATATTATTACTCCAGCAATTTAAAAGGAGGTTCTATGGTTATAATCATAGACTGGATGCATAATAGGATCTTATCTATAGTTGATTTCTATTATGTTTGGCTCTGGATGTATTTGATGTTCAAATATGTGTGCATCATTTATGGATCATATGCATAATATGCACTGGTATGGGACGGTGGCATATTAGGAATGGATTAGATCAAAAAGTTAAGTCCTACCTATTCATATATATGAAATGGATTAACTAAAACAGTTAAATCCTACATGGATGCATGTCCTATCAACTAAAACAGTTGAACGACATATCGGATGGTTGTTTTATTTTTCTGTATTAGGAAGGATTTATATATATACTTATGATACCGTGATATGAGCTTGAGTTTTAGGATCATGGTTAGGGTGCATATATCGCAAATGATGAGTAACTAGATATTGCTGATATTCCCTGATAGGTCTAGGGCACATGCACACCGTAATGTGTGATTTACATGTTACCTTCTATTCAGGCTGAACTACACTATAGGCTAGTAAGCGTCATATAGTGTTTATCTATATCTATATGGACTATTTTAGTTATTGTCGAGCTATCTAGGATGTATCTGCGTATCGGGTTTATGTATGGATTGTTGTAGGATGAAACTTGCATGTGGGCCTGACCCACTCTTATTTTTTAGATGTTCGTCAGTACCAAGCTTAGAGCTTGATCGTGATGAAGCAGATACAGTCACTCACTTTTCTGACTACATAAGATTTCATTTCTTATTTTAGTTTTGGATTTTGGTTCTGTAATTTATTGTTCATTTGAGATTATTAGGGGTCTACTGGATGGATTTCCGAGTTGTACGGATTGGAAGATTAAATTATATAAATCTATAATGTTTTGGAGGATTTTCGTATTTAGAATTATTTTCAGCTTATTATTTTATTTTTAATTCTTTTGTATTCTTGCTTGATTACATATTAATTATTTGTAATCCCTCGGATCTTTGCTCGGATTTGATCACCCGTGGCTTTAGAATCGAGGGGTATCACACTGATGAAGAGGATGAAGAATTAGAGCCTAACAAAGGAAAAATCGTGATGAAAAAGACATTGGAATTTTGAGATTGAAGGAAATG
Source organism: Cornus florida (assembly GCF_030987335.1). Taxonomy (NCBI): domain Eukaryota; kingdom Viridiplantae; phylum Streptophyta; class Magnoliopsida; order Cornales; family Cornaceae; genus Cornus; species Cornus florida. Next base: position 72,282,919 of record NW_026775576.1, on the reverse strand, counting down.
TGAATTGATATTTTGCTAGAATAATAAAGATGAATGTAATGATGATGAGATGAATAAATAATTGTTTATATAAAATGAAAAATATAGCCGTTAGGAAAAAGTTAAGAAAAAAATAATTTATTAAAATTTAAATAATATTAAAATATTAATATTTTTTAAGAGCAAAAACGCACCACATTCGATAACTAAAATTTGGAAACTCCAAAACGCTAATATAGCTCCTAAAAATGCTAACGTGACTATTAGAAAACACTAACGTAGCAAATTCAAAGTGCCTAATTGTAGAGATGTTGTTGCAGTTGCTCTTAGGCCACATAATAAGTAAAGTTTTATTCTTTTAACTAATGTGTGTTAAAACCTATTTCAAATTTGAAATATTATTAAAAGGAGACTAAAATGGATAAAAATACTTCTTTGCACTTTAAATATTTCCTTATCTGTGTTATAAATCAAGAGTAATACTTTATTTTAGTAATTTCTATCCTACCGTGTTAGTATGTAATAAATTGGTTATATAATAAACTGGTTATATCATCTCATCAATACAATGGACAAAATTAAAATTTTCTTCTCTAAATGGAACCATTTGAACCAAAATCGACACCTGATTCATGGCCATATGTTATTTTACTCCATAGGTGTGTATCACTGTGTGTATTATACACAAAAATATTAAATATATATACATATTTCGTTTCTAATGGTGGCTGCTAATTTTACTAGAAAAACGCTTGTCAATGCTCTCCTCTGAATCAAATTGAATACTGAAGAAACAAGACAAGAAACAAAACCTTGCCCTAACCACAAACATTTCATTTGTTCACCCACCACATTCATTGGAAAGTGTTTCAGAGTCGATCTTTTGTGATACAGAAATCTGAGTAAAAGGTTGGTGAAATCCAGTGATTTGAGAGAATTTTGTTCCTTCTTTTTATATGTTTGTTGGCTTGTTGCTTTTGGTCTGTTAGTTGATTTCAAGGGAGAAGTGTAGCTATACGGCCATGAATCGGTTGCATTTTACTTGTTCAAAGGTTGGGGGAAATTTTTTTTTTTTTTTTGCCTAGTTTTGGCCCTTCTTAGAAATTTTGGTTAATAGCCAAAATTAGAGAGAGAGAGAGAGAGAGAGAGAGAGAGGCGGTGGATTTTCAAATGGATTTCTTGAGACCCGATTAAAAATGGATTCAATCCACTTTAGTCCATTTTTAATAATATTTTTGCACTCATTCTTTGGAAACCTTGTTTGTGAATGCTGTACGCTCTATCAAGTGTCCGAATTCACTATAAATCTATTAACATGGTCATTTCTCTCTCATATCACAATCTTGTGGACCTTTCTTACATTTATGTTAAATTTTATGTGACAACCAAAATATTTGAACATTTTGAATCTACCAAGAAAAAGAAAAAAGAAACAAATTATAAAACATTTGGAGTTTCCATTTTTTCTTCTAACTCATCTCATGTGGTATGTTTTCGTTGAAAGTTGAATTTCACAATTATAAATGTCTAATTGCCGGTTTGTTTTTTAAGACACGGTTGGCATTCTTTTTTCTCAATCTCAAATGTGAAGAAGATTTGTGTTCTTCAAAATATTTGACGGCTTGCTTAATTTGTAATTATGTAAAAAAATTCTATTTAATTCAGTTTTCTCTTAAAACTTAATTATAAAAATCTCTTGACCTAGTTAGTTTGTAACTCTAATAGTTTTTTGTTTTCAGAAAAATAAAAATATAAAATTATATAAAAAAAAATCGCTTACTTCAATTTTCTAAAAATTGTTTTAAGATAATTATAAAAAATTGTTCTCTAAGAACAGTTTCTTCAAAAGTTAAATACTCTTCAACTAGCCAAACATTGCGCTCATCCTCCAAAGTCAAATAATTTTTTAAAAGCCAATCCAAATAGACATGCATTTTTTGCCCTGAATAAACATGCATTTATGATAGAACAAAATTACCATGAATCTATCACACATCAAGCATGAACTTCATGAATGAAATATTTTTCACGTTGTTGATGTCTACAAGATGAGTTATATAACAAACTTAATTCTGTTATAATAAGTCCAATCAACAATAATATCTGTGTTTTTTTTTTTTTTTCAACATCAACCTATATCTAATGATATGAGAAAATGAAATCTGGGAGGAAATTAAGGTAAACTGGTGGTGTTTGGGTGGGCTTTCTGTCCTCTAAACTCCTTCAATAAGAAGTCATTCCTTGAAGGCATTTTTTGTTAAATGGAATTCAAAATAAGAAAAATGTTTGGGAGTAAATTTTATTGAAATCCTTTAACATTTACCAATATTACCCTAATTCATATAACTAATTCATATATATATATATATATATAACTCATCCACCCAACTTTCCATCTTCAAGTACTGCACACCAATTATATAAATGAACGTGTTTACAGCATTTGTTGCATCTTCAAATACGTAATAACGAACGGCACGTCTGCACCATATATATATATATATATATATATATATATATATAGACATATACATATATATATTTATTAGCAAAAGACTAGTTTTAATTTTTGGGTTTTGTTGTTACTAGAAGAAGGTAACACTGTGTTGAAGGTGGTTCGTGAGTAGAATAAGAAGATCGTTCCACGTAGGTCAAGAATCTTGAGACCAGTATCCAAGTGGAGATCCAAGTGACACAAGGGATTCTTTGAGTACAAAGATTAAGAAAGCGAAGGCCGACCTCAGTACTGTATGACCTCAAGCTTGTCAATAAACAGCTATTAATGTGGTGGTTGTTGTGTCTTAAAAGCTGATTAACACCCTTATTTATAGTGCTTACCTCATCGGTCAATGTCCTTTAGTCCTTCGGGTGAGCCCGCTTTTAACCAAGGGTATGAAGGTCTCTCCTCCTGACGGATGGGACATTGATGGACGGGCCGCGATACTTTGCCCCCCGTCAAAAAGAGGTAATGACGCTCCGTAATTATTACAGGTTTCATCAGACGTCTTTCGCAATTAATGCGCTTTTTATCTCTTCTTGCTCGAGCTTGGAAACCGAGTATCCTTTCCCTCTTGTGTCAGCCTCGGGCCGAGGTGATACCTTGGGATCTCAGCCACCTGTCCACGTGTCCTCAGATCCCCGAACTCCAGAGGGAAAAGCCCCCCTCGAGGTCCTGCCTTCATGATCTCGCAGGGCTTTATCCCAATTCTATATTCCGAGGTCCCCTATAACCGAAAAGGGAAGCTTGTAAGGCAAGTTAGTCGAGGTTGCTCCTTCAGAAAGAAACCTCAAACAAGCAGGGAGGGGGAGGAGCCTATCCGACTGGAGTGGGGCATGTCCACTGTAGAGGAAGGGTAGCGACCCCTTCCTCGACCAGCGAGTTTAGTTATTGAATAGGTAGCTCGAGGATACCTAATCTCATTGTGGGGCATGCCAAATAAGCGCTGGCCAGGTGTGCTTATTTTGCAAAGGTGGCGCAACTTAAGCAGCTATCGTGGCGCAATTATCAACACACTGTAACAGGAGAGGAATGCAAGGAAATATTCAGTAGAAAATTCAATTTTTGATACATATTATCATAGCTGTAGTAGAAAGACTGAAAAAAAAAATTGGGTGGAGGAGCTTTGGTGAGATCTTCTACAATTTTCAATAACAACTTTGGAGGCCGGTCTTCGTGGAGGAGATGGTGGAATAGGGGAGATAACGGTGGCCAGCAACAGCCAATGTGAGGATGACAATGGAACTTGTAATTACATAGGACACCAGGTCAATATGGGTAACATACAGTTAGAGATAGGGATAAAATGGTAGTTTCAAATGTAGCACTAATGATAATTCCTATTTTGCGGGAAGACGTTTCAGAAAGCAACTCTAGGTAGCTTTCATTAAACGGGCTTTCAAAGTTACATAATTTTCAAGAAGCCCATTTCAACCAAAAGGTCATTTTTTTTTTAATGAAAGGACTTCCTATGTTTGGAAGCCTGTTTTGGGGTGCAGGAAGCTCCCCAAACAGTCCCTTATTATCTTAAAGAAAATAGGGATAATTTCATTGACACCCCCTCAGGTTTGGCCAAATATTACACTGAGACAACTTTCGAAAATTACTATCACCCATGCTGCAAATATTTGTTCCATTTTTCACTCACACCCCAACCGTCATATGCAGAGTTCTGACACTATGTAAATTAACTAAAATACCGTTTGACTTTGTCAAAAGAGTTCTTTAATCTACAAAACTAGATTAAAAGACTAAATTATCCCTAAATGCTTTGCAATTTACAATTATATTATATTATATATTATATATTTTATACATATATACATATATATATATATATATATATATATATATATATATGAGAAAGTTATTGTACAAATGTACCCTCATTAACCACTCAACTTCTCTCACGCACATTCTCTTTTCCCTTCACATTGTTTGTAAACCCTCTTAACCACACCGGCGGTGGAGGCGACCCAATTGTGAATTTAGAAAGAAAAAAAACCCAATTAAGATATTCTCTATAACATAAACCAATCAATCACAAACTAATTCAAGAAAAGAAGAAATTGAGACCATTCATTAACAAAATTGAAACCATAGCAAACCTTGATGGTCCAGAACCTATCGTTTGGCCGACGGTGTCCCAAATCTGGGACTTGACTTCTTTGTTGTCGATGCATCTGAAATTCCACTCCGATAGTGGCCTTGGAGTGCATGTTGAACTCGTTCCAAGCGTAACATGACAAAAGATTCGCTTGGACGGCGGTGTCCCAAATCTTGGCCTTGACCTCCTCTCATTGTTTATCTGAATCCACACACACACACACACATATATATATATAACTGTGTGTATGTATATTTAGATAAAGGAGAGGTTGTGGAGATTAGACAGCGAGGCATGACATCGCGAAGAGAGAAAAAGGTGAAGATGTCACCGTCGGGGATCTGATACCAGAGGTCCGAGGTGGCGATGGCGTTGGAGAAGAGATGCCGTTCGATCACAGCCTCTAGGTTTGGTAGTGGCTGGTGGTTGTTTGTGGTTGAGAGAGAGGGAAATTTTGGCTGCTGACTGTGGGGGTTGGGGATGGCGGGGGTCGTAGCGCCGGTGTGGGGGGGTGGTGGTGGCCCCATCGACTGCAATTTTAACGGTGTCAATGTCGATTTGGGTTTGTTTGTGGGAATGATTGTTTCAGATAAAACCTAGTCGGAATCGTTACTGGTTTTCGTCATCTTTGGAGTAGTTCCGTCACTGTCGTCGCCATCGCCGTCGTTGCTGGAAGGCCACCGAGCCTATTTGTATATATATATACCACACATACATTTAAGAGAGAGAAACTATTGGGGGCAATGTTGTATTTTTTAATTTGTTGATATTTTAACTTAAAATGAATCTTAAAATTAAGGGTAGATTTGTCTTTTCACACATTTTTAACGTTGTTAGTGACAAAAAAGTAAAATTGGACCTAAATGATAGTAATTTTCGAGTTGTTTCAAAATAATATTTGGCCAAACATGAGGGAGTGTCAGTGAAATTAACTCTTTGTGTTTCATATAGCTACGGATTTGGATAAATTTTCTACAATTTAGGTGTTTTTCTATATTATTTTTCTATATTTGTTCAGTTTTGTTGCTCTACTTAAACAAATTGTGAAATAATAATAAATTTTTACGGAAATAATAATATTATTTCCGGAATGCTCTTATATTTCTTTTAAAAAATAGAATGCCACGTATTTAGAGCGTGAATTGAAGTATTAGCTTGTTGGGAGCATTGAATTCTTTTGTGTTTTTTTTTTTTTTTTAGGTAAAAGGGTAAGCTAATTCCTTTGTTTTTTTTAATAGCATCTTAACACAATGAAATCACTGTTATTAGCCCTAAAAAAGTGTAGGGGTAACTATCAGTGTACCACAGAATTTAGGCCCATTTTGTTTATTCTTCATGAAAAAAAGTTTATTTTTATCTAATAAATTAATTTCTTTTGACATGACCCAAAAAAAATTATAAAATAAGTTACTTCTTTTGACTGAAAAAAAAAAGTTAACTTTGTTAAATAAATATCCTCTTCAATTGTACCAAAAAAAAAAAAAGTCATTATAGAATAAATTATTTCTTTTGACTATCAAAAATTAAATTATTAGTATGAAATAATTATTTTTTTTGAGAGGATATCTGGGAAAAATAAATAGAAAGGAAAAAAATAGTAAATAAACTAAAGAAGGTAAAAAAAAAATTATATAAAGGATAATTATGACATTAGAAATGAAGGGATAGTACATTAATGAATTCAATGACCTTTTTACCATTTCTTTTAAAAGAAAAAAGTAAATTATATGATTTCTAAAATTTTCAAACTTTAACTACATAATTTCATCCCCAAATCAAAATTCCTAGCTCCACCTGATAAACCCAAACATGTCACTAAATCCAGTGAGCAAAAAAAAATTTCCACTGTAATTTTTGCCTTCAATGTAGCATCGTACTATCAAACTACCTCCACAAGGTCAATTAGTGAATTCATGTTTTTAAAGCTTGAACAGAAAGCTTTCAAGCCGCAAACCACACTCAAGCATGGAATTGTACAAAAAAAATTCCCTTTAAAAAACTGATGCCTAAACCTAGAGATAAAGATCCATTATATAGATCTAAAACCCGACAGACCATCCCTAAATCACGGCCTAAAGATAAATGAAAATCCCTATTAAAGATAGGAGAGAATCTCTTTTACAGAATAGACAAAAAAAAAAAAAAAAAAAAAAAAAAAAAAAAAAAAAAAAAAAACTTTAATAAATGCTGCTTTATTCAAGAAACAAATGCTAGTAGCATCAAAAGCCGTAGAGTGGGCCGGGGGCCTATCAAAACTACCTCCATAAAGTCAATAAGTGAATTCATGTTTTGAGACTAATAGATTATTCCTTGTTTTTCAAAATAAGTGTCTGTTTTTTTTTTTTAATCAGTCTTAAAATAATTATTTATTTTTTCAAAAAATATATTTTACATATATGTCTTTTGAATTTTAAATTTGATAATTCAAAATTTAAAAAAGTAATTACTTTTTAGGTAGACAATAAACGTCCTTTTAAAAATTACTATTTCCCAAAAGTCACACTTTAATTAAAACGGAGGAAGTACTCCATTTACCAAGAAGTTTTTTACTGCAGAATATTTTCATCTTCTCAATCGACATACAATAAATATTAAAAAAAAAAAAAATTGAAGCTAAATTAATGTCTGTTAACAAACTACCTCCAAAAAGCCCAAAACTATCAGGACTCCATATCAACTTTACTTCAATTAGCTAGCTCCATCAGCCTCCTTGGCCTCCTCCTTCCCAAGGAAGACATAAGTGAGGACAGCCTTTGACTTTAAAGAACCCTTCAACAACTTCAACCCCTAAAAAGGGCAAAAAAGAAAAAACAATCAAAGAAAGAATTTTCTTGTTAGTGTTACCCAATCAACCATAAGATACTCAAAATGAGAAAACATTGAATAATTTCTTAATAATAATGATTTCTGACTTCAATTGGTCAGAGTAATGACAGAGCTGTTTTGAATGTTTATATTGCCATTTAAAAGAAGCTAACATTATTTTTTGTACTAGAATAAACCTATTGAAGCAACCAAAGCTCCAGAGTAAGTACGGTTCTCTTGCTTTCTATAAAAAGCTTTAAGAAGGAAAACCAAAAAAACAAAAACCAAAATTGTTCTGAATGAATTATAATCCTCAGGTGCAAAAACTAGTGATCTATTAATATTCATCAATAGCAGTCACTACAGAGAGAATTTCCTTACCTCATCCATGCCAATCTCAACAACCTTCTCTTGAAGCGCATCAAATTCCATAACATTGCACTTATTCAGCATGGAAATGCCAGATATCATAGACATTGGCGTCACAGACAAATCATCCGTCACCATGTAGGTAACTAAGCCCCTCACATAACCCCCCTCGCCAGTTGAAGTAGCATTCTTATTAACTGGACCAACAAATGGCAATTCTGTTGACATGGAGCAGCAACATGAGGGACAGTTTGTACCTGCTTTGTTCGTCACGCACCTGTGATAACAATAATCCAAAGAATTATATTGGCAAGTGTAGAACTTTGTAGCAGCTGAGGATACACGATCGTCAGGCAACAAGAGAGGAACATTGGATACGGAAGTTGGTGGATTGGGTTTCAAGAGCAAGTCCTTATTTTGGTTGGGCTGCATGTAATCTTCATTCAGGTTTTCGATACTTTTGTACAGGTTTCCTATGCTGCCAACCATGGTTTCGTTAGTGAGGAGCCTGATAACTGTTCCAACTGGCAGAGAGAGGAGGTTGAACAGGAAATCAACAAAGTCTTTCCCAGCTTCTGCAAAGAGGACTTTGTGGGCTTTAGCATCAATGAGAAGCTTCAAGCTAACTTTTGTGGCTGCCATAGCTCTCGATCTCTGTCTAGAGAAACATGGTCCAATTCAATCATGAGTGTAAAGTGTAAACCACTCGAAAATTCTAATAAATGTCTCATACAAAAATACATATATGTAATTTGAACAAAATAATCGTCTAACAAAATATTTGGAACAAAATCACCCAAATCATTCAAGTTATAAAGAACTCTACTCTGAAAAATAATTTCTCACTGGATCAACAAGTCTCCTGAGTCTCGGCCTCCTCTGTATATCTCAGCTCTCTCTCTGTCTTCTAACTTTATCTCTCTGAATACTCACCCAATGCACAAAACACTCAATATATAAATGTAATCCACCGACAAAATTAACTCATGCCATCATGCATACAAATACTAAATCAAATGTTTAGGACAATAAATCAATAGTGGATCCCGCCACCACCTTTCTTTATTCTTACTTTTCCTTTATCTTTTTCTTTCTTACTTTCCCTTTACTTCCACGTGCACCACCATCTCACCCATCAAACATTATACATATATTTTAAATTTTTTTCAAATGGGTTCCTTGAGACCGGGTTAAAAACAAATTCAATCCACTTTAGTCTTTTTTTAATACGAGTAATATTTTAAATTTAATATAGCCGTCAACATTTGCTATGGCCATATAAGCACGAGGATCCATTTCCCTCCTCCTAGGGTTATTAGGTAGGAGTTAAAAAGTTTAGGGATGAAAACCTTGTCATTAGTGATATTTACACAAAAAATTTGTAATGAATAGCCTAACTGAATTATTTTTGATTAGTTATTTATACTAAGTAGAGGACCGTACTCCCTTATTTGTTACATAACTAATCAATTAAAAATAATAGATCTAACAATTTATTACAATTATTCTATATAAGAATCATTTTTCAAAGAACCCTTAATAAAGTTTAGGGCCCATACCGATTGGTTTGCTTATGAAGATACAGTTTCATGAAAGAAAGTTTTACAAACAGCTAAAAAAAACTTTTTTGCACTTATTCTTTGAAAACCTTGTTTCTGAAATTGAGTTACAAAATGGGCGGTTTTGGAGTAGAACGAGAAAAAGTTCATTTTATTATAAGGAGGGGGAACTTGAACACCGACACACCCACTCGGAGAGCTGGATGCTCTATCAAATGTCCGAATTCACTAAATCTATTCACACAGTCATTTCTTTCTCATATCATAGTCTTGTGGACCTTTCTTACAACCAAAATATTAGAACATTTTGACTCTATCAAGAAAAAGAAGAAAAAAAAAAAATTATAGAACATTTGGGGTTTCCATTTTTTCTTCTAACTCATCTCATGTTGTATGTCTTCGCTGAAATTTGAATCTCACAACTATAAATATGAAGAGGATCCGTGTTTTTTAAGAAAGTAGTTTTGGAAAAGTTTAGGGCTTGTTCTTGTTCTCATAAAATTAAAAATAGAAAACTATAAAAAAAAAAAAAAAAAAAAAAAAAAAAAAAAAAAAATTCAGTTTGGTTCAATTTTCCAAAAACTCAATTATAAAAATGTGTGTTTTCAGATAAATATAAAAGATTTGTTCTCTAAGAACAGTTTTCTGTTTTTTAAATTCATGAGAACTATTTCAGAATTACAAATCAAGAATATCAATTTCTCTAAAAATGCTCTTAAAAGAGTTAAATACTCTTTAACCAGCTAAACGCTGCTCATCCTCCAAAGTAAAAGTAACATTGAAAAAGTCAATTCAAATAGACATGCATTTATGATAAAACAAAATTACACACATCAATGAATGGAATTTTTTTCTCACCCTAAACCCTATTTCTTAAAAATAAAAAATAAAAAAAAATAAACCTACTATTAGAAAGACTCAAGGAGAGTAGACACAATGGAGGAGCTCCAACAGCTATTTCAACAAGGCTGTGTTGTGCTGGAAGATTTCCAACAGATATAGATATCCCACCAAGGTTGTGATGATGTTTCCCTTGGACTGCCAGTTCCTTTTGTTATTGCAGCCCAGCTATCAGCTGAAGGTGGACACTTTGCATATGGTCCGTTTATAGTTTATGGTTGCTGATTATGTCTCTGCTAATTTCTGGCTTTGAGTTCAAGTACTCAAGGTTTACAAGTTGATTTCTGTTTCATTGTTTCATTGTGTGGCAATGGCTTCTGTCTTTGCCCTTTTGTTATTGTAAAAGCTCCTGTAGCTCTGTGGTCTTTGTTGTACAGTTCTTATTTATTTATAAAAGCTTACCCATTCAAAAAAAAAAAAAAAAAAAAAAACTGCTCAGCCTCCAAAGTCAAAAACAACATTGGAAAAGTCAATCCAAATTATAAACGGATTGACGAAAAAGAAGAAAAAAAAAAATTATAGAACATTTGGGGTTTCCATTTTTTCTTCTAACTCATCTCATGTTGTATGTCTTCGCTGAAATTTGAATCTCACAACTATAAATATGAAGAGGATCCGTGTTTTTTAAGAAAGTAGTTTTGGAAAAGTTTAGGGCTTGTTCTTGTTCTCATAAAATTAAAATAAAAAACTATAAAAAAGAAAAATTTCAGTTTGGTTCAATTTTCCAAAAACTCAATTATAAAAATGTGTGTTTTCAGATAAATATAAAAGATTTGTTCTCTAAGAACAGTTTTCTGTTTTCTAAATTCATAAGAACTATTTCAAAATTACAAATCAAGCATATCAATTTCTCTAAAAATGCTCTTAAAAGAGTTAAATACTCTTTAACCAGCTAAACGCTGCTCATCCTCCAAAGTAAAAGTAACATTGGAAAAGTCAATTCAAATAGACATGCATTTATGATAAAACAAAATTACACACATCAATGAATGGAATTTTTTTCTCACCCTAAACCCTATTTCTTAAAAAAAAAAAAAAAACTACTATTAGAAAGACTCAAGGAGAGTAGACACAATGGAGGAGCACCAACAGCTATTTCAACAAGGCTGTGTTGTTTCCCTCTGACAACATGACCATTTACTTTGTGTTGTGCTCCAAGCCTCCAACCAAGTTAATTGGCACGCTGGAAGATTTCCAACGGATATAGATATCCCACCAGGTTGTGATGATGTTTCCCTTGGACTGCCAGTTCCTTTTGTTATTGCAGCCCAGCTATCAGCTGAAGGTGGATACTTTTCATATGGTCCGATTATAGTTTATGGTTGCTGATTATGTCTCTGCTAATTTCTGGCTTTGAGTTCAAGTACTCAAGGTTTACAAGTTGATTTCTGTTTCATTGTGTGGCAATGGCTTCTGTCTTTGCCCTTTTGTTATTGTAAAAGCTCCTGTAGCTCTGTGGTCTTTGTTGTACAGTTTTTCTTTATTTATAAAAGCTTACTCATTCAACGAAAAAAAAAAAAACACACTGCTCAGCCTCCAAAGTCAAAAACAACATTGGAAAAGTCAATCCAAATTACCATGTGTCTGTCACACACCAATTATGAATCTCATGAATGAATTTTTTTTCACTTGACGTCTATAAAATGAGTTATATTACAAGAAGTCAAATCTACAATAATCTAGGTTTTTTTTTCAATCATTTCCAACATCAACATATATCTAATGCTTTAAAATTTTGAAATCTTGGAGGATATTAAAGTCAACTTATTATTTTCTTTTAGTGTTTCATATAGTTTAGGGTTTTGAATAAAATTTCTACAATTTAGATGTGACTATGATGCTTTCATTTTACTCAATGCTAAATAAGTTTCAAATGTTTTTCTATATTATTCTTTCTATATTTGTTCAATAAGAAATTTTAATATAACAACATTATGCCATCTGAAATAAATGTCTGTATTGTTGCTCTAGTACTGAACGAAATTGTGAAATAATAAGAATTTAGGCTCATTTTGTTTATTTTTCATTAAAAAAGTTTGAACATTTTGATTCTACCAAAAAATAAATAAAAATTGAAGGTTTACATTTTTTATATTAGAAAGAAAGCAGCTCATCTCATTTTTTTACAATTTGCTGGAATCTAAATTTCACAACAATAATATTGACTGACATAAATTGGTGATAGAATTATTTTTGGCATATGCATCCCATCCCTACTTATTCAGATTTCATTTTTTACATATTTTGGATTATATAAGACTAATACGATAAAAAAAAAAAAAATTATATGATTTCTAAATTTTTCAAATTTTAATTTGGCCCCCAAAATCAAAATTCCTGGCTCCGCCGTGTATAAACCCAAACATGTCACTAATTCCAATGATGCATAAATTTCAATATTAGAGAGGGTAGGCAAAAACAGTATTATGGCAAGGAAAAAAGACGTTGGAGCAAATTTGTTAAGAAAATTAGAACAGGTATCATATTTTATTAAGAAACTCTAAGCTAGGATGCATATGAAAAAATTGATATTAGCAAAGAGAGATGAAACATCAAGTGAATAAGTCAATAATGATCAGAAACTGGGTGATACAGCACCCATCGGCCATCAGAGTAAACAAATTAAGCATAAAGAGTATGGTGTTTAAAATTTTGGAAAGTTGGATGATAACCGCCTCCAAGGGCGGATTTAGCATTTCTGAATAGGGTGGGCTAACTTTATATTGGGCTAATTTGGGATGGACTACCATTACTATTTTTATTTTTATTATTATTTATTTATTTATTTATTATTTTTTTTTGGGGCTGGGCTTAAAATAGTATGATAAATTTTTATTTATTTATTTATTTTTTTTGGGGTGGGCTGATGCCCACCTCCGCCCACCTAGATCCGCCTTTGCCTGCCTCCATTACCAGGAAATGTAACAATAATTATTGAGTTAAAAACTAGGACTTGAGCAAGCCAAGAAACAAAAAAATTTCCGGTGTAATTTTTGTCTTCAATGTAGCATATGTACTTCAGTAGTCATTCACCAAACATGCCAATTCAAAATCTCTAGCAGTCTAAATCAAAGCAAAACTTGAAACAAATTCGTATGCTTCCTATCAAACTACCTCCATAAGGTCAATTAGTGAATTCGTGTTTTGGGACTAATATATTACTCTTGCCAAGAAGAAATTGTTTACCAGTTTCAACTTCTCAACTGACAGAGAATCAACATTAAAATATAGCAGCCATAAAACGTGGATTCATCCAAGAAAAATAAAATTGAACCTAAATTAATGTCTTGACTGTTATCAAACTACCACCAAAAAGGCCAAAACTATCATTACTCCATATCAGCTTTACTTCAATTAGCTCCATCAGCCTCCTTGACCTCCTTCTTCCCAAGGAAGACGTAAGTGAGGACTGCCTTTGACTGTAAAGAACCCTTCAACAATTTCAACCCCTAAAAATGGAAAAAAGAAAAAACAATCAAAGAAAGAATTTTCTTGTTAGTGTTACCCAATCAACTATAAGATACTTAACATGAGAAAACATTGAATAATTTCTTAATAATAATGATTTCTGACTTCAATTGGTCAGAGTGATGACAGAGCTGTTTTGAATGTTTATATTGCCATTTAAAAGAAGCTAACAGAATTTTTTTCACTAGAATAAACCTGTTGAAGCAACCAAAGCTTTACAGTTAGTACGTTTCTCTTGCTTTCTATAACAAGCTTAAAGAAGAAACAAAAAAAAAAAAAAAGGGTTCTGATTGAATTGTGCCAAGACACAATTATAATCATCAGGTGCAAAAACTAGTGATCTATGTCTCTAGCACTGTAAATATTACTGACTAATTGGTTTTGGAACCATTAATATTCATCAATAGCAGACACTATAGAGAGAATTTCCTTACCTCATCTATGCCAAACTCAACCATCTTCTCTTCAAGCGCATCAAATTCCATAACATTGCACTTGTTCAGCATGGAAATGCCAGATATCATAGACATTGGCGTCACAGACAAATCATCCGTCACCATGTAGGTAACTAAGCCCTTAACATAACCCCCCTCACCACTTGAAGTAGCATTCTCATTAACTGGATCAATAAATGGCACTTCTGTTGTCATAGTACAGGTACATGAGGGACATTTTCTACCTTTTTCATTCGTCACATACCTGTGATTATTAGAACAATTGTAGAACTTTCTGGGCGCTGAGGATACACAATCATCAGGCAACAACAGAGGAACATTAGATACGAAAGTTGGTGGATTGGGTTTCAAGAGCAAGTCCTTATTTTGGTTGGGCTGCATGTAAGCTTCATTCAGGTTTTCGATACTTTTGTACAGGTTTCCTATGCTGCCAACCATGTTTTCTTTGGCAAGGAGCTTGATAACTGTTCCAACTGGCAGAGAGAGTAGGTTGAACAGGAAATCAACAAAGTCTTTCCCAGCTTCTGCAAAGAGGACTTTGTGGGCTTTAGCATCAATGAGAAGCTTCAAGCTAACTTTTGTGGCTGCCATAGCTCTATCTGTCTAGAAAAACATGGTGCAATTCAATCATGACGACTTCCCTAAATAAATAAAATATCTACTTATGCGTAGGGGCTTAAGATTGAGCTGCCTTTTACACTGAGAATTATATTTAATTTGCATATTTCAGGAATGAAAATTATAATTCCCCTCCATTAATTTTGAATCTAGATGCTTCCCGGAAAAAATCTCCGACCCCCAAACCATAGAGAAGCTAAATGGGAAAACATCATAAATCATTAATATAAATCTTCCCAAGTTTTGCAATAAAATACGGAGCATTCAACAAGATAGATGGAACCTCAATGGGAAAAAACTTTTCTTCGAAAATCTTCCATTCAAACAAAAAGTTCTAAAACGTGTCTATACATTTCAATGAATAGTTTACCATGAGGCATGAAATTTGGGGATAACATCTAAGAATGGCAGCGAGCGGCTGTGGGTGTTGGCCTTGGAAGAATTTTCATAATTACTTGGGGATATTAATATGGTTCATCAAGATATATGGAACCTCAATGAAAATAATTTCTCTAGGAATATTTACATCTGAACAAGAAGTTCTAAGATGAGTAACTGACCATAAAGCATAATTATATCCATTTTAAAAATCAACATCACATTTTGGTGAGAACATTCCTCATAAATATTTCCCATTGAAACGATCAAAGAAAATAATTCAATCTTGTCCGCCTAATATTGTATTAGTGAACACTAAGAACATGATGCAAAGAAAGCCCTGAGGACCATGGAATCAAAATTCAGTATAAGAGATTTAGGCCGCACTTTTTGCATTTAAAATTCTATTTTCTCCATAGACGCACCAAACACAATTCTTTGCAACTATGCAAATCTTCAGGTTGCATGTGTGTGTGTATATAAATTACTAAAATATGTATATATGTAAGAGTTTCTTGCCAAGGTTAAAAAAATAGACTAAAATTCAACTGAAGACATGGCTCGAGATACAAGAATATATGGCTTAGGACAGCAAAATAGGACTTCTTTATTACACACACGTATACATATTTCTTTTCCTAGGTAAATCACACAGATATGTAGATGAAAGTTGGAGGTATAAACGTGCATTCAAAAATAAAAATTTAAATACAGGTATATACAGACAGAAACAGTACTTATGCATACAAAATATGTATCGGAATGAGATCGCAGGCAAAAGCGCTATAATGACAACTAGGGTTCAAGAAAACAGGACTTTAAAACTTTAAAATCAGTCAGTAATCTAATCGGTAAGAAATAACAACTTTAATACTTGAGCAAGAAAAAAATCATTCTAAGGATGAGAGAGAATATTATCATACTTGATCAGTGATCTCCTTTTTCTTAGAGCTCTCTCTCTCTCTCTCTCTCTCTCTCTCTTGTTAAACTTGAGTCTATTTAGGGATGTCGATTTTTACGGTTCCTCATCCCGTCAGTTAATAACGAATATGGGAACATTTTTTATACCATTGTAGCCAGCATGGATACAAATTTTATACGGGTGTGTAAGGATTCAGAATACATATCCTAGGGGCCCCGTCCCGCCCCGCCCTGCTAAGCATATAACTATATATATATATATATATATATATAATATTAATAACTTATTTTAGCGGCTTACCAAGTTATTCATCTCTTACAATCCTAATTTGGGAAGTTGGAACTTAGAACTTCTTTTGCTTTAGTTATATTAAACTTTTATTTTTGTTTATTATTTTTTCTAAATTATGTTATATGCATGTTATTTTTTTATTTTTGTTGCAATACATAATTTTATTTATGTTGTGCCATTCTCAGGCTTTCCATATTTAAATAGCAGGAGCTTAAGTTTTAAAAAGTGGGAGAAAAAAAATTGTTAGCAAGGTGGGCACGGGGGCACAGTATTTCCCAACGGGCGGGGCTGGACATGAAAATTCAACCCGTCGCGGGTCTCGAGGCAGGCATGGACTTGACAAAAATTAAAAGGGGTGGGGCGAGATTTGGGAAAGCCCGCTCCAACCCTGCCCCATTGCCATCCCAAGTCTATTTCCAACTTTTGTCTAGGAAAAATGAGATTTGGGCGGGAGGTGGAAAAATAGTACAACTGTTTGAAATATTTTGATTATTTTGGGCGGGAGGTTAAAACATGAAAAGTAACTTGTAAAATATTACTCCTATTACTATTGTTGTCATAACAACCACAAGCTTTCAGCGAGTTTCAGTTTGGTAGATTGTAAATGAAAGAAAGAGAAAATAATGGTAATGGATGGAAATAACAAAATGTGATTGGTAGAAAATATTGGATAAAAAGGAAAGGTAAAGGAAGGATTTGGATGGATAGAATTAGGCATGAATAGTAGCTTTTGTTATCTTCTAAAAAATGGGAAGAAATAAAAGTTTAGGTTATTGGGTAATGCTGCATACCCACTAATTTATACCAAATCATTTTTCCATCCAAATTCGATATGGGACAAACTTTCCCTTGTAACATGTCCCCCATCTGAACTCGTAATGCCCTCATTGCGGCTCGGTCCACCCTAACTACTTAAGGTGAAGACCCGGACACTTTCTAGGTCGGGCGCTTAGCGTGACAAAGGATCAAGGATTGGGTCTGGCTCTAATACCAACTGAAACGGGCGGGCGTTTGCCCATTTACCTAAAAGTTTAAGCTATTAGGTAGTGCTGTATACCCACCCATTTATACCCAATCATTTTCCCATCCGGATGCGATGTGGGACAAGCTCCCCCTTGTAACAACTATTATCTCATTTCATTTCCTTTCTTTTCTTTTCCCTCGTAATTAATGTTATCATTTCTTTTCGATCTTTTTCATTGTACCAAACATAGCCCGAGGCTTTACATTCTATTTATCTTATCTTTTTTTCTTTTCTTTTCTTTCTTTCTTTTTTTTTTTTTTTTTTTTTTTTTTTTTTTGGTAAATTGCACTGATACCCCCTGAGGTTTGGGTCAATGCCATTCAGCAGACAGTCAATGTATTTGTTTACATTGACACCCCTTGAGGTTTCAAATGTCATAATTGCCCTTTATTATTAATTCAATTATATTCACAAAATATCAATAATGTTAATTGGCGATAATAACCCCACACCAACAATACATTCACAGCCTCTGCCATATCCGGTATCCCTCTTTACATTAGCCCTTCAACACCACCACCTCACCGACACTAACACCACAAGATCAAAGTTTTACTCTCATCTAATCATCTCTCTCGTCTGGAGGAAGAGCAACGGCGACTACGAGGCTTTCATCCTCTCTCCCCACGACGCCTACAACACACACCATATTACAATCCCATAGTCATTGTCCTCACCCAACCAAACCCTAATTGTCAAAACCATTTCCCATTGTAAACCTTGTAACCAAAACCAATTTACAAAACCCAGACACAAGACCCAATCACAGAACCTCAACACAGATCAAAGCCAAGCCAAACCAAAACCGTCACCACGTCCAAAAATTGTCTTACCGTGGTTAGAATATCACGGTCATCACCAAGCCTGTTAGTTGTCACCGGAGTGGCGTCTCATCGTCATGAAATGCAATCAAGGAATCACCGATTCATTCCCCGATTTGAAGCGTCAACGCGTCGAGGATGTCTCGATTGTCACCGTCGTTGAAGAGAATAAGTCATTGCCCTTGGATGAGCCACCGTTGTGACTGATTCACTCAACCCAGTCATCGGAATTGATGGCGTCGAGTGACGGTGGTGCTGTTTAGCGACGTTAAGGTGTTTTGGCGACGGTGGATTCAGCAATCTTGGCTTGGTTAGAGTTAGTGACTTCGACAATTGCTCCGCCGCGAAGTATTTCGGCGAGTCCGACCTTGAGTGAGAATGGGTTCGTCTTGGTGGTGTATGTGTGTATGGGTGTGGCGGTGGTTATGCTGGCGGTGGTGGTCTTGTTTTTGGCATTAGTCAGGAAGGTTAAATGGGTCATTTTAGAAGTGGTTGTTGAGAAGTCAAAGGGCATACTGGTCATTTTTTGATACTACAATGGTATGGAGGGGTGTGTCTGCGAACTTTTCAAACCTCAGGTGATGTCAATATAAACAAGTGTATTGAACCGTCCGCTGAGTGACATTGGCCCAAACCTCAGGAGGTGTCAGTGCAATTTACCTTTTTTTTTTTTTTTTTTTTTGTTAGAAATAATAATTTGACCAAGTTGAAGGTTTATTTTTTTGTTTAATTTTTTTTTCCCTAGACCATCTATTTTAAAAAATATAAAATATCACCATGATATACAACTATTGTTGATAATTCAATTTGAATAGTTTGGATATTATTATTATTAATTTCTTATAATGGACCAAGTTGCACCCCTAATTTGATATTTTTTATTTTATTTTTCCTCAAATCACAGACCTATGTAACTTTCTTACATTTCCGTGGTAATTAAAACATGATAATAATAATAATAATAATAATATATTGGAAGTCATCTTTTTGCTTCTAGAAATAAAGGAACTCATCTTATGTTTTATGACATTTTTAGAATCTAAATTCACAAGTATGATATGAGCATGCATATAATTTGCGATAGAATGAAATCTCACATATTTACCATGAACTCGTGATATATGATATGAGCATGCATATAATTTGTGATGGAATGAAATCTCACACATTTAGCATGAACCTCGTGAATGAAATATTTTTCAATGATTGTATATAAAAATGAATTAAATAACAAATTTAATTCTATTACAAAGAAAGCTTTTCTTTCTATTTTTCAAAATCAATATCTAACTCATTTTCTTCTATAATGTTTGATAAATTGAAATATTGAAGGGAATTAAAGGTGAAATTTTACATAAAATAGGTCTGTTCTTGTGGAATTTCACACAAAGTCAATGTGTCAGAGTTTTGGCCATGGGGTACGAACTGTACGCTGTTATTCTCTTTTCCCCCTATTTTTCCCCTTGTTAATCAACCGGAAACTGTGATCAAGCGGAGACAGAAAGAAATAACTCGCGCTTGCTTGGTTACCACACTACCTTGTAAAAGCTTAATTCTTTCTTGACTTCATTAGATCACAAGACTGCTTGTGGGTGGCTCTGTCCAATCTAAGCTAATTAATGGCTATGGTATTGATTCTTGAAGATTTTACAAAGACTATATAAAGTATAAAACTTATGTCTAATTACCGTAGACAAAAAATATTGATCAGAGTTGAAAAACCACCTACCTGGTATTATTTGTATGGTATTATTGATTTAAAGTTCACTTATAATGTTTTTTTTTTTTGTCAAATAACTCCTAGATTTTTATTTTTATTCTTATTTTTTATTTTTATTTTTTATTTTTTTATTTTTTTATTTTTTTCAAATATCTGTAATTAATGCAGTATTATTGTGATGAAACGCATTCATTTGTATTAATCTCCTACCTATTTGAAAATAGGTTTATCAATCTCTCTTAAAAGAAATGTAAGAGAAGGTTATGTTTCTCTTACCATTACCGTCGTAAGAGTAGGTTTTGTTTCTCTTAACATATTAAAAAGTTTGATATAACACATTTGCAATCTTTTGATTGAGCTCAAAAGATGCATTATCCACAAACACATTGGTGAAAACTTGAAATCGACGATTAACTTCAATCCGCCAAACTATATCTTCTTCTTCTTCTTCTTCTTCTTCTTCTTCTCCTTCTGTTTTTTTTTAGTCAGTCTCAAAACGCATTCAAACAGTGAGCAAAGAATTATTGTTTTAATTATCGAAAAAAAAAAAAAAAAGAATTATTGTTTCTTCATGTCCCTTGTTATATATATCTAGGGTGACAATCTATAGCCAAACCCCATCAAATCGTACAAATCTGAGTGGGTAATTAATGGGTAAATAAATGGATACCCATATAACTAATGGATAAATAATGGGTTAAAATGGTACCCAACTTAACCCACTCATTCTGCCTACTCTCTGAATTGGAAATTTCTACTTTGCAAACAAACTTTATCATTATTGAACTAATTTGAAGATTACAAGAAGTTGAGATACAATTTTGTTTCAGTATTTAATTTTATATTTTATCCTTTCTTGTTTGCTTGTTCTATATGTTTTAATTTATTTTGTACGCGCGTGTGTGTATATTTGTGTGACTTTCAAAACTTTTTGTTTCAAGCTCGGCTAACTAGGTATCTGTAGGTGCAAATAATTCGTTTAACTAGAAAATTAAAAGAATAAATATAACTCACTCAAATAAAGAACAATTAATAACAAGAACTATTCAGAGAAAAACTTGTAATGCTCGATGATCTTTATTGGAGGTCTAAGTCTCTATTTATATACAAAAAGATTATAAAATTATGGTAGGATTCAATTCTTTACCATGCAGGATGATCCCACGCAGAACTTCCTTATACGAAGGATCCTTTGTATAGCAAGATTTGATTAATCTGATGGACTCGGATGTAAATGGGCTGGATGGGCTTTTAGCATGCCGAGAGGTTAACATTAGAATCCTTGGATCAGTATTGATTTTACTTGGGCTTGATCAAGATTGGGCTTTAATGGGCTATTGCAAAATGAATGAGGTTATACCTTATTTAAATGACGTGGATTATTCTTATTGGAGGGGGGATTTTTTCCTCCACAGTACCTCTTCAATTTGAACAGTCTTTTTATATGGATTAGACTGGATTTACAATTTACGAGCTACACACAAAGGATAATTTGTCCTATATTTAATATTTGCAATAAATTTTTTCTCCCCGTAATTTCCAAATTTTTTTTTTTTTTTTTCATGCTTATATAATGCACAATAACCCATTTTATCTTTATGTTTATATCCTAGAGTATGCAACTCATTAATAAAGGTTTGGAAGAACAAAACTGTTTATAGATTTTTTTTTCTTTTTCTTCTTTTATTTTTTTAATTTTATTATTGTGGTGCTATTGGCTGCAGAAATGGGTATAGGACATTGACAATCTCTTGTGTAAATTTTTATGGCATATTTAGTTAGAAGAGCTGAATTGATATTTATTAGATACTATATACTGTTTATATTATGTGTCATTTTCTGCCTGCTCTGTGAGAGGCTTGTTGTTCCTCATCAAATTAAGTTAATATTTCTTATTTTTTAGTTGTTTTTTTAAAGTACAAGGATTTGACTTCAATTTGTCATTTTGAGGAAAAAAAGAAAAAGAAATCTTGTTTGTCATTTTGAATTTGGCTTTTCAATATCACATGTTTGGCAGCTCTGAGAATTGATAGGTTGGTAATGAATTATTAGTCCATTCATACCCAATCAATTCAATACCGCCCAAACCCACCCAATTCCCACCCATATATATATCCTTAATTTTTCTGTAACGGTATTTTGGATAATTTGATGGAGTTGATTCTGTTCGATGGCACAAATTAGTTTATACCCTTTTCTTCTCAATAATTATTTAATTGTAAAATAAATTTGCAAAATGAAAACATTCAGGTTTGCTTTTCTCTAAACAAAAACGATAAGAAGAAGAAAATGATACAATTGTTTCCTAAAATCATAAAATGTTATAGATTTCTTTTAAAGGAAGACTGTCACTTCCTTTCAATAAAAAACCGATTGAATTGCGAGAACACGTATGAAGAATTTGAATATCACTTCCGTAGTTCAAATTCTAATAAGGGGCGTTCAGAGAACTTTGTTATGTTTTAAATGGAGATAACTATAATGCATCAACATGCTGTTACCAAACATGAGTTTAGAGGCTAAATTTAAGAAGAGCTTCTATACTATATTGCCATGTGGTATGATTTCTTTTCATTTTCCATACAAATCAATCTCCAATTCAGGGGAAAAAGAAATAAATTTGGATCAATAATGACAGAGAATTGAATTAGAGAAAGCAAAGAGAGTATTTGGAATTGTTATTAAACCACTTAAACTACTTAAAAGCACATTTATTTTTATATTTAAAAAAAAAAAATTAAAATTATTACTTTTTATAATTATAAACTTTTCAATAAAACTAAAATTTTTAGTTTTTAAAACAGGTTATCAGTAAAGGTCCAAGTTCTATATTTTAGGTAAATTTTTTTCCTTAAACAATTTTATCAGTTTTATTTTTTGAAAAAGACAATTTAACGCCTTCTTTTTATAAAGTTGTTATTATTAAATATAGTTACATTTTACTAAAGGACCTTATTGTAAAATTAGTAACAAATGCTTTAAAAAATATTATTATTAAATAGATTAAAAATTATTTTGTATAAATTATAATATATCACCAAACACCAAATATTCTTTTTATTAATAACAATTTTGTTTGATAGCTCCAAGGTAGAAACACTTTTTTCATTCTAAAAAGGGGCCCTTTCTCTTTTTCTTTCTTTTCAAAATTGTCTTTGAAAGAATACGGGCAATTGTGTGTAGGTGTGAAATCATGAGCAATGGGGTCATGAATGATGTATATCACACATTGGCTCCGGGTCAAAACCAGTTGCAACAGGATTTTGGCCGAACACAATTCGTGTCACAACTTCAGACTTCAAACATTTCTCATACACACTCTCACAAACTCTATTTATACACCGTATTTACAGTACATTTCATCTATAATAAATACCATCCACAAGGCCTTTTTCTTCATTTTATGGAATTTAGTGTGTGTCACATATTTAGTGTTTGTCACATATTTACTATGAATATCATGAATGAAATCTTTTTTCACATTTTTGATGTCTATAAAAGGAGCTAAATAAAAAATTTAATTCTATTACAAATTTATTTCTATTACAGACAATTATTTGTTTTTTATTTAAATCATTTTATTGATTATTTGTTTGATAATGCTTTGATAAATTGAAATATGGGAGGAAATTAAAAATGTATTCTCTTCTTATAGAAGTGTACACTAAAGTGTCCACTGGAGCAGACAATCGAATATCTCTATCTCATGCACTGGAGAATCTCTCCCCTCCTCCTTCATTTTCCCTTGACATAATCTCATAGTCTCATATCTCATTCAAAATTGTTCGATAGTAAAATAATGCTGAACAAACACTATATAAATGTTTAGGAAGAATTGTTGGATCACTTATTCTTCAAATATAAGTTCTCTGTTGAGATTTCGAACTTTGTACAACATGTTGCATGTTTCTACATTTTGTCTTACTATTGGACGTACTTGGTGGCTTGAATTTCATATATGCATACAGATTCAATGATTTTATTTTGAATATTTTTTTTGTAATATTAATTAGCCAACAAGCATGCATACATTTCTGACCATCCCATTCAAATTTATTCATCAAACATGCTCATTAGTGTGTCACATTTAAATTTAGGGTTAAGTGTAAAAAACACCTATAATATATAAGGTTTGTGCAAAAATAGTCTCTACTTTTTTAAAATGTGCATTTCAGTCCATAAAATTAGAAAAATGTGCAAATAAGCCCCTCTGACAACTTTTTGATCAAAACTGACAGAAAATAAATTCAAAAATCCTATTTTGCCCTTGGGTTAAGTGCAAAAAATCCCCCTCTACTATCGACATACTGCAAAACAGTCCCTAACTGTGTGGTATAAAATTCCCATATACTATCAATTTGGTGCAATTACCCCTATGTTTACATAAAAAGACATTAATACCCTCTCTCATATAAATGAAATAATATTAAAAAGATTAGGCAACGTAAAAAATTCATGCTAAACAAATATAGAATATAGTTAACTACCAATTTTCATCTAACCAGCATAAAATTTTTAAAAATTCCGATTAATTTAAAACCATTAACTTTTATTTTTGAATTTTTTTTCACATAAATTTTATACTAATAGTTACAAAATTCAATATTATCCAATTAAGATCATTAACTTTAAAATAAATATATTTAAGATACTCAATAAGTAATGACAAAACTGTAAAAAATTAATTACTAATGAATTCTGAACTAAAGTATAATATATTAAAAAATAGAACTTTATTACTCTTGATTATTACAGTAAAGTGGATTTTTTTTTCTGTTTTTCTTTTTTTTACCCACCGCTGATAATTTTCCAACATATAATGCATTTAATTTATACGGTAATTATGATAAATTTAAAGGATGATCACTGCTATAATTTCAAAATTGCATGCATTTGCTCACTTTACCTTTTCAGGGCACCCAAAGGGTGTTGTGTACTTTCTTCAACTTGAGAGCAGTAAAACTACTTTTTTTGTACAGACACTCATCGGCCTGGTCTAATATGAATTCTTTTAAGAGGAAATTATGATATTGTATGTATATATAGTATATATTTTTTCAAATGAGGATAAAATGTCATGTCTTTTTTTAAAAAATTTATTTTATGTCAATTTTGATTAAAAAGTGGTTAGATGGACTTATTTGCACATTTTTTGAATTTTATGAACTGAAATGCACATTTTCAAAAAGTAGGGACTATTTCTGCACAAACCTCAGGGTGTTTTTTTGCACTTAACTCATAAATTTATATTAGAGAGGGTATTAATGTCTTTTTATGTGAACAAGGGAATAATTGCACCAAATTAATAGTATAAGGAGTTTTATACTACACAGAGACTGTTTTGCATTATATCAATAGTAGAGGGGTGTTTTTTTGCACTTAACCCTTAAATTTATCCATCAAGGATTTGTCTTCCAAAATCTATGACCATCCCAAAGTATTTCCTCAGGTCTATAGTATTTTTGTTCTCAACACTGTCATAGCAACAAAAAAAAAATATATTCACGACACATTATGTATGCAATGAAATGTAAATAGCATTTACAATAACACATTATACATGCAATGAAATGTAAATCGCATTTACAGCACAATATTAAAAATAAAAAAAAAAAAAAAAAAAAAAAAAAAAAGAACCTCCAAATCTCAAAGGGAAACAACCCCTCCCACAACCCCTTAGTGAGGTAGATATGAACCACAAGTCATTAGCAATCACAAGTCATTACCAGAACAGAAAGCCACCACAATCATGCGGACAATACAACATTAGCATAGAATATATAGAATTTTGGACAAGTCAAATCCAGCATTTCCTATTGGGCGCTGTTATTTTATAATCTAGAACTCCCTACCTTAAAAAATAAATAAATAAATAAAACCCGGCAACCTGGTGACCGATTTTAATTTGGCCCCTCTGGTATTTAAATTATTGCATAGGGTATTGTCATTCTTTTCTTTCAATATCATGCATATACAAGAACAAAAACTGTAATATAGACCTGATGTATTCATATTACTATGCTAATGTAATTTCACGTATT
This sequence comes from Cornus florida, assembly GCF_030987335.1. Classification (NCBI taxonomy): domain Eukaryota; kingdom Viridiplantae; phylum Streptophyta; class Magnoliopsida; order Cornales; family Cornaceae; genus Cornus; species Cornus florida. The sequence continues at coordinate 72,256,965 of NW_026775576.1, read as the reverse complement.
CAATCTTTAACTAGGAGGCCTTTGATGACTATGCTTTTGTAGAGAAAATTATTTAGTTTCAGTAATATTACAATATTGAGTAAATTTGGCCCAAGAACACATCCTGATGCATGAATGCCAATATAGTAACAGTAACTATTACAGCATAAAAAGAGTTCGTAGAAGCGGTGAATGTACCAATAGGTAACAAGCAGCAAAGAATAAGAACTTGTAAGGTGGCAAAAATTGATAAGAAAATTAGAAGAAGTATAAGACACAATATAGGCAGTAAAATTTATTTGAGAAACTATAAGGATACATACAAAAATTGACATTAGTAAAGAGATTTGAAACATCAAATGAATATTTCATTATTTCATAGTGAACAAATTAGGACATAACTTGTGAAATGTAATGATAAATAGTAAGTTGGTTACAATTGTTATATCAAAAAAGGCATGTTAGAGATTGATATAAGCAGGACTTGAGTAAGCCAAATATATATGTATATATATATAGTGGAATTTGTCTTCGATTTACCATATTTACTTGTGTAGCCTTGAAATAAAGAAGAAAGAAAGAAACAGATTGCTTTTCCTATCCTTTCCACTCAACAGATTGTCAATTCAAAATCTTTAGCAGTCTTAATCAAATCAAGGCTTGATAAATTCATATATTCCATCAAACTACATCCATAAGGCCAAGAAATGAAATTATATTACTAGTACTTGCAAAGAATAAATTGTTTACTATTTTCATTGTCTCAACTGAAAGAGTATATTAACGTCTCTTGCTGTGTAAACTATAGCAGCCAACAAAACATAGATTCAGCCCAGAAAAACAAAGATGTGTGTTGTCAAACTACCTCCAAAAGCCGAAAAACTAACTCAACTCCAACTCCATATCAGCTTTGCATCAATTAGCTCAACCTTCATCTACCTTGACCCCCTTCTTCCCAAGGAAGACATAAGTGAGCGCTGCCTTTGACTGTAAAGAACCCTTCAACAATTTCAAACCCTAAAAACAATGAAGGAAAAATACAATTAGGATTATTATAAATCTCTCATGACAGAGGAGAAAAAAAAAAAAAAAATTGTTAGTGTTCCTTCAATCAATATAAGATAGTTATCACGATAAAATAATAAAATCTTTTCTTCATAATAATGTTTTCTGAAATCAATTAGTTAGAGTAATGAGCTGCTAACATAAAAAATTTACTAGAATAACACTGCTGAAGCAACCAAAGGTTTAACATGCTTAGAAAAAAAAAAATACAGAAAAATAAAATAAAAGTTATTTTGAATAAATTATGCCAAGACACAATTATAATGATTAGGTGCAAAAATTAGTGATCTATGTTTCTAGACTGTAAAAATTACTGACTAATTGATTTTGGAAACATTAATTTTCACCAATATTAGCAGTCTTGGACAGACACATTAGAGAGAATTTCCTTACCTCATCTATGCCAAACTCAACCACCTTCTCTTCAAGCGCGTCAATTTTCATGACATTGCACTTGTTCAGCATGGAAATGCCAGATATCATAGATATTGGCATCACAGACAAATCATCTGTCACCATGTAGGTAACTAAGCGCTTAACATAACCACCCTCACCAGTTGAAGTAGCATTCCCATTAACCGGACCAACAAATGGCACTTCTGTTGACATGATGTAGTTACATGAGGGTGAGGGACATTTTGTACCAGCTTTGTTCGTCACATACCTGTGATAACTACCACTCGAACACATGTAGAACTTTGTGGCAGCTGAGGATACGCAATCATCAGGCAACAGGAGAGGAATTTTAGGTACCGAAGTTGGTGCTTTCAGTTTGGTGAGCAAGTCCTTATTTTGGTTAGGCTGCATGTAAGCTTCGTTCAGGTCTTTGAACACTTTGGTACAGGTTTCCAATGCAACCAATCATGGTTTCACTCGTGAGAAGCCTGACAACGGCTCCAACTGGCAGAGAGAGTAGGTTGAAGAGGAAATCGAAAAGTCCTTCCCAGCTTCTGCAAAGAGGACTTTCTGGGCTTTAGTATCAATGAGAAGCTTCAAGCTAACCTTTGTGGCTGCCATCGCTGTAATCGTTTACAAAAAGAGTATCCCAAGTCAATCATGAGCAATTCCTCAAAAACAGAAGAAATTTAGTTATGTACACTGCCTTAAGAATGAGCTACCTTTTGCATTGAGAATTATATGTAATTTGCAGCCTTCAAGAATTAAAATTAATTTTAATCGAAATGGTTACCAGACAAAATCTTTAATCCCTAAACCAACCAGAAGCTAAATGGGAAAATATCAACCTTCTGAGAAAACACATTTAAATATATGTATACGTGTGTGTGTGTGTGTACAAATTCACAAAAACTTAAATTTCACATTCCACTTGTTTCTACAGTATGAACTTCAATTTTGACACTTATGTTTCTTAGAATATACATATAAAATTTTACACACACATATATGTGCATCTGTATGTATATCTCATCTCAACCAAGCGAAATAATATGAGTATAAATCTTCCCAAGTTTTGCAATAAAATATTAACCAGGATACACAGAACCTCAATGAAAAGAACTTTTCAATGATAAGAACTTTTCTTCGAAAACTTTCCATCAGAACCAAAAGTTGTAGAATGTGTGTATAGATATCGATCAATAGTTTAGTTACCATGGGGCACGAAATTTGTTTTATATATTAACATTATTTTTTGTGAGATCAAATCCAAAAAAAAAAAAAAAAAAAAAAAAAAAAAAAAAAATCAATTATAGAAAACAATGCAACAACCATATCTACCTAACAATGGATTACTGAACATATGAGAACACCTCAGTTTGCATATATTTATTAAATTAAATGTCAAATCAAATTATACAATTCTTGGCAACTAAAAAAAACCTCAGTTTGCATATATGTATTAAATTAAATGACTAGAATTTAGCTGAAGACATGACTCAAGAAGGACTTGTGACAGCAAAATAGGGCTTTTGTAACTGGGATAGAAGAGGTGATTTTTAATGTTTATACTATACAGAGACTATAAATATATATAATATAGATGAATCATGAAAGTATGCACAAGCATCCAAACATTTAAATATAGGCATACATAGACACACCCAATATATATACATAAAAAATATGTAGGGAAATGAGATCAGAAACAGAACCGCTATTATATAGGACAAGTTCAGTAGTATAATCCATATGGTGAGAAGTGAACCAGAGTTCAAGTAACAGGGTAAAGGACAACTAAGAAAAAACTTAAATTTCATCATATTGATTATTCAATGCTACAAAATGTAATAAGAATGTGTGCTTTAGTAATCATAACTCATAAGAAGATAAAAAAATATAAACTAAAACAAAAAAAGTACAAGGATGATAGAGAATAAAATCATACATGATCAATGATCTTTCTTTGTGTTAATAAAAAATCTCCTCTTCCTTCGAGATCTCTATGTCAAACGCAAGTCGCCTTTGCTATCTTTTGACTAAGGCATACAGGGAGGAAATAAATACCCCATACTTATATATATATATATAGGGTTAAGTGCAAAAAAAATCCCTCTACTATCGATATAGTGCATATTAGTCCCTGTGTAATAAATAAAAAAAACCCCATACTATCAATTTGGTGCGATTGGGTCCCTGGTGGTGTAAAATGACGATAATACCCTCACTTTAGTTGAATAAATTAATGATTATAATACCGGCCATGTAAAATGACCATTTTGTCCAAATTTGTATAAAATGGGGTTTGTTTGGCAAAAGAATAATATAAACTTGAAATTGTATAAAATTGGAATAACCTAAACCTGAATATAATTAAATTAAAAACCAAACATGCCCTTTCATATTTTAAAATATGTGTGTGTGTGTGTGTGTGTGTGTGTATATATATATGTTATGATGTCCCAAACAGAGGTGCACAAGGGACTGGACGGGACGGCAAACGAGGACAGACGGGACGTCGGGCGGCAGCAAGCTATGACTTACCCACTGGGGACGAGCAAAGATGTGCTCAATCGACGGCGACCAAGAAGAACGGCGATGACGCGATGGCGGCAATGTGGCGATGAACAACGAGAATCGCTATTCCGGCGACGGCAGACGAGCAAGGATGTGCTTAGTCGACAGTGAGAAAGAACGGTAGTGCCGCGGTGGCGGCAGAGTGTGGCGACGAACATCTACTGGAAGAGTCGCGATTCCAGCTGCGATAAGCACAGTGGTTATTCCGATGACGGTGACAGTAAGGACTGGGTCTGAATTGAACGGTGGTGATGCTCTTATCGGTGCTTACCGGCTTGAGGTCTGAATGGCGTGCAAGCAGCTCGGAACGACGGTGAAGGACGGCGAGCTCGGAACGACGTGCACAGACTCTTGTAGATGAAGATGGATGGCGGATCTGCTGTCGGTGATCACAGGGGCTGTAGAAAGAGAAAGCGAGCCTAGCGACGCAAGATACCGACGGTGAACTAGTGAGCTAGGCGGTGAAGTGGCACTTTGATCCAGTGACGAAGTTCAAAACCCATATATTTTAGTTTATCTATCTACTGCAAGAATCAAAAGTTCAAAACCTATATCGGCATATCATTTCATATTGTTCAAAAAATCAAAACCCATATCTTTCTGTTTCCATCACCTGCTGTTCCAGTTCGGGTTCACCATTCGCAAGCTTCAGCCGCTGTTCCAGGCCGCATTGATATCGGAGACCGCAACTTCCATGGCCGCCTTCGCAGCTCTACCAATCAGCGAATTGAAAGTTAAAAGTGCACCTATATTTATAACAGCAAGCCTTTGGCAATACACACAAGTACTATTGAAAATGATTAATATCAGAAGGGGCAGTCTCATTGTGGCAATGAATTTCATGGTTTAAGCTTCAAACTTTATAAACTGGGAAGAAAACCAGTGTTAACCCAAAAGGCCAAAACCCATATGCTTCACAATGGATTTTTAGACTTCTGTAAAGAAATTAACTTCAGATGATTCACATATTCATGAAGACCCATGTAATAACATCAAGTATCAACAAGGGTACCCTAGAAATTAAAAGGGTACTCCATAGATTAAAGGCACCTCTGCTTCGTGATTAGAAAACTACCTGTTCTGGATGTTTTTTTTGGTTTTTAGTGACTCAATTAGAGTGGAAAGTTTCTTTAAATGAATGATGAGTAGAACACCAATTCTGAATACCCAAAAGTGTGAAAAAAAATGAAATTAAAGTTCAGGCAAACCTTTAAAACGCAGGGTACAACGTATTTGGCAGAAAAATTAGTGTATTCAAAATAGTCAAGATTTTTGGTTGTGGAAATCATGTTTAACATGTTGGGAAACAAGAATCTCATTTTTAGAGAGAGCACCAAGAAATGATCAGCAATAGAAACAGCGGCACAAATTGGGTTTAGGGGTGAGGGACTTTCATGCACAAATGCTAAATTGGGTTTAGGGGTGAGGGACTTTTATGCACAAATGGTGAGGGTCTTTTATGCACAAATGGTGAGGGCAAAATGGAAAACAAAAGGGTAAAATGGAGTTTTAAGTTTTACTTTTTGTAAAAAATTGTCAGAGGGACCGGTTATGCACCTTTTTTGAATTTTGTGGACTTGCATGCACTTTTTCAAAAAGTAGGGACTTGTTTGGCACAAAGTCTATATATCAGGGGTTTTTTTGCACTTAACCCATATATATATATAGTAATAATCTCTTGCTTGCATAGAGTAAGAAAATTCTTCCACACTCTTTATATGACTCACACTTCAAATCCACCTATACTTTTTCCTTTTAATACAAAACCACCGTCACTATTTCTACTTTCTAAATTTAATATTTATCAATACTACTAATTACAATAATAAAAGGTAAGTATCAAACAAATAAAAATAGAAATTGCTTCACCTTTATAACGTCTCACCACCACTAATTGAAATTTTGTTCTCTTTGAGGTCTTTGTTGTTACTTTACATATTAGCGGTCTTTCATACTTTTTTTACTTACCAAAAAAAAATAAAAATTTGATGATGATAGTATAATAATAGTAGTATTAAAGAAAATACTAAAAAAATAAATAGTTTACAAAGGAAAAATAGATTCAATTTTTAATTTTTAAATAACATGCATTTAGGGTGGTATACAATAATTTAAATTGTAATCTATTAAATTTTTTTATGGTTGAAGTGTTGTGCAAAATTACAGGTTACTTTAAGTTGTCAAGTGGATAAAAAAATATAAATTTTAATTTTAATTTTTCATTATTTTTTAGTCGATGTGATTAGTGATGAGATGTGATTTCGAGAGGTGAAGAGATTTCTATTTTTATTTTGTTAGTACTTATAGTATTAGTAAATATTAATATTGAAAATTAGACGTAATGATAATGGTTTTGTATTAAAAGGAAAGTATATAAGTGGATTTAGAATGTGACTATTAGATTTAATTTAATCTAATGATCACTGTAAAAAGTGCGGAAGAATACCTTTTATTGTTATAATTAATAGTATTCATAAATATTAAATTTGAAAATTAGAAATAGTGATAATGGTTTTGTATTAAAAAGAAAGCATATAAGTGAGTTTAATCTAGTAGTCACTATATAAAAAATGCGTAAAAATTTCCTTACTCCATAAGAAGTAAAAGATTACTGTTTTATATATATATATATATACACTTTACTTTTTTACAATTGCACTTCACTCTTTAGAAGAATAACACTTCCATCCCTAAATTCATAAGAGAAAGGACAATACGTTGATCCTCACTTCTGATCGGTGATGTGGACCAATAACACATGAGCACGTCCTCTTTTAATTGTCAAATTAGATTTGGTAATTAACCACCATATCTGATTTGATAAGTGAATATATATCCCATTATTTTTTATTTACTAGTTAAGGATGATGTGCTCATATGTTATTGGTCCAAATCAGTAGTCAGAATGGTATAAATCCTCATTGAGGATTTAAGTATATCTCAGAAAGAAATATTTTTTTTTCCAAATATCCTTTTAGATGGTATAGAACTATTTTTTGCATCTCTCTAATCTCGTAGAAATTTAAATATACGTCACAAAGAAATCAAAATTGATATAAACTTTATAGATTACTACTAGTAATTCAGTCGGTTAGTTAAATTAATGCACAAATATAATTAATGCACAAATATATATATATATATATATATTACTTTAAAAAATATTTTTGCAAATTCATCGTACTATTGAAACAATTCAAAAGATAACAATACAAAAATAGTTAAATCTTTTTAAGGAGTTGAATAAAGTGCAAATGCATCAACTAAATTTAATATCAACGTAGGTACACAATAAAGAAATTACTGTCGCATAAATTTTAAACGTATATTATTATATCATAAATATAAAATCAAACATGATTGATGCAATTTATGAATCATAAATTCCACTTACGGAAGAAACAAAAAAAAAAAAAAAAAAAAAAAAAAAACAACTCATGAATTTTTCTTTCTTTTCTTATTTATTTAACAATGGTCATGATACGGTGCCAAACATGTCAATTAATAGACATTATGAAATGGTGTCCCTTTTTTTAAGCTTAGAGCCTACTAAAAAATGTCTTTCCAGGTTTGACTCTTAACAATACGGGGGCATTTTCATGTTGTTTGCTTTAAGTTTAGTTTTCAAAAAAATTTAAAAAAAAAATTTCTTTATGTGATATTTAAAAATTCATTTGAAATGTCTTTAAATCTTAAAATTTACCTTATTTTATTTTTACTTCAGCATATCGAAATTTTCTTTTTATCATATAATTTGTTGTTTCTTGAATCCTTTAAAGCCCTGTAACAATACATTCTATTTCTAATGGTTGTAGTTTCAGTTAAATAAATTATCTTATTTGTCATGTAAAAAAAAAAAAAAAAGGCCTAGAGGAAATAAAAAAATGTAAAACAATTCAATTTTATATGAATTAACAAGAGCCCAACCAGCCCAAGAACAACAAGAGCCCATCTAGCCCAACCTAGCCATAAAGCAGCACGAAACGATTGCCGTTAAATCAAATCCCTTCCAACATTTTTTAAACTTATTAATTTATTATTAAAATTTTATTATTTATAGTAAAACTTATTATACTCAATTTAAACTTTTTATTATTGAAAAATACTTTCTTTTTGTACAATATAGTGATGGAAAATTAATAAATTACTTAAATTAAAAAATACCTTATTTTTAATGCAATATATCAATAAAATTAATAAATTAATTAAATTGTTTTAAAATTTTCTACTTAAGTTTTTTATTTAAATAATTAATTTAGGTAAATTTATGCAAATTTAATGGAGAATATGTCATCAAATTATTATAAATTTTTTCATAATTTATTTCAATAAAAAAATTTAATTGTAATTCAATAAAAAAGGACATTATAGTCCTTTAATGAAAAATAATTTAGTCATTGAGGCAATTTGTCAAAAAATGTGATAACTCGGGAGGCGTTATGCTAAAGGTAGTTATTTGTAAATTCGAACATAATTCAAATTTTTTTTTTTTTTTTTTTTTTTTTACACTTTACCCTAATTTATATATAATACTTAGATAAATTTCATCCTTAATAAATACCACCCCACAAAGCTTTTTATTTATTGGCGTAGCTTGACTTATCTACCCCTTCTCTACGCGTGATTTTTCTCGGTTTCTCGACCTTCCTCACATTGTCGGGCAACAATAACATTTAAACATTTTGATTATATCAAAATAAAAAATACCCATTTTTTTTTTTCTTTTAGAAAGGAAGAAGTACATCTCATGTTTTTTTTCCTTCCCTAGAATTTAAATGTTATATTATAATATTGGTGGCATATAATTTGTGAATGAATTTTTTTCATATTGTTGATTTCTATAAAATGAGCTGAATAACAAATTTAATTATATTACAAGGAAGTTAATTGTTTCTATCAATAATTTTTTATTTTTTATTTTTTATTTTTTCAACGTCAATATATATCTAACTTATTTTACTGATTCTTTATACTATAATACTTTTATAAATTGAAATATTGGAGGAACTTAAAGGTGAATTTTTTTACTTAATGTTCTCGTTAGATTTTGGAATTTAGTTAATTCCATATATATCCTTGCACTGTACTGTCAATTCTCAGTTCTGTTTGCATAATGTTTAGAGTAAGAGTACCTTTGTTATGTTTTTTTTTTTTTTTTTTTTTTTTTTTTTTTTGTTAAAAAATACCTTTGTTATGTTGTTTAAACTCACCCCGTTAAAAATCTTAATATGCAATCAAATTTTGTAAATCAAAAAATTGTCAGTTGATCATGAATGCATATATATATATATATATATATATATATATATATATATATATATATATTACTCGTTTTATCTATTATTTATTTTTTTGATAATTTAATTAATTGAAATATTAGAAGAATTTAATGATAAACTTTTACCTTATTTATTCAATATGATTTTAAATTTTGTCTTCTTTCAAAAATAGCATGAAGAAGTTAATTATACCCGTTTAACAACTGAAAGGCTACAAGAAATATTGATTAATTGAATATAGAATTAGAATCGAGTCATGAATAATGTGAATCAGCAAACATGTAGCCTATGAGGCTATGATATAAACAAAAATAGAAAGTTGGATTTAAATCCTTACATAAATAAGGATAGTTGTTCAGACTAGCATATTGTAATTAAAAAAAAAAAAAAAACATTGATATTCTGTACCATTTTTGGAATAATGAATCTCATAAATAAAATCTATTTTTTACGTTGTTGATGTACATAAAATAAGCTGAATAACAAATTTAATTCCATTACGCCAAAATTAACCCTACAGTCAATTATTATTAAAGGTTTTATTTTTTTATTAGAATCTCCTCTTGCAAAAACTATAGATCTTATATACTCCATAACTATAGAATATATATAAAGAAAGCCCAGCAACTTAGTCGAATGATGGAGTAATTTTTTTCTTGTGAATAATGTGAGTACTCAATTTTACTACAAGTTGTTAAGCCTTTTGGTCCAACTCAATGCAAAGTTTTTGTAAGTGATTAAACACACAACATTGTGAGTTATGAAATCAAAAAAATAATCATTATTGTTTTGTTTATTAAGTAAAATAAAAGGTAAATATTACTGTTTTTGAAAATAAAAAAAAAAATCAATATTTTTTTTTTTGTTATTGACCAAAAACAAATATTTATTTGTCCCACTGAAACCATCCTCCTCCACTTTGAGAGGTAGAAGATATATTACTTAGACTTCAAGACCCTTAATGAAAAGACCATTTAATACCATTATGTGATGAAATGCATTCATTTGCATTCATCTCCACTTCTTAACCATTTGAAAATTAGGTTTATCAATCTCTCCTTGCAAAAGAAATGTGAGAAAAAACATAGAATTTGTTAGTTTGATTGTCACTATATTAAGAAAATTTTCCCGAGTTATAGAGAGAGTCAAATATACTATTATTAAAAAAGGTTATTTTCTATTTCGAACACGCAACTTTCAGGTTGACCCAAGACCAAGCTTCAACAATTGCAGCCCTGAGCCTTTTTTCAGACATCAGCCTTCTCAATTGCAAACATGGTTGTGGGTCGTGTTTAATTCCATTTCAACTTCATACCTCCAAATTAACTTACGTATGTACACCTGTATTGGTTTTCTTTGCCAGAAAAATATATATTTTTGATATGGGCAATATATATAATTTCATAAACTATCATATGGGCAATATATATAATTTGTGATACCACAAAATCTCACGCATTTACAATGGATTTTTTTTTCCTTTTTTTACATGACTGATGTACCTAAAATGAGATAAATAACAAACTTAATTCTATTACAAGTCAATTCTATAATCAATTAATTTTTAAATTCTTTCAACACGGTGGTTTTTTTTTTTTTTTTTTTTTTTTAGTTGGTACTTACACACACATGTCCCTTCTGAGACTTGAACTTCTGACCTCCCTTTACGAGGTAAGAGGCTGATACCGCTAAATCACTAACCCGTTGGTTTCAACACGATTACTGTTACTTTGATTTATAATGCTCTGATAAATTGAATTATTGGAGGATGTCGTAGGACTATGACAGTCGCCACGGCATCGTGAGTGAAAATATTTGTATGAGGATAAAGTAAAAAAAATTCTTAAAAAAAATTAAAAAGTACATATATAATTAATATGACACATGGATAGAGATTATGAATAATATAAAACTATTTTTGCGTATAAAATTCTTAGGATAAAGTTTAGGATTTTATTAGTTAATATGAAAATTTTATAATTGTTGTACATAATTATTTATTTATAAGGAATAGTGAATAGAGTTTAGGATTCTATGAGTAGACATTGTAACTAACAAAAATTCAAAAATGCATTACAAAAAAATTATTTTCAATTATATTATATTATTTTATTTTATTTTATTTTAAAATTTAAATTTATATTACAAGTTTGCCCCCCAAAATAAATATTTCTCAATGGTACTGTCTGATCAAATTGTCCTACTCTTAATCTGAATCCTATGTGGAAATAAGATAAAAGAGGTTTTAACGACTCCTACATGTAACCACCGAAATAAATATGGAAAGAAGTTAAACAGGTTTTAACGACCCCTCTCTATCTCTTATATTTCTCTATTCATCTTTTTCGTTCTGCTGCTTCTTAATTCTTTCGGTGAGGAGTTGATGATGGGTCTGGTGGAGGCGTCAAATTAAAGATAAAAGAGAGAGTGCATCTACTTCGTAATGAACTTTTGAAGTTTTTTTTTTTCTAATCAAATTCCCAAAACTGATACAATATACAAAAGCTAAAATATATATTGAAAAAAATAAATAAATAAACGTAACAGGAAGTTAAATGATAAACATGGCGTTAGAGAAGAGGGTAGGACTTACAGCCTTTGTGAGAAGATCCATTGGGAGGCCGTACTTCGTAATGAACTTTTGATTTTTTTTTTTTTTTCCTAATAAAAAATCTCCAAAACTAATACAATATACGAAAGTCAAAATATATATTGAAAAAAAAAAAAAACATCGAATATATACTTTCAATTTTATTAGGGTTTGTTTTTTTCTATTCAAGCAAATATATACATTTATATGTATTTTCCTCTTTGATTTTATGAACTAATATAGAGATTTCTCAATGCTTTGTTTTCCTTTCAATTTTGTAAAAGGGTAAAGAGAGAATCCTGAGTCAGAGAGAGAAAGAATCAAGGAAGTAGCATAACGAAGAAGAGATAAAGAGGAGTTGTCAAAACCTCTTTAGCTTCTTTCCATATTTATTTTTGGTATTTTTAGTGTAGGCCAATTTGATCATTACTCTTTCTCAATAATGCTCAGAAATTGGAGTGATATATTAAGACTAGGGGTGTAACTAGGGATGTCAATTTTTACCGCTCCGTCCCGTCCCGCCCTGTTAATAACGGATATGGGAACACTTTTTATACCATTGGGGCGGGCATGGATATAAATTTTGTACCCGTCGCGGGTCACGGGACGGGTAAGGGTTCAATATACATATCCTAGGGGCCCCGCCCCGCCCCACTAAGCATATATATATATATATATATATTAATACTAGTAACTTATTTTAGCGACTTATCCAGTTATCCATCTCTTACAATCCTAATTTGGGATGTAAACTTTGTATTAAATTTACTTTTGTTTTAGTTATGGTGGAAGTTGGAGCTTAGAACTTCATTGTGATTTGATTGTATTAAACTTTTATTTTTATTTATTATGTTATCTGAATTATGTTATGTGTATGTTATTTTTTTATTTTTGTTGGGATACATCATTTAATTTATGTTGTGCCATTCCCAAACTTTCCACATTTAAATAGCAGGAGCTTAAGATCCAAAAAGTGAGAGAAAAAAATTTGTTAGCGGGGCGGGCACGGGGGCACAGTATTTCCCAATGGGGAGGGACTGGACATGAAAATCCAACTCGTCGCGGGTCTCGGGGCGGGCATGGACTTGACATAAATTAAAAGGGGCGGGGCGGGGCGGGATTTAGGGAAACCCGCTCCAAACCCGCCCCGTTGCCATCCCTAGGTGCAACTTAGGTTGGGTAACCTGAGACCAGCCCGATTTTTCACGGGTTTAAGCAATCATTTTTACAATTAGTATTGGGCTTGAGTTGAAAAATTTGAACCCGAATTTAATTAGGGTTGAACTTGAGTTGAAGTGCTAGCAACCCAAACCAACCCGAACCCGAATTCTAATATTATTTTCATATATATTTTTACTTTTAAATATATTATATATAATATTTAAACTATGATTATTTTTTTTCTTTTCAATTTCTTTTATTAAATCTTAACCTATTTTATGTTAACATTTGTGAGAATTAATTTTCTTGTTTAAAAGTAATTTAATCTAAAATTAATTCAAGATTATATTAAATTTTTAGTGTAAGGATTAGCCATACGAATAACCCAAATTAATCTGAACTTTTTATCTGGAATTTAAACCCGAGTTGTAAGCCCGAATTTAAAAATAGAAGGATGGGTTAGGCTTGGTTAAGGTTGATGATAGGGTTATGGTTGGACTTGGGTTTAACATTTCATATGGTGGGTTAGACTTAAGTTATACCTCAAACTCGCCCAACCCGCCCGAGTTGCAGCCCTAACTAAGGCCCGCTAATACAAAAGTGATGCACAAAAGTTCGATGGGCCCATTCGGCTGAAAGATCCGCTTAGACTGCTGTTACAAGCCCACATACGAAACCCAATAAATACAGCCCATAGGCCTAGTTGGTTTACCTTCTTCATCCATTACTATGATATGAACAGGTATATTATTTGTGATAGAACAAACTCTCACAAAATTATCATGAATCTCGTGAATGAAATCTCTTTTCACATTGTTAATGCATATAAAATGAGTTAAATAAAAAATTAATTCTTAGAAGCTTATCATACACTCAATTATTTGTTGTTGTTGTTGTGTTTTTTTTTTTATTTTTTTATTTTTTTTATTATTTTTATTTATTTAACATCAATGTACATATACTGCTTTCATTAATTGAAATATTGGAGAAAATTAAAGATAAAATTTTACCTAATCTTTCATGGTGTTTGGAATTTTAAATGATCTTCACATCTGCGACTCTAAATTTTAAATGATCCTTCATATCTAACGATTATTGTATTGATTAAGCATGTAACAATTTAACGAGAGTCAAGCTAAAACTTTAATCACAAATTACCTTCTGAATTATTAATTGATTGCAATTAAATACAAACTTGTCACAAAATACTATTTTACCATTTTTCATTAAATTTGTCATTTCTTATTAAATTATTTTTATTATTTTTTTCATATCTAAATATTAATTATACTATTTACCTTAATTTTATTATTAGTATCAAAATATCATAAAAATAAATAAATAAATTCGTAACTACCATTTTCTAAAATGATTAACTTATTATACTCAGTTTAAACTTGTTTATCGTAGAAAAAATACCTTCCTTTTCCCACAATATATTGATAAAAAATTAATAAATTACTTAAATTAAAAAATACCATAATTTTCATAAAATATATTAATAAAAATTAAGAAATTAATTAAATTGTTTCAAAATTTTCTATTTAAAATTTTTATTTAAATAATTAATTCAAAAATTTAAGGTAAATTTATACAAATTTAATAGAGAATGTCATCAAACTATTATAAAATATTTCAATAAAAAAATGTTTAAGTGTAATTCAATAAGAATGGACATTCTGAACTTTTAATGAAAAAGTTTAGGTATTGGGGCAATTTGTCAAAAAATGTGATAGCTCTGTAGGTGTTACGCACAAAATATATTTAAAGGGATTATTTGTAAATTCAAATATAATCTAGGTTTTTTTAAAAAAAACACTTTACTCTAATTTATAATACAGAGCACTTGGATTTCATCCATAATAAATACCACCCCACAAAGTTTTTTATTCATTTGGCGTAACTTGAGTTCTCCACACGTGATTTTTCTCTCTGTCTCAGACTGCAGGTTTCTCGACTTTCTCACATGTCGGGGCAACAATAACATTTGAACATTTTGATTATCCAAATAAAAAATATATAATTAAAAAATATTGGAGTTGCCATTTTTTTTCTTTTAGAAAGGAAGCAGTCCATCTCATGTTTTTTTTTTTTTTTTTTGCCTTCCCTAGAATTTATATGTTATATTATGATATTGGTGGCATATAATTTGTGATTGAAAAAAATGTTTCATACATTTACTATGAGTTGCATGAATGATTTTTTTTCATATCGTTGATATCTATAAAATGTGCTGAATAACAATCTTAATCATATTGCAGGAATGTTAATTGTTCTATCAATAATTTATTTTTCTTTTTTTTTTTAAACATCAATATATATCTAACTTCTTTTATTGATTCTTTATTCTATAATACTTTCATAAATTGAAATATTGGTCGTTAGTGTTGTCATTAGATTTTGAAATCTAATTTCAATTCTGTTTGCATGATGTTAGGAGTTAGAGTACATTTGTTTTGCTCTTTTAACTCCATTGAAAATCTTGAAATGCAATCAAATTTGGTAAATCAAACGTAAATTCATAGTTAATTAATGCTCTCATGCGGTCTAAAATAACGAACTTTTTAACAGATCAAAATTCAATTAGTCAATTACACTTTATTACTTTATCAGACTTAACAATAATTAATAATGTTAACTTTAATAGTCAATTTCCCATAGTTATATATCCAATACTTTTATTCAATCTCTCTCCTCCTTAATTTCTTCCATCTTCCTTGCAATCTCAACTACTATCGTCATATCCTTAATTTCTTCCATCTTCCTTGCAATCTCTCTCCTCCTTAATTTCTATGTGATTTTTATTTCATCTTTTCATAAAAATGCTCTACTATATCATTTTATGTTTTATGAATTAAATTTGCTTTCATTTATATAATTGCTTTGTTTTTCTTCATTTATGTTGGGTGCCTATTTATATTAGATAGACTTGGAGTCGTCATACATGGATTTTTTTAAAAATGAAATTACATCAAAATTTCTTATTATTAGTGGTGAAGATGGTGGCTGCGATAGTGTGAATATGAGTGTAGTGCTTGAGATTGCAAGGAAGATGGAAGAGATTAGGGAAGAGAGATATTGAATAAAAATATTGGTTAATTATGATAAATTGACTATTAAAGTTAACATTATTAACCATGGTCAAGTTCGATAAGGTAATAAAGTATAATTGACTAATTGAGTTTAGTCCATTAAAAAGTCCATTGTTTTGGACCGCATGAGAGCCTATATATATATATATATATATATATATATATATAGTTTTATTTGTTGTTTATTTCTTTCATAATTTAATTAATTGAAATATTGAAGGAAATTAATGATAAACTCTTACCTAATTTATTGCATGATTTTAAATTATGTGTTCAATCAAAAATAGCATGAAGAAGTTACACATTCTTTCAATTTAGAATGAAGATTTATGTTTCTAATTAGAAAGACTTAAAGCTTCAAGAAATATTGATTAATTGAATATAGAATTAGAATCGAATAATGTGAATCAGCAAACATGAATTGAACGTTAGAAGCAGTGGAATTTTTTTTTTTCTTTTCAAACTAGCACAACAGTGGGAAGTCTTGTAATAAAAAAATAAAAAATAAATTAAAAAAATGATATTCTGGACCAATTTTGGAATAATATGGCTAAATGCACCAATGGAAACATAAACAAAATTAAACGTATTGGCAAGAGGGCTGAAACATCAACAAGTGAGTACTTTTTAAAAAAAAAAAAAAAAAAAAAAAAAAAAAAAAAAAAAAACTGGGCCTATTCAGCTGAAAGGCGGCTAAGACAAGCCCAACAAAGTGACCCAACAGAGTAGCCAAGGAAATTAGGTTACTAGCCCAGAGAGGCAACCCAACTAATGTACAAAGACAATGGAGAAGCTCCGGCCCATAACCCTAGTCGATTTATCTTCTTCGTCCATTATAATTTAAATTTCACTACTATGATATGATTAGGCATATAATCTGTGACAGAACAAAATTTCACACATTTATTATGAATCTCATAAATAAAATCTTTTTTTTTTTTTTACGTTGTTGACGTACATAAAACAAGCTGAATAACAAACTTAATTCTATTACACCGAAATTAATCCTACCATGATTTTTTTTTTTTTTTTTCTTTAACATCTTATATTTGAAAATTAAAGATACAATGCATTTAGTGGATGTTATTGGTGGTGACAGAAACTCTAGTTATTGGATTAGACGCATTAAGGTTTATTTTTTTATTAGAATCTCGTCTTTATATAAATCTTATATACTCCATAACTATAGTAATATATATATAAAGAAAGTGCACTTAGTCCAATGGTATAATTTTTTCAGACTAAACATATGTATAAAATAGAATTACAAGTTCTTGTGAATAATGTGTACTCAATTTTACTACAACTTGTTAAACCTTTTGGTCCATTGTAAGTGATTAATCACACAAAACATTGTGAGTTATGAAATCACAAAAATGATCATTATTGTTTTGTTTATTAAGTAAAATAAAAGGCAAATATTACTATTTTTGAAATATAAAACAAATTAGTATTTTTTTATTTTTTTTTATTGACAAGAAACATATTTATTTGTCGTACTTAAACCATCGTCATCCACTTTAAGAAGTAAAGAAGATGCCACTAAACTACAAGACCCTTGATAAAAATAAAAAATAAAAAGACCATTCAATATCATTATGTGATGAAAAGCCATGGCTTCCTGAGTGAAAATATTTATATGAGGATCAAATAAAATAAAAAATACTATAAAATATTTAAAAAGTATATATATAATTAATATGACACATGCACAGAGATTAGGAATAATATAAAACTATTTTTGCATATAAAATTCGTAGGATAAAGTTTAAGATTTTATTAGTTAATATGAAATTTTTATAATTGTTGTATATAATTATTTCTAAGGAATAGTGAAGAGAGTTTAGGACTCTATGAGTAGACATTGTGACTAACAAAAATTCAAAAGTGCATTACAAAAAAATTCTTTTCAATTATTTTATTTTATTTTGTTTAAAAATTTAAATTTATATTACAAGTTTGCCCCCAAAATAAATATTTCTCAATAATGCTCAGAAACTGGGTGATATAGCACCACTAAGCCCCGCTTATACATAAGTAATGTACAAAAGCTGGATGGGTCTATTCGGCTGAAAGACTCGCTAAGACTGCTGTTACAAGCCCACAGAGGTAACCCAAAAAATACAGCCCATAGGCCTAGTAGGTTTACCTTCTTCATCCATTAGAATCTAGTTTCCACAACTATGATACTAACAGGTATATTATTTCTGATAGAACAAACTCTCACAAAATTATCATGAATCTCGTGAATGAAATCTCTTTTCACATTGTTAATGCATATAAAATGAGTTTAATAAAAAAATTTAATTCTTAGAATTTAATCCCATGGTAAATTATTTGTTTTCTTTTTTCTTTTTCTTTTAACATCAACATATATATATATATTGCTTTCATTAATTGAAATATTGGAGGGAATTAAAGCTAAAATTGTACCTAATCTTTCATTATTGCAAATCTAACTATTATTGTTATTACTGGGTGAAGGTGCTGGTTTTCTAGTTTTGTTGTTTATGATGTAAAAGATAATATTTTTTTTTTTTTTTAAATACCATAACTCTTGTCATTTATTAAGAAAATTATGATTTTCAGTTTGGGAAGCTATACCTGCATTTGCAAAATTGCACCCAATTTATTCACTTCTGTGTTTCAATTTCTTCACTGAAGACGATGAAAATGTATTTTGTTATTCCACACGAAGTGACACTTTCGTTAGATTTACGAAGGAGAAGTTGGAGCAAACACGTGATGGATATATAGGTTTGTAGGATTATTATTATCTGCAAGAAATTTGTGAACGAATTAATTCTTAAACCGGATATAAAAGAATAAATTATCTAAATTAAATCTTAACCTGGATATAAAAGAATAAATTATCTTTTTAACTACTTAATAAAATCTAACAATTAATACGGGTGTAAATACATTTTCTTGCAAGTGAACAATTTTGTATATGATTATATATATAGAGAAAGTAAAAAATCCTCAATTTGTTTTTGCTCACCAACAAAGCATCTTGCTGGAAGACATGAATATATACAAACACACAATATGACTCTTTCAATCCTTCTTTTGCTATTTTTTAGAAGATTGAGAATGGTCGAATAATTAATCACGAAGAAAAAAAATTGATTTTTAGGGGGAAAAAAATTGTAACTGAACACAATCAAATCATGGACTCTGGCTGATGGAGTATTCCAAACCAAACAAATCTGCAAACTCATCACCCACGTACAAAGAAAAATAATCCCCATACCACACCAATCCATCATCACCTTCAATTCTCCAGGAAAAAAAAAAAAAAAAAAGGCCCAAATATTTAAACCCAACAACAGTGGACAACTCAATCATGGCGGCTTTGGATTCCAAAGATTCATATAGCAACAGTAACCATGGCTACCGGGAGAGAACAACAACAACGACAAGAACAAAATTCAGAGCTTCACTCCGCCTCCATCAATGATTTAATTGAGGTTGATTTCGCGATTAATTTTGTTTTATTTGCCAAATCAGATCCCAATCAAAATATCAGGAGTCGTCTGTGGTTGTCGCCGGTTATAGTTGTGGGCTAGTCGGCGAAGTTGGGTGTCGGAGGTTGCAATTGATTGGTGATATAGTGACTGCGAGTTTAGACATGGTATATAGATTCATCATATCCGTACAGGTGGTATTTCGTTTAGTATAA
This sequence comes from Cornus florida, assembly GCF_030987335.1. NCBI lineage: Eukaryota > Viridiplantae > Streptophyta > Magnoliopsida > Cornales > Cornaceae > Cornus > Cornus florida. The sequence continues at coordinate 72,237,144 of NW_026775576.1, read as the reverse complement.
GGCGGTGTTTGGCAAGTAATGTTGGTTGGTTATTGTGATAAGTTGATGTTGTGTCACAATGCTATTGGCTGTTCTAATTGCAATTGAGACATCAGTAACAACGGCTATTAAAATAGTGAAAAGATGTCATTTTACTCGAGGGCACTTTGGTAATCTAACATTTTCGGTGAACTCCTGGCAGATATTGGCTTTGTCCTTAAGGGTATGTTTGGTACGGTGGGGGAAAAGGAAGGGAAGAGAAGGAAAGGATAATTTTAACATTTCGTTGTGTTTGGTTGGTCAATGAAAGAAAAGAAAGAGAAGAATAATAATTATGTTTGGAAAAAGAATGGAAAGGGAAGGATAATAATAAATTTACTATTATACCCTTATATATATATATATATATATATATTTCTCCTATATTAGGAGCTGGGCCGCAAGAAAAGGAAAGAAAATTTTCTTTCTTGAACGAAGGTCAATCAAGAAAGAATTAGACGATCCAGATCTAGTTGTAACAACTTTCGTTCTTGAAGTTTCCGATCCAGGGCAAATCATTTCAGCCTCCCCAATCTCGACCTCCATTTCTATTATCGTTCTCAACTCTCTCTCCTCCTCTCTCTCTCTCTACAAGATTCAGAAGTTCAAAACCCAAACACATATATTTTAGTTTATCTTCCTGTCTGCAAGAATCCCAAACCCATATATTTCAGTTTATCTTTCTGTCTGCAAGAATCAAAAATTCAAAACCCATATCGGTATATCAGATTGTTCAGAAAATCAAAACCCATATCTTTTAAGTTTCCATCGCTGCTGTTCCAGTTCGGGTTCGCCGTTCCCAACCGTTGCCCGCCGTCTCTCCATTCTTTCTGCAACTGCTAACTTGTATGTATATTGTTTTGAGAGTAAAATTGGCATCACAAATATTACATCAACCATTGCCCTCCCTTTCCTTCCATTTCCTCCCATTTTTGGGAGGTTAAACAAATCACTGTAGAAGTCTATACATAACCCTCCAAACCCTTCCCTCTCCTTCCCTTTCCTTCCACCCATTTTACCCAAACACAATTTTTTAGTCACCTTCCCTTCTCTTTCCTTCCATTTCCACTCTATCAAACTGAGCCTAAATTACAATTTTTAAATAGAAGGCACTTTGGCAATCTAATATTTCCGGTGAACTCCGGCTACTGTTGGCTTTGTCCTTAAATTACAATTTTTAAATAGTTCAGCAGCATTACTTAAGTTTAGAGGGTTTTGTGTTTTTGGCCAATAGTTATGGGGATATTGCACTTTACCCCATTAAAATTTATCTATGTTCAATTTATCTTCTGAATTATTTATTTTTAGTTTTCTTTTTGTTAATTTTAGTAGGCATACTTGCATAGAGAATTCATTATTAATTTTAGTAGGCACATTTTATCATATTTTGTAGAGAATGACAATATTTATGTGCTCATCAGTAAATATGTAAGTTAATATTGACCAATAATTAAAGGATATTGACCAATAATTAAAGGATACGTCCTCTTTAAAATCAAAACACACTTACCCAATCAAATCAGATATGATGAATATATACACCACCAATAAATGAAGACATGTTCATTAGACAGTGTACATTCTCACTGTATAGATCTTTTCCAAGCTTCCACAAACTTAAATTAAACATGTCATGCTATCACATGTACCACTATGCCTTTGTTTCATGCACAATCTAGTCCTTACAAAAACGATTACATACCTACTAGGACTGCAATTTGGGCGGGCTAACCCAGCCCAACCTGAAAATTTGAAATTTGGACTTTAAGTTTACAAATTGGGTTTATATTCAGGTTGAATTTTATCAAAATTCAGACATATTCAGGTTAGGCTCGGGCTCAACCCGAACTCAATCCAAAACCCAAAAATAAAAAAAATAAAATAAATTTCAATTTTTTTTCTCCGTTCTCTCTCCTCTCTCTTTCTCTCTCTACCGCCGCCCCATACATTCAAGTTAGCAATTGCAGATAGAGAGAGGGGGGCAAGTTTGAGAGTTGAGAGACGGCGGTTGAAGCTTGCGAACGGTGAACCCGATCTGGAACAGCGGGCGATGGAAACTGAAAGATTTGGGTTTTGATTTTTTGAACAATCTGAAATGATATACCGATATGAGTTTTGAACTTTTGATTGTTGCAGACAGATGGATGAAACTGAAATGGGTTAATATTTTGGCATGAGTGATGTATAGAAGATACCAAATTGAGACGGCCTAACAAAGAGAGTTCCAATTTGATAACCTGTGATTTGAAGTGAATGGATGGTGACGTGTAATGTTTTCTACTTTTGACATTATTATCAATTTGGAGTTTTGAGGACAGATCCACGTTTTATGGTGCATGTAGCAGCCACATCAATGACTATCTCTCACATTCAACGTTGGACTACAACATACGAAGCTTGCGAACGGCGAACCCGTTCTGGAATAGCGGGCGATGGAAATTGAAAGATGTTCAAAAATATTCGGACTGAGTTACGATCATAACTCATATTAGGTACAATTCGGGTTAGCCCAACCCAACTCGATTCGGATTGAGATTGGGTTGGGCCTGCCCAACTTGCACCCTAAATACCTAAAAACTTGGGTAAAAAAAAAATTAAAAAACTCAGGAATGATCCTAAAACATAATGCAATTCAGAGCCCTTCTAATGCATGGACAAGGATCTTGTCAAAGATTTATTTTTTTTATTTTTTTTTTTGGATCTACAAACATGCATCCAATGATAATAAATATTTACCGCGTCTATCATTTTCTTAGTACAAATATGTGCACAAAAACTATGAAAAATTGAGTAGGTTAATCAGACATGTTTCTAATGGTTGAATTTAGGCTCATAAATTGCACGGCGACGATCTGTTTTCTAAAAAATGTGCAATCCGATTTAATTTAGAAACCTACCAATAACAAACTCCTATAAATTAATCAAAGAAACACATTCTCAATGCCTTGACACAATGAGAATAAAACCCAACAGCTCACAAGGGGAAAATTGGCCATATTTTGCACCTATTATTTCACAGGCTTGTGTTATACAGCCTTTTAGCTGCAGCTGGATATTAATTTCCATGCGTTAAACATACACAAGAAAATGAACAGAGACTTTGCGAGAATGCCGAAATTTCAATGCTATCTATTTTGCCTGGAATGGCCTTCTGAAATCTGTTTCTAGTCATAGCAAATATATACAGAAGTTCAGTCAGCAGACCAAACGGCTTTGAGGTTACAAGGTGTGTCATGGGCACTGTACAACCAGGCGAATTGCCACCGAGACTTGAGAGAGCATCCTCCTGTAGAAAGATCATACTCAGGAGATTACAATTTGAAGAAAAACAAAATATTTGCTCATAAAGGATAAAAAAATATATGTAATACTGACAGATCCAGGAATTGTTCCTTTGGGGTTGGGGGGTCAATATATGTAAAAAGCTTTTAGAGGCGTTAAATCGAAATCTTGCAACTGAAAAAGTAAACAAATTAATTAAAACCATACGCACCACCAAGGTGTAATCTAGTGGTATCTCCTTTACCTCCCAATGTGGAAGGTCGAGGTCCAAGTCTCGCACAATGCCAGGGAAAAAAATTTTATGTCATTTTAGAAAATTTAAATTATCTTAAAAAAAACAATTGTTCAAATACCCCAATTATTTATGTAAAAATATAAGAATTTAGAATCTGAGTCGCATACTTTTTAAAAGATTTGGACAGTGATTATAAAAAGAACTTGTTATGTGCATAAAAATCAAGATAACTCTTCCCACAATTATTTGAGTACAATGAATTCATTATTTGATAAAACTAAGTGTACATTCCCGCCCCCGCCCAACACCTCCTCCTTTTCCTTCCTCTTCTTTTTTCATCATGCTTCTCTCTCTTTCCCTTGACAATGTAATTGGAGCAGTAACAATCTGGTGAAAACATTTAGTATACCCCATTACACGGCAAGAGTACTAGTAAAATTTTTATTTATTATATAATACACGTCATGAAAAAATCATGTCTAGCATTTTAGAGTAGTGGAAAGTTAAATTATTTGAAATTAAGTGAGAAGTAAGATTACTACATGGGCCTAAATTAGGATGGGACTTGAAAGGAGTGAATAATGTTAGGAGAGGGAAGGCAGTAAAGGGTATAGAGGTATTGTCAACAACACTAGGGAATACTTAACAAAACTGATTAGGGCAGTCATTAATTAGAAGAATCTGTTTAGGCTAAGGTGGGAGGGCAATTATATATATATTCTTTTGGGTGCGGAAGTACATAACATATGTGTGAAATTATACAGGCTCATGAATGGATTAACCAACACAAACACACGCACGACACTTATTAGAAAGTTCATGGTTTAATGTGATTATGTGGTAATACAGAACGAGAATGGCATAACAAATTATCTTATGATCACATAATATAAGTTCTAATTATAACACAATTTATTCAACAAGGTTAGCAGATAGTCAATTACCTTAATGGTTTTGCCAGGAGAATTCTTGCCAGACAAAGCTGCAGAGAATTGTGCAAATTGAAGAAATGGGGAAGAAACGTGAGCCTCAATTTGTACTCTATTGTGCTAGTGTTGCCAAGAGCTCAACAATGCAAGGAATTCTGCAGGTTCTTCATCTTCCTTAACAATCTGTTCCAAATCAATCAATAAAGATGCTTGATCAGAATGCCTACAATTGATAATAGACATCAAGTTCAACTTGGAAACAAAGAAAGTAGTGTCGTTAATTGAAGAAAAAAATAATGTTCTCTAGCATCTCTTCTGCAGCCTGAAAATGGATATGTCTCGTCTCCTGATAATCATGCCAAAGACAAAAGTTATAAAGCTCTAACCTGGCCTAAATATTTTACCAGTCATGATCCTGCTGACACAGATTTTCCAATTCAACAATAAACTTCTGATAGTTCATCAGTATGGAAGAGCCAAAAAAGGCTGGAGGTGGCCACATTCCAACTCCTTTAACATAGCAATACAGCTTTTGTGAACCATGAATCATTCAGTATTAAACTGATGGTGTTGATTTGTAAAATCACTACTTCAATAATTTCATATTTACTTCTTTTCTTTCTTTTTTGGATATTCCAGTTTTATGAATTGATTAAGGTAAACCACAGTCTATAGGGCACTTCAAAACAATAAAACCAACAGAAACTGGATCTGGTTTTTATTTTTTAAAATTAAAAATAAAAAAACTTACATATCACATCCAGCATACTCCTGAATCTTCTTGTTTTAGTAGTTTATATTGGAAGTGTTTGTGCAATTATATTGAAAGAAGCCAAGTTTATTTACATTTCAAGAACTGGTTAACAAAAATACAAGCAATCATCTATAATAGGATAAGAGATATAGACGAGGTAGTGGCTGAGTCATGCACTCCCAAGGTCCTCAGTCTCGCCATAAACTCTAATTTATGTCAAATGTGTTTCCCATCAAGAAAATAACAAGGACTTGCTCGCGTACAGCACAAAAGCAGTAAATTGCAACAAATTTGATTTCTACCAAAACTCTATTTACGGTGGTGCTTCCTCTATTCTAGCAAGCCCTTTTTTCTGATTTTAAAACTAAAATATCCCAATAATTAAATCAATTTAGCCCTATTCATTATTTAAACCACGATTTTACTTTCTCAACTGAAAATTTATAAGTAAAACCCTATCCTATCAAAATCCAATTGTAGACTGGAATTATTACCCTTGCTCAAGGTTTCATCCTACATCCGTCTTCCTCTCTTTTCCATTATTTCTGTTTTCCAATTTGTATTTTCTTCCATGGTTATTAAAGGGCCATGCTATTTAATGTGACTATGTCTCCTAGAACTTAAGAACAAGCAGTAGCATAAGTTGGGAGCACAACAAAACTGATCGAAGTAAAGAGACTGTGCAGAAGAAACATATATTAATTATACTCATAATTGAAGCAACTCAAAATGTACAGTACAGACTAATTAAAAACTTAAATTTCTTTGCATATCAATTAAGAGGACTAATTAGTGAATAGGCATGCATCCTTTTTGCATATGCTTTCAACTGAATCAAATATCGAGGAAATAAGATAAGAGGGTGGTAAGATCTTATTAATTTAAAAGTAAATTATACTATCATTATATTTAGAATCAAAGACCAGACAATAATTCAAGTAGTCAACCATAAGCACACGAATTCCCAAATATATGAGAATATGAACAATCGAAAACCATTCAGGATGATTGAGGCTTGGAGAGGATTCTCAGTGGGGGCTCTCATTCAGGATGCTTGGAGGGCTACACCTCTTTGTATATGGTGGTGTGTTTGGCTCGAGCGAAATCGGCGCTATTTCGATGGAAAGGAGAAGCCTTCTTCTATGCTTAAGTTTTCTATTATTTCCACCCTTTTTTGTTGGGTTTCAGGGAGAAATTATAGATCTTTTGAGGAGATTGTTGTTTTTTTGGCCTCTTTGAAGGCTTGAGGAGCTTCTTGGCCTTTTGTTTGTCTTTAGGTTTCGCTCCCCTTCTGAGCGCTTTCTTTATAAAATTTTACTTATTAAAAAAAAATAATAATAAATAAAAAAAAACGAACAATCGAAAACCATGGTATGACATAGGATTAAAAAATAAATATCAATTTTTCCTGAACCTGAGGCCTACTAAAAGTGGGCGCTTGAGCGTTTTATATGCATCTGATTGAAGCAGTCATTAAGTAAGCCATTATGGTTGGGGCTGGCCTAGGCATGCCTTTAACAACTATGTTTCTTCTTTTAGAAAACTGTTCACAACACTATTCACTCTCCTTCCAACATTATGATACGAACCAAAGGCTCAAAATACATTCCTGGATTTCCTACCTTTAGTTGCTTAACCCACCACTAATCCTTATCATTCATTCAGCCTCAATATCTCAGATGTCCTACATTATAACAACCCTCTAAAATCGAATGCAACGAGGAACCATCTACTCCCAAGTTATTAATGAGACCAAAAAGAAGCATGAGTTACTGAACTGACCACAAGATACACACATCTATCTCAGCTCGACTTCAAGTTGAACTAACTCATTTAGAAAAAGCATCAATTTTTTTAACACCAGCAAAACAAAGGATTTAGAAACTTATGGACATAAATACTGCCTCCTCAGATTGTGCCAAAAAATTCAAATACATGAAGTTTCATCACACTGCTCGGACTTTCAATCATCTTGCCGATGCTCTGGCTACACTCTCATCAATGATAAGAGTCCTGGACAACAGGGATCTGCCAACCATTGAAATCAAAACAACCTACCGTCAGATAATGGTGGTGGGGTGGTTGCTTTGTTCCTAGGAAGAATGTCTGGGAGTTGAAGCTGGATGCTTGCAACACGACAAGTGAGAGGATACAGAGTAAGGTAGCAAAACTATGGTACAACTATCTTCATTTTTCTTTAAGATTTCTAGATGTGGTGTACTGTTTAGCGTAACGCGTGCCAATTTTAGACATCAAGGACCATTATTAACATAAGATGTGTAGATATTTTTATGAAACGGGGATAATACATTTATCATAACATCATTTAACTTCATCCAAAAATGAATTTCATTTAGAAGTAAGGATGTTTTAAAAAATTCTTCTTGGAAAATCTCTCTCTGGATTTTGTCCAATTGCCATATTGTTTCGTTTTCGCACAAAATCTTTTGATGTCATCTTCGAAAATTTGTTGAGGTTTCAAATGGAGGTTCATTTACACCATTAGACTCGATGCTCTGATTTTCATTCAGCTTGATTTCTACAAAAATGATTAGGATTTGTCTATTGTCTTTCCCAGTAACAGATGGACGTTAATTATAGGTTTTATCAAGTTAGTCTTTAATAATGTCTCCTTCAATTGCATCATGAAGCATAGTATACCTGACAATAAAATGGTACCTTCCACCATAAACTTGCACATATAGCAGAGAAGTAAGACAACACCACAAAATTAAATTAAAAAATGTTCAAACATAATCGTACCTTAATGTTAGTGTCCGCTGGTAGATCCATTTTAGTAAGAACATCAAATCTAACTTGATTCCAATCAACCTCTTCTAAATCACCAATTTTTTTGTTGCTAACTAAGCGAATCTTGCTATCATCATGATCAAAATACTTCCCTACCCAGAAATAAAGAATCCTATCCTCAATTTTGCCTACACCTGAACTTGGAGAACTGAGAATAAATGCAGCTTTGGAATCCAAAACACCTGCACAAGACATCACAACCTTTTCCAAACTAGGCCAGCGAAATACTAGTGGTTGCATTCCTTCGCAACATGATGAGCCACTGGCCACTTTTCCAGTGGAGAAAGTTGACACATTCCCTCCCGAAGAATGATTTATCCATGGTTCATCAGAAATCTTGACACAAGCAGCTTCTTCATCGCATGAAACACTATCTACTCTACCAGATGATCCCTGCAACTTATTTTCTTGATCTCCCTTGGGCTCCACCATATTCTTTGTATTTTGAGGCCCATGCAAAAAAAATGTATTTCTATTTATCCTCAAACCATCTTGTTGACTGTCAGGAAAACTTGAGGGGGCATCCTTATCCCTGGAATCATCAGTCAGCAATGGCAGCTTGAGAGATTTTGACAAGCTACCTCTGCGCTCCATAATAGAACGTTGAAATCTTTTAGATGGTGAGTGGAGTGATTGAGAACAAGGCTGCCTCGTAAAATTAACATCAATGAAATCAGAATTTTTAGATATGGACTGAGGAGAAATTTTAGATGGCAAAAGGGTCAAATTAGAAAAACTAGACAGAGTAGAAGATAATGATTGGGAGCATGAAGTGGTTGAAGGAGACACCGCAGGGGAATCCGAGAGATACTTTGAACTGGTGCTCAAATCAGAAGAGATAGAGTCTGGAGAGAGATAAGGAGGTGAAGAAGACAAAGACAATGATGATGAGGATGATGACATTGACGACGGTGATGATGATGACAAATTTGCAGAAGAATGTAATGCTTTGTTTGCAGAATGATCTGCACCTACTATCAACATGGAATCTGGGTAGACTCTGGAGAGAGACAACTTCGAAGCTGAGACGAATTCTTTCATATTTCCAGAAGCTAACTTACGCCTCAGCACACTCCAAATGCCTTCTCTTGCAGGAAGGTGGGTTTCATGCGCAGTCTCAGATGATGGGAATGGAGGCACAAAACCTCCCATTATTGCTTTTTGAAAAACCTCAAAGTCAACATTATATGAATCCACTTTTCTCTCACCTGGGCAAATCTTACTAGACAATTCAACATTCTCCACTTCACTGCCAGAATTATCCATCAAAGGTAGGAGATTGGAAAAGGCATCCCAAAAGCATGGTGGTTCTTCCCCTTCCTCAATCATTACTATCTGCGCCTGCAGTCTCTCATACTTAACAATTTGGCAAACAGCTCCTCTAGCATCCCTTTCCATGATGGCTTCACATTTCTTACCAATCCAAACATAGATTGCAGAAGGAATATGAATGATGAAGGCACCTCTAGAATCCAGGCCAGATGGAGAAGGATCATTTAACATTTTCGGGACAAGATGCAGAGGATCATACGAGGAGTGTGGGGCAATTCTATACATCCTCAATAACGAACTGGGACTCAGAGGGAAAGCATGCACCCTTTTCTGGCACTGTAACAACTGGCATGCAAAACCCATGTTTGGGTCTGCAATTCCTCTTGCAGCTTTCACATACCGAAATGCATCGTCGAAGCTTTGCCCTTCTCTCCACATAAGATAAGCAATCACCAATGACGTGGACCGAGAGACACCTTGACAACAATGAACAAAAACTCTACCACCCTGTTCCCTGACATATTCGAAGTAGTCAAAAACATCATATAAAATGCTAGTAATATCTTCGGAAGGACTGTCCTGCAACCACAAAGTTCTGTATACAAAATCGTCTTTGAAATATTCCGAACAAACAAAGCCCACACAATTAAGAATATGGGTAATACCATTCTGTTTGAGTATAACCCTATCTCTTGCCACCGCATCCCCGCCAAGATAAATGTGTTCTGCCACCTTGGAACACTCTTTATCAAAGAATGCAATCTTTTCTCTCTTCACAAGTCCACCATTATTGTCCAAGTTACTCTGAATGGTTGACAAATCGAGTTTCAATCTATCCACATGCTTGCTCAAATCTCTCCCACGAGGTGTGCAAGGAAGTGGCCACTCCCCAACATCATCAGGCCCTGCTTTTGGCCATTCATCCAAGCTCCGGCGAGCAATAGCCAGTGGTTGCAGCGGTGGCAAACACGACCGAGCCTTACAATTCTGTTGGGATCTAGGGGTTAATGGAACAGGAAACCGTCTGCCGTGTCCACCATTATTCCCATTTGCATCCACACCGTCTCTATCATTGTCAGGATTAAGTGGTGGCAGTGTGGAACGGGACGAAGACCACGACGCTGACCGCCAGAAGGTTCTCCGGCCTCCAGAAAACCCGCTCGAACCACCACCACCTGAAGACCCATCATCCTCCCCCAACATGCCCACTTCAAATCCCCAGAATAACAACAACAACCAATCACATATATAAAACCCTAATTTTTCTGTGCTAATGGCAGAAGATAGTAAACATAACCAAAATGCAACAAATCAGAGCCCACGTCTGGTAAAGCAGAAGCTACAGTTAGTGAAGCAAGCGTACCTGATCTTCAGTTCATAAATTTTCACCTGTGTATCCAATTAATCAACTAATTAACAGAATATAAAGTTAAATTATGAAAAACAATAACAGTACTAATCGTAAGTCAGTGGTCTCACATCTGAGATTTGGTGTGAAGAGAGAGAGAATAAAAAAAGGAAAAAAACCCTAGCTACAATGCATAAAATGTAAAACCTAAGATCTCGCAGTAGAAGAAAGACTAAATAACTAAGTTACTGAAAGAAAAAATACATATATATGGTTGTAAGCTTTTCTAGGGTTTCTCTTCTAGGGTTTCTTAGTAGAGAGTAGATTCTAAAGAGAGAAATAGAGAGAGAGAGAGTAGAGAGAGACTTACAGATGATTACACGCACAGGAAACCTAGAGAGAGAGACAGAGTAGCGGCTGTGTGGAGGTACTCGGCGAGAGAGAATTGGAAGCCAAATGACGAGGGGACAATGGCAGTCGTTTTTCAATATGTCTTTATTTTTCTACAGAAGTTGAACTGAACGCCTCCCTCTATTTATAATATAAACACACAGAAGTCATGTGAAAAGGGTCCCCACTTCTATTTTATTATTATTATTATTTTTATTTTTTTTTCTGTGAAAGTTTAAACATTCAAACTCATCCTCAGAAGAGAAGCTCGTAGCATTTTGATTAATGTCCATGATAATAGATAATAAATAATAAAATAAATCATACTCTTTTGAATAATGTTCACTAATTAAAAAATTCCCATTTCATATGTACAACGTATTTTCTAGCTTTGGGTTTTCACTTTATGAATTATGTATTTTTTTTTTCTGTTTTTATCAAATTCATTTTCACACATCAACATATATTTTTGCAGGGGTAGAGCCTAAAACCCCTGACGTAAGATGGCATTATTTAGACGTAAGATTGCATTACTGAGATATGGAGGTCATTGTTTTGAATGATGATAACTTTATTATGACTTAATCTAGAATCAAGATTACAAAATTTCCATAAGATTATGTAAATTTGGTTGTCATATTAATATATAAATATATTTTTTAACGGTAGAGCCAGCAACCCCTACGTTAGATAATGTTTTTGAGGCGTAAGATGACTTTATTGAGACGTGGAGGTCACGGCTTTGAATGATGATAACTTCATTGTGACTTAGTCTAGAATTTAGATTACAAAAATTTCCATAAGATTGTGTAAATTTGATTGTCATATTAATATATAAATATATTTTTTCAACGGTAGAGCTAGCAACCCCTCCTGACGTTAGATGGTGTTATTGAGGCGTAAGAAGGCTTTATTGAGACGTTGTGGTCACAACTTTAAATGACGATAACTTGATTGTGACATTTTGACATTGTGATTTAATCTAAAATCTAAGTTAACAAATTTCCATATATACAAGAGATTGTGTGATCCATTCTTGAACCAAGCAAATGAGATGATTGTGGAATGTAAATTACCTCTAGAAATGAAGATGGAGTTTCAACAAATGTCAAATTGACAATCTTTATTAAAAAATGGTACGAAAAATAACTTCACACCACTACGCACACTCACTAATTAAGAGGTTTCAGCATTTCGCATTAAAAATTATTACATTATTTTTGGACTAATTCTGAATCAATCATAAAGCATTATTTTTGTTTATGTGTTATTTCGTGATTGACTGACCCGGAACAATGTAATAATTTCTCCATATACATGAAACTAGACTTAGGCATGCACATTAAACAACCTTGAGTCAATAATTTACTTTACGTAGAAAGTGGGAGACCACACAGAGAAACTAAAAAGTAAAGGAGCCGTGTGGATTCAGTTGGGCATCTCAATGCAAATTATAGTTTCAAGACTTTCTCATTGTTCCAAGTTGTTATCTCCAAGCAAAGTCCTTCATTGGTCTTGATTTCTACATTTAGTGGGAGACCCCTAAATTTCTGATAAGATACATATATAGCGAAAATATTCCCTTAGCAAACCATCAAGTCAACGTCAATGCTATTGAATTCAAGATCAAGAGAATTGAATTCTAATGGTATGACAAGAAATTATTTACATTGCTTGACAAGTTAAACCAGGATTGAATTAAAATTGAACAGAATTGACCAGAGAATGAAGAAACTAACAATTGAATGTCTTGAATAATCCCAAGAAAGATAATTAAATACATTTGTTCGTCTTAATAGCAGCATCAACAAGAATGACACTCACCAAAAACAAAAACAAAAACAAAAAAACAAAATTTAATTAACAACAACAACAACCACCAGTTTGATCTACTGGAAACTTGAATATTTTATTACACACGGAGTTTCAGATCGCAAAACCGGGAATGCTTGGAGGGCTTCGAGCTTACTAAACAGGAGAAGCTTGAACCCCATTGGACTGAAATAACGGAAAATTTGATCTGCTGGTAAGCTATTCATATTTTGTTATTCACAAAGTATTGAATGCGGCTTCAGATGTATGATGAAACTAGAAGAATCATCATTGCTCATAGCAAGACCCAGGACCACTTGGAGGACTTCGAGCATTCTTATTTGTGACAGGAGCAGCTTGGACCCCGCGCCTAGTCAAGAGGCATCTGAAGTATTGCAACCTGGGTAATGCAGTTACTGTAGTATTTCGTGTAGATGTGGCATCTCTATTGCTCCACAAGCGCTCTTCAAAGAAAACAAAAGGTAAGCGTGAATAGCATGTTTAACATCACCAGGGGGAAAAAAATAGCAAAAAGACCGCGTCCTAGATTATATAGCATTACATGTTCGCATAATGCATAGAGGCATTATTTTGAGATGAAAAGACAGGAACTGCTAAATGCTTTATATAGGCTAGCAGTTGTAACTCTAAGGGAATGGTGTTAAATATTCCTGATTAACAATCACGAATCAACTCAACAAGGTTTAATACTAGCTACAGTCGACTACACGGATTCATTCTCCAGTCCTCCGTTCCACTACATATAAACTATATCAAACTTAAAGCAGTATGATTCCTTATTCTTGTGTGTTATATAATAAGAAAAATATCCACATATGGTGACATTTCGAACACTTCCCTACATGAGATGCAAAATTTCAAGGCTCTGCCTTCAAGTGCAAGTGGAAACTATGAATTATTCCATGACCAGAGTTCAGACATGGAAAAGGAAAGAAGAAATCAGAGAACAGGGAAAAACACAAAATCTGAACTTTTTATTACGAGTGCTGATCAAGCTAAAAAGACGGTCAGGGTTGAAGCCATTTCAATGGAATATTCCCTCAATATCAAACAAAGATTTAAGTCGTCTCATGTCATTAAACCATCACTTCAAAAATAAATAAATAAAAATTGAAATGTGGTGATAAATGAAGATTATGGAATATTTTCTCTCCAGATAATTTGAAGCTTGGCTACGCATGTCCCCCTCTAAATAACAATACTGAATGTCCAACTGAAAGTCAATTTTCCAGCAAAAATAAATGCTGTCTCGCACATCCAAAGTTTCTTCAAACTTAATATTTAAATTGTTTTCAGATCACGTATATCTGTTATTTTACTGACTAGCTCCTCAAGCATATCTGAATCAAGAACACCTTCCAATTTGAACCAGAAAGATAACCAAACTGCATCTCATCTAGATACCCGCTCAAGTTTCTCTCTCCAAGGATAATGTTGTTGACAACATCACCACTTCCCCAAAATGAAAGACATGACGGGGACCTGCAAAATGTTCAGGAAGGGTGCATGGACATCCTACGGAAATGGGATCGGTCATTTATTTCATATAGCAATTTTTTTTTTTCAAATAAAAAAAAAAAAATTAGAGAAGTAAATTGTCGCCTAGATCATTAGATGGCTTATTGAGAGTGACCCTGAAAAAGTTAACAAAATAATATACTGCCAAATTATTGACTTAACTCGTTTGACATTTAAACCATGAAGGTGGAGTTATTTCATTTTCAGGCAAAATTCAAACACCCGCTGCCTCACCCTGCCCGTACTGGCTGGAGTTGTTGAACAACCAAAAATAACTCCCAAGAACCAGTTGAAGGTCAACAATTAGAAGACCAATTAGATCTTTAAAGCATAAGATACGCTCTACCATTAGCCAATTCATAACAATATGATCAAACTCCATTATGATAAGTTCCTTGCTGAAAAAATAAATAAAAAATAATAATAATTGATAAGTTGCTCTGGTGAGTCCTATAGCTGATTTTTACTCTTACAATTAGCATACCTGCAGCTGCTGCAGCTCGAGGCCATATAGTTTGTTGAACATTCGATGCATCAACTACCTCAGCCCACATGCAAACTTCTCCCCCAAGAACCAATTTCTGCTTCGAAGCGTCAGTTATTCCTTCCAGTGGCTCAGCATTATAAACACGATCCCAAGGAACATCTATGTGGTCAAGGTACCAAACACCTTGATTGCTGAAAATACATTTGAAACCTTTTGCAACAGCCTTTGGACAAACACCAGGACCCAACCTAAAATAATACATCAAATTCATTATGCATGAACCATAACACCTGTGGATTAAGATCATCATGAACTGAACCCAGGAACCCGATCAGAAACTCACCAGTTATGCACCACAGTTAGCGGGTTGAGTTTCTCAGCAAATGTGTTGAAAGTTTCTTCCCTGAGAAAAGAGAATTCATATTTTGTCATGTCTAGCCATGGATATTTTAAAATAATTGGGAAAATATTAATAGAAACTCTCATTCTCTCTCTTGCATGCTAAATATCACAAGAAATCCTCTTCTTAATCATGTATCCTATATTTAACTTACGAATGCTTGCAGGAAAAAAAAAAAAAAATTGTCTTCAGAGATTAGCTAATAAAGAAAAAATATATGTTAGAATTTCATTATGCATCATCCTTTCTGTAATTTCTATTGACCTCCCAAAACTTTCTAAAATCCCAAAAGGATCCAGGTAGCAACAACTGAGCTCTCTCCTAAAACTTGTACCGCATATAATTATGGCCCAGCCTACTTGACATATTTTAACTAGAATTATCTTGGTACAAAATCAGGGCATACCAATTGACAGGGATCCAACTTTTTGATATTGCTATTTCTTGAGCTCTGAGTACAAAGTATTGATAAGCATCTTTAGTAGTCATGTTGTGATCTTGAAGCCTGCAAAAGGAATTGCACATAACGAACATGAATCATTAAAAACTAAATATTGACATTCGACTCATAGGATGACTGCAACAACACTGCGCATTTTAGTTATAAGAAGATAAAACCTAGCATGCTTGAGGTTTCCAGTATACAAGTTAAAGATACAGCAGGCACTATGTGGAATGGTTATCACAGATTCCCAGGTCTAATACCATTCCACTTGAGACAGACCAAATCTTTGGACTTTCATAAAGCGGCTGCTATGAGGCTCGAGCTCACACCAGTGGCGCTGATGCTCAAACTTTTGACTGCTGCACCAGCCAACGACCCTCTGGTAATGAGCCATTTATATTGTATAAACATATGGGCCATGTTTTTTCAATCCCTGTGATCTTCAAGTGCATATTGATGAGCCATAAATGTATTAATGCTTACCACTCTCAGGCACTATGTTACCATGCTTTCTCAAAATAAAATTCCAAATCATGACAGCATAACTTGCATGACATAATTAATCTCACTAAAAAACTAATCTTTCACAGAACAAGTTTTCTGCCATGTCCTTTCGCTAATATAACAAATATAATTTAACATTCTCCTAATAGCCCTACACTGCTTGATAAATACAAAATTTTAAATGAAAATAGAAAAATAAAACAGACGAAGGGAACATTAAAAATAAGAGGCAAGGATGTACCATTGCTTCACATGTGGAGTAAAGTTCCAACAATCTGTAAAATAAAACATATCAAAGTAAAAGAAAAAAAATTAGAACACAAAGAAGCAAATAAAGTTAGTAGCACTAGTATCTAATACGCACGCACGCAGAGTCAAAATGCCAAAATTCATAATTTAGAACCAATTACCGCACAAACAAGTGTTGACTGTGTTTTCAGAAAGCATTTTTGGTTTTACCAAAGTTTTTCAATAATCAATTCAATTTTATTGGCAGATGCATTAATTGTTAATTTGAATTAACACAGTTACCATATATTCATCGGTTCAATGGGTAAAACGCTTCTAAAATGATATTAAGATAGAATAATGAAAATTCATAGCAAAACATGTAAGTATTGTAATTATCATTTTTTATTTTTTTAATGCTTCTGCTTTTAAATTTTCACACTGTCATTTGGAGATCAGGTAGGGTCTCTGTTGGATTCATAACACTTGTGGTGTTTTGCAAAAGAAACACATGTATCTCAAAGTATATTGTGCATTTGATATTCTTTTCTCCTATACTGTAGGCTATGCATAAAAACACCTCTCTTTTCTCTCTTTAAGGCTCCATCATACTTGAGCTGAATCCAATTTACATAATTGACTCTATCCATTCAGGGGGAAAAAAAACTGACTGTATCCTCTTCAATAACATATCAATCTAGACATGGAATGGCAGAAAGTTTAATTTCCTTCAGATTTTGTAAGGTAAGCAGTAATGCTATAATTTGCTAATAGAAAGCTTAGCTCAGAGAAGAAAAGACATATAATAGAGGAAGAGGTTCCTTAATAAGAAAATACTTGCACTTACCTGTATTGACCTCATCACCACCCAGGTGGAAGAGCTCAAATGGAAAAATTTTCCTCATGTCTGCAAAATGAAAATTTTAAATAAAAAATCTATAGAGAAGTTCTTGCAAAAACTAAAGTGTTTAGTCTTTAGGGCTATAAGAGAACATCCCAGGTAGGTAATGATTCAATTCATTACAAACTACAGATTCTAAGAAATGGTTGAAAACTCAAGGTTTTTATATCTTACAACCTGGGAAAACCAATTTTGTTTGTTACTTAATTTAAATGAAAATAGTTTATTAAGATGTACACCACAGATACAATCATCAAACAAATAAAACAGGACTTGCACAAAAATAGTTTGCGGGGGTGAGTAAGATGTGCTCACCACACAAGCAGTATATGTTATCAGGGGCTTATTACTTATATAATGTAGGGTGCTTATGTGTAATTTCTGAAACTTCTTAGTATATATAGAATGTGGCGAAAGGATGAAAGTATTCTTTCATTCTCTCTCTCTTTCCCCATCTCTCTCTTTTTCTCTCCTCCTCTTCCTTCTCTTCTCATCTTCTTCAACTTCACTCTTATTTTGATTCTCTTAAAGTCAACAGTATAAACATGTATACTTGGTCAACTGCTAGGGTCTCATATATGATACAGCCATTTTATGCATGGTACAGCAGAGAAATTCATGGCTCTTGGATGCAGCAAAGTGGGTCCTTCAAAACGGTTCTGGTCAAATTCATTTGATAATATATATATA
Organism: Cornus florida; assembly: GCF_030987335.1. Classification (NCBI taxonomy): domain Eukaryota; kingdom Viridiplantae; phylum Streptophyta; class Magnoliopsida; order Cornales; family Cornaceae; genus Cornus; species Cornus florida. The sequence continues at coordinate 72,219,099 of NW_026775576.1, read as the reverse complement.
CTTGATTTTATGCATCTATCACGGTCATCTGGTAGTCTACTTTGGATCTATGAACAATGTGGCATCCAACGGGAGGAAGCAGCTGGTGATCTTATGCATTTGAAGCTTTGTTATATAGCAATATCATAAAATGAATACTTGGCTTATCCAAAAAGTTTTGACAAAGCCTACTCTTAGCAGAGAGATGATATTCTAGAATGATGGGATGTTACTTATATGAGCCGAGATATGATAGCCTAGAATCATGTAATTTGATTTTATTTACGCATATGTCTAGGTATAGAATCTGCAGTGATTTTATTTAGTTTCCTTTCTTGTAATACTAACATGTGCTCTGTTAGTATATAAATACCAGAGCTGTGAATGAGTGATTATTCTCATTCAAGCCTTCACATATTTCTCTTGTAATTCTTCTATCTTGTATTTCTTCTCCTACAAAACAAACTAAATGTGTCCAGCCTATTATTGTTTAATGAAACATAACATACATGTCTTATATATTGTAAAAGTCAAAGCTTCAAATGCATCATATACTACTATACTAGCACATGTTAATATATAGAAAAAAAAATTCTATATGTTGGTAAAAGTTTGGTGTCCATAAAAAAGCAGCAACTGCAGAAATGCAGGAAAAAGGAAAACATTGCTGGGGAGAACATATCAATAGAGGTTAACCTGTTAGAATGCCAGACACCACATCAAAAGTAAAGTTTTTTGTGACATCCAGGGGCTCTCTACAGGAAGGTGAAGGCCATAGATCAGGATATCCAGCACCCCTGCACGGAAAGCAGGCCAATATTTCAAAATTTATTGGTGAATGAAGCTGAAAAATCTTCGTAACAATTGAAAACTGATCTGTTCAAGGCAGCTCAATTTGTTAACCGGCCATATTTTACTGAAGTAACAGGCATTTGTTGAATAAATTTTTTTTGGGTGAATATGCAAAAAATAACTTTTAAAATATTTCAAATTATATTTGCACCACAAACCTGCCGGTTAAATGTACCATTCATTCAAAGAAAAATGGGATAGTTCTAAATGTGGATATGCAACCCACAAATTGCCATTGCAGTCATCCATACATCCCATTCCATACTACTCCTGATTACCATTCATGCATAGTTGGAATTTAAGAATAGGCACAGAGAAAGAAGCCGCATGATTATTTTTGTGACCGGGAAAGCATGTCCACAGATGCATTTCTAAACATAATCCTCTATAATTCAAGCCCCTGACATCATTATCATCTCTGGCTAAGAAGTATGGACATGGACACGGACACGAGACACTGACACGATATGACACAAATACACCGACACGTCAAATTCTAAAAAAGTAGGACACGGACACGGCATGGACACGGCTGAATATAAATGGACATTTTCTTTTTTATATCTATTGAATAAGACAATTATAGAAATTTAATTACTTTATAATTTCTATGCTAAAGTTACATAAGTTAGAAGGTGAAGCTATTTGAATATAAAAATAATATTATATATATATATATATATATATATGAGTTTACTTATTCTATCTTGTCATTGTTGTTATCTTTTTGTTCATATTACATACTATGACATGTGTTAAATGTCAATTTTTTAAAGAAAAAGATATTGGACACATTCATATATGTTCACAATGTAGTTTCTAGGACTGCCATATGTTTGTTTTATATAAGAAAGTGTGGCATATGTTGTCAATTGTCTGAAATGTGTTAGCCAAGTGTCTAAGATGTGTTGACCAAGTGTCCCAAAATAAAAATTATATGAAAATTATGGACATGGTCAGGAAGTACGTGTCCATGAAGTGTTGGTGTCCGATACAGACACGACACCTTATAGAAGTGTCCGTGCTTCTTAGATCTCTGGTATAAACACATATACTCATGCATATAAACAAGTGAATTTGTATGTAGGTATTCAGATCAAGCCTATGAAGGATGTTTTGCCACAGATGCAGAAACAGAAAGAGGGCTCTCAGAATTGAACCCTTAATGAGACTCACTACACTCCTTTTAACCCTCCAATGCAAAATTTATTTTCAAACATTTTATAAATTCCATGGAAAACTTAAGCTATTATATAGAATAACAAGGACTTTGACGAGAAGAAGAAAAATTTTCCGTTGGGTAGTAATTTACCATGATTCTGCATGACCAGGGATGTCTATTTCCGCCATAATATTGATACCTGCCATGAATCATGCAATATAATCAAGATAGACACTCACTTGAACACAAGGCCTAAATTTATCAACCAATTAAGGAAAAATTGGACCATGTTAACCCCAAATCAAGCAGTGTAACAGCGTCTATTAGAAAGACAAGAAGTATAATGTGAAACTACTGATTTCTATATATACATAAATATACACACTGAAAATTAATTTATTGTTTTAACCAACTTCGAAGATAACACTCACCTCTCATTTTGGCGAAGCTTCAAGTTATTCCACAAAAATGAGACATGAAAGGGAAAACACAATATTAGCATATTACGTAACAAAAAGAAAAGCAAGAAATGCAAAAGTAACCAAAAAAACATAAAACATGAATAAAGTCAAATATTCCGGAGATCAAAAACAACACATCGATAATCTTGTGATCATAGAGGAGCATTTTTATGTCAATTAAGCCAACATAATGGTCGTAGTTTTGTTGCCTGAGCTAGCTACACTTGTGATAATCAAGTCCTTCCCTCTTTTTTCTTTAACATACTTAGGGTCACTCTGTTTTGGCTTAATTAACATAAAAATACTCCTTAGAAAGCAATGTCTTTACCAGTGTTCCACAATGAGAATAAAAGAGCACACTTAAACCATCATGAAGAAACACTGCTCACCTTATGAGGAAAGCTTAAAACTATTAAGAGTGAGTCTCACCATGAGCTCGTGCCCTCACAGCCTCACGTGAGAGTGCCCTCATGATAGCTTTTTTCCAACTACTACAATCTGATTTTATAAGAACACTTTTGAAAAAAATAATAATAATGGCAGTCACTTACACCTGAACTCATTAGTTTTAGAGCCTTGTGAAGTGGTTATAAGCTAAAATGAGGACATATAACAGAATGTGCTTTTTGCCCACTGAAAGCATCCTTCACAATTTTCACTCCTATTTGAAATTGAAACCGTTACTATCCCTACCTTCTTTAAAGTACTCCTTTACTGTAGTGTCATTAATGTAACATGTAATTAGCCGCAACACTGATGACAGAACATTGTTTCATTGAGTGGTTGCATCCACAACATTTTAGATTGTAAAAAAAATTCATCATTAGAAAAAATAATAAAAATTAAATTAATTTCAATCATTTCATTACTGAAATAGTTAAACCATATTGGAGATAAGTTAGAAAGAGATTCTTAGAAGCATTAAAAGTACATGAATTATCTGAGGGTTGAAAAGATACAGAAATTAATTGAGAGAGAGAGAGAGAGAGAAGAAGAAGAAGAAGAGAGGATATATCTTACTTAACAATTTCATAAGCATCCTCAACGGTGTAGCGCTCTGACTTTGTATATGCCCCTTTCCATAAGTTTGGATATGTAGGCACTTCTAGAGGAAATGACTGCTCATCTATGATGTGCCAATGAAGGACATTCTACTGAATGCAATTCTCAAAATTAGAATTACATGCAGGTTTAAAGGAAGAAGAGGATGGAATAATAATCAGATGAGTACTGGCAATAAATTTCGATTGTAAACAGGAAAGAAATGGCTGGTAGCATATCTTACAAGCTTGGCATATGACATAGATTCAATTACTTGCTTAATTACGTCAACTGGTAAGTAGTGCCTTGAAGTATCTGCAAAATAATGTAATATGATAGATATTGAGGAACATTCCAATCCAGGATGACAGCAAACCCAGCCAACTTAATTTTCAGTCAACAAAAGACTTCGGACTTACCGAGCAAAAGTCCACGATATGAAAATCTTGGTTTGTCTTGAATGTACCATGGTGCCTTGTACACTTGTACAGTTTTAGTTCCATAATCAAAACTGCATAATTGGCTGAATGTCTGGAGGATAGAATACAAAGAAAAAGGAAATTAAGGAATTGTTTTATATACCATAATATAATCTACACAAGGAAACGGCAACTTATTATTGGAGGACAAAATTGTTTGAGAAGCTTTCATCACTTGTATCTGGAAGCCTATTCTCTCAGAGTAAGAGCATGTCTATTTGATTATGAAACATCTTATGCTTGAACCTAATACGTAGAACATGGGTCAATAAACAGTATAACCAGAAAAGTGAAGTTCTGTAGGGCTCATCAACAAAAGGTCTTGATGTTGAAATAAGCATGGTAGGGCGATCTTGGGAATAGTCCTTTTTTTAAATAAAAATAATAATAAAAAAAAAAAACCCTTTGGGAATAGTCATTCAGGTAGTTCCTATCAGTAAAAATTCATAGATAGTAAAAACGAATGGTCTTTTCAAATTAATCTGATTCCATTAGTAACACTGCTCGTAAGAAGGCCTCGTCCATTTTATAATCGCCATCGTAGATACATGCTCACTCTACAAGGTGCTTAAGGCAGTCTGAATACTCAGACAGCAATTTTTGAATCTTTCACTATCTTTTTATCTATTTCTCTGAATAGTTGTATAAATGCCTTTTCTCTGAATACTTGTTTAAATTTCTGTGTTAGGTACTACAATTAAAGGAAGAGACATAAACAGTTCAATTCACTATATATATATATATATATATTGATAAGTAATTCACTAAATATATATTTAAAAACAATATCAAGCCTTCTGGTCGCACACTAAATCCAACAAGGACATAAAGTGAGAACGAGACCAACAAAACAAGGAGATTAAGTGTGGAATGCTTGTTCTTCTCCTCATTGGTCTATCTCAACCTTTATCATGAACCTGAAATCAGCGTTAAAGCTTCACTCAAGCTGTAGCATTACTAACTTTTTGAAGCTTGGCAACAGAACAGCCCATGAATTAGTCCAATGGCTATGTCTAGCGATTTTGAAGGAACACTTGATGCTAGCAGAGTTCCCTTGGCAATCACCATGGCCACGGGTAGAGATTGATCAGCAGCAAGGCTTCTTTAGGCCATTTTTTCTCTTGATTGGTTTGGTTGTTTATATTCCATGTTCTTAACATAAATATCTATTTATCTATCTATCTATCTATATATAAAAATAAATAAATATATCTACTCTGATCTTCCATCTAATGGCCATAAATACCTCTAACCCACGTAATGCACCATAAACAGAATTTGCCTGCAGTAAACAGAATGCAAACAACTTTTAGTAAAACTATATAGCATGACATATATATTTGCACACATGATGCATCCCTAAATGCATGAATTTAAATTAAGACATTATCCTATATAACACTCAACTGCAAATTTCAATAATTTGAACAAATAAGACTCAATAAAATCTTATAGAAGAGATTTTTGACTTGAGATCGATGATGCATGCCATCAATTGAAGTGTTAAGGATGGACATGTAATAAGTTTATTATTTAATCAGTGCACTTATTAATTCAGCTGGAAAATGTGGAACATTAATGAAAATGAAATGACACTCTTAACCTATTGGTTGAGGCAATGAATGCTCAACATCATATAACTCCAGACTTCAAATACAAATGATTTTTGAGAATGAATAAATAAGTCCACGCCATAGCCTCATAGCACTTAGAAATGTTCATATTCTTATTATGATACTTATCATTACTCTGGCAAACATGACACATTGAGTGGAGAAAATAAACATAGTACGAACAAATATAAACATGAAATGGAAATACATCACTAATGAGAACCTAATGCACTCTGAGGAGAGGGAGACACAAGGCAATGTATACAAGTACATACTCAACTTTTCAGGGCCTTAAGGAGATGCTACGCTATGTAGTAATGGCTGATGCTACATCAATAAGAAAATTAGTCTCATGTGATGACTTCTCCAGTTCCTCAACAAGGTATTATCATTATCTATGTGTCAAACCAGTAACCGTGACTTCTTTAATAGCATGGCAAAAGCTTTGCAATTATACTGGTTAAAACAATGTTTTTTGTGGTTGGTAAAAGTCCATGTCTTAGTCACTTCAAGGCCAGACTATAAGTTAGTACTAATGAATTCTTTGACATGAACACAACCCACTGTATTACAGCCAGATCTGTTTAATGCTCACGGTGAAATCTGGAACCACTAAACATTCATGGACTTTAATCTGGAACTATTAAACAGTCATGGAATTTAATTAGGTAGGTAAAGTTAAAGTTTTAAGTGGAATCCCCGTTGAAGGTGAATCTAAGATGGCATCAGGTAGCAAAGATCATTAGGAATTTATGAATATTAGCACAATATATGGGAGATGTGGACATCAATTGTTCCTTTTAAGGTCTCCCAGTGCAGAAAACTCAGACTCTAAGCTTCCTTTACGCTTGTTTTGACATAGTTATTGCCTAGAATGTGGATAATTTCATTTTTGAAATGCGGAAAAGGTGTGAATATTTAACCTAAATAATCCTCTGATACTTTTTGCTCATTTGCAACTGGTAAGTAAAGAGAAAATGTTTCGAGTCCACGCCAGGAAGTGTTGAAATACTGTCATTTTTAATAAAAAAAAATGTTGTGGTTCGATCCTTTAGTTGACCCTGTTTATTATAATACCCTAAAAGTATAAAACAAAGTTCATCATCATAAAGCAAAAAATTACTAACTCCATAGGTTTTTTTTCTTTATTATATAAATCAACTTTACGTAGAGTAACGGTGCATTTTCTTAAACTATGAACAAGTTATAAGCTTAGAACGCAAGTTGAGAAACACAAGCTGCTTCATAAGCCAAAAAAATTATAAACAGATAGGAGAATTACAATATGCAATATCAACACCAAGATCCCTGACACGAGACTAAAAGTGTCAATGTATAGTCACTGCACAGATTCGTCCTATTTATCTAAACTCATGTAAGGAGGAAGCATAAAGAATGCAAGCATAGTCACTATCCAATAATCAAACTAGGCCTATAATCATAAATCAACGCTTCATGTCAATAGATTTGTGTTTCGGACACCATACAAGCGGAAATTAAGAGCTCCGGTCTCAATTTACCTCAATCGTGGCTTCGGCAATAATCGAATGGTCATTCTTCCTCGCCACTAATAAAGAATAGCTCTCATCAGTACCTAGTTGAAGCTTTTCCAGAAAAAACAAAAAACAAAACAAATCAATTTCAAAATCATCAAAATTCAATTAACCAGCTCAATTCACTCAAATTCCCCAAAAATTCCGGACTCACCGCTTCGTCATCAGAACGCACGATAATCCTAAGCTTGCTGATATCATACGCGGACTTCCTAATTGACCTAAATCTCAGAAACCTAGAGCTATGCTTGAATATGATCCCTCTGTATCTCTCGAACGCGTCCTTAACAATGGCGGAAACACCGCCATTGCCACCGACCTCGAACGAGAACGAGAGATCGGGATCAACCACGAGCGTCTCGTTGCCGAAAGTGAATTGAGAGGGCAAAGGCCACAGATACACAAGAGATTCATCGATCTTGGATGATGAATCGAGACGGAGAGTTTGAGAACTACCTAGGGCACACAAGATCGCAGAGAAGATATAGATGGCTGTGACGAGTGATTTAGTGTCTGGTTTTGTGTAATCGAATGCCATTTTTTGGAGAATGAGGGTTTGTTGGATCAGTGTTGACTCGTCATGCGTTATTGAAAGAGAAAACAGTTTGGTAGAGACAATGACTTGCCGAGGACAAGAATAGTAAGTAGTACCGAGTACATGTGAGGTGGTTTCAGTTTGAATATTTTTGGTGCTAACTAACCGACCGAGGCAGCTCTTGCGGAGATAAAATTGAGAAATGGGTTAAACGACATCGTTTCCAATCTTTCATGTAGCGGACTCGGATTTATTTCCAAGCTTTCATGAAGGAAATCCGAATCCCATTGGATCACATACCGTGGACCCTGAACGCGGAACGGACCAAATTTTACTAATTAAATATAGGATGTCAACAAAGCAAGTTCAGTACGAGACTCATTTTCCAACTTCGTCCCATTAATAAAAATCTTTTTCCAAGCCTGATATACATATTTTTGAAAAAAATTTATTGAAACTTGAATAAATTTAAGATAAATTTTATAACTTATTTTGTAGCATGGTTAAATATTTAACTATCGTAATAACAAAAATATTGTTAAAATTTAAAATTATGATAAGAAATAAAGAAAAAATAAAAAATATAGCTAATAAAATAATATTTATTTATATAATAATTATTAATTGGCAAGCTCGGAGCTTTGCGGGTTATAAACTCTCTTCTAAAGCCCGCTCCTAACTTTATTAGGATTATCTCAAACCCGTCCCAAACGGGACAAGCTATCCTGAACCCGAATCAGACCTAATCTCAGCCTCTCAAATCCAAAGTATATACTCCATATCTAACATCTAGAAATGTCAAAATTATTGACAATACGATTGTTAAGCATACATGGTGAGATCAATAGTGCCGGAGTTATCGTTTATGTGCCCATTTTGGGGGAGTTTCCTCGAACCTTCAAAAGTCTTCCCAAGTTTCAAAAGTCCTTTTCGAAAAAATTGTAAGGATTAAATAAAAATAAAATAAATAAAAAAAGAAAGAAAATAGGGAGAGGAATGGATGAAACATTCCTAGGGAATATAACGTATCTCCTCACTTTTTGTTTGGTTGAATGGGATGAGTGAAAGAAATGATGAATGGGGTGACAAGTTTTATTTTTATTTTTTTATTTGATTGGAAGGAATGAAAAAAATATTTTTATGCATTTTTTATCAATATACCCTCATTATATAAAAGTACAAAACTTAGATATTTATTTCAAATTATGCAACACCATTGCGATCTATGAACCAATAAGTTATGCAAATAATTTTTTACTCATGCTTGGGTAAATAATTTATCTAGTCCACTAGTAGACCATGCAAGTCAAGTCTCCTTACCACGTTTTGAAAATTTTAAAGTTAAAAATATAAATGACATATGTGTTGGTTATTCTTCTTCTTTCTCTGTGCTCTTTTCCCTAATTTTGGGTACATAAAAAAATAAAAAAATAAAAAATAAATTGAGAAATACACCATTCCTTCTTGTTTCCTCTTCCCTTTCTTTAATTAAATACGAGAAAGTCACTTATTTCTCTTTCCCTCCCTCCCGGTCTTTTCCTCTAACCAAATACATCATAATCAGAAGGCATTTCATACACAAAAGTGAGCCTTTGTTTGCACTTTTCAAAAAGCAAATGTTCAAGAAGTCCAAAAAGGCAACTATCACGACTCTTAATATTCGCATTTATTGTCTATCAACATACATGTTGTAAGTCTGAGATTGTTAATAATTATTTCATTTTATTGTTAAACACCAAGAAATTATTTTATTGTTACATTATTATTTAATTTTATTAGTGATATATAAGACACCCATCACACATGTTGTCTCAATTCTCCTCTAAGGAAAGTGCCAATTCACACTTAAGGCCCGTTTGACATGCGCTTTGATTTTGGCGTTTTGTTTCTGACTAAAACAGAAACAGTGTTTTTGTTGTAAGAGTGTTTTGGAAAAAATTCGAAAGCACGTTTGGGAACTATATTTTGCTGTGAAAATGTCAAAAACAAAAACATGCAAAACATACAAAACATGCTTGGTAAGGGTTACAATGTCACATTTTTTGAAATAATAAATTTATATTATTAAATTTTATAATTTATTTACAAAAATATCTAAAAAGTATATTTTAATAATTCAAATATTGTCAATATTTTTTCATGTAAAAGTCTTAAATTTTTGCAATAACCTATTTTCAATTTTATTATCCTCTTTACAAGTTGTTTGCAAATCCTGCAAGAGATCTGTTTCGGTCATTATCTTCACAAATATTTATAACTAAAACTCATAAAATAAAATAAAAATTATATAAAAAAAGATCATAAATTAAAACAAATTTAGCCAAAAAAAAAAAATTTATTTAGATAGATTAATTGATTTAGCCAAAAAAATATATATATATTAAAACAAGAATTACAGACCTTGAATTCAAATAGATTTAGCCAAAAAAAATAAAAAATTATTTCGATACACTAATTGATTTAGCCAAAAAAAAAATTAAAATAAGAATTACAAACCTTGATTTCAAATAGATTTAGCCAAAAAAAATATTAAAACAAGAATTACAGACCTTGAATTCAAATAGATTTAGCCAAAAAAAAATTTTATTTCGATACACTAATTGATTTAGCCAAAAAAAAAAATTAAAGCAAGAATTACAGACCTTGATTTCAAATTGATTTAGCCAAAAAAAAATTAAAACAAGAATTACAGACCTTGATTTCAAATAGATTTAGCCAAAAAAAAAATTATTTCGATAGATTAATTGATTTAGCCAAAAAAAATAATTTAAACAAGAATCACAGGTCTTGATTTCAAATAGAAAAAAAATTAAAACAATCTGAAATGATACGCCGATATGAGTTTTGAGAGTTGAGAGACAGCGGGCCAGCGGCGGAAGCTTGCGAACGGCGAACCCGAACTGGAACAGCGGGCGATGGAAACCAAAAGATATGGGTTTTCATTTTTTGAACAATCTGAAATGATATGCCGACATGGGTTTTGATATAGGTTTGAACTTTTGATTCTTGCAGACAGATAGATAAACTGAAGTAAATGGGTTTTGAACTTCTGATTCTTGTGGACTACAGTTGTTTGCAGTTGCAGAGACAGAGAGATGGCAAGTTCAGAGTTGAGAACAAGAATAGAGTTGGAGGCGATTGGGGAGGCTGAGATGATTTGCGAGTTGCCCAAAATCGCTCAAAGATAAGCTGCACCCAAAACCCTAGAAAATGACCAATTTTGCCTTTTATATGTGTTTCTCCGCTATGGTTAAATGAACAATTTGTTTCCTCCGCCACAGTGTAATATAGCCCAAACAGTACAGAAACAACCAAAAATACCAAAATGGTATTTCATATTTTGGGTCCATTTTTGAAATTATTTTGTAATTATTTAAAACACAACAAGTCCAGCCAAACATATCTTGGGCTTGAAAGGAGCTACTGTAGCAATCCTAAAACAAAACAAAACACTTATCAAACATGCCCTTAAAGTAGTGGTCAACAACATGAGATTTTTTTTTAAGTAGAACAAGTAATTAATAACGGGCCCCTGAACTATTATGGGTATGTAGTGGTTAGAAAACTAATAATGTTCAGGAATGTTGGTGAGATGTGGCAAATTCACATACCATGACTTTGACTTTCAATTTAATTACTAGGAAGTACTCTACCATTTGAACAAGTACTTTTGTGTTTAACTCCATGTCAAAATTAGTGTGGAAGGAGTCACTAGGATTTGACATATCAATTGAAAATATTTTAACATGTTAAAACATTTTTTTTATTAATCATTTTCTCATGCCAAAATTAATTGTTAAAAAATAACATCTTGTTACAACAAGAAAGAAAGTATGGTAGAGAAGAGAAGGGATGCTTTTTTACTAACATAAAGTTGGGTTGCATTCTGTAAATGAATTAACTTGTTCATGAATAAATAAATTCAGACTTTTTAAAAGCTTAACTCGTGTTCAACCGTTCATTTATTAACTAAGCAAAACAAGCCTAAAAACACATTTCAAACTCATTTATTGAACAAGTTAAACTTCGAAAATGTCGGCCCGTCAGGTAAGGCTCATGAAAAAATATGTCAAACCCATGATTTTTAGTGCATTATATTTGCTCATAGTTATATGATCCTTGAACCATTATTGGTTAGTTTTTTTAAAAAAATTACCACCAAGTCATACTTTTTGTATAAAACACAATTAAGTTTTTAATTTTTTTTGAGGATCAATAAGTCCTAGGAGTACTTCTGAAATTATTTTCTATTTAAGTTCTAAATTACTGAACTTTTCACTTATACCCCTACCAAATTAGATCTAAAATTTTGCAATTATAATTTCTTTTAAAAAATTTATATGTAAGCCAAAAAATTTTATTTGACTATTTAAACATGTCTAAAAAATTTCTATTAGCAATTGGATTTATTTCATTTTTTTCCCTAGTTGATACACACCCCCACTCGAGTAATTATTTGTATAAGAGGAATCAAACATTAAAGTTGATGTTTCATGAGACATTAGGGCATCGGAGTTAAGTAACTTACCCACTTGAGTCAACCCTTTGGTGTTGACATTTTTTTTTTTAATATTTATATTTCCAAAAGGATAAATTTTTATTCAAATTGTTTCAATAGAAAATAACTTATAATATTTTATTAAATTTTTAATAGATTTTTTTTATTTTTGTAAATAAAAAATAATTGTCATAAAATTTACAAAATAATCAAAGGCAGTGTAGTCTAATGGTATTTATTCGTCATCCAAAGGAGAAGACCGATATTTTAAGTTGGGCATTGTGGGTACGTGAGTGTGTTTTTTGACAATAAGAAAGAAAAATAAAATAAAATCTACAAAATTATTTTGGAATTGAACTTTAATTAAATTAATTATAATTTAAAATTATAATATAGAACATATAATTTAAAATTATATATTTCATATCAATTTTAAAATTTAAAATGTAGTTGCAAAACTTTACTTCTGGATATAAGTGAAAATTTGAGTGGTTTAGAACTTAAATGGAAAAAAGGACTACAATAGGATTTTTTGGTCTTTTTTTAAAAAAAAATTATTGGACTTACCCCGTTACCCTAAGTGCTCATGTTTTTTAAAATGCGTCTACACAAGTAGCTCCCCCAAATCTACAAAAACAATTTTTATCTTACACAAATTATAAACTCAAATAACTCAAAGCTTGACTCGACTTATTTGATCGAACACAATAATATTTCTTCTTAATGAAGTGAGGGATAATAGAGTAATTTTCTCATTTTTATTAGACCTTTTCCATCCAAATTTGCCAAAAAGTTGGTTTTCCCTGTTGTATGATATATGCACACCCTCCATCCCACAACTGTCCACCTTTCAATTTTTAAGTGCCCAAAATAAGTCCCAATTAGAAAAGTTAATACATTATTTTTTTTTTTTTGTAACATTATCAATTTAATCTTTTGTATTGAACAATTAAAGTGTAATAGTATAAATCATCACACATTACAGTAGATCCACTATAAATAATTTTAATAATTCATTTAATACATGTGCAATAAAAAATATTAAGTCTTAGTTAATAAAATAAAAAAGGTTATGTTCCCATAAAGTACCATTAAAATTGGGACGGGGTAGTATAGTAAAAAAGAAATGTCATGGTGAGGGCATTTCTCAAAGCTAAAATTTGAATAAGGGGTGACTATTTGATTCGTTAGTCTAACAATTTGATTCGATCCGCATGGATCGAATTACGAATTGAATTATCAAAAATTTGACCTGATTTGTGATATTTAAAAATATATATTTAATAATGTATTAGTTAATGATCTTTTAAATAAAAATTTATTAATAATTATTTAATGGTCTCTAAGAATAAATTATGAAAAATAAATAAAAATGGCCTCTAAGAATATATTTGTTAATAATCATTTAAATATACTTGTATAAATTAATTTTGATAATTTGAAAATTTATCTATTAGTTATGATTAAAAAATAATAATATTAGATTATTTGATAAAATTCGATCCGCTATTTTATGGGCCGATTCAATTCGATCTGTTATGTCACGAATTGATGACGAATTCAGATTTTTTTAATTCATTGAAACCGAATCAAATTAAAATTAATACATAATTCCATACATCCGGTCATCCATCCGTAATCTGAATTCCCTTCCCCATTACATATTCGACCAACTCAAATAAGAGCGTCTCATAGCCAAATAATTCTTGTATGAATGGTAATATGGTAATTGCAAGGATGAAGACGATGCTGGTGGTGGAGGTGGGTTGGTGGTGGAGGTGACGTCATGACCAACTCGACATCAAAATGCTTCTCTTATTATAATTTATCTTGTTCTTTCGTGTAGACTAAAATATGATATTATTGCACAGTATTAATTTAGTATAAAGTGAATATTAGACGTAACTATAAAACAAAAATAATAAAAAATACTTATACTTCACTACCCGCAAAATTACTTTAATGAGTGTATTTTGCATGCGGCATTAAAAAGTCATTAAACATGGATTGAATGATTAAAAAAGGAATGCATTTTAGGCCCACAAAATCCCACTAACCCCACTCAGGCCTCGTGTCTTCCATGATGTGAGATTATACTGTATTTGTCTATGTTCTCCACGCGTCTAGTACATATTGGCTAAAATAAATCCACTTAGGCCTCGTGTCTTCCATGATGTGAGATTGTACGATATTTGTCTATGTTCTCCACGCGTCTAGTACATATTGGCTAAAATAAATACACGAAGTAAATTAACTTGAGTCACACAATTTTTTTCAATAGGTGTCGCTCTCATGCTCCGAATGCGCTCCGCGCTCTCACTTAAATTCTTATTGTTTATGATTTAATTCTGCAGTTCTCACGCTCCCGCCCTTGAATTTACTTTCGTTCCCGCTCTCACTTTATGTGACTTAAGAATTAATTGAGAATTTACTATATAATCACATAAAGCTTACACATTTAATAACTCCCACAATTCATATAGCTACGGAGAGGGTCAAATATATTTATCTGAGGTATATATATATTACGGAGAGTGTCAAATAAACCCCCACAATTCATATAGCTTTAAACACACTCAGTATATCGACCAAGTCATATATTATTCCAAATTGGGGGCGGATGACAGTAGTATACAATTATATGGTGGTATTTGATACTCCATTTCGAGATTGACAGAGACAAGTGCAAAACAGGTTTAAAGGTGAAGGATAGTTTAAGAACTTGATATAATTAAACACCTAATATAAAAAGAACTTAATATAAACGCGACTCACTGAATCTAGAATATGCCTTTTCTTTTATTTTATTTTATGTCAATTTATATGAATTAGATACTTTTTGTGTTCACCCTTGTGGTGGATAAGCAAACAAAATAATTTATCATCGAATCCGATACAAAGTTTGTCATTTTAGCATAGGGGTTTAAAAGGCTTATTACATAACTGGATATTATCAAATTGGCAATGTATTACTTGTTGTGAATAGACTGGCATGCTGGGATTTAAATTGCATTATATGAAAAATGTTAAAGCATGAGATCCTCAAGCTCTGGTGCCATCTGTGACGGCCCGAAAAGGAAACAACAAGACAACAATTTAGTGCTATCAACTTGAAACAAAAAGAAAAATCATATATACAAGGTGGATATACTGGACATCACGCCGAAATAGGCACGTTGAGGTTGAGGTCGAGTCCATCAGGCGGGACATGTAAAATAACTTGTCGAAAAATTATGGATAAATTATTTTTTCTTAAATATTTTACGACAACCAAACACCAAAATTTAACTATATTATCACAATTTGTTCTTATAAGAAATTCTTTATTAAGAAATATTTGAAAATTTTCAATAAAGTTTATTACTCCTAAAATTTCTAGATCTGTTGATGGTAAAGTAGATTGTGCTTTATTAAAAGTTCTACTAGCATGACGACAAATTTGTTCTTATTCTCGAGAAGATTCTTTTATCAGTCTTTGAAGAAGTAACCCTACCCATCATTGAGCTATGCATCTGTTTGAATTATTTTGTAACTAGTTTCAAATTGGAGTTATAAAGGTTCTAATTGAGTAACTAAAGATTTAATTTTCTTAACTAATTCTATGTCTTGAATATTAAAATATTTTTGACTATTTTTTCCTAATTTAGAGTACAATGGTCCTACTAAATGTCCTAACTTTGGAATAAAATTTCAACCATAATTTAATAATCCTAAAAATACTTGTAGTAACTTAGTTTCTTCTAATGTATCAGGAAAATTTAAAATCTTTTGAACAATATGTGGTTGTAATTCTACTTTTTCGTCTTTTATGTATAAGTCTAAGAATTCAATATCTTGTTTTTCTAATATCATTTTTTTACTATTTATAACGAGTCCTTGTGTTATAAATTCGTTTAATATAATTTCAAGATGTTTTCTATGTTCCTCCTTAGTTTGTAATTTATTGTGAATTTGAAAAATATTAAAAAAAAAATATTAAATAGTTTGTTCAAGGATCTTTTAATAAGTTTATTTCATGTTCTAAGGTTTTTATGATATAATAGTAGTTGTTTTGGGTCATTATAGTAATATAATTTGTTGTGCGGTAAAAAACAAAAAGTAGAATTCATTTTATAAAAATAATTTTGTGTTCCTTTCAATTATTGAAACTTCATGACTTTGACCTCATGAACATATAATATACACCCATTAAGTCCATGTATTAATAGTTTATCAAAAAAATATATATATATGTAATATCTCACCATATTAATTATAATTGAAGACTTTAAACGTAATAAACATGGTCAAGTCTCCCCCATTAAATATACCCGATTAATTCTCTTTGTTGAGTATATATTCCTAATTAGTGTTTAGCTACCCGATATCTTTCAAAATTTTCAACTCGAATATTGCAGAAGTATTCCTTTTATTTTTGCAAGAACAATCGTGCATTGCGTCTTATTGAATAAATTAAACAATATATTCGTAATCTAAGAATTGAACGGTGTTAATATTTGATCCATCCAGAGGATTGACAACCGAACATAAGAATCGAAATAATTTGTTACTTCCCGAATTGAAATGGAGGTGGGACCCACCAGCTTAAGCAAAGGACGAGAATCATGTGGCGCATGTTATTTCAAAAATCTGATCTGATCTGACTCGGTACACCTCAGATCCCACTTGTCAATTTGCCATTCCTTTCATCATCTTCACGACGTGGATACTCCAAAGCTGATAGATACTTCCATCACCACTGTACACGTTTCACTCATCTCCACCAAGGCATCGGTGGGCCCACGACGTGGGTACCACCCTTACTCTGAACTGATCAATCAGAATTCCCGCACACACATAATAACGATAATATAAATATGTATATATTTTGTACTCTCCACTTCCACCTTTCATGGTTCGGGAAATTCCGATGCTTTATATAAACCACAACAAACTCCAGATTTTTTTGTTCCCGAAAAAGCCCTTCGTCGTTTGTTAAATTTCCATTTTGTACCACCCACGAATACTGCCTGCACTCTCTCACTTCTCTAGGGTTTTTTTTCTCTCACTGCAAAGCGAACCGGATAATGGTGGAACCGATAGTTCTCGAAGGCGATTGCGAACTCTCGGAGGAGAAACTTCTGTTGCCGGAGACCAACAATGCCGATCTCTCATGGCGTCTGAACTTCGGCGACCTCTATGTGTCGAAGCGAAAGGAGAAGCCGCCTCGTGGCTTCCATGACTGTCTTGGGGTTTTAGGTAATTTTATCATTATTTATTTTTTAATCAGTTTAATGGATTTATCTTTTTTTTTTTGTTCTTCAAGTGTTTAGCTGTGTCTAAAATAAGAAATATTCTCTGCTAGCTAGAATTGTTACTCGTTGTGGCGATGATATATATATTTTGTAAAATCACTTTGTTTATTCAAACTTTATTTGCAGTTATTATTAGATGCTGAAGTTTTTTTATGGAAATTTTAGCATTTTGATGCTTATTTTTATTTTTTAATTTTTATTTTTTCGGAAATTGATGCTTTTTTGTTGTTAGCTAGAATATATGCTTTTCTTTTCTGGTTAAATTATTCTGTGGAGCAAAGGTCTCATGTGCATCAAATTTAGGTGGTCCATTGATATGTATACATATATAAACTTATATACACAGATATATACACACACACACACACACACACACACATAAATGTGTGTACATATTATATATATATATATATATAGATATATATATGAAACAAAGGGTTTTTGTGGGTTAAGCTTGTTCTCCCACGTGCTTGATGTACTTACTATTGATTGCTTTAAAGGGATATGAAATGAAGATAAATACTTCAGAGTCAAAATATGGGTTTTCCACTGCAAGCTTAGCACAAAACATTAGCAGTTGAAGTGTTGAAGGAGGTCAGATGGAATTCTGTGGTCGTAGCTGATTGGTGGAGGGGGTACTTGGTTCATGGGGTCGTAGCTACGCATAGCTTCCATTTGGAAGTTTTTGTTGGAAACATTTTGAAAAATTAAACTCTCAAGATCATAAATTCTAAGCAGCTCTTTTGTCAATTATTCATCTTGCTGAAAGTTGAGATTGTAAGTTTGTTTCATTTGAACACATGCATACATTAAACTGCAATTTCATGCAAGTATGTGAACAGTTTCACCTTTCTGCTCTGTTTGGTTGATGACAAAAATGAGGAAAAATATCAGGTATTAAATTTGAAGCCTCGCATATTGTTGTTATCGAGTACCTACTGGACTGATAATTTCTGGTTACTGAGCCACATGATTCTACAAAGTTTAGTTAGATGGATATATATTTTTGAAGCCAAAACAAAGAATAGTTTAAAGTTTCCAATTTCTCTCTCTCTCTCTCGAATTTTCTTTTTATTTCTCATCGACAAATTGTCAGCAATTAGTCCAAGAAGAGGCATCATTTTGTATTTACAATTGTCTTTCTTTAATAATTAACGCCAAAATATTGGAGTTCAGTAAGAAAGGTTTCAAACTTTCTGGTTGCATTAGAAATGGAAACTAACTAGGTAGTTTAAAAGGTGTATACAAATAGCATGGATACATTGTGAATCCAAGAGTGCTAATCAGATGTATTGTTACTGTCTTCAATTTGGACTTTGCTTGTGCTGTTTGGTCACATTTTCAGCCTTCTAGAAAGTTCAGTAAAATGCTTTCTTCAAAATATTTAACTTTTTAAAAGTTGCCAAATGTTCTTTTGAATTCATAGAACATCAATTAGATACATTGATTTTGAGATTAAGAGAACATCAATTAGATACATTGATTTTGAGATTACAATTAATGTTTGGTGACTGCATGAATCTTATTAATTATTCTGCTCAATGGCTTCAGTTCCAGAAGATAACGTGGCTGAGTATTATCAGCAGCAGGTAGAAATGCTGGAGGGCTTCAATGAAATGGATGCCTTGGCAGAGCGTGGTTTTGTTCCTGGGATGTCAAAGGTTTTTATCCCCATCTACCACTCTTCTCTCTGTCAAAGAGAACGTGCCTTTTTTCAGCTTCTTTTTTTTTTTTTTCCCCAGAAAAAAATGAAGAAATAGAAAAAGAAAGAGAAAAGCTTTGGGCTGAAATGGTAATTGTTTTTGGTTGCAGGAAGAGAGAGAAAATTTGGCTAGAAGTGAAACAACTGCTATTAGACTATCAAATGTTGCAAACATGGTCCTTTTTGTTGCTAAAGTTTATGCATCCGCCAGGAGTGGTTCATTGGCCATTATTGCATCAACATTGGACTCACTTCTTGATCTTCTGTCGGGCTGTATCTTGTGGTTTACTGCATTCTCCATGCAGACACCAAACCCATATCAATATCCTATTGGAAAGAAGCGTATGCAGCCATTGGTAAGTCTGCCTGCATCTGTCACTTTAGTAGTCAGTTGCATGTATCCAATTTGTAATTGATGCTTTTTTCCAAAAAAGAAAATTCAGTTATAATTGTCCCATATAGTCCTTGTCTTTGTCTTATAGGATTTTTATTTATTTTTTCATGCTACTATGTTCAAACGACAAGTGGTCCTAGGTTAGTACAGTGTTCTTGTTATTCCTTATTTATTTATTTTATTCATGTTACTATGTTCAAATGACAAGTGGTCCTAGGTTAGTACAGTGTTCTTGTCTCTGCGCATTTATTCCTTAAATCTTTGCGGATGGATCTTCATTAGTCAGTCAAGGACCAGCCATCCAAGCCTGCTCCTATTTACTTACCTGATCCGTTTTAACCAAACTCTGAACGGAATTATTTAGAGACGCTTATATTTAGACCTGCATTTTCCCCTGTTCCCCTTGGGAGATAAGTGTTTGGACAGAAGTGAGAGACTGGTCCTGCAGCTGTTCGTAATCTAACTTCTTAACCTGTTATGGATTTTAAATGCATTTTGACTGAATGATTCAAGATTATGGGTAATGGTTAAAGAGGATTGAGAAAATAAATTGCACAAGCTAATGCACTATATCGTAACTGCATATATCACAAGACATAATGTGTCTGTAAAGGCTGAACATTCATGATGATAGATTCTTTGATTTTTTTTTTTTATGATCTATTTATTTTTGTATATGACTGGGGAAATGAAAGAAAATTTGCGAGAGATATGCTAAAGCATGTCATATACATTGGCGCTTCACACATTCAGTTGCTTTTCTCATTGAATGTTAGAACTATATATTATTCCATTATTTTTGTATTTTGCCTCATTTACTTTGATGCCTTAAACATGGTAGTCGTTTCTGATGCATTTAGCCTGGCCATGGGTAATTGCATGGCTTAATTTGTTAGTTGTTTCACCTTGTGATGTAACAAGCACATGTTAGCCTTAAATGTATTTTGTGGGTGAGCTGCACGTCTTAGGTGTGTGAGGCAGCATAACACTGAATGGATGTGATTTTAGTCATGTCGATGGATGTTTGGTTACTGGTTAGAGGTTTACTTGCATACAGTACTGATATAATTGGTACTGTGGATATTGTGAGGATTTCTTCTGAGATCCACATCAATTATCTGTCAGATATGGGACTCACAGGAGGCCTTACCTAGCTATTTCAGGGAGATATCATGGTCAAGTAAAACAGCTTGAATCCTATCACGAGAAAAGTAATATTACTCAAATGATTTCCCCTCTCTCTTCTCTCTAATTTATTTTTGTTAAGGGAAATCAATTGATTTTAAGATCAAAGTGCTGTTCTATGGTTCCAAATTACCTAAGCTGAACACCTTTTTAGCAGCTTTAATGAAGTTGAATGTACTTCTACTTACTGTTGCCCTTACTGCCTTTCCAACCCGCATGGACCAATAAAAATCCAGTAATTTTTGAACTGATCTATCAAAAAAACTGTTTCAATCAAGCATACATTTTATTTTATCAAAATTGATGCTAGATTTTTGCAAAAAACACTAGCAAGGCTACCCGTATATAAGCATAATGGGGATTATTCATAACAACTTTGTTTTCGATGGATCTGAGTTTTGTTGTAGATCGACATGCTGAAGGTAACCTTTCTTAATTTGGTATACTGAAGTTGGAGTCCAATTCCTTTGCTTCCATTTCTTTCCTTTGAGATACAATATCTGTTTTTCCCCCACATGTTATTGCCACGAGACACTCTTTGTTTAATTTTGTTTGATTTAAACTCTACTACTATAAGAACTGCTCCTGTTTCTGATTTCCTATGATTCATTGTTCTTTATGCGATTTTCTGCTTCATTGCATAGTTGATACTAGTTCTCTGGCATAGATTTCCCTCTGGCAAAATCTTCATGGTTAACAGGCAGGACAGGGATAACAAATAAATTTCTTTTTGAATAATGTCTTACTCAAATTGCGAATTCTACTGTTTATACATGATATTTTGTTGGCAATGGCATATGGTTCTGCTGCAAATAAGGCGTAGTGAGTCCATTAAATATTAAAAAATATCTGGTGCAATGCTGAATAGTGTATACAAACCCTATATTGCCTTTGAAACTCAAGTCCTGCATTACACAATTATGTGCAGGGAATTCTCGTTTTTGCCTCTGTCATGGCAACTCTGGGACTGCAGATAATTTTGGAGTCAATACGCACACTAATATCTGATGTAAGTGGACATTTCATTTCAAACTTTTCATGCTAAAGTTCCATTTCCACTGTCGATATTCACATTTTTCTGTTGCGATGCTGGTGTACTGATGGTGATTGTTGAAAATATTAACCATTGCCACGTTCATTCTTTATATTCTTGTGGTCATAATCAAAATAAGCTACTATTACTTATCCCAGGATGCCGAGTTTAACTTGACCAAGAAACAAGAGCAATGGGTTGTTGGTATAATGCTCTCCGTGACATTGGTAAAACTCGTTCTGGCTGTGTATTGTGGCTCTTTTACCAACGAGATTGTCAAAGCTTATGCCCAGGATCACTTTTTTGATGTTATCACCAACACCATTGGCCTCATCGCTGTGCTTCTTGCTAAATATCTCCATGATTGGATGGACCCTGTTGGAGCAATTATTGTGAGTGAAAATTATCTCTATCCTCCTCTTCATTACTTATCTTTCCTTTTGTTTTGTCTAATAAAAAAAGAAATTTATTTCCCTAGAGGAACTAATATTCTTATACTCTCCATAGACATAGTTCTGAATGTTCCATGACATTCTAGAATTTCCATTGAAAATTTATGGCTCTTATGTACAAAGGTGCACTGGTGTGTTGGACACTTGAAAAGTGTGGGGGATTTAAATTCCCTTCTATTGAAGCCCAATCACAACTTTTATGCCGTTAAAACTTAAATTATCGCGAGTTTGTACCTGTCAAAAGAAAAAACAAATAGGATATTTGTATGTTTGTAATAACCTCGCATGTAGCTCTTTTCTGTAGTGATCACTAAGCAATAATCAGACACTGGATCTTTTTCTTTTTTGATATAAAATAATTTGTGCAGTTGCATGGTTAAAATCGTCATTTGCAAAATGTAATTTGCACAGAGAATTTTGAGAGTTGAGGACCATTATATAAACGTTGGTAGTTTTTGTACAAATCTTGGTTGTAGAAGACAGCTTTCCTCGTCCTCCTTAATTTTTTAACATTAACATCTATTTACACATGAAAGCTTCTACACACTGCAGCTGGCCTTGTACACCATCCGCACGTGGTCGTTAACAGTGTTGGAGAATGTGAACTCCCTTGTCGGAAGATCAGCTGCGCCAGAGTACTTGCAGAAGCTCACATACCTCTGTTGGAACCACCACAAGGCCATAAAGAACATTGACACTGTCCGGGCTTACACCTTTGGGTCTCACTACTTCGTTGAGGTTGACATAGTCCTGCCAACTGACATGCCCTTGCAAGAGGCTCACGACATAGGGGAATCCTTGCAGGAGAAGCTTGAGCTCCTACCAGAGATTGAGCGTGCCTTCGTGCATCTTGATTATGAGTACGGTCACAAACCCGAACATGCACAGGCACGTCTTTAGTTGAAAGACATTGTAAAGTTTTTACTGAGACAGCTATATCGTTTGTTCCCACTAACCAACTTCAAGTTCCTGCTTACTTTGTTGAGAATTAATGAATATTGACATTTGCTTCTAACTGGCCAATGTAGCGTGCAAAATGGTACGGTTGTCCTTTCAACTGTGCTCAAATACATTATGGGGTTTCAAGCTTTGCAGCCGAAAATATTATGTCGTCGTGTCACGGTTAGGAGTGACAAATTATGACACGATCCGTCAACACGACTCGAATACGACACGAGATAAACGGGTTTGAGTTGATTTTAAATGAGTTCGGGTCATAAACGGATTAACACGATTAACCTGTTTATTTAATCATGTCGAGTTAGGATTGAGGGGGTTCAACACGTGTAATCCGTTTAACTCAAAATGTCATAATTATGAGTACGACATATATAATATGTTACCTGTTTAAAACTCAATTATTATGAATACTTAAGTCGTTTTAACATAAATCTTGACTACGCTTTATGATTTTTCTTCTTATTTTGAATATTAGGGTTAATTGTGACTAATTTTTTTTCTTCTAGTTTTTATTATTTGATTGAATATTAAATGTCTCATTTTGAAATGTTAGTCATTAAACGGGTTAATCCATTTAATAAACAGGTCGGGTTAGCGTTGAGGGTTTCTAATACGATTATTAAATAGGTCGGGTTTGGATTTACCTATTTAATAGAATATCTTTACATCGATATGACACGATTATGACACACGAACACAAATTATCATCCTAAATTCACAAGTGTTGGTGTTTTTCACCCAAGTCTGGAATTGGAACTAGGATGCTCCATAAGAAGACTATTAAATTCTCATCATGCTTGGATTATTATTTTTAGGGTCATAAGCATATAGGATATATAACCCTCTATATATTTTCAAAATGCCCTAACATTTATTTTTGGGGTGAAAAAGGATCTCCTGGTCGTTAATAAAGTGATGAAAATACTAAAATGCCCTTCTTGAATTAAAATAAAAAATAGTAAAAAAAATTCCATTTATTGTAAAATGACCATAATGGCCTTGAGAGAGAGGGAGTTAGGAGGGGATGAGATTATTATAGAAAGTGGGTAATGGCATTTTCGGGACTTCAAAAGGGCATTTTGGGTATTTAGAACCATTAATTAGTCATGTGCCACGCACAAGGCTTTATAACGTAACCGTTCATTTTAGAGAAGCCCTTATTTGTAACATTTTTAATTTTTAATTGACTTATATACACAAACTAAAAGATTGGGGTGTTATTTACACAAAATAAAATAAAATTTAGGAGTGTTTGGTATACTTAACCTTTATCATCATCATCATCATCATCATCATTGCATTGCTAGACCTATTTCTCAAGCCCATTAATTTTTAATTTTTTTATCACTTTAAACTCAAGTGTGGTTCGAAAATAAAAAAAAAACTCAAGTGTGGTTCCATCCGCTTACATTAAAAGGATAAAAATTCCTTTGGCTATTCCAGTGATATGACACAAAATTACTTTTATTAGTTTTCCCTTTTCAAGTCTCTTTGTAAAAAGATTTGGTTCATTGTCTTACACATTACTAGGTAGTGTTTGAAAACTCGTGCCTTAATTTTGAAAGGAGATATCACCTAAATATTTTAAAAAATTCAAAAATATTAATATTTTAATTACTACTTAAAATTTTCTATACTTAATTATCAGATTTATGATTTTATATATGTATGTATATAGTATTGTTCACGGAAAGCAAGAGAATTGCCACACCACAAAAAAAAAAAAAAAAAAAACAGGGGTTAACTTCAGTTACACTCCCCATCTCCGGTCAGACATTGTTGGCTGTCAAAAATAAATAAATAAATATAATGACTAATTTACCCTTTTGTCGTTTTCGTATATACCCTTGACCAAACAATCAATCTCTTGAACCAAACATGTTTTATAACTCTCTGTTAGCTTTATCTCTTGAACCAAACAGTCAATCTCTCTCATCCCTCATATCTCAGTAGCAAAGTTAGGGTTACAAAAAACTAGGTTTGGCTCGCCGGAAAACTTGTTGTCGACGAGCACTTCCATTACAACCGTATCCTTGCGTCACCGGTGTGGTTCATCTTCGCTTGTCGAGTTGTAACGGCTGAGACAATCCATCATTAAAGAACACATTTGAGCCCTCTTGAGCCATTGCGCCGAACCCAGTTGCCTTCCAGAAACCAGATCCAGTGACTCTATTTGGTCTTATGCTGTTCCTATATTTTCTGCCTCTTTTGCATAAGAAATACCACTCATTTTCTTCGCTCGACTACCTTCTGCATTTTTTACAAACTAGTTTAGCACAAATCCATCAATATATATATATATAAAGAGGGGGTTCACTGATATATAGCGAATAACAGTCCATCTTTACTTTTTATGACTGATGTGGTGCAATGCTAATCAAAGAAATGGTGTCCTAAAGTAGAAGATCGATTTACTTATTTCTTACAAAGAAATGGAAAACAAAAAAGATAATTTTTGTTTTTCCTTTTTATTTATTTATTTATTGTGTTTCTTGTATAACAAAAAAAAAATTATGATTACACTTTTTTGGCTAGATGATCTGATAATATAATTAATTATAACTGTTGATATATATATATATATATATATATATATATATATATATATATATATATATATAAGCAAGACATTAAAGTTGATTGTGTATGAAGTATCGGCAGCTCACCGCCGTTCCTCACCGACCTTATCTCCGCGTGGGTGTGTTCATCATTGCCGAGCAGAGCCTTACTCGCTGTTGCGGCCACTTCATCGCCGATCTACTGCTTGTATATTCTTCATCAACGACGTCTTCGATCCGCCGTCGATCAAAATCCTTGAGGGGAGAAGAACTTACCTTGGACTGGAGTGGCGAATCTATTGCGACTTGGCTTTGGAGAGAGCGGCCTGGAGAAAGGCGATGAGGGTTCGAGAGAGAGTTTATAAAGAGAAATGGGTTTGCAGAGAGAAAAAGTTGTTGAATAATAAACTTGATTTTAATATTTTAGTATTTAGTATTTTCAAGTATTTTTATATCCATGATGCATGTGTGAATTTATCATATATGTTAGTGGGTGGTAAATTGTCTTAGTGGGAGTTAAGGTTATGTAAAATCAAGAATCATGAGAGTTGAACCTAGTAAATACTATGTTAGTGGGAGTTATTGTAATACCCCTAATTTTAAAAAGGATAGTCCTGGTATTTAGTTAATTGTTTAATTACGTTTTAATTTATTTAATTGTGAATTTGTTGATTTAATTGTGAATTGTTGTGAATTATTTGTTGTGAATTATTTAATGACTTGTTTATTTAATTGTTTTGTTTGAATTGATTTATTTAATTGGTTAATTATTTTAGTTAATTGTTATTTGATTAGTTTTTTTTTTTTTTTGGTTGTTAATTAATTAATTATTAAATTGTGTTTTATTTTCTGTCATTACGTTAATTGGATGTTTATTCTTTCCGGGGTATAATTGTGTGGGTAAGGTGAATAGTTAATTGAAATTTAGGGTTTGGTTTTAATTTTCTTTCACGTTATAGCCGACTTAGTATAAGATTAATTATATTGTCGGTTGTATAATTTTCTTCCAATTAGAATTAGGGTTTAGGTTTTACTTAAGCCTATAAATATAGCATTAGACGACTACTTAGGGTTTAGAGATCAAAAACCCTATTCACAACATAAAGAGAACAGAGAGAAGCATAGAGGAGTCTGGGAGAGAACAGAGAGGGAAAACCAAAGGATCACCGGAAAAGCTTAGGAGAAGACGTTGAGATTTTTGAATCGAATCTCACAGGCAAGTTTTATAACTAACTCTATCCCTTTGACTTGTGTTCTTTGCATCTCTAACTCAATTCCAGGAACAGATAAAGGTTTAAAATCAATCTGGTTCGCATGCTTGCATTGTTTAATAAACATATGTTCATGAATTGTTTAATTGTTCGTTTTACAGTTTTGGTTGTTTACAGTTTTGTTTTACATAATTCATGATTTAAAGGATGTCAATTAATGGATTAAGAATTTTATTAGTTCTAAAACATCTTAGGAAATCTTAAAATTAATCTGGAGCGCAGGGTTAGATACTTGAACAGAATGTGTTCTTGTATGGGTTTTAGTCCACTTAGAAACTGTTTTGCGTAATTATTGTTCCATATGGTTTCGAATAATAAGTAATGAATTTAATCAACTTTGGAACTCCCTAGGACTTAGTTTTAATCAGTAATAAACTTGGTTGGAGGAACACAGTTGCCGAACACCGCCGGAATTACAGAAGAAGATGCACAGGGGAAGAGCTTGATCTAATTTGAGTAGAGCAGGCTCAACAAAAGGGTAGAGAAGGCTTTACCTTAGGTAGAGCCGGCTCTTGGGATTCTAGAGGCGGCTCCACCTTGTGTGGAGCCTGCTCCTCCAATTTTTGTGATTTTTCGCCTTTTCAGTGATAGTTTTGGCTACGGGTTTCAGAATTTGGTGTTTTCAGATGCAATTAGGAGCTACACAGGGATTTTTCAGTAGCATCTAAGTCTTATAAAAAAATTCTGAGGGTGTGATATTATATAGTAAATCACAAGGAAATGGGTAGATTAAACCGTTAGGGTTTTAAGGGAACTTATGGATTGTTTTTGGAGGTAGAGGATTTCAAGTGCATAGCCTAATGGGTTGCTATTTATCTGTGAATGGACATATTGTTTAATCATGTTTCTGTAATTCAAATTAAGCATATTAGATTACAGAATGATTATATATTTATAATGGACAAATTGTCGTATACATATGTTAAAATGTATTCTCAATTCTTGGATAATTAAGAAGTGTGTAAGTTAAGCATGTTCGATTATATATTTTGACTCTGCTTAATATGGATTAGTTGGTATTTACATTCAATATTTTGTATTATCAACTTACTGGATGATGTGGATTGGTTTAAGTGAGCATATTAATTCTAATATTGATATTAGTATGTAGATAGGGGAAAAGATGGATTACACTTGTGCCCTACGTTTCTAAACTATTAAAAGAATCATGTACTGTTCGTGTATGACAAGCATGCTATTTATACATTCTTGCTGTACTTGTTATGGATGTGTTGATATTGATATTTATAATGTCATCTGTTTTATCAACAATTGGATGGATGGTGTTAGACTGTTTATGGATTTGTTGATATTGTAATGCTTACTGTCTTTTATATTATCAACATTGGATGGATGGATTGTATGCTCCGGTATGGGACGGTGTCATACTAGGGGGATTAGCTCAAAAATGCTAAGTCCTATCTACTCTGGATTAAGGGATGGATTAACTACAAAAGTTAAGTCCTACCTATATTTTGTGTCAGATCACTAAATAGTTGAGTGACACTTTTGGTTTGGAACGGATTTTAAATATATTTTTATGGTGCCACGATATGAGCCTGAGTCTCAGAGTCATTGGCTAGGGAGCGTATATGCATTGGGATGCATAGCTGGCTATGATGGTTGGATGTGTACCCTACTAGGTTTAGGTAGTCATGCCCACCTCAGGTGTGTTTAGTATGGTGCCTACTAGTCAGGTTGAGACGGGCCTGTAGTCCAGTGAGAGTCTTGTAGTGTGATTATATATATATGTATCTACGGACTATTTAGTTATTGTTGGATTGGTTAGGATGTACATGCGTATCGGGTCTCTGTTTGGGTAGTAGTAGCATAGAACTTGCTAGTGGGCCTGACCCACTTATCATTTTTCAGGTATTGGACGTTTGAGGTCTTAGGGTTTGTTCGAGCTGAGCAGAGACGATCATCCATTCTACCGACGACGTAGGACTTCTTTTCAGATGTTAGTTTTGGCCTTTTATCTTAAGTTATTTTTTTCGTTCGGTTTGGGTTTTTAATAGGGGTCCACTAGAGATGGATTCCTGAGTTATAAACTTATGAAGTTTGGATTATCAGAGTTTAAATATTTATGTTTGGGGATTTTTTTTTTTAATTTAGTATTCCTTCAACTTTTTATTGTTATTTTTTAAATTCATTTTGTATTCTGTGTTCGGTTAAATATTAATTGTTTGATATTCCTCGAATCTGTACTCGGACTTGATCACTCGTGGCTCTAGAATCGAGGGGTATCATAGTTATGCCTATTGAAGATTATGTTAGTGGTAGAAATGAGAGTTATGGGCATTTATATGTAATCCATAGATATGTGATTTCAAAACCTATATAATCATGTACTCTAGCAATTTTATTAAGAGATAAGTGAAATAATATATTTCTTCCTCCATTTCTCTTTCAAATTATATAGAGTTGCATTTGTTTGTATAGCCCACTCTTTCTAACCAAGTGGTATCAGAGCAAAGTTAGAAAGTGGTATTATAGAAATAGCCAACAAAGTGGTATCAGAGCCAGGTTCAGGTTTCATGTTCAGAGCCTAGACTATTATGAAGGCCTGACGAAGTTGATCCTAGAAGGTTTAACATTTTAAGAAAAACATGTTTCTCCTTGATGATGATGAAGGGGAGAAAATGTATTTTCTTAATGAGAAGATGATGTTCTCTAATTACAAGAGAATGAGAATCATCATGACTTCATACCTCAAAGCATGTGATTTGTGGGATGTTATTGAAGAAGAGTCAAAGAAAGGCATGTCCAATACGATTCGTGTGAATAAAGAAGAGAAGACATTGGTAGTATTGCAAAAGGCAATACATCAAGAAATTTGGAAGTATTTTGGAAAGTCCAAAACTCTAAGTTGTGTTTGGAAGATGCTCGAGACCATCGTTTCCAATTATAGTGGTGAATCACTACCTATAGAGTATTGGGTACAATGCTTTGAGGATGATAAGTTTATGAAAAATGATTATGAAAGTCTTGATGACAAAGTTGTGGAGAATGAAGAGATGTATCATGCAAATGAAGTTGAAGATTTTGGAGATTCACAAGTTGAAGGAGAATTTGAAATAGTGAATGAGGAAAAGGTAAGAAAAGTGTTAAAGAAGAGATTGAAAAAGTGAAGGAGAATGAAGTGAAAATAGAAGATTTAGAATAAGAAAGTGCTAAAGAAGAGGTAAAGGTTCAAGTTGGTGAGTTAACATTTTAATGTATGGTTACAAATTCCACCTTGAAAAAAGTTATATTTGGCTTATTTGATGAAATTATTATTTCTTCATATTCATCAAATAATGCTTATTTTGTGGAAAATGGTGAACTTCTCTTAAAGAAAATTGTTCCAATTAATTATAAGATTGAAACTAAAGGCGAGAAGAATTTTTTGAATTATTTTTTACAAGATAGTTCGGAGAATTTGGTAACTGACACAGGTTGGTTGAATATGGAGTTATTTTTTATTCCAAAGAAGAAACACAGAAGAAGTTTAAGAAGTTTCAAGAATTCAAGAAGAGAGAAAACGAATGGTGCGTGTAATACCCCTAATTTTTAAAGGATAGTCCTGGTATTATTTTATTTGTTTAATTGCATTTTATTTTATTTTATTGATTATTTGTTTGTTGGATTGTTTGAATTAATTATGATTTTATTTAATTGTTATTTTAATTGGTTTTGGTTTTATTTGAATTGATTAATTGAGTATTTTCATTTTTATTTTAATGGGTTGTTTTAAATTGACTTAATTTATTTTACTTAACTTAATTGGTTTAATTTAAATGTTTAATTAATTCACGGTGTAATTATTTTATTTATCTAAATTTAGGGTTTTAGGATTTAACGTTGGCCGACTTATAGTTAGAGTTGGAGTAGGGTTTGGTAAATTGAAGCCTATATCTATATTAGCTTATTGGGGTTAGGGTTTTAGAAAAACAAGACACAAGTTACGTCTGTATCACCAGGGACTGCTAAGAAACAGAGAGTGAGAGAGGGGGCGTAGCAAAGCAGAGCACAGGAAAATTTAGAGACGTGGAATAAGTGAAAAGGCAAGTTTCTGATTTTCTCTTTCCCAGGAGTTTGTGTTCTGTGCATGCTTAGTTATACTCCAGGAATTAAAGTAAGACTTAATGACATCGTTTTACATATTGGAACAGTTTTTTAAACATCATTGAGTATAATCTGTTTTCATAGTTTTACATGTTCAACTTAAAATCTGATTGTCGATGCTTTACAAATTGAGATTTAAATTCCGTTTTTGTTTGTATAACTCTATTTTGTGGTTACTCTGGTATCTTAAAACCTAAAATTAAACATGTTAAATAAGTTTCTAGCATCATTGAATTAAAACTGGTTTTCAGTCGATTACAAGTTCAGTCTTTTATGTGGTTGTCGTTGTTTCAAACTTTGATCTGTTAATTAACTAAAAGAGGTATGAATCTGTCTTGTGATTAATTTGGGATAAGGATAGGACTTTAAAGTCTGTAATAAAACTATTTTTAAAGACTGAAACTGCCGGAGTCGAAGATAACAGATGCAGATCAAGCCAGGGCTTTTAGGGGTGAGAGCAGGCTCCAAAAATGGAGGGAGCCTGCTCCCAAAACACTAGAGCCAGCTCTCTAGGGGTGAGAGACAGCTCCTACCCATCTAGAGCCAGCTCCCAAGGAAGGGGAGCCGGCTCTCTTAGTTTGGAGAAGGCTCTGTGAAACTCAGAGCCTTCTCTTTCTCTAAATACTGCGTATATTGAGTTTTAGGGGTCTGTTTGGCTGAGACTGAGGGTTCTATAATTTTTTAAAGGCTACTGGCTGAGTTAATATATTGTGTAAGACATATAAAATAACTGAGAAGCATGCTTACATTCAGGAATTGAGGGCATAATTAACATAAGTCTGAGCAAGGGTTTGTATGTGGATTTTTAAGCAACTGACTTTTAATTGCAAAATGTTTTGCAACTTGGTTTTTTTGCATGTTCTTAGGTATTTAAATCATGTTTTGTAGCTCTGTTATAAGCATGTTGTTATTCAATAATGTGTATGCTTAGTTGGAATAAATTGATGCTTAAACCTGTACATAGATGCACCAGTTAAGGTTCTGTTTGGAGAGGTAAAATGTATAAACCTGTTTTATCAATTTAATGAACTAAAATCTGGAGTCTGAATTTTTCAGTGGAGGTATGGTTTAGTTATACACATGTTAAACTATACTTATGCTTGTTTTGGAATGCGGTTGATAGTTAATTCTACTATTTTTGTCAACTATGTTAACTGGAGGATAGTATGCACCGGTATGGGACGGTGGCATACTAGGTATGGACTTAGTTCAGATACTAAGCCTACCTAAACTGGATTGAGGTTCGGATTAACAATAAAAGTAAGTCCGACTTCTATTAGTGTTAGGACAGTAAATAACTAAATGACATACTTGGATTTCAGGGATGAATTGTTATACAGATATCGAGCCACTATATCAGATGGATGATATCTTGTATCAGGAGGACACGGACTTTATATATTTATGTTATGATGTCATGGTATGAGCTTGAGTCTCATGACTACGATTAGGGTGCGTATATCGCCTAAGATGGATAGTTGGACAGAGGTGTTGTTCCCTGGTAGGTCTAGGTACACATGACCACGTAATGTGCGATTTGCATGGTATCTCTACTCAGGCTGAGACAGACCTATTGGACTAGTGAGCGTCCTATAATGCGTAATATATACATGTATGAACTACTCTAGATATTGTTGAGTCTATCTAAGATGTATCTGTGTATCGAATTCCTGTTTGGATTGTAGTAGATCAGGACTTGCATGTGGGCCTGACCCACTCTTTTATTTTTTTTTTAGGTGTTCGTCAGTTCCAAGGTTAGAGCTTGGACGTGCAGAGCAGCTACGGATATTCATTCCTCCGACTATGTAGGAATCTTCTTTATGTTAGCTTTAGACTTTATTTCTGTTATTTCAGTTTCGGTTTGAGAATCTTTAATAAGGGGTTCAATGGTTGGATTCCCAAGTTGTAAACCTATGGAGTTTGGATTTAGCAGTTTTCAATAATTATATTATTTAAAGGATTTTCAATTAGCATTCTTTCAGCTTAATATTATTATCATTTATTTCATCTTGTATTTTGTGTTCGGTTACATATTAATTGTTTGATATCCCTCGGGTTTGGGCCTGGGCCTGATCAACCCGTGTCTCGGATCCGAGGGATATCACAGTTGGTATTAGAGCACTCTAGGTTCAAATGTCTCTAGGATTCTATCGTATAAGACTTTCGCGTAGCGGTATCTATTGTTTAGAGCTTAAGTTTAGGATTCTTTGTAAACTTTACGGTTCGGTTTAATCATACTGATGTCTGTCTGTCTGTGTTGACAGAATGGCTAACACAAGAACCAGACGAAACAATCGGCAATGAAGGGAAGCGGCCCGTAGGCAGCGTCAGGAGGATGAAGGTCAGTTCTATGAGGAGCAGGAGGAAGTTCAGCAGACTCGGGATCAGGGAGGAGATCTAGAGTTTTCTCCTCACCTCAATGACCTTATTGCTCGGGCTATAGAAGCAGTGGTAACGGCTGCTTTTCGGAATCAGCCTCAGGTACAGCCGGCACCGTTACCAGCACTGGTTGTTCAGACTGATACTTGGGAGAAGGCAAGGAGTTCTTTCACAAAGGGGAGCCCACCTGA
The DNA here is from genome assembly GCF_030987335.1 of Cornus florida. Lineage (NCBI taxonomy): Eukaryota > Viridiplantae > Streptophyta > Magnoliopsida > Cornales > Cornaceae > Cornus > Cornus florida. Next base: position 72,185,400 of record NW_026775576.1, on the reverse strand, counting down.
GTTCACAAGCTCCACCGATGCGAGAGTAGCTCACCAGTGGAAACAGGGCATCGAGCGACATCTTCACTTGGTTCAGTGCATAGAGGTTCAGAAGAAGATGCTTGCTACTTTCAAGCTAGTTGGGGATGCACTGCAGTGGTGGGAGTCAGTTACCACCATAGAGGAGAGGGTGACTTTGACTTATGAGGAGTTTAGTGCACGTTTTGAAGAAAAGTATTTTCCTTATGCAGTCAAGGCAGCCATGAAGACTGAGTTTCTCAATCTGCAACAGAAAAACATGATAGTGGCAGAGTATGAGCAGCAGTTTACACGATTGTCTCTCTTTGCACGTGAGGAGGTGGATATAGAGGAGAAAAAACGCAACAGTTTTGTCATGGGACTGATGTGGTCTATCAAGAGAGCTATTACAGGTCGTCCAGCCTATACTACCTATGCTCAGGTGGTAGACGCCGCTCTACAACAGTATTAGTTGACCGTGGACATCAGATAGGCCAAGGGTGAGAAGCGGGGTGACAGAGACTCTACTAACCAGTCAGCTGAGAAAGGGAATGGGAATGGACACTGACAGAACGACAAGGGTAAGTTCCAGGGATAGCAGCCTTGGAAGAAGCACAAGGGTGGTCCGGATGCTTCCAAGGATGTGGCATCTATTCAGCGTCAGCAGAATGGGGGACCACAGGTAGGACAGGGTCAGCCACGGGCTAACCGACAGAGGATGTCATTTGGTACTTTCCAGGGTAGCTGCTATACTTGTGGAGAGTATGGTCACACTTCTAGGCAGTGTCCTACAGTTAGACAGGGATAGGGACAAAGACAGGGGCAGGGACAGCATGTGCAGCAGGGGCAGAGGGCGCCAGTGCCTCTACCAGCTCCACAGGTTCCTCGGATTCAGGGACAGACTTATCCGGCTTTACCGGCACTGTCGCAGACTCAGGGACAAGCACCGTAGCAGTTACATTATGGCAGGGTGTATAACCCTAAGCCACAGGATATGCAGACACCTCAGGCTGTTGAGGGTAAGTTTCCTATTCATGGTTTTCATGGACGTGTTTTGTTTGATACGGGTGCTACACACTCATTTGTAGCTAGGACTTTTGTTGTTTTATCTGGGATGAGGACGAGGATATGCGCTAGACCTTAGGGTATTTCTACACCATTGGGTGATACAGCTATTATACATGAGAGTGATGGGCCTGTGACACTAGATATTGGCAGACTCAGATTTCTAGCCAACCTATTGGTCCTGGACATGCACACTTATGATGTAATACTTGGGATGGATTGGTTGTCTCATTACCATGCCCAAGTTGATTATTTTGATAGATCTATTATATTTACCATACTTGGTCAGGATATGTATGTCGTAGCTATGCCACGTTCTAGCGGGGTTATTAGCACCTATTTGGTCCATGTGGAGGAGGAAACGGAGGAGGGGACTATTGTATCATTGGATAACATACCGATTGTACAGGATTTCCTAGATGTATTTCAGGAGATTCCAGGGTTGCCACCTAGTCGCGAGATCGACTTTGTTATTGACTTGGCTTCAGGCCCTACGCCTATTGCTAGAGCACCGTATAGGATGGCGCCAGTGGAGATGAGAGAGCTGAGGGATCAGATTCAGCAGTTACTCAGCCAGGGTTTTATTCGTAGGAGTACGTCACCCTGGGGAGCACCGGTTCTATTTGTGAAGAAGAAGGATGGTTCGCTTCGCCTGTGTATAGATTACAGAGAGTTGAACAAGGTTACTATTCGTAACAAGTACCCTCTACCCAGGATCGATGATTTGTTTGATCAGTTACGGGGAGCCACATATTTCTCCAAGATTGATCTGCATTATGGGTATCATCAACTGAGGGTTAGGGAGCAGGATGTTCCTAAGATAACATTTCTCACGAGCTATGGTTCTTATGAGTTTCGTTTCATGCCGTTTGAGATGACTAATGCACCTGCAGTGTTCATGGATTTAATGAATAGAGTCTTTTGGGCTTATTTGGATCAGTTTGTCATTGTCTTTATTGATGATATCTTGATCTATTCTAGGTCTGAGGACGACCATGCTAGACATCTTCGAATAATCTTGCAAACGCTTCGTGAGCACCAGTTATATGCCAAGTTCGAGAAGTGTGAATTTTGGCAGCGGGAAGTGAAGTTTCTGGGTCAGGTGGTGTCAGAAAGGGGGATAGCGGTTGATCCAGCCAAGGTTTCAGCTGTGGTAGAATGGGGACAACCTCCTTCACCTACTGAGATTCGGAGTTTTTTCGGTTTGGCAGGATATTATCGTCGGTTCATCCAGGGGTTCTCCAAGATAGCAGGACCACTCACTCATCTAACCAAGAAGGGTGTACAGTTTGTGTGGGATGAATACTGTCAGCGAGCTTTTGATGAGCTAAAAATGAAGTTGACTTCTGCACCGGTTCTGGCTACTCCACAGAGCGGGATAGAGTATCTTGTCTGCACGGATGCTTCGTTGCAGGGTCTTGGATGTGTTTTAATGCAGGAGGAGCGACCGATTTCTTTTGGATCTCGGAAGCTTAAGCCCCATGAGCTTAATTATCCAATGCATGATTTGGAGTTGGCAGCTGTGGTCTTTGCTTTACGTATTTGGAGGCATTATCTGTTGGGTGAGTCCTTCAGGTTATTTAGTGATCACAAGAGTCTGCAGTATTTGTTCACTCAGCGGGAGCTGAATATGAGACAACGCAGATGGTTGGAGTTTATGAAAGACTATCACTTCTCGATACAGTATCACCCAGGGAAAATGAATGTGGTAGCAGATGCACTCAGTCGCTGACCTGTTGGTAGTCTTTATGCTCTATTCACTACTGAGTAGAATGCTTTGAAGAATGTAGATGAGTTGTCGGACGCTTTTATGGCTTGCATGGTAGTTACACCTTCTATCATTCGCAAGCCCAACTCACTGATCAGCAGTGCATTGACAAGGTTGCAGAAATAGCTTCCAGAGAGGTTCCATTCTACTATGTTGGGGCTGATGGCGGTTTGAGGTACAAGGGACAGTTAGTGGTACCTTCTGCTGATGATTTGAGGAAGGATGTGATGACTGAGACTCACCACTCTAAGTTTTCTGTTCATTCGAGAGGTGGTAAGATATATCAGGATATGAAGGGCAGTTTTGGTGGGCAGGTATGAAAAAGGACATTGCTCTTTTTGTCTCCCGATGTAGTACTTGTCAGATGGTCAAGATTGATCATCAAAGGCCGCCAGGAGCTCTACAGCCACTACCAATACCGGAGTGGAAATGAGAGAGCATTTCTATGGATTTTGTGAAAGGATTGCCAAATTCTTTCAAGGGGCATAATTCCATATGGGTCATTGTGGATAGGTTGACCAAGTCAGCTCATTTTTTGCCTATTTGCACGGACTACACTTCGGAGCAGTTGGCGAGGCTTTACATTTCAGAAATTGTGAAGCTACATGGCATTCCATTGTCTATTATATCAGACAAGGATTCGAGCTTTGTATCTGGATTTTGGAAGAGCTTTCAGCAAGCTTTGGGTACGGAGTTACATCTTAGTACTACTTATCATCCTCAGACTGACGGACAGACTGAGAGGGTGAATCAGATTATGGAAGATATGCTTCGATCATGTGTTCTTGATTTCAAGGGCCATTGGGAGGATTACTTGCCACTTGTGGAGTTTGCGTATAACAATACTTTTCAGAAGACTATTGGTATGGCACCATTTGAGGCATTGTACAGTCGACCGTGTCGATCACCTGTTTGTTGGATGGAGGTTGGAGAGAATCGATTCTTGGGTCCTGAGTTCATAAAGGATACCTCTGAAAAGATTGCACTTATTAGGGATCGCATGCGTACTGCTCAGAGTAGGCAGAAGAGTTATGCTGATCGGCGTACTCGTGCTTTGGAGTTTAGAGTTGGAGATCAGGTTCTACTTAAAGTGTCCCCTATGAAAGGCGTTATGCGTTTTGGGAAGAAAGGGAAGTTGGCACTGCGGTTTGTCGGTCCATTCATGATTACGGATCGTGTTAGAGCTGTTGCTTATCGGTTGGCACTTCCGGATAACTTGGATCGCGTTCATAACGTGGTCTATGTTTCCATGTTGCGGAAATTTCTGTGAGATGAAGATCGGTATCAGCATATCGATGTTGGGGAGATTGAGTTGCAGCCGGATGCAACTTACTTGGAGCCACCATGTCGTATTGTCGACCATAGGGATCAAATCCTTCGTAATAAGGTTATCCCTTTGGTGCATGTTCAGTGGAGTCATCACAATGAGACTGAGTCTACTTGGGAATGGGAAGATGTCATTCGCTCACAGTTTCCTGAAATATTGGAAGAAGGTAAGAGCGAATTCCGAGGACGAAATTCCTTTTGTTAGGGGGGAAGAATGTAATACCCCTAATTTTTAAAGGATAGTCCTGATATTTATTTATTTGTTTAATTGCATTTTATTTTATTTTATTGATTATTTGTTTGTTGGATTGTTTGAATTAATTGTGATTTTATTTAATTGTTATTTTAATTAGTTTTGGTTTTGTTTGAATTGATTAATTGAGTATTTTCATTTTTATTTTAATGGGTTGTTTTAAATTGACTTAATTTATTTTACTTAACTTAATTGGTTTAATTTAAATGTTTAATTAATTCACGGTGTAATTATTTTATTTATCTAAATTTAGGGTTTTAGGATTTAACGTTGGCCGACTTATAGTTAGAGTTGGAGTAGGTTTGGTAAATTGAAGCCTATATATATATAAGCTTACTGGGGTTAGGGTTTTAGAAAAACAAGACACAAGTTACGTCTGTATCACCAGGGACTGCTAAGAAACAGAGAGTGAGAGAGGGGGCGTAGCAAAGTAGAACACAGGAAAATTTAGAGACGTGGAATAAGTGAAAAGGCAAGTTTCTGATCTTCTCTTTCCCAGGAGTTTGTGTTCTGTGCATGCTTAGTTATACTCTAGGAATTAAAGTAAGACTTAATGACATCGTTTTACATGTTGGAACAGTTTTTTAAACATCATTGAGTATAATCTGTTTTCATAGTTTTACATGTTCAACTTAAAATCTGATTGTTGATACTTTACAAATTGAGATTTAAATTCCGTTCTTGTTTGTATAACTCTATCTTGTGGTTACTTTGGGATCTTAAAACCTGAAATTAAACATGTTAAATAAGTTTCTAGCATCATTGAATTAAATCTGGTTTTCAGTTGATTACAAGTTCAGTCTTTTATGTGGTTGTCGTTGTTTCAAACTTTGGTCTGTTAATCAACTAAAAGAGGTATGACTCTTTTTTGTGATTAATCTGGGATGAGGATAGGACTTTAAAGTCTGTAATAAAACTATTTTTTAAGACTGAAACCGCCGGAGTCGAAGATAACAAATGCAGATCAAGCCAGGGCTCTTAGGGGTGAGAGCAGGCTCCAAAAATGGAGGGAGCCTGCTCCCAAAACACTAGAGCCGGCTCTCTAGGGGTGAGAGACGGCTCCCAAGGAAGAGGATCCGGCTCTCCTAGTTTGGAGAAGGCTCTGTGAAACTCAGAGCCTTCTCTTTCTCTAAATATTGCGTATATTGAGTTTTAGGGGTCTGTTTGGCTGAGACTGAGGGTTCTATAACTTTTTAAAGGCTACTGGGTGAGTTAATATATTGTGTAAGACATAAAAAATAACTGAGAAACATGCTTACATCCAGGAATTGAGGGCAGAATTAACATAAGTCTGAGCAAGGGTTTGTATGTGGATTTTTATGCAACTGACTTTTAATTGCAAACTGTTTTGCAACTTGGTTTCTTTGCATGTTCTTAGGTATTTAAATCATGTTTTGCAGCTCTGTTATAAGCATGTTGTTATTCAATAATGTGTATGCTTAGTTGGAATAAATTGATGCTTAAACCTGTACATAGATGCACCAGTTAAGGTTCTATTTGGAGAGGCAAAATGTATAAACCTGTTTTATCAATTTAATGAACTGAAATATGGAGTCTGAATCTTTCAGTGGAGGTATGGTTTAGTTATACACATGTTAAACTATACTTATGCTTGTTTTGGAATGCGGTTGATAGTTAATTCTACTATTTTTGTCAACTATGTTAACTGGAGGATAATATGCACCGGTATGGGACGGTGGCATACCAGGTATGGACTTGGTTTAGACACTAAGCCTACCTAAACTGGATTGAGGTTCGGATTAACAATAAAAGTAAGTCCGAGTTCTATTAGTGTCAGGACAGTAAATAACTGAATGACATACTTGGATTTCTGGGATGAATTGTTATACAGATATCGAGCCACTATATCAGATGGATGATATCTTGTATCAGGAGGACACAGACTTTATATATTTATGTTATGATACCATGGTATGAGCTTGAGTCTCATGACCACGGTTAGGGTGCGTATATCGCCTAGGATGGATAGCTGGACAGATGTGTTGTTCCCTGGTAGGTCTAGGTACACATGACCACGTAATGTGCAATTTGCATGGTATCTCTACTAAGGCTAAGACAGGCCTATTGGACTAGTGAGCGTCTTATAGTGTGTAATATATACATATATGGACTACTCTAAATATTGTTGAGTCTATCTAAGATATATCTGCGTATCGAATTCCTGTTTGGATTGTAGTAGATCAGGACTTGCATGTGGGCCTGACCTACAATTTTTTTTTTTTTTTTTTTTTTTTTTTTTTTTTTTTTTTTTTTCAGGTGTTCATCAGTTCCAGGGTTAAGGCTTGGACGTGCAGAGCAGCTACGGATATTCATTCATCCGACTATGTAGGAATCTTCTTTATGTTAGCTTTAGACTTTATTTCTGTTATTTCAGTTTCGGTTTGAGAATTTTTAATAAGGGGTTCAATGGATGGATTCCCAAGTTGTAAACCTATGGGATTTGGATTTAGCAGTTTTGAATAATTATATTATTTAAAGGATTTTCAATTAGCATTCTTTCAGCTTATTATTATTATTATTATTATTATTATTATTATTATTTATTTCATCTTGTATTCTGTGTTCGGTTACATATTAATTGTTTGATATCCCTCGGGTTTGGGCCTGAGCCTGATCAACCCGTGTCTCGGATGCAAGAGGTATCACAGTGCGCCCATGTGAAGAAGATAAATGTTGATCATAAGAGGGTATTATTCAAGCATTTGAAGAAGTTTCACAAGCCCTACACATCAATGGAAATGACCAAGAAGATTGAAGCTATTGAAGGAGGTGGAATAGAAGATCAACCATTGAACCTTTGATCAAGATCCCCAGATTAATAAGATTCTCAAGTTACAAAAATCAAGTTTAAAGGGGGGTATTGTATAATAAACTTGATTTTAGTATTTTAGTATTTAATATTTTCAAGTATTTTTATATCCATAATGCATGTGTGAATTTATCATATATGTTAGTAGGTAGTAAATTGTCTTAGTGGGAGTTAAGGTTATGTAAAATCAAGAGTCATGAAAGTTGAACCTAGTAAATATTATGTTAGTGGGAGTTATGCCTATTGAAGATTATGTTGGTTGGATAAATGAGAGTTATGGGCATTTATATGTAATTCATAGATATGTGATTTCAAGGCCTGTATAATCATGTGCTCTAGCAATTTTATTAAGAGATAAGTGAAATAATATATTTCTTCCTCCATTTCTCTTTCAAATTATATAGAGTTGCATTTGTTTGTATAACCCACTATTTCCAACAAAGTGGTATCAGAGGAAAGTCAGAAAGTGGTATTAGAGAAACCGTCAACAAAAGTTTAGAGAGAGAGAAATGGGTTTGCAGATAGAGAAAAGGGAGAGTTTGGGAAGAGAGAGTTTTGAGGGGAGTGTTTGGTTAGATAGATAATATATAGCCAAACATAATCGTTGAGGGACAATTTGGGCATTAAAATTTAATTTTTTTGTTGATGTCGGCAAAAAATATCTCTGACCAGCTTTGACGGTTGATTGAGGAGGAAGACCCCTTGATTGAGGAGGAAGACTGATTTGTGTCAGAAAAAATAAGAAGCCTGACTGAATTTTTGCAGATGTGAAGAGGTTTCCTTAAATATTAAACAAGTAATTGAAGTTAACCCAAAAAAAACAAATCATATTTGAAAATACCCATTTATTATTACTTTTATTGTGTGTATTCGTGACATATCAGCGATTCAGCAGATAGGATCACTTACAGAGTCACAGGTGACCGGTGAGAGCGGGTGGCTGCGCCAGACTCACACTTGCGGAATTTATAGAGGGGTAGGTGGCCCAGCGTTGACGATGCTTACTTCTGCAGAACTCGCTCGCGCGGTCCTCCGCCATCCCAACCCACCACCACCCCCTAATTATATAGAACTTCTATATATATAAATATAAATATATTATATGAATGTGAGTGTATGTATAATGTTCTATGGCAAACACACCCTTTTCCTTTCATACCCATCAATTTTCAGGTTTCTCTTTTTCATACGCTATACTATTACTTTGCATCAAATGAATTGTACATTCTCTAGTTTCAGTTTTGATTTCTTGTGCTTAGCATTCTGGGGTTCTCTATTTTGTACTGAAGTTATAGATGACACCAAATTACAATTCTACGAAAAATTTAAGCTTGAGTGTTCGTATTTTTCCTCAGTTTAATTGTTCTTGCAGGCTAAGCGAAGGACAGTGAGAACTATGTAGCGTCTCACAATGTGGGAATCACTCTTTGAACTGGAAGAAGCTTTTTGGATGGTAAACTTTATCTTTGACACATAACTTCTACAAGGGAGACATTGTGTTTGTAAAAAAGATTCAATGAAGTTTCCCGTGAAAATATTTTCTGGGACTATGTTTAAGAGCTAATGATCACATCACATGTACTTCTGTAAGGAGGTACGCCGTGTTCATATAGCATTTATATCGAGTATACATACTCCATTATCGGATACATAATCCTTATAAAACACATACCCAATATTTGTCACATATTTTGAAACACATGCTCCCAAGATGAACCTATTCAAGGACTAAGAAGGGCCAAAACCCCCAAAATTTTGCAAATTCCTAACAGTTTGCCTCCCATGTGAATAATATAAGCAAAGCTTAGCACGTGAGAAGTTTTTCACTTCTCATGTATATGGGTGTACTTCTGTGTAGAACTTGATCCTTGTAGCTAACTCCTTAAGATAGGTAGGGTAGCTAAGCTCTCTGTCTCTCTCTCGATCTCGATAAGCTTGTTCATCAATCATCAATTCTATCAGTTGCAAAAAAATGAACCTATTTAAGTGACATATTAGAATCAGCAAGAAGTTGTCTTGCGAGGAAATATTTGGTTATATACTGAATTCGGATATTTGATACTCAATCTTAGAAATTCTATATGGGAAATCAAGGTCTTGCTAGATGGAACCCAAGGAGGATTACAAGCTAGGTTTATGCCTTTGGTTTAAGTTCAACCAATGCATAAGGATTTAGGATCAGTCCCATTGTTTTCTACAAGCTAAGTAGTTTGTCTTGAATTGCTTGTTTGCTGGAAAAACATTGTTCTCAATTGCTCCTGCTATCTGCATTTTGAACTCGTTTTTACTGTTTTTGTGCCTCAGTGGCACGAGTTTAAATTTTCCATCAGTTATGAGAACATTATTTGAATAACAAAGACAATGTAACAAAAATAGGATATAATTCTTACATGAGATATAGTGCCAGTGCCCTCTTTACAAAAAACAGTATACCACCACTAGTGTGCAACCAGATAAGGCTTCTCGGAATTTCGTTGATGAGCATTGAAACACAAGTCATAATCAGTTCTACACGACTGATTCGGATAATGTTTCGGATAATGGTACGATGTTGATTGATCAGAATGGTAACAGTGCGTAAACAACGTTGGCCTTGCATTATGCATCTATTATTGTACGTTATCAAATATATCTCGTTATGTGAGTGGTGATGTGGCGAGCTTCAGCAAATTGAGCTTGACAGCGTGAGAAAAGTAATTGGATTGAAAAGATGATAAGGGGTGGTAATAGAAATTCTAATTAAGCCAATCTACATATAACATGTCCTCAAGCTGAGCCAAGTTCCCATGCAACCATGGCCATTGATATCTATCTGCCTGGCAATAATGATGGAAGCAGTGGTGTCGTCATTAAGTGCTACTATAAAAAAAAGCATAGAATTATTTCAATTAAATTCAAGAACGTCCATTATAATGACACCGGAATCCTTCTCTTATTGTTTCTCATGTAGCATTTAGTTTTTGAGCTTTTTCAAAAGCTCATGATGAATTTTTAGTCCTTGATTATATGTCTTGAGATTACAGTTTTGAGTGAGTATCTGAGATAAGAAAACAAATTCATATTATTTGGACACAGTCTATTGTTAGTTGTTATTTGTGACATAAGTAACTGATATTGCTCATTTATTCTTTGCAGTGTACTTGATGATCAGCAAAAAGATATAAAGAGAAACTCCAGGGAACAAAGGAAGGAGGTGCAACAATGCAATGGTTGGACGACTGGTTTGTATGTTGAAAGAGAGGTGGTCCAGCCGCATGATTGATGTTGTGTAAGTGACCAATGAGCCATAAGATTCTAAAAATTAAGATATTGACAGCTTGTTAGTTGATCGAAATGGAAAGTCCAAAGTAGCAGAAGAAGATCCTATAAATGGTTTAAGATGCCAAGAAGTTGATTTAGTGAAGTACCAATATACCCTTGTACTAATCAGAGTGTACTATATCACAATAGTGGCAATAAATATATACCCATGATATATATATGTTCATTGAAATGATGGCTTGAACAATGGACGACAGTTTGAAGAGAAAAATTGGAGAAAGTCTTTAGTGCACGGGTGATACCATGGCATCGTGTCACCAACCAATTGTATTTTGTCACGTAAGAAACAATATATCTATTTTAGTGGTGCTATCACTATGTGTCGGCATATAAAACTAGTCGTGGAGAGCAGTCAGTTTCACCATCAAAGTTCTTTGGATAATTTGGCTTTTATACAGGAGGATCACATTTTCTTTGGTTGTCGCTTCTTTGTCATTTTGGAGGATGTCTAAAGTTTGGGACCCATTTAACACGTGAGGACGGTGCATGTTGTCAATTCTACAAGGGAAACAAATTGGTCATTTTCAAATTAACCTACACCAATCCCTTCTCCACCAACTATGATCTATCGCTCGAGGAAAAAAAAAAAAAAAACTTACTATGATCTATCTCTCTTAGTTGGGACTCCTGGCCACAACCCTTTGCCTTTCACACTTCCTAGGTCATTCATTGTCCATTATCGTACTCACAAACTCACTCTCATGTGTTATTTATACGTTCTCTTCCTTTTGAAGTGTAGTGTGTTTGTGACAATCAGAGATATAGTATCATGGGAGACTCCTCTGCTTCATACATACACATGGTAATTGAAATAGGATTTGAGTATTCATTTTGATCATTCATGTTTGATTTCTGTTGACTGTTAATTGTTTTTTTTTTCTTCGATGACTCGGGTGTCCGTGGCTTTGCCCTGACTAATAATCCACGGGAGCTAGCCGTGCAAGGCGCTCCCCACCCGAATCAGGTAAAGTTCGGACTATATCCGCGGGCGTGTTGTTTGCACCTAGGAGGAATCGATATTGAGACATGATGCTTTATGAGGCACCAGAGCCCAAGCCTTTTCCAACTAGGCCAACCCCTTAGGGTTACTATTAACTGTTTTTATTGTTGTTAAATTGTTAATGTGTCTTATTTTCTGTTTTGTAGTTGCAGCACCTGATAGAGAAGTGTCTGACCTTCGGCATGACAAAAGAAGAGTGCATGGAAGCCCTTCTTAAACATGCGGACATCAAACCAGTCATCACTTCCACTGGTAAATTACTTCCTTCTCACCTCTCCTTTTCAGATTCTCTTGCATTTCTAGTTTCCATTTACTTATCAGCGCACACATGCACAGATGCTAAACAGATGAAATGCTAGGGTCGCATATGTTCTGTCATATTTTATATAACAAGTTGTTAATTTTGTTCTGATTTGGCTAACTGCATATTAAAGCTGCACATTTGAAAACTCGTGTAGATTGATGATATGATTGAGTTCTTTCCTATACCGGCATTATTTTCGTTATACTGATGTTCTATACCTGTATTGTTGCTTAATTGTTTTATTAATTCTGTTTATGAATAGCTAAACAGTTTTTCAACACTTCAGTAGAATTAGAAATTATATAAAATCCCCCAACAACTAAAGTCTTTGTAGATGACATGTATACACACACCTATGTTTTATTATTTTAATCATAAACGTCTGTATCGAATAAATCTCTATATAAATTGCATTCATGCTATCTTAGTGATATGTTTTCATGTATATTATGTTTCATGCAATTCATGGGTTTGTTATTATTGTTTTATACATTTAAGTCTGTTCTTCTGGACGTACTTCTCTGTGGAAGTAAAATACTGTTAGTTAATATAACAATTTCAATACAGAAAAAATAGTCATTAAGAAAATACTCATTATTTATGTATGATAATTTAGAAAAGTCACTTACTAAGAGAGTACAAAACAAAATATTGAGTGGACTAGTATTTTTACACTATCAAAAGATATGTTTTTTAATTTCGACAATAATGTATACTGTGAAATGTGTTTTTTTTTTTTTAATTTTTTTTCCGAATTCTACATTTTATTTCGACAATTGTAATGATTTATTTTATATTGTTCAGTTCCAACTAGTAATTATATGTTTTATTATTATCAAAACTATTTTGATATGAAAAATATACATTAGTGACGTGAAATTGAAACTTTCTTTTTCAATATGTCCCTCATGCGTGGAAAATAAATATGATTGTGATTGAAGATGACTAGTCTAAGGGTACTTTCTCACATTTTAAAATAAAGTATCCAATAGGAACAATTTGGGTGTGTAAATTTCAGCAAGGGAAAAAAAAAAAGCAAAAAGGAAAGATGTGCTGCATGGAAAAGTATGAATTATTAGATGTGTACTTGCAAGAGAAGTTAGCATTTTCATGCTCTACAAAGACAAATAAAAATACAAAGACCAAAAGTCTTTTAGGTTGGTCTCTTTGACTAGTTTTTTATGTATATATAGCACCCTCATTTTCTTTATACTTATGTTCTATATCGTTGTTTTATTAATTCTGTTTATGAATAATTGAATGGGTTTTCAATGCTTCTTAGAAATCTGCAATTATACAAAATCCCTTGACATATATGTATGAGTTATGTTGGATGTTTGATGCAGTGTGGAACGAGCTAGAGAAAGAAAACAAGGAATTCTTTGAGGCATACAATCAATCCCGGAGCAAAGATGATCGAATGTCCGAGGAGGAGATGACCCAAATGATCAAGATGATGATATCAGAATCCAAGTCCGATGACTGAGAAGCTATATGTATATGAGGTCTGGATTGTGGGTGGCAAACATGGTATTGCTGTTGGTTAGTACCATATCCAGCCGGCAAACTCAACTCAGTAGTACTTTGATAAGTATGTGGTCCTCACTCAACTTGAATCGATCTATGTGGTCCATGTATATTAAATACTGTATATGGAGTAATAAGGAAGAGGAAGGAGAAGGTTGGGCCTTCGTTTAACCAGGTGGTGATTGGAGAGTTTCCATAACCGTTTCTTGGTCCGGTACCGCATGTAAGTACCGCCTAGTTATTATATACTTTCTACTGATTATTTGGAGTACTCTTTATAGTGTCGTGTGTTTTATTGGATTGGATTGTACAATGTCGACAATAACTATGTTTGAATCGAATAAAAGTGGGGAGGCCTTTGTCTAAGCAGGTGGTTGTTGGAGAGTTTTTATGACTGTCTATTAACCGGGATACCACATATAATTACTGCTGAGTTATTATGTATTTTCTCGTAATTATCTGGAGTACTCTTGTGTTTTATTGGACTGGACTATGTTTTGTTTTATGTATAATAACGATCTAGTCTACATTAGGATGATACCCTTAAATTTTCCATGTAAATGAGGTTTGAGTTCTTAAAATTGTTTTGCACGAGGGTCCCAATTCTCTTTGTGCACAAATTTTTGTATTGTATCTTGTTGTGTAACATTTTTATTTAACAAATGTAACATTTTCATTACCTACCACTTTGCTATGAGAAAGTAACATCCACTTCTTACAAAAAGTGTTTGCATAAACTATATTTGTCTCCTTGCTCATAAAGAGAAAGTTATATTGTATTGGATAGGGGAAAAAAAATGAAGTTAAAATTAATTAGCTAATTTGGGATCATTTTGTTATTTTTTTTTTTAGTTCGTTTTCAATATTGTTAAGGGCAAGTGGTAAATGACCAAGATATGTGGTGCTTAGGAGAAGTGCTCCCCTCAATATATATATATATATATATATTTAAAATTTTCATTTTGTATTTATAGAATTATAAAATTTTTGAACCCTACACTTCTAATCATTACACTCCAACTTAATTTCACATCATTTTTATTTATTTATCTATTTATTATTATTATTATTATTATTATTTTTTATGTCATCGGTAAGAAACACACTCTCACTCACACACTCAGATTGCCCTTTTGGAGATCGAACCTTCGTCATTTACTTTGAGAGATAAAGGATGAGAAGGTATTTAGTGTGCCCGGTGCACCGTGCATCAGGCACATCAAAGTCGTAACGACTCTAATTATCCCGTGCACGATTCACTAGGCATACCAAACCAAATATATTCAGACCCTTAATTAATCTCTCACCATTGGAAACTCTGTATCTCCATCTTTACTCTCTTTTGTTTTTGGTCACCATAGTAGAAATTCAAGCCACAAGACCAGTAGTTCTGTCTAAGTACCTTTCTCCAGCACAATACAGTATATCCTAAGTATTTATTATGGTACAACACAATATCTTGAGTATCTACTATGGGGACCACATTCGCAAACAAACAATCAAGTCAATTTTTTTTTTTTTTTTTGTCGCCTTGTATGTTGTATCACAATCTCTAAGAAGAGACGGAAAAAATCTTAAATACAATATCTTTGTCTATTTACATGAAAATCATGAATACTAGAAAAAAGTGAAGACCCATATTATAAAGTGCGAAATTCCAGTATTTTGTTTGGTTTAATTAAGGATCAATTAGCTTATGATTTAGAGAATAGAACAAAAATATTGAAGTTTTCAAATCAAAGATAGGTTTCATTCATTAATTTTTAATTCTTGCAAGAGAGAACTTTTTAAATTTATTGAGTCATAATTAATTTAACTTATTGATTTTTTTTTTCAAACATTATTCATTATAAGAGGAAATGAGGGATATAATAGATCACATGCACATATTTGAATGTATGACTTTTATATACAATAATATTTATTCCTTCAATTTGTTGAAAATCTTGTTTAATATAAAAATTCATCAAAGACAATTACAAATGTAATAAAAAATATTATCAATCAATATTAAGTTCTTATATTTATTATTTTAAATTTTTTATCTTCAATTTCTTTCATCTTATTACTTTTCAATGTTACTCCCCTCAATTGAATTTCTGGCACTATCACTCGAAGGGCCTATTTGGCGACCATTTTTATTGTGTGTTTCGTGTTGCGGGTGATGTATTATAATGAAGCAAAACACTGCAACACGGTTGTTGTCATTTGAATGGTACTACATTTGTTGTCGAAAAGAGACCAAAATAGATAATATCAAATTGGTATTTCCAAATATTTTTACACTATAGCAAAAACCTTTGTAGTAGTGGGAAAAAAAGAAAAAGAAAAAGAAAAAACTAAATTGTAGTAGGACTTTTTTATCTAGCCATTTTGTTACCTAAAATTTTAACATTTTTTTGCTACACATTTTTTTTAATAATATTTTTACTTTAAAAAATCTTATAACAAATTTTACGTTATCAAACGTGTTTTCAATTACAATTTACAAACGAATGCACCCACAACAAAAAAAGAGTTGTTTCTGTTTTAAATAAAAACAAAAATGCAAAACTAAAATGGTTGCCATCCGGCAAATATCTAATGTGTGTGTGTGTGTGTGTGTGTGTTTTTTTTTTTTCAAATAGTCCAATTATATGGTGACACGTCATTAGTAACCAAGCACGTACCCCAACGTGCCCGTGCCCACCAGTGAGTGCTTCGTGTTTTAATTGCACGCTCGCGATGGGGTCGTGAGGACATAAAGAGGCACGGTGGAAGTGATAACTTGACGGGTCGCACGAATTTCGTGCCAGCGACGCATCATTCAAATATCTGTCCAATCAACTTTTGATGGTATGATAGCATAGTGCCGTATTGTTACAGGTGTCCCACGTCAGATCCGAATGGGAGGTGAAATGGGTATAAACGGATGGGTATGTAACATTATCCAATAGCTTAAACTTTTGGGTCAGCGAACAAGTGCCCATTTGTTACAGTTGATATAAGAGATAAACCTACTTCTTGATCCATCGTCATGCCAAGCACCCGACCCGAAGGAGTCTGGGTTGTTAGGGTGACTCGATCATAGCGATGGCGTTGTTAGTTCGGGTAATGGGTGAGTATGCAGCATTACCTAATATTTTAAGCTTGGCAAATACCCACCCGTGACACCTACTATGGTGGTGATGGGGGGCTACCACATCCAAGGTTGGCTCGCCCACCCATGACACCTACAAATGGTGGTGAGCGTACGATATGCCGAAGTATACATACTTTTGTAGCTAGTAGTTTAATATTTAAGTTTAGTTCACAGTTCAATATCTGAATCTTCGATTGTTAGATGCTATAATTTTTCAAGGCAATTAAATCTATTTCAACTGCTCAACCCACCAAGTTAAAGCCCTAATTCACGAAAGGGTTACAGGCTCAAACCTGTAACAACCCAAACCTGGGGTCCAAATCGGTAACCGGGTCCTTACCCAAACTCGAGGTCATACAAGGGTACTATGGTCATTTCACGTCATTAAAATAGTTCTAGAGTCCATAAGGGTATAATTTCCATGGTTAAATAATGGTTTAAGATCCAAAAAGGGTAAACTAGTCATTTGGTACATTTATTATAGCTTCACAACTCATTAGGGGTAAAACTGTCATTTTTATGGCCAATCTATGCTTTAGTTAAAGTCTTGGGGTAGTTAAGTAATTTTACTAAAATATAGAGTCAAAGTGGAAATATCAATTCATCTAATCGGTTAGAAGAAATTGGGTAGATGAATGGTCCAGTAAGCGTGTAAAACTTCAGATCTCATCTAATTGTGTAGATGAATGGTCCAATAGATAGATAACTCTATCTAACTGGTTAGATAACTCTATCTAACGAGTTATCTAACCAGTTAGATGAAGAAAATAATCTAACCCCCTTTCTGTCCCATTCATCTAACCGGGTAGAAGACCCCATCTAACCGGTTAGATGGGGAAAACCCATCAAATCCACGCACTATCCATTCACCTAACCGGGTAGATATCCCTATCTAACTAGTTAAATGATACCCAAAGGTGAAGTGATCGGGCAGATCATTTCTTTAACCCGTACAGATGCAAACCAAAATATATAAATATGAAATATAGAGCTCCATGGATACCATAAACATCTAAACATGCCATAGAATCATCAAAATAATATCTTTCATACATCCTTCGTGAATCAAAATCATATTTAAAACATTCATACATGTGCAAAAGAATATGTTTACAAAATGATGAGGCCTCCATAGCTATAATTACAAAGGCTTCACTTGAAGCTCATAAAAGAATATAATTGCATTACAAGATCATCGTCTATGTTAATCTATTACAAAAAAGGTTAAAAATCAGTTTCTATACTTCTAAGCTTGCGGGGGTGTGTCGTTTACAATTTCCTTGCCATGTCCTAAAAATAATAAATAAGGGGTGAGCACGATGGCTCAGTAGGAGATGCCTAAAACATTGACTTTGGGCTCCCTTGAGTCAACATACAAAGAATAGTTAAAAAAAATCGGGATCATACAAGGGAATACCAATAAGCCCAGGATCAACACAAACACACCATTATGTTATGAAATGTCATACTTTCCCGACCACAATCCCCGCCCAACTCAACTAACAAAAAAAAAACATGCTAACCGACTTTACGGAGGCGAGATTGACTATTATCCCTGGCCTCAATTTCGATGACCATTTGGGGCCTAGTAAATCAACTTTACGCGTCTAAGTCCAGCACGCGCTCCCTCTAGGTCAAGATTAGCACCAGACTCGCGAAATCCGGTTTCTTTGATAAAAACACTTTCTCACAACCATTCCCAAACATACCCTTCAAAATCAATCAACCACAATTTCCTCCAAGATCATGTTCATGCTATGAAATGGGTTCATACATCATAAGCATCAAATTAATATAACCAATACTCTCAACAAATTTGGCATGCTTGACCTAAAAATAAAACATATCATTTCCAACCCCAAATCTCAAAATGGCAACTTTAACATCTAAACATGCTTTCACAACAACAAATTAGCAATTAAAATATACATTCAACAACACTTATAACATGGTTTCAACACTACGCACAAGACACCAAATCAAATCTTAAATCATCATTTTTCGCATATATAACATATAATCAAAACATAAACTCAAATTGAAGGCAAAGCAAGATGGTTTAGAAATCCCTACCTCACAAGATGCAACCTAAACCCCTAACTCCCAAGCTCAAAAATCCCCAAATGTGTGCAAGACCGGTACTAAAACGTGGCTCTTGAAAAGTAAAATAAACTTTCCTTCTTGCACCTTTTCTAGATCTCACTCTAGCTAACTCAAATCTTAGAAAGAAGCTTGAGATTTAAAGAGAGAAAGTGAAATGGAGGAGAGAGAGAGGAAGTTGGCTGAAGGAGAGAGAAAGGAAATGAGGTTGTGGTCTTTACTTGGCCATATTTCCTCAATGAATGGCTTAAAATAGGTCAAAGGTCCACCCAAACTCAAATCCCAAAAAATGCCCTCATAATCTCATTCAATAACAAACTATACCCCAAAATATCCTCCTCCACTCACTAACCACTTATACTTATATATATATATACACACACACACACATATACACACAACATGTCATCACATAATTAGGTATATACATGTTATGAAAAATAATACCGAGACTTACATGGCGCGTAAAACGATGTACAAAAAAATAAATACCGAAAAATTCAAAAACATTTGAGACACTACAATCTCCCCAACTTAAAAGGATTTCATCTCCAAAATCAAGTTGTACCTGGAGATGGAAATAAGCCTAGATACTTGGAACGAACCTCCTGATCCAATTCCCAAGTAGCTTCCTCCACATCGTGATGAAGCCACAAAACCTTCACTAAAGGGATCGTCTTGTCCCTCAGTACCTTCTCTCGTCTATCCAGAATCTGAAACGTCCCCTCCTCGTAGGTCACATCCTTGTTAACCTCGACATCAACCCAATTCAAAATGTGCGATGAATTCGGCTCATATTTCCGAAGCATAGAAACATGAAAGACATTATGGACTTTGTCCATATATAGTGGCAATGCTAATCGGTATGCAACTTTGCCAATGTACTCTAAGAACTTAAACAGTCCGATAAACCGTGACGATAACTTGCCACTCTTCTCGAACCTCAGCAAACTCTTCCGTGGTGAGACCTTTAGGAAAACGTGGTCCCTCACCGCAAAAGATAGAGGTCGCCTTCGCCTATCCGCATAACTCTTCTATCGGCTCTATACCGTGAGCAACCTCTGTCTAATAAGCTTTACTTTCTCTATAGTCTCATGCACAATGTCTGGTCTTAACATGGCCATCTCGCCCACTTCAGTCCAACAAACCGGTGATTTACAAAGTTTACCATACAAAGCCTCAAATGGAACCATTTAAATGCTCGCAAATTCATCCAATGGTAAGTGGTCCTCCCAACTGCCTCCAAAATCAATAATGCAGGCCCGAAGCATATCCTCCAAAATCTGTATAGTACGCTCCAACTCTTGACTTGATGATTTTCGGTTATCCATGCCTCCAATTTCGGATCTCCAGGTGCGGGTTTTGTCGTTTCTCCGGTAAGATACCTAGCCTTTTTACTACAAGCACTAATCCGCATCTCTATGAGTTGAGACCATAATGAGTTATTAGTTTTATCCAGTATAATTCGGGTTGGAAATACAGAATTGTCTTGGTGAACTATGATCTGTGGTGCCGGAGTCGGGATTGGTATAATAGTTACGCCTGAGGTAATCGCCATTTAGACTAACAACAGCAATAAAATTCGAAATATGATATTCGGAATACGGAATATGAAGAAGAAAAAAAAAATTTTAACCTAGCTCTAATACCATGATAGAAATATAAAAGGGATAAACTGTATATTGTATTGATATATGAGATATAAGATACACATGGGTTTATATAGGTGAAGAAATGTGTAGAGAGTAAGAAACCTAAACCTTATATTGTAAACTCATACATAGTTAGAATATATTACCTATATGGTAAACCTACATATGGTTAAAATCTATTACACAGTAATAATATATTCTACGGTCAACTTAGAAAATACATTAGGAAATATATAAATACATTAGGAATACATAAATACATTAGGAAATACAGCTTGGTTTTCATTCAACTAAATCACTTCCTTTATTTCTTTCTCATTAGCAATGCTGATGGAGGTTTGAGCCTTCAGGTAGTGAATTAAATGTTGTTTCTTCTTTGAACATTTTTAGAAAAAAACCAAATATGTAACACCTACGAATAAGCCTAAGCAAATGATGAACATTGGTCTTCAATATTTATCATCCTAAATAGGGTTAAGAACTATTTATGGAAATGGAATGCTATCAACTCCAATCAATATTTAAAGACCACAATTCTCTAACAGACTTGGTGTGGGCAAATGAGCTCCCATCCTTTTTATAGGCAAATGATCTTATAATGAAGGGTTACAATTTATACACGTTGTCTATCCAACCCTAATTTTAATTTTAGAATAGAGTTTTAAATACTCTAAAAAAATTTCTAAGGATATTTACAAGGCTACTATTTAACTCAAAATAAAATATACAACTATAGAATATGCTAGAGAACGTTACACACAAGTCCAAGTCCAAGCACATACAACTTTAAATAAGTGTAGAGAATTTTAGAACATCTTGCAATACACAACATTTTCCATAGAAAATAAAAATATTATAATAATTTGGGATCCCTTGCTTCTTTTTCTTAAGGAGCACATATGTTTCGTTGCAATGTAGGAAATGTGAGAAACATGTACTAAGTGGTTCGGCCAGCAAATATGTAAGTCCCAAAATGGATTAATTATGATGTTCTGTACTTAGAGAGAGAAGAGGTTTGAAAACATTTATATGTGTGAACGTTCCTTAATTCCTTAATTATACAGACACATTTTAAAAATTGTGAGCACAAAAAAAAAAAATAGTGCAAAGTTGTCGGTATCTACACAAATTCAACAAGTTCTGACAAACTTTTTTTTCTCCTCTATTTTAGTTTTTCTACTTCTCTCTTTCCCCGTCTTCTTGCGTCCATCATTCCTATTTTCTGTGTCTTGTAGGTTCTAGGACTGATCAACAAGTGTCTTCTAATGCCACATCAATTTAATCTTCTTGAAGATTAATACATATCAATGAGCTTTCAATTTAATAGTAGAGCTTTTTATTTTTTATTTTTTATTTTATCATGATGTTTATTTCATTTTGTTCAAATGTCACATCTCACTAGATATAGGATAAAGTTAAATTCTTTTATCTGTGCGTGCTTAGGATGTCTTTTATAAGCATCTTATAGGTCATTTTTATATTAAGAATATATATATGACACTATTGAACGAAAATGTATAGCAGATTACAATATTTTTTTAAAAAAAACTATACATACAAAGGGCGAGCGAGATACTTCAGCTCTTGGTGTGGAAAAGTAAGTCTGGCCAAGTTGACTTTTTTCTCACCTACACTGGACGAGCCAGATTCTTCGGCTCTTGGTATGGTGAAAGGGACAATACCTTGAGAGCGAGTGTGCTTGAATGTGCGACTGGTATGTAATGTCAAATAGTATTTCAAATGAACAAGGATATATCAAATCAAGATTGTTGAAAGATTAGAAATCACCCCTTTCTTAAGGTTCTTTTAATGCCGTAATCCAGACTTGACACTTTCAAGCACAACCAAAAGTGAATATATGCAGCAAGTGCAACCGAGACTTTATTGAATTAATTTCAATTAATATTTACTACAAGATACAAACAGAGCAACCAAACACAAGGATAGACAAAATGATTAAAAGGCCTTTGAATTCAATATATATATATAGACAAAATGATTAAAAGGCCTTTGAATTCAATATATATATATATATATATATATATATATATATATATATATTCTAACTTCCGAAAAATATATATATATTTTTTATAATTAAGAGAATTATCAACTAGCATTGTCATATTGTTATCAAACATTTTCAATCAGACTCAGGTCATGAGCACATCAACATTATCAACAGGATTTTTAAGGGCTTAGATTATAGTGGGGATTGTCAATCCATCAGACTGATATTAGCTGGGTTTCCATAGATTGAATTAATGTTTGAACCCTTCAAAAATTTATTAGATGGTTCTGATGATGATTGGTCTAATTTAAATTATGTTCAATTTTTATTTATTTATTTATTATTATTTTTTTTGTGATAAATAAATACAGGGCCTAATTTTTTAAAATTGGAGAGTCTAAATTACACTAGATCAAGTGTTACTCGTCCGGAACTGTCTAATCATTTATCCCATTGAGTTGTCGCTAAGGGTTGAATATGGGTGAAATTTAAAGTGGATTTGGTTCCTTTTCTATGAGCTTCTTTTCCCTTTAAATAATCTTTAGACTGAATTAGAAGATCTAAATTAAATTTCAAAATTACCTTTTACTATTTAGCATTAGTAGAGTAATTTACATTGACACCTCTTAGGTTTGGGTTTATTGTAACTGGCAACAATTTGGACACTATTTGAATAATTAATGAGACCCCCAAATTTGTAAAATTGAACAATCATTCCCCAACTACTTTGACACAAGGTAAAAGTACATTATTGCCCTTTAACTTCTGAATCAACTTGTGAGTCCATTGGAATGTTAAATTACCCATTTAACCTTCTACCTATTATTAATACACCAAACTAAGGTCTTCATCACTACACAAAACATATATGTATATAGAAAGAGAGAGAGAGAATGCTTCTGTCGCATTGACATATTTTTTTGGTTTGATGTGTTGTTGCGACTTGCCTTGTGATTTCTATTTATCTTTTGGACTTCTGCTCAGTGTTTGGCAGATGATGTCCTTTTCTATGTAGGGGTTTCTTGTGATTGATTGAATTATGATTCTGTGTCTTCAATTGGATTCAGTCTAGATAACAAATCAAGTAGACCGTGACATGAGATTGTGATTCTATTTTCTTATTTGGCAAAGACTGAATCAAACATTTCCTTCCATTGTTTTAGAGCTTTAAAATGATATGTAGTTCAGATTATATATGCTCACCTATATATGTGTATTGTTAATTTCTTCCGGAGCCTCTTCAAATCTCTGTCTACTTATCTAAATTTAGGCAGGTGATTTTTATTGCATTGTAACGGAAACCAATACCCTAGTTACTTACAAGCTTTAAAAAAAAAAAATTCCCTGGCAGAAGAAAGTACATTGAGAGGAGTAAACCAGAGGGACATCGTCCTCAACAAAACGAACGAGCCCCGAGGGCAACAAATTCCAATCTGACGCAGACTGAAAGGCCTTCTTAGCAATGACATGGGCAACCCTATTACAAGCCCGAGGAACCCATTAGAACTGAATCCTCATAAAAGAATCAGAGAGCAGAAGAACATCTTTAAGCACCCTAGTCGACAACTCATTGGTAGCTTTCCTCTCGGCAATAGATTTACAATCCAACTCCACAACAACTTTGGGACACCCCAACCGCAACAGGGACCTAACACTCCCCCTTAGCATGAGAGCTTCCGCAACTTCGGCGTTGGAGATGACAGGGAAGAAGGAGGAGGATAATAGTGGACCACCATGATCCCTAAGAATCATTTATCATTCCTCCACCTGCTGCAAGGGACCGAGAATAATAGGAAGCATCACAGTTAAGCTTAAAACTATTCAAAGCCGGTGGAATCCAACAAAAAGGTCGCGGCAGCGGAGGCGGAAGAATGGATAAGAGGGTTTCTCAATGACAGAAAAATCTTTGAATTCATAAAAATTCGACAACGCTTTATCCAAAATGGCTGGCGGATCCCATTTGGATTTTTTGAAGACCCATTCATTCCTGATTTTTCATAATTGCCAAGCTAAAAATGAACCCTTGCTAAGGACATCAACCGAGTTGTGGGAGTATTTGGCCATGGTTAACAACCAAAGGAAGACTTAATTACTGCAAACGCTGCAAGTCAAGTTGGGTTTTTAGTGAAGTACCAATATACCCTGGTACTAATCAGAGCGTACTATATCACAATAGTGGCAAAAAATATATACCCATGATGTATATATGTTCATTGAAATGATGGCTTGAAACAATGGAGAAAGTCTATTGTGCACGGGTGACTGGCATCTTGTCACCAACCGATTATATTTTGTCACGTAAGAAACAATACATTCGGTGTTCAGTCTCGGTGTATAAAATTAGTCGTTGGGACCAGTCAGTATCACCTGATCAAAGTTCTTTGGATAATTTGGCTTTTATACAGGAGGATCACATTTTCTTTGGATGTCGCTTCTTTGTCATTTTGGAGGATGTCTAAAGTTTGGGACCCATTAACACGTGAGGAGGGTGCATGTTGTCCATTCTACAAGGGAAACAGATGGTCATTTTCAAATTAATCTTCACCAATCCTTCTCCACCAACTATGATCTATCTCCTGGCCCCAACCCTTTGCCTCACACACTTCCTAGGTCATTCATTGTCCATTATCGTACTCACAAACTCACTCTTATGTGTTGTTTATACGTTCTATTCCTTTTGAAGTGTAGTGTGTTTGTGACAATCAGAGATATAGTATCATGGGAGACTCCTCTGCTTCATACATACACATGGTAATTGAAATAGGATTTTAGTACGTATTCATTTTGATCATTTATGTCTGATTTCTGTTGATTGCTAATTGTTTTTCTTCTTCTTTGATAACCCTGGATGTCACTGGTTTTGCCCTGACTAATAATTCACGGGACCCGTGCAAGGTGCCCGCATTCGGATCAAGTAAAGCTCGGACTATAAACGAGGGCGTGTTGTTTACACCTAGGAGGAATCGATCTTGAGGCATGATGCTTCATGAAGCACTAGAGTCCAAATCTTTTCCAGCTAGGCCAACCCCTTGGGTTTACTATTAACTGTTTTTATTGTTGTTAAATTCTTAATGCGTCGTATTTCCTGTTTTGTAGTTGCAGCACCTGATAGAGAAGTGTCTGACCTTCGGCATGACAAAAGAAGAGTGCATGGAAGCCCTTCTTAAACATGCGGACATCAAACCAGTCATCTGGTTAATTACTTCCTTCTCACCTCTCCTTTTCAGATTCTCTTGCATTTCTAGTTTCCATTTACTTATCGGCGCACACATGCACAGATACACACCTATGTTTTATTTATTTTAATCATAAACGTTTGTATCGATTATATCTCTATATAAATTGCATTCATGCTATCTTAGTGATATGTACGTTTTCATGTGTATTATGTTTGGTTCGGTCATACATATTCTGTCTTCATGCAAATTCATGGGCTTCTTGTTATTGTTTTATACGTACATTTAAGTCTGTTCTTCTGGACGTACTTCTATAGAAAAAATAGTCATTAAGACAATACTCATTATTTATGTATGATAATTTAGAAAAGTTACTTACTAAGACGGTACAAAACAAAATATTGGGTGGACTAGCATTTTTACACTACCAAAGGATATGTTTTTTAATTTCGACAGTAATGTATACCATGAAATGTGTTTTTTTAATGTTTTTTTTTATTTTTTATTTTTGAATTCTACATTTTATTTTTATATAATTGTGATGATGTATTTTATATTGGTCAGTTCTAACTAGCAAGTATATGTTTTATTATTATCAAAACTATATTGATAGGAAGAATATACATATATAGGTGACGTAAAATTGAAACTTTCTTTTTCAATGTGTCGCTCATGCCGTGGAAAATAAATATGATTGAAGATGATCAGTCTAGGGGTACTTTCTCACATTTTAAAATAAAATATCCAATAGGAACAATTCGGGTGTATAAATTTCAACAAGGGAAAAAAGAAAAAGAAAAAAGGAAAGGTGCTCATGGAAAAGTATGAATTATTAGATGTGTACTTCCAAGAGAAGTTAGCATTTTCATGCTCTCCAAAGACAAATGAAAATACGAAGACCAAAAGTCTTTTTGGTTGGTCTCTTTGACTAGTTTTTTATGCATATATAGCACCCTCATTTTCTTTATAGTTATGTTCTATATTGTTGTTTTATTAATTCTGTTTATGAATAATTGAATGGGTTTTCAATGCTTCTTAGAAATCTGCAATTATACAAAATCCCCCGACATATATATATATGTATATGAGTTATATATGTTGAATGTTTGATGCAGTGTGGAACGAGCTAGAGAAAGAAAACAAGGAATTTTTTGAGGCATACAATCAATCCCGGAGCAAAGACGATCGAATGTCCGAGAAGGAGATGACCCAAATGATCAAGAAGATGATATCAGAATCCAAGTCCGATGACTGAGAAGCTATATATATATATATATATATATATATATATATGAGGTCTGGATTGTGGTTGGATAACATGGTATGGCAGGCAGTTAGTACCATATCCAGCAGTCAAACTCAATTCAGTAGTACTTAGATAAGTATGTGGTCCTCACTCAACTTGAATCTATATGGTCCATGTATATTAAGTACTGTATATCGAGTAATAAGGAAGAAGAAGAAGAAGGTTAGCCCATCGTTTACGCAGGTGGTGATTCGAGAGTTTCCATGACCGTCTATTGGTCTCGTACCACATGTAAGTACAACCTAGTTATTATATACTTTCTCTTGATTATTTGGAGTACTTTTTATAGCGTCGTGTGTTTTATTGGACTAGACTGGACAATAACTATGTTTGAATCGAATAAAAGTAGGGAAACCTTTGTTTAAGCAGTTGATCATTAGAGAGTTTTCATGATGATCTATTAACCGGGATAACACAAATAATTACTGCCCAATTATTATATACTTCTCTCATAATTATCTGAAGTACTCTTATGTTTTATTGGACTGGACTATGTTTTGTTTTATGTATAATAACGATCTTGTCTACATTAGAAGGATACACTTAAATTTTCCATGTAAATGAGGTTTGGGCTCCTTAAAATTGTTTTGCACGAGGGTCCCAATTCTCTTTGTGCACAAATTTTTGTATTGTATCTTGTTGTGTAACCGGTAAAAAAATAATAATTTGATGGTTAAAAAAAATCTTGTTGTGTAACATTTTTATTTAACACTTTAACCAAAAAAAAAAAAAAAAAACATTTTTATTTAACAAATGTAACATTTTCATTACCTACCACTTTGCTATGAGAAGTAACATCCACTTCTTACAAAAAGTTATTTGTACAAAGGAGAATATCCTTTATTTGCATAAACAATATTTGTCTCCTTACTCATAGAGAGGAAGTTATTTTGTATTTGGATTGGAAAAAAAAATGAGGAAGTTAAAATTAATTAGCTAATTTGGGATCCATTTTGTAAATTTTCATTTTGTATTTATAGAATTATAAAATTTCAGACTTGCACTTCTAATCATTACACTCCAACTTAATCTCGCATAATTTTTTTTTATTTATCCATTTATTATTATTATTATTTTTTGTCATCGGTAAGAAATACATCCCTCACTCACACGTTCACTTTATCATTTTGGAGATCGAATCTTTATTATTTACTTTGAGAAGAAAAGAATGGGAAGGTATTTAATGTACTTGGTGCACTGTGCATCAGGCACATCAGAGTCATCCCTGTACAAGAAGCACGGACACAACAAACACATCATGCGAAAAAAAACAAAGGACTCTAATGATTTCGTGCACTATGCAATAGGCATACCAAACCAAATATATTCAGACCCTTAATAATGCCCAATCCAAATATATTCAGACCCTTAATTAATCTCTTATCATTGGATACTCTATATCTCCATCTGTTACTCTCTTTTGTTTTTGGTCACCATAGTAGATACTCAAGCCACAAGACCAGTAGTTCTGTCTAACTACCTTTCTCCAACACAAAATATCCTAAAGTATTTATGATTGTACGACACAATATCTTGAGTATCTACAATGGTGACCGCATTCGCAAACATACAATCAAGTCATCTTTTTTTCTTCCTTGTATCACAATCTCTAAGAAGAGACGAAAAAAATCTTAAATACAATATCTTTGTCTATTTACATGAAAATCATGAATACTAGAAAAAGGTGAAGACCCATATTATAAAATGCGAATTCCCTTATTTTGCTTGGTTTAATTAAGTATCAATTAGCTTATGATTTAGAGAATATAACAAAAATAGTTAAGTTTTCAAATCAAAGATAGGTTTCATTCATTAATTTTTAATTCTTGTAAGAGAGAATTTTTTAAATTTATTAAATCATAATTAATTTAAGTTATTGAATTTTTTTTTTCCAAACATTATTCATTATAAGAGGAAATGAGGGATATAATAGAACACATTCACATATTTGAACTTTTTATTATTATTATTTTTTATAATTGTACTGTATGACTTTTATATACAATAATATTAATTCCTTCAATTTGTTGAAAATCTTGTTTAATATAAAAATTCATTAAGGACAATTATAAATGTAATAAAAATATTATCAATCAATATTAAGTTCTTATATTTATTATTTTAATTTTTTTTATCTTCAATTTCTTTCATCTTATTACTTTTCAACGTTGCCCCCTCAATTAAATTTCTGGCTCTATCACTCTAATTAAGGGCTTATTTGGCGACCATTTTTATTGTGTGTTTCATGTCGCGGGTGATGTATTATATATAACGAAGCAAAACACCGCAACACGGTTGTTGTCATTTGAATGATACTACATTTGTTGTCGAAAAGAGACCAAAATAGAAAATATCAAATTGGTATTTCCTAATATTTTTACACTATAGCAAAAAGTAGAAGTGAAAAAAAAAAACTAAATTGTAGGACTTTTTTACCTAGCCATTTTATTACCTAAAATTGTAACATTTTTTTGCTGACACATTTTTTAATGTTTTTACTTTAAAAAATCTTATAACAAATTTTATGTTATCGAACAAATTTTCAATTACAATTTATAAACGAATACACCCACAACAAAAAAGCGTTGTTTCTGTTTTAAATATTAACAAAATTGCAAAACTAAAATGGTTGCCATTTGGCAAATATCTAATGTATGTGTTTGTGTGTGTGTTTCTTCAAAGAGTCCAATTATATGGTGACACGTCATTGGTCCCAAGCATGTACCCCAACGAGCGCGTGCCCACCAGCGAGTGCTTCATGTCTCAATTGCACGCTTGCGATGGGTTCGTGAGGACACGAGAAGGCACGGTGGGCGTGATAACTCGACGGGTCGCACAACCTTCGTGCCAGCGACGCATCATTCAAATATCTGTCCTATCAACTTTTGATGGTATGATAGGATAGTGCCGTATTGTTACAGGTGTCCCACGTCGGATCCGAATGGGAGGTGAAATGGGTATAAACGTGTGGGTATGCAACATTATCCAATAGTTTAAACTTTTGGGTCAGCAAACAAATGTTCACCCATTACAGTTGATATCAGAGATAGATCTATTTCTTGATCTATCGTCATGCCAAGCGCCCGACCCGAAGGAGTCCGGATTGTCACCCCGACTAGTCAGGGTGTCCCGATCACAGTGAAGGCGTTGCGAGTTCGGGTAATGGGTGAGTATGCAACATTACCTAATATTTTAAACTTGGCAATTACCCACCTGCGCGTGACACCTACTATGGTGGTGATGGGTGGCTACCACATCCAAGGCTGGCTCACCCATCCGTGACACCTACAATGGTGGTGAGTGTACGATACGCTGAAGTATACATACTTTTGTAGCTCGTAGTTTAATATTTAAGTTTAGTTCACAGTTCATTGTTTGAATCCTCCGCTGTTAGGTGTTATAATTTTTCAAGGCAATTATATTTATGTCAACTACTTAACCCACCAAGTTAAAGCCTTAATTATGAAGGGGTTACAGGTTCGAACCTTTTCGCTAAATCCTTTTGATCGGTGTTTGACCCAGTTAGCGCTGATCCGATAATACTTGCTGGGTAGACTCTGCACGCCTGGGTCTCATCCTCGGTGTCCAACGCCATTTCCGGCTGGGTTTAGTTGACGTGCTTGGTTAGACCCTTAGTTCCGACGAACAGGGTGGACGTTGGCATTGAGAATTTTTCGGGCTTTGGGGGATTACCAGATTTCTTTTGTGAAGGGAGATTCTACTATCCTATTGGACGACCGGACGACCTCGTTGCTTACCGGAGGTGCCTTTTGTTCAGTTCACTGCTTGTTGGTGGGCTTTGTTTATGAGTGCTCATTTCTCTTTGACGCAAATCATCGAACATCTTGTCTGCAGTCGATTCCTTCCGTCGTGAATGAACAGTCTCAACGCGTTCCACCTCATCTTCTAGTTCGAGGCTGCTGAGCTGTGGGTCCATACGGATGGATCCTGCCTTTTCTGCTCTCCGGTTGACGTTTGTTGTGATAACCCTGTGGGCGGGTGTGCCGTGGGCAGGTGCGAGACACTGACAGGCTACCACACTAGCGAGCTACGAGTGCACAATCTCACATCGCTTGGGAAAGGGAAAGATAAAGTGCTTATATGTAGGTGTGTCATTCCAATTGATATGAGACCTTTTGGGGTAAAGCCCAAGAGCAAAACAGTGCGGGCTCAGGCCCAAAGCGGACAATATCATACCATGTGGTGGAGTGGGTCATTACAAATGGTATCAGAGCCTGACCCAGCCGAAAGTGTTCCGACGGGGACGTCAAGCCTCCAAGGGGGGTGGATTGTGATGACCCTATGGGCGGGTGTGCCGTGGGCGGGTGCAAGACACTGACAGGTTACCACACTAGAGAGTTACGGGTGCATAATCCCACATCGCCTGGGAAAGGGAAAGGTGAAGTGTTTATATGTAGGTGTGTCACTCCAATTGGTATGAGGCCTTTTGGAGTAAAGCCCAAGAGCAAAACCATTCAGGTTCAGGCCCAAAGTGGACAATATCATACCATGTGGTAGAGTGGGTCTTTACATTTGTTGGCTTCGCTCTCTGATCTGCTGCTAGTAGGCGAGGGAACGGCGACACGTCCCTTCGTTCTATCCTAGATATGAGCTCGGCATTCTCCTGTCGCAGAGTCTCAATGACCTGCATCAGCTTATCGTGCCTCACCCACTGGTCCTTTTTTTGTTGGTGGGAACCTCCTTCTCTGATCATGGTTCCCAATCGGAGTTGTGTCATTCGTTATTGAAATCGATATATCTTTCCTTCGTTCCCACAGACGGCGCCAGATGAAGATGCAAGAAATAGTTCTCTATATTATAAAAGAATTTTCTTACATTCCAAACAACCTGCCTTTCGTTCCCTCTCTAACTTCTATTTATAAAAGTTTATATTTGCCCTAAAATCCCTCTCTTGGCTCTCTAGCCTAAGCCTTTTCTGGGTCGGTTCCTCTTTTCGGGCCACGAAGGGTGCGAAGCCCACATGAGATACGGGTGAAATTGGGCCTGGTATTGGCCTGATAGTGACTACGGTTGAGTGGGCTGATCCGCTGGAGTCCTTATGAGTCCCTGGACCTTTGGTTGGGTTGACTCAGAGCCAAGAATAATCCTTGGCCTCGTTGACCGACCCAGGGTTACACTTATGGTGGTGGACTGGGTCGTATCCAGCCCAGTGAGATTTCTGCCCTTTCACAGCCAATCTTCACAATCATCCTTATCAGTTACTTTTTCGGTTTAAAGTAAGATTCTCATGGTACCAAGGCATTAGTCTAATTGCCTCCACTTCACTCCCATCAGTTACTTGAAATATATATATATATATATATATATATATATATATATATATATATATATATAACGGAGCAAACAGATTTTAAAAAAATGGAGTAATATTTTTCCAACGGTGGCATTGGAAACTCTAATTGTTCTATAACTGCAGAAAGAAAAATGCATCAGTTCAACCTCAAACTAAACAGATCTCTAACTGCTGTAAGCGAATTTCCGTACAAAATTGGCCGCTGCAAATTCATGCCAAACAATAGGAATATATTATTGTAAACAAGATTAAGACATTTCTTATAGTGTAAAAAAATCACTTCATTTATGATTCAATTTGATCAACAATAATTGAACAACACCGTTTGTAGATGGATGAATCAAATAAAAGGTCTATGATAATTCGAACCTTAATTAAAATGCCCATGATAAAAAAATAATAATAAAAAAAAAAGAAATTTCTCTTATGCAACTTTTTGAGTCTAGTGTAAAGACATTTCCAGTAGCACCAGAACCTTATCTCAAGAACAATTCCTGTTAAATTTAATCAATCAATGTCACTTACAAATACTCGGAACTAAGAAAAGTAGTTGCAAATTAATTATGCAATTTTGAGTCCAATGTAAAGATCTTTGTGTATTTTGGTAAAACTAACTAACATATCTTTAACCTCAGAAGTGTTATTTCTTCAAGACAACCAACATTTTTAACCTCAAAAGTGTTGAGATTGAAGAGTGATGCTAGAGATTATGGACATGGCTGCAATGGAGGGGTCTGAATGGTGCTTGAAGAGGTTGCCATGGGCCTCATGAGGAAGTCTTATTTTTGTGTTTTGGTAGCAAATAGCTGTTGTCAAAGCGTCTAGCACTCTGGTAGACACTACTTAAGGATATGAAAGTAGTCTTGCCGCGCTCAATTAGAAAGGCCATAAGGGGTACCCCAAGGAGGAAGTCCATGAAGTCCTTAATTCCGACCTCTGCAAACTGCAGCACCTTCCTCGAATTCTTGTAGCTTCAACTTTATTTTTGTAATTTTTTTTTTTCGGTGAATAGCTTCAAGATTATTTTTGTTGTTGTGCCCATTTGAGACTGATTGGTGTTGATATACGTGCCGCGACGTCTACTCGAGTGGCACCATATCTGAAAATAAGCACACTTGGCCAGTACTTATCTGGCGTGCTCCTAAAAGGACTAAGTATTCTCGAGCTACTCGTCCTATAACTGAACTCACTGGCCGAGGAAGGGGTCGTTACCCCCCCCCCCCTTTTTTTTTTTTTTCCTAGTTGGGACTCACACACACTACCTCCACTAAGGTTTGAACCCCTGACCTTCTTTTGGAAAGTAGGAGCCTTGTACCGCTAGGCCACAGGCCTGTTGGTGGGTCACTACCCTTCCTCTCCTGTGGACTCGTCCTGCTCGAGTCGGATGGGCCCCCCCTCCCTTCCTTTCCAAGGTTGCTTCCTGCAGGCGTAACCTCGGGCATTTTTCTCTTCTCGAGCTCCCTTTTAATTGTAGGGACCTCAAGGCGCAAATCCAGGATAGAGCCTACGGGGCCGAGAAGGCGGAACCCTAAGGAAGGCTCTTTCCCTATCTTCATTTGCTAGAATCTGAGTATCATTGGTTAGGTGGCTGAGTTTCAAGGAATCGCCTCACTTCGAGGTCTACACAAGAGGCCAGGAGAAAATGTTTAATACCCAATAGCTGAGCTCCAGTAATAGAGACCACATAATACATTAAATATATATCTCACAAAATGACCATTGGATAAAGAGGGAGTTACCATCGTAACCAAGGGTCTTTACCTACGTAAAGCGACCATTGGATAAAAAGGGAGTTAGCTTTCATGACCAAGGGTCCTTACCCAAATGAAAGTAGTATAAATAGGGCTTAACTCTCTCCATTTAGGAGGTGGAAAAAAAATACATATGCACAACCATAACGATAGAGAATGGTCTTCCAGGGCTCGAGCTACCATAGGGTGCTAAACAAATCTGCCTTCTCAATCTCAATCTCCTTTTACAGAGAATCCCTTGTGCTAGCTTGGAGCTCTACTCAGCCTCTGATCTTAGCATTCCCGACAGACGTAGAATGATCTCCTCACATCATCAAAAACTACCTTCAACAACTGGTTAGCAGATATTGTGAATATATGGATTGTTAGACTACTAATATTGTTAGGGGAAAGGAGTGAGCTTGGAGAGAACATGCACTTAGCAATGTCCAAAATAGGGGCAGAATCTATCGTTTATATAGTTTTGCAGCAACATTTGCTCTTTAATATATTACTGTGCCTATTGTAATTTTTATGTTTCTCCAAACAATAATGTTTGAAGTGCTTGCCACAGCTTTATTACTTCTAAAAGCCACATGTTGATTCAATTTTAGTACAAGTCCTATTTGTCAAATGTGTAGACTGAAGATTGTAGAGCAAAATTCACATGGCATCCTAGGAGAAAACTTGATTGTTAAGTAAAATAAAAATAAAAAAAGAAGTAAAGAAAAGATAGCAACTCCTCTGGTATCAGAGCTTAGAGCAATGTTATTCAAAGTGAATAGTGAATAGTCAGGGGCGAGTAGTTTGACCTAATTATTACTATCATCAGATGTGTTAAAAGTTGGTTCTATTAGAAACTTACCTTAATACATCTTTAGGTTACATTTATATTTAATATATCTTTTTATTTCCTTGATGAATCAGAGTGTGATGGATTTCAACCTTGCGGAGAAGATGATGAAATTAGAGAAGATTGATTGGTGAAATCGATTCGTGACTATTGTTTTGTGTCTTTAGTTGATTCAGTTGATATATATACAATATATACACACTGACACCGAGCTACTTCGTAGCGATTTTTGTTTTGATTCATTCTATATATCTATATATAGATGTGTGTATGTGTGTATTGACACGGCCCGAGTTCATGAAAAAATTGACGAGCTAAGCCCAAGCCTAGCTAGGTCAAGCTATGCGAACTGAACCCGAGTAAGCTCATTTGCAGCCCTACTAGCAAGACTGCCAGGGGTGATCTTTGAAACATTGGCTATTCGGCCCCATTTTGTCTCACCTTCTTTGAAATACCGAACTGTTTTATGGGACGGGTCTAAAATCCTAAAGGCCCCATCCAAATCAACTTTGACAACCAAATGGGCCAACAAAATCATAATTTTGAGAACCCAATCGACCAAGCTTAGGTCAAGGCATTTTAAGTTCAAGAAAAGTCAATACCAAGCTTGCCTTTGTGTCCATGAAAAAGCCCAAAAGAAACATACCCTCGTCGGTTGGAGGGCTATTTTTTCCTTTAAAAAGGGTTTTTAATGAAAATATTGACAAGTTAAGGGGTTTTTATGCAATTCATTCAAAAATATAAATAAATAAACCTAGTAAGACACAAAAAAAAAAAAAAAAAATAGTTCGTTCAAACCCAAATTGTTCATCCCGTTTCTCTCGCGCAATATAATACCAAATTGCTCTCATATTTTCTCCATCCAATAAAACAAGCAAAATTGGTCTGTTAATGAATGTGCCTGTTTGTTTTATAGACAAAAATCCTCCCTTTTTCCTTCTGTGGTGGAACAAAGCAAGCGATTCTGGATATCTCTAATCTGTTCATCTTCTCCTGCTATCTCTCGGATCTGCTGATTTATGGAGAAAACCACGAGGCCCAACTGGATATTTAAGAAACACAGGGTAAACCATCTTTACTTATGGTTGAATTTGTTTGTCTCAATTTATTTATTTTTAAGTGAACAAATTGTTTTACAAAAATTGAGCTGTACTGTGGAGTTGTTTCTTTGTTTTTAATCACACTTTCTTTTAGTAATTATATTTTCTTTTACCTTAATTGCAATAATGAGAAGGTTCATAAAGAAGGATTGTGTTTGGAGGATCAAATTAGCGGGCTTCCTGATGAAGTCCTTGTTTCAATATTGTCACTATTGACAATGAAAGAAGCCGCAAGAACTAGTCTTCTATCAAAGAGATGGAGGTATATGTGGACACACATTAAAGGTTTGAACTTTGATGCTTTACATATTATATATGAAGTGCTATTGGGAGATAAGGAACTTGAAGTAGAAAGGCCTTTGTATTTGAGTTGGATAAATCAAGTTTTGAAATTGTACAATGGTCCAACTATAGATGAATTCAGAGTTCAATTTAATCTTGATGAAAGTTGTGAATTTGATATTGACAATTGGGTTAATTTTGCAATAGAAAAGAGAGTTAAAAGGCTTGAGTTAGATTTCTTTGAAGGTCGGGGAAGGACTGAGGGTTACAATTTTCCATGCACGGATAGTATTACAAATCACCTGCATTCATTGTCTCTTGGGTTTACTAGTTGCAACTCTCTGACCAATCTCCTGCTGGCACACGTGAATGTAACTGGACAAGTTCTCGAGTATTTCTTAACTAACTGTCCATTTTTGGAACAATTGTCTGTGCGAGACTCTGGCTCTCTCGTAAATCTGAAAGTTCCTGATTTATCACTCAAATTGAAGCGCTTGGAGATATTATACTGTTTCAATGTGGAAAGTATTGAGATTTTTGCAATGAATCTCGTGTCATTTAAGTACTTCGGACGAAAAATAAACTTGCCATTTAAGAGTGTCCAAGAGCCTGTTGAAATGCGTATTGGGGGTGATTATTGCAAACATCTAATTTATAACCTTGTGGGGATTTCAACCTTTCTTTCTAAGCTAGAGAGCCTTACGTTGGGCTTGACCTTCCCCAAGGTTAGCAGTTTAACTAACTCACTTAATCTCCTTCTCTTCATTTTTCTTTTATTCTTTTTTCACATAATCTTCAATCTGTGGTGATTTACTTTTTCTTTGGTTTATTCAGAGTAGCATTCAGTTTGCTAAATTTCCTGTATTTAAGAAGCTCAAGCAACTGGAGTTGGTAATTACCGCACGTGATGATGCAAGCCTTATTGACTTTGCTCCCCTGATAGAGGCATGCCCTTTCTTGTATAAATTTGTCTTGCAGGTAATAAATCTTACTTTATAACCTAACTGCATGGTTTATTGCTTTCACAATTGAATTTTCAAATGGAAGATTTATTTGGACTTCGGATGAAAAGCTTTCAATTCCCGAGTAATTGTTTCTTTAGGGCTATTACAAATTTCAATATTACGAGTAATAGGAAAAATGCTTTTCTCAGTGTTTAGCTTGCTCTATTCTCCCGATTGTTCAAGTATTTTGCAAATGAATATATATCATTTTCTTGTTGCTGTGTTGGTTTAATATTTTCTAGTTTTACATGTTTGTTTAATATGTTACTCGTACTTAGATTGCTTTGTTCTCATGATTGTCCAAGTACCTTCATGATTGAAACTAATCAATTACTCAAAAACCACTCCAGGAGTGGGATCTCAAGTGTATTCAGTCCAAGAATTCTGCCTTAACTCTTCGGTCCAAATATCACTACTCTTAAGTCTTATTGCTCTTCTGAACAGTGTAAATTCATCTAGAATGCAGTATTTTCTTCTTTTTGTAGTTTAATTCGAATATGGTTACTTTAATCAGATTGTTGAGTGATTGCTCAGCGTTATAAAGCATTCTTGCTTTATCTTCTTGTGTCCAAAT
This sequence comes from Cornus florida, assembly GCF_030987335.1. NCBI lineage: Eukaryota > Viridiplantae > Streptophyta > Magnoliopsida > Cornales > Cornaceae > Cornus > Cornus florida. The sequence continues at coordinate 72,147,786 of NW_026775576.1, read as the reverse complement.
TGTATTGGACCTTTGGTTTAAGGAGTAATTGAGGATGTGTCTGATCCCATGTTATTTAGGCCCAAGCATACATGCTTAGAATATTAAGGTACAATGTCCATTACAAGGCAACTTTGGTATTGTTTCTTTTTCCTTATAATTCTACTGGTAAGAGAACAATGTTGTGATAAGGAGATTGCAGTATGGAAGACAGACCCTTCAATAAATTCATACTTGCTCTGATCAATTATGGTGTGAAGGTATTTTAGTTTGTATGCTAATGGTTTATTTTAATGTCTAAAGCACTATATGACTCTGTTCCTCCTTGTTACAGTTGCATTGGGTTGATCCCATTCTGAGAAGAAAGCGGCGAAGGGTTGCATCTTCGCCCCATCTGTACCTTAAGGTGGTGGAATTGATTGGGTTTGTTGGGCGTACGATTGATGTTGAGCTTGCAATGTATTTAATCAAAGGTGCTGTCATGCTCGAGAAGATTACTCTTGATACTCGCGAACCTCTTCTTGAAGGAACTCCATGGGAGTTTGAGGAGACCAAGAAGAGAGTAGCAGCGAGAAAGCGTGCCCAGAAGCTTGGAGCCGAACTTCCTGCTGGAGCAACTTTATTAATCCTTTAATTATTTGATGGTATGTCGTAAGCTATTGTTTGTACATCCTTCTCTATAAATTAATTTGCTATTGTAAGTTGGATAGTTCAATTTTTGGGAAAGCTTTAGAGAGAGATTTTAATTATGGTAATTCTTTTAGCATTAACAACTTCTTGTATACAATACCATAAATTTTATGAAGCATGCTTGAATCGTATGCAGCAACGTCTATCAACCATTCTAGAGTGGCAAGAAAGTCTGCATAAACTAATCAAAATGTCCTAAAACTAACTGAAGAGGGCTTCTCCATGGGATTTTTAAGAAATGGAAATAGAAAGAAAAATCAGATTTGCAGTTTGCTTGGAGTTGCGACACTATTAAGAAATGAAAAGAAAAATCAGATTTTGGAATGGCCCTGGCTGTTAACTTTGAAAGCTTGAGATCTTCAAATTGGGTATGTTGTTATTAATCTGAACATTTCTCTGGGAATGAAGAATTAAGTGTAGGGCTATTTAATTACTAGACTGGAATGGACCTTTCTCTGCCCTTGAAAAAAAAATGATCAAAAGGGAGAAATTACAACGGATACATCCGGACCATCTATGTAATATATGTGCACAGTGATGCGCGATTGAATGTGCTTGTTGCACCGCAACAAGGGAAAGGAAGCTTTCTCCCTAAAAGGGGAGTCTTGAAATCTACCTTTTAGTTACTCACGTACATGCAAGTTCAATCAAAACATTCTCCCACATAAGTAAAACCAAAATTTAGCATTTTCTGTCGAAAAGAAAATAACAAAACATATGCATATGGAATTGAAAAATATATGGCATAGGCAATTCTTAGGAGAGGATGACTGAAAGGTAAATCCCAGCCTCAAACGTAGAGATTTTCTGATTTCAACTGCAGAAGAAAATTCTATTAATTTATCATACATTTCAAAAACTGTTGAAAAATAAGGATCAACAAAACACGAGTATTACATCAAACTATAAGATAGGTAAGTGTCCATAATGATAGGTGACATGGTAACTGTTGTATACTAGATTTTCACCAAAAAAAAAAAAGACACAATTTGCAAGCATCTTGAATCCCCCTAACGAGACATTAAAATAACTTAAAACATGGAGCAGTACTCTCAACTGGTGTGAGGAGAGGATACACTCTTTCAATTCATTTACAGTGCAATTCATCAACAAATATTTACATGCATCAAACAAATCACTACAGGTCAAGAATTGATTTTACATTGGCAATTATTTTGTGTAAGAAATTTAACAACCAAAACACACACACACACACACATATATATATATTAATTACTCATTTCATAAAGCCCCTAAATCACTCTCTTCAATAATTCAATCTTAGACTTGCAATTTGCAGACGATCCTTTATAAGGGAAATAAATGATTTCGCATTCTACATCATTCAACAATACTAGAGATCCGGGACAAAAAAATAATACCAGAGATAAAATTAACATTTGGCATTGTTCTTACCCCGTGAATTTGAACATTTAACATGAATATATTTCATTAGAACAAATACTATACGTTGGCATATTTCTAATAAGAACTTGGCTGTAAGTTGATTTGATCAGATGTGATTCAAAATTTAAGAATGAAGATCAAAGTAAAACTGCAAAGGTGAATTGTTTCCAGAATTTTGATCAACTTGAATTGCACATAACAAATGATGTCCGACTAAGTGAATCCTAAATAAAGATTAGATCATAACTAGTTGGCTCCAATGGACTTAAATCAACCCACTAAGTCTTTTCGTATGTTTATAAATAGGAAAACATGTTTTATTGGAAATAAATAGGAAAATATGTTTTATTGGAATTGTTGTTTGCAAATTTATTGATGTAAGGTTGAGTATGATCTAACCTAAACATAGAAGGCTCAATTGCTCGAGTGTAAGCTTGATCAATCAATATCAGGACTTAGAGTTTTGAATGATCGAACCTGGCTTGACAAATTGAGATGGCCATGGTAAGCATGGATCAATCCAACTAAGGTTCAAGATCAATCAATATTCACAAATTTTAAAACACTATTGAGTTAGTCTGAATTTAGTCCTTTTTTAAAATTATAACTTGGTCTAAACTTTCTTAGTTTCTACATAAACACACGTGAACATTCTTTCGAAACATTAAAGCATATGAGTGAATTTCATACATTAGCCAGTATTCCTTCTAAGAGATTCATTGTGTTTGAGCCTTCAACTAGACGAAGTGTTACCATCACATTTTTAGTTTGATATCTTGCTCTGTCTGCAAATATTTCAAACTAGAATGTGCTGTTCATGCTTACAATCACTATGGAGAAGGCAGGTCATTTAGGTCATTTCGCCAATGAGATAGCTAATGGACTCTGACAACTAATGGAACTAGACATAAATGTATAGCCAAAATGTAAACGTAGTATTTTCTTGCATAGTCAATCCATTATTTGTACAGGTACATGCTTTCTGTTATATAAATGGCATTGATACATAAACAATTCCAACTATATACTGGTGTTAGTAGGCCACAAACAATTAATGCAGTGGTCGCATGGCCATGATACATTGCAATTACCAAAGGTATGTGTTCTATGATCAAAGCATTTTTAACTCTGGCCTAAGTATTTGTCTTTGCTCAGTAGTGCCACTCACTCAAGGTACCTCGAAGGAGCTTCATAAGAGATCTTTGAAGAGGTCCATAGCTTTTTAAAGGCATCTTGTACTCACGAGGACCAATTCTCCTTAGACAAGTCTTGCCATGAGGACCTGTTCTCGTCATAAAATCCTCATTCACAGCCTCAATGAAGAGCTCTTCTCCGCAAGAGCGGACCAACTCAAAGACCCCAGCAAGGAATTCTCCTCAATCAAATCTAGGACATAACGCACCTAGGGGCACAAGAAATGGCACATTCGTATCACGCAATGATGCAGATATTGAGTAATACCCTTGTCGGACAGCTCAGAAACAATATTTTCATCTAACATACATAAATACACACACACACGTGTGTGTGTGTATATATATATATATATTGATGTATATTAGTCTGCATATATGAATATGCAGGCATACGTGTATGATGTCTTAAGAGGTTGGGCAAGATAGTATTCTTCATTGTACATAACTGATCAACTACTCCAGAGATATAAACTTTAAGACTGCATCTGTCAGTGCAAGATCCTCTGACGAATAACAAAGCACTTCTAGCTAATAATTAACAATTAAAAGTTTGGCATCTTCCAAAGCTGAAAGAACAAGTGTTATTTACTGCATATGTGAGTTAAAGATCTGGAGTATATGAAAATGCATGATCAAGAATGTCATTTACATATTCTGATTACATATAAAGGAAAGCAAGAATGTTATCTAGTAATGAATTTCATACCTGGAAAAAATTTGCAAGAGGTGTAGCAGATTTTGACGAATTCTCTAATCTATTAAGTATGATATGATGGTTACTTGGATTTTGTCTGCACTCTAAGCATAAAAACTTCCACAAATGTTGCTCACAGAGAGTCATTTAAAAAGGATCAAATAAAGTAGTACAAGATAATCGAGGTAGTCATATTCTCAACATAACTCAAATAAACACATCAATGTCTCTAGAAAGCTTATACGATTTTTAACTCCTCCATAGAAGTAAATGATGACCTATCATTACTTTTTGAAAAAAAAAAATCATGAACAAGGTAAGGGTTAGCATCAGATTCTCAAGAAGCCTTTAATTACATGCCTGGCATTTGAGAGACCTGTCTGGAAGTCCAATTCCACACCAGGAAGAATGACAGGCCGAGGTACTTCAGTTAGGATTTTTTTAATGATGGGCATGGTTATTTCAATCTAAGTTTGATAAAACTAGAGCCCATTATATGTTTAAACTAGAAATAGGCCTCACAAAACCCACTCCAGCTAGGAGTGAATCTTTTAGTGTAAGTTTCAAGCCTTGCAGTTGCAATGTCTTGGGTATCAAGGGCTGTCATTTGTTGGTCTTTTTAGGCTGGAATGCTTTGAAATAGTGTGGTACCTTTTGTATTAGTAGTGGTCAGACCTCTAGTTTGATCCTTTTCTATCTTGTTTCTGTTCTGAAGTTTTGCCTCTCTGCCCAATGGCCCTTTTGGTTTCTGCCCTTTCTTTGTACAAATATTTCTTCAGTTAATACAATACTATACTTATTACTATTATTATTATGTTGAAAAAAAGAAGAATTATACAAATGGCACCTACTAGAAAAGAGTGAGTTCAAGGTTAGGACATCTCATCACGGAGTGTCATCTAAGGGCTAAGAAATAATCTTCCTAGAACAATGATATTATTATACAATTTTAGGCACAATGATTAATTAGAAATTAGAAATGCAATCTCGAAAGTATTAAAGGTTTGTGCTCATAAATACAAACAATATAATTTCAAGAAATTCAAAATGCAAGCTCTTTTGTAGCAATTTCATAAAATAAGAGACACAGACCACATCAAGGATGTTTTTTTTTTAAATGTACTTTATCTGTGTTTGACAACATATACCAATGCAATTTTCAAAGTAAACACTAAATTTTAATCAATACTCCATATGGACGATGAAATGAAGAACAGTATTTCAATCAAGACTCAGTGAAGTCAATGAAACAGAGCCTTACCTGATATACAGAAACCAAATCAGATATCTCAAAAGCGAAAGATGCATAAAGCACTTCTACCATAAAGTTGACCACGGGCCGACAAGCAACGTGCGTACACTCCTCAAGGACACAAACATCTTTCGGCCAAGGCCTCATTTTTCCACTGTACAAATACGCCAAAACAGTGACTAACGAATCGAAGCTAATCTTGTGTCCAATGTACTTAAAATCACCATCAACTTAAATAGAAAATAAATCATTGAGTCCAATGTACTTACATATTATAATGTAAGTTTCTTTTTTATATCAATCACAATCACCTGGAATATTTTTTTAAAAATGTGTGCCAAACTCTATTTTAACTCGAATTAAAGTTGACAATTATGAACACTCACCAGCTCCCTTGACCCTTTGTTCTCTCCTGAAGCAATCCCCCAATGTACTTCCTGAATTCACTCACAGTACACTAATTAATCCTCAATTCCTTAATCCTTACCCTCAAAAATAGTACACTAGCTAATTACTTGAAAATTAATGAAAAGATTATTGTATATAACAAACATTTAAATAACTAAAATCATCACAGAAAGTAGGCAACTTACACTCTTGTAACATTATTCTCACTGTTGCATATAACATGAAACCATCATATGTCCTTATATTGCACCCTATACAACATATATGCAAGTGTTCGTCCTAAATGGATGCAAATATTTAATAAAGTAATCATGCCATGTTTTCAAATTCTTTGCCCCCCAAACTACAAGAATAGATGTGTATCTAAATTCATCGTCTGGAACAACTTAATACTAAAGCTTGAAAGATGAGTAAAAAAATTGCGGTGGAAAGAATGGGAAGGGAACTGAATGCAGTGCCTCTCTCTAATGTCTTATACTGAAAAACCTATAGCCTTATAACAACTCTAGAAAAGGAAGAAATGTTCACAAACAAAATACAATTAGTGAAGTGAATAAAATAACTATATGGAATATAGTCATGCGCTACATATGAGACAATTTTACCATATAACAACTATGTCCTCAAACCAATAAAAAAAAACTATATACTATATTAATCACTACTATTCGGTATATGACCCAAGTTCCACAAAGACATTTGACTGTGAAAATCTCCTGTTATTCTTGAATTGGCTATTAAGAATTTTATTGGAATTTAACTACAAACCATTATACCTTCAGCAGCAAAAGGGAATTTGCAGGGAATAGACTCAAAGTTAATGCACCTACTCCCAACAGTAATGGCCTTCTGTTGCAACTTCCTGAAACTTGTCATATGTGAAAAGAACCGCTATCAAAAACTTTATTTGATTATAAAAAATTGCATTGTCTATAGATTCAACCTTAAGCTTAACCAATATTATTGTTCCAATATACTACTAAATTTTAGAATTCACCAAACCTGAGCTAATCATTAAGTAGTCAAGAAGATTATACCAGCCAGTTTTGGTCTTAAGTGGCCAGGGGCAGTCATTGTAGTCTTGAGAAAGGAATTTTGTAAATGAGCCCTAGAATTAAATAAAACATCATAGAGATCACCAGATTTTAGATAAAACCAATTGCAGAGATCGAGAAATCAAAAAAATTATAAGATCACAATATTCACTGCCAGTGGAGTCATTCGTAATAGATAGTATTGCTATTCCAAACCACAATATTCAACTCTCGAAGTCCTTCAATCAGCGTAAACACGAATTTCCCTTGAAACGTAGGATTTTTGCCTCCATCTTTATTTAAAAAACCAAATTAGTTGTGTCTAAGAATTAAGTTCAATTAATCATTATAAAACTTGAAGAAACAACACAAAATAAATCTAAATATACATACATATATATACACAAACATATATATACACACATATAGAGAAAGGAAGAAAGAAAGAGAAAGAGAAGGACCTGTGGAAATGTTAAGATCTTGCCTTGAAATCCACTCTGTGCCTTTCAATCTGTTATAACTAACGACTGCAATCAAACTTCACCGATTACAAATTGAAGAAAAGAAGATGCATGTATATTGTTTAGAGAGAGAGAGTGGAAAAGATGTACCACTGATTTCGAGAAACTGACCCTGAATACCAATAATTGACATGGAAGGGTAAAGAGACGATGGAATTGAAGAATGCCGACATATTGACCAGCGAAAGGTTCTTTTAACTATGTAAAGAGACAATATTGGTGGATATAGTCATGCTGATAATTTAGGCTATGTTTGGTACGCTGGGTTCGAAGGGAAATGATAACATTAGTTATGAGAGAAAGGGAAGGAAAGGAAAGGATAATTTTAACCCTCTATCGTATTTGGTTGATTAATAAAGAAAAAGAAAGGGAGGTATAATAATCATGTTTGGGAAAATTTACTATTATACCCTTTTCTATTTTAAAAGATAAATATATATATTTTATCACCTATACATTTAACACACACAAACAGGTACATACCCATTTTACATTTATGTATTTAGTACTAAAAATAATGCAATAGCAAAATTTTAGCAACCTCCTAAAAATAAAAAAATAAAAATAAAAGGTTAATAAATGGCCTCTGTGCGCACATGGATGATAGGCCACAAGAAAAGAAAAAACAAAATTTAGGGCAAATCATTTCAGCCTCCCCAATCTCTCCGCCTCCATCTTTATTCTCGCAACTCTGAACTTGCCCTCTCTCTCTCTCTCTCTCTCTCTCTCTCTCTCTGCACTACAAGAATCAGAAGTTCAAAACCCATATATTTCAGTTTATCTATCTGTCTGCAAGAATCAAAAGTTCAAAACCCGTATCGATATATCATTTCAGATTGTTCAGAAAATCAAAACCCATATCTTTCAATTTCCATCGCCCCTGTTCCAATTCCGGTTCGCCGTTCGCAAGCTTCAGCCACTGGCCCGCCGTCTCTCACTATCTTTGCAACTGCTAACTTGTATGTATATGTAATCTTGAGGGCAAATTTGGCATCACAAATAATATATCAACCCTCCCCTTCACTTTCCTTCCTTTTCCTCCCATTTTTGGGAGGATAAGCAAAACACTATTTTGAGCTTTGACTAACCTTCCAAACCCTTCCCTTTCCTTCCAACAATTTTTGCCAAACACAAATTTTTAATCCCCATCCATCAGCTTCCCTTTCCTTTCCTCCCTTTTCCATTGCACCAAACTGACCCTTAGGGAAGAGAAAGGGGAAAGGTTGTAACGACCCCAGAGGGTTCGCAAAATGAATCCATTACCATTATATACATATTCTAAAATATATTCAAACATGCCCAAAAGAATATGGTTACATTTACAAGGTCACAATCTATAAGGTAATTACATGTCATTTGCCAAGATTTTACAAAAATGAAATTTAGTTACAAATGATGATCAAAAGGAACTCTACTCCTACGTCTAAGCTCGTAAGTACGCCCTGTACTCCATCTCGCTTCCAAAACCCTGAAAATGTGTAAAATGAGGGGTGAGCACCACTGCTCAGTAGGGTACGCCTAAGGCATGGCCCCTAAAGCAAAGTGAGCTAACACGTAAAGAAATGAAGGTCAAGACAAGGGGTCATGTTTTTATAGGAAAAATAAATAAAAATCATCATCAATACTGGCATTAACAAGAAAATATGTAATTACATAACCACATTCGCACACATACGAGTCCATCACAACACCGTTAATGAAATAAATGCTTATGACATGTCATTTCCCGAACCAATCCCAAGACCTCATCCTAGACACTATATACTTGCCTAGCCAATCCAACTCTCCACACATAACCAAACCAATGCCCACAACCTCCAAATGGCACAAGGCCACATCTCCTCCACCATTTGGGTCACTGACTAGCTATCCCTGGCATAAGACCATCGCTTATCACCATTTGGGCCTAGCTACCGAAATCTCGGAAACAAAACTACCGTTTGTCTTCCGTCAATCACAACCCTTCTTTAACCTGAATTTCATCCATCTCACATCACCCATTCATCCACACAATCTCTACCCAATGCATGAGCTAAAATGCTTCCATCTATAGCACAAGGTTCAATACTTCATTTCTCATAGTCAATTCATCAAGCACCAAGCATGCTTAAAATCAATGAATATCCACTCTAATCATGAAACATATAGGCTATATCATATAAAATTTGTATATCATGTTCTCACATGGGTAGCATGTAATTTTCTCAACTAAGCATCATCAATATTAACACCTTAGCACCACGGGCTAGTGGCCTAGCGGTATTAGTCTTTTACTTCCCAAAGGGAGGTCAGGGGTTCAAGTCTCAGAAGAGACATGTGTATGTGAATACCAACTAGGAAAAAAATATATATTAACACCTTAGCATACCATTATCACATCCTTACCATACAAAGCATGCTTTTCACATTCCTATACAAGTAGCATGAAATTTTCATAATTAAACATCACTTATGCATGTTAAAGTTTTAAATTCATATAATTCAATAAATTTTCTACAACAATTACATATGTCCATGGCATGCTATATCAACTAATTAACACATAGGGACTCACACACAACCAAGGACTCCATGAATTAGACACCTCTATCTCAAATTAGGATGAAAATCCTAATCCCACCAAAACCAAAGTGCCCCTCTTGCAAATCCGACTCCGTAGAATGAAAGAGTAGACAAAGAAGAGCAAGAAATCCTTATACGGTGCCTCCAAAATCCGTACTTCACCTTCACCTAAAAACTCCAAAGTGCTCCAAATCGAAATCCGAAACTATAGGCGCGTAGCTCTCGACACGCTCGTCAAACTTCCCTTCTACAGCGTCATCAAAATCCTACCCGAGCTAGATGATAATCATGCTTGAAGCGTGTAAAATGAAAAAGGGAAGGGACGAGAGAGAGAGAACCTGCGGCTGAGAAAGATTGAATGATACGAAAAATGTGGTAAAAAGTAACTTAAGCCCCATTTATACTAGAGTCATTTATGCAGGTCCCGCCTCCCACTTAAATGCTTAAAATAGTACGTTTGAGCTCTAGACAGTCGCAAATAACGCAACGCAACACAAAATGAATAATACCAGGGTAAACGAAGAACACAGCAATGTCGAGAAATTTCTCGAACACATAAATCTGCCACGGGCACCTCCCGGCCACAAAAACCAAAACAGACCGAAATGAACCCAAATGAGTTTCTAAGGGTTCTAAACCCGAATAAACATCCCACACAACTCCCGGAACATCATGACACACATCACCGTGAACAAATAAAATTAAAAATGGTCGAAAAATATCAAAAAATCCAACTCACAAACGTAGAGAGAGAAACTTCACAACGAAAACTGATTTTGGAAAGAGATGAAATTGGGGTGAAACTTGGGAGATGGAGGATCGATCAAGAGGGTGGAGAATGCGAAATGAAATTTTCAAGGCAGTGAATGAAAGAGAGGAGAGAGAAACGAAAGGGGTATTAGAGAAAGGGTCGATGAGAGAGAGTATGCCACACGAATTCATGTTTGAAAAGGCTTTAGGTGGCGGCTTATTCTTGACCGCCACCAAATTTTCGCCGGTGGAAGTGAATTTTCTTGTAGTGTATGCAGAAAAGTATCTTAGAAATTTGCACTAATAGCCAGAAATTGTAAGTGTGCTTTGACTAATCCAGAAAATCATTGAAACCACCGTACTTCCACAAGCCTAAAAACAGATTCTCAAACATAAATGCACAACAATTGAATATTTAACATTACTCAAAATTATAATAAATATCTCATATGCCCTCACATTTTTATAGTAGAACCAGAAAGGCTTGCTTACCGAAAAACGTAATATTTTGACTGTATAAATTAAACATGTCAAGGATGCTTCAATTCACATTATACTTAGTAATTTAAACTATCTAGTCCGTGTTGTTTACAAGAAAATGCTCGTGTCTGCAACTTTCCGCTTTTATTCATCCATTAGTAGCCACCAGCTCATGTCTTCTAGTCTCAAATCTAACAAATCTAATTTCCACTTTTATTGGAAAACCATAGTTCTTTTTTCATGCAAAACCGAGGTATTGGCATCATCATCTGTACACCCTAATCTAATCCTACAAAGCAACCCTTTTCTTTTTCCCCCTAAATGCAACCCTTTTTTTAATTGTAAATAAATAACTCAACTTAGTGAAGCCCTTCCCAACCCTAATTCATTCACATATTCCTAGCATTTGAGTAAGTCTGAATAGAACACTACAAGACATTTATATTATTATCATGTGACCAAAGCAGTACACATGCCATTCACATGGGTTCTTTGGAAGCAATTAAATGTTTTCTTCATTGTGTATAAAATTGTGGTTTTTTTTTTTTTTTTTGGGTATTAGAAGGTAAGAGTATTTCTTATTTGGTTTAGAATTGCGGCATTGGAATAGTAAGGAGATTCAGCTTCAAAATAGAGAGTTCAACCACAAATACATTTAGAAATAAAGAAAAATGAGTTCTGCTTCAAACACACTCACATAAACAGAACATAAATTCACTCCCAAAGACACAGGACTCATTGCAACTCTCATAAATCAACTACACAACCCTCTGGTTAATCTTCCAACTTACTCAGTTGGATCCTTTTATTCATTGTTAATTGTTGGTGTTCAGAATGAAGCAAGGAAGAATAATTTTACAATGAGACATTAGTTACATATACACAATTGTTAATTGTAATGGCAAATAACCTGAAAATCCAAAGCTCAACATAAAACATCAGTTTAATATGATTATCATTTTAAGTAGCAATATGCACCCAAACTTAATCAGTACAGACTAAAAGCCAATGAAAAAGCAAGCCTCAACAACCTTTCCATATTAACAAATTCAAATCCAGCATTCTATGAAAGGAAACAAATTGAGCAAACATTAAGGTACACTAAGAAATAGAAAAGAAAATACATTTGGACTGTTTACAGGATACTATAAAGGCAACTTAAGTGGTAGCTCGCATCGAAGAACACAACCTCTCTCCCATACATGCTTCCGCAGGATTTTCTTCATGCAAAAAACCGCTCTAAACTCTGATTTCCCATTTTTCCCTACATTATCATCACTAGCAACAAACTCACCCAATTTTCGAGAGGCATGACAGACTCACCAGAAATTCGTTCCAAATAAAAATTGGTTCCAACAATTGGCGCTACAATAACAGTAAAACCGCTCAGTAGCAGTGTTCGAATTATACAGTAAAACCACTCTGGTCATAAATTATTCAACTGAATTAATTATACAATCAATAGATACATCACACAGACATGTACGAGTGTGTATAGATGCCACACAGACATGTATGAGTGGTTTGAATGATGAGCAAATTAAAATTCTTTCCAACAATTAGGGCCAATAACAGCAAAACCTCTCAGTATCCTTGTTAGAAGATCATCGGCTCATAAATTATTCAATTGAAAATCTATAGATACAACCAAATGGGCAATAACCCAGTTGGTACAAACTCACCCACCTCCCCAAAGGGGAGCTCGAGGGTACGAGCCTATTTGGAGGCATGGGAGTGTGAGTTTGCTTAACCTTCCAAAATCTATAGATACACCAACGCATACATATATATGTGCGTGTGTAGATGCTTATAGTATATGGATTGTTGAGAAGGTTTGAATGAAGAGTACCTGATTATTTGGAGTGATCTGGAGAGGATTGGATGTGAGGGTGTTGACGCATCTGAAGGTGCAGAGGATTGTGAAGAGAGGGGGAAATGGCTATCCAATCTTTTCTCAACAGTTTGTTATTGATGATGTTTTGATTTCTGGTCTTCGTCATCCGTGAGTGGAGGAGTGGTGATGAGATCAGTGTATACTCTCCCATTTGAGAAAAGAGAAGTGTACGCACAAAATTGAAGTTACATACTCCTAAATATACGTTAATGGTAGTAGCTTTAATTAGAGTGGAATAGTGGATCACTGCGTGACAATCAAATAAATTTTCAGTTTTTATTGTAGGCTCTCTTAATAAATGAGTTCGCACTAAATTTTCTAAACAAAAGTGGACTGGCTCGTGTAGATTATCGTACATGTTTTGAAACTTAGGTTTATGTAGTTACGGACACCGACACAAGACACGGGTACGATAGGACGACACGGTAAATTTAAAAAAAATAGGACACGGCGGGGATACGCCTATATATATATATATTCAAAATATAATTACTAGAATCTTGCACGTTCATTTTTTTTAATAACAAATAGGTATATATAAATACAAAATTACAAATAAAATAACAACAAATAACATGACCAATTTCAATAATTTCATTTTTGTTATAAGAAAAATATAGATTAGACAAAATAGAAAATAAATAAAAAATTAAAGTTGATCTAAATTCCAAACGAAGATGTGCAGAAGAGACATAGTTATAATGGGCTAAATATGTGCATGAATAAACATATATACTTTCAGTCTTTCAAAAAGTCTTGTTCATATAACTTTAAAAAAAAAAATGTTTTGTTCATGTAGAGAGATAATTAAAGAAGAGGAGAGACCGAGAGAGGAAGTGAGAGAAAATAAATTTACTGTGTAGTACTGTATTTGTTATTTTATTTTTTCAAAATTTTACTTTTAAACTTCTAAAAAATTACATAAGTTACCCCATTTATCTTTAAAAAAAATTACAAAATATACCCCGTCGTGTCCGAGCCGTGTCCCCCGCGTGTCCGAGCCGTGTCCACCCGTGTTTGAGCCGTGTCCGAGCCATGTCCACCCTGTGTCCAATAAAAAATAATTTCTGAACACTTCACAGAGTGTCGGACGTGCGTGTCCGTATCCAAAAAGTGTCCGATACCGGTACGAGATCCTTAGGAGGAGTGCCCGTGCTTCATAGTTTATGTGTGACTCGTGCATGCGTTCATAAAACATAAAAATAATTCATGAATGCAAGTTCATGAACACATTGTATAATTCTATTTACCTTCATGAACAAGCCAAAACGATATTGACTATGGTTTCAAATCAAATCTAAACGAATATTATTATTAAACAATTGAAGTTTGAGCTTTTCAAAATAACGAGGAGTTAAGTTACTAACGAACAAGGTAAGTCTGAACAGACTCAAATTCAATTCGATTTGGTTCATTTACAACCCTAGGTGTTTAGCCACATTATCACGCAATTTGATTTGAGAAAAATTATGTGTATAAAGCTACATCATAAATTTAATATTTTATTTTATTTGGCAAGTAATCTATTAATTGAGGAAAATTATGTGTATAAAGCTACATTATAAATTTAATATTTTATTTTATTTGGCAAGTAATCTATTTATTTTGAAAGTTAAAACGATTGTATTTGGACTCAGTGTGTTTCAGAGTAAAATATTTTTCTCGGAATTTTTTTTCTTCTTTCAGATAAAATATTTATTTAATTTATATTTTTTTAGTATTTGACAAAGGTTTACGTTGAGATTGAAGTCAAATCCATCCCTATATTGAGATCAAATCCATCGTAGGGGCGTATAATATAACTTATCGAAAATTGATGACTAAATTAATTTTGTTATATTTTATTATATATTTTTTATTCTTAAATATTTTACGATAACTCGACACCAAAAAAATATAAATAAAAATATAAATAAAAATATTTTATATCCAAACAAAATAATATTAAAAATGGCCCAACATTTTTGGTCCAGTTAGCCATGCAAAAGCCCAAGATGACCCAATAAAGAGTAGCCCTGGGAAATGGCCTGAGACCATAATCAATAGATAGACTGAATATTCCGACATGGGATTGAAGCATTTTTTATTAGTAAATTTAGTTTAATTTTAAATAATGTTTTTATTTAATTAAATTATTGATAGACTGAATATTCCGACATGGGATTGAAACATGTTTGATTAGTAAATTTAGTTTAATTTTCAATAATGTTTTTATTTAATTAAATGTATTTGATAAAGTAATTTGTCTATTAGTGAAAACGGTAAGTATAAATAAATTATTTTTTAAATGACGTGGACCTAGAAAAAATATAAGGGGCAATTGTGAATTTTTTTATGAAATTTAGACATAGGGATTGCTTCTCTACTACTGAAAAGCATTTCTATACTAAAAAATTGCGGTGCAATGCATTTGGTGAAAAAAAAAAAAAAAAAAAAAAAACTCTTGTAGATAGTAGATGTTAGGTCTGGAAAGCGCTTTTAAGTGAAGTTAGGAATCTTAACATTTAAAATTGCGTTAAGGTAGAGGTCCATATTTTTAGGTAACTACATTTTTTTTTAGATAATTTAATCTCTTTATATTTTTTATAAATACAATTGTATCCATTCTACAAACAAATAACAAACAATATGGAATCTATAACAAACTAAAATCCCAATTTATTTTAAGACTCTCTTGTCTTCCAATCTCAGTTTATTTTGGGACTCTGAATTATATAATTGTTAGATGTTTAATTTTTAATAAATTATGATTTGTAATTTATTTTTAAAATAAATATAATACATTTATACTATTATCTTAAATAACATATAATAAGATTATTAATTGTGGTTAAATTGTTTAGTTTTATTTTATGAAATTTTTTCTATATTATGAAATATTATATTACTAAATTTCATTATTAGATAACATATGAACAAATTTGCTTATTTTATTACTGAAAGTCCCAAATAAGATATAAATTAATCATCATTAAAATATGTTTAACTCATTTATATTTTACTACTCAATACAAATCCAATATCATAAACAAAATATTTAAATTAAGTTGATCATTATAAATTATTGAACTCAATGAAATTTTATAATATTTAATATTAGGAAATTAATATATGTTTAGTGTAAGAGTAATATAATAAAATTAGTAATAAAAGTGCTTTTAACAATATTATTACTAAATAAATTTAAAAGTGTTTCAAGTATAAAAAAATGCTTTATACAATATGTCACCAAAGCTTAACTGTTTTTTACTAACACTACGTTTATTTTATTTTAACTAAACACTAAAAATTTTTAAAAAAATATTTATATTTTAATTATCACTTAAAACCTACAAAGGCTATAATACTTAATTACATAATTTTACCAAACAACATCTACTTATGAGAGTGGGACCGTGGGAGCGTGAGCTAGGGCAAACTTCAAAAGTTCAAGCGCCTATGCCATACAGCTTGGAGTACAAGGATTGTGTGGCTTAAGGTTACAGCGTTGGTCTTTCAGTCTATCGACCAGTTCATCCGCTGGCGGCATCCGGTGGTCTTGGTGGAGGCTGACGACGGGATGGATTTCCCATTCTGCGAGTTGATCAGTGAGTCCATCGTTGATTGGAAGTGTGGAAAGTCTCTCAACAAACAGAGGAGCAAATATGCCTCATCACAGCATTATGAGAAGATGGTTTTTGGCGAAAAATTCGTGCATTCCTTTCACTGCATACATGGCAGACTGTAGAAGAAAGAGCAATTTTGCACATTTTACACCATGGTAAGTGACCCTTCCAATGCTCGACACATGGTCCGAATGAAGCTCCAAATGGAGAAGAACAAGCATGAATGGCTCTCTGCTATGGATTTTGAATATTGAGAAAAGAAGTGCTGCCTTTGTCCACCGTTGGAAGCTTTGATTGAAATCACCATTGGAAGCCATCCAAAGTGAGAGATATTGTCTTGGGATCTCTTTGGACTTCCTGATCAGGTTGAACCAGAGGATATTTGGGAATTGACCAAGGATATGGGAGATAGTGTGTTTGAATGAGTAATTCCCAGAGGGAGAGGCAAGTCATTGGAATGTGTCACTGTTCGTGGTTGTGGTGGTGGAAGGTGGAGAAGCTCGGGGAAAACAAGAGTAATGGAATGTGGAAAGGACCAGGCACCTCCATGAATGAAGTGGCTGACCTTGGTTTCGACCCTTGCTTGTCTAGCATGCTTTGCTTTGCTACTTGGAGAAAAATACATCCCATGGTGACTTAACTGGTCCATAATTTTGTCATTCTTAATTTCTCAATAAGAAGGTCATAGATCATCTCAATAAAAAAGACCTAAATTTAGTTGTGTCTTGTGTTAGAAACTCAGAATTAAAAATTCTATTATTTTAGAGTCGTGCTATTCAGAAGAAATGGCCAGTCTGAAATAGCCGATTGAGTGATGCTATCTTTGGATTGAAAGGGGTAGTGGTATCGTTGGATTGAGTGATTTAATTAAAAAATTGCTTGATTTTTCACAAATCTCAATTTGTTTTAATCCAATGTATAAAATAGTGAGAACACTTGCTCTTGTCATGTTAGTAGATATTGGGTGCGCCAGACATACCAGATCAATTGTATGCCCCACCAAAGAAAATCAATATATCAGTTAGTTAGTTGAGTACAGTTTTCAAACTCCTTGTCTTGGGATGGCTCTCTTGGAAATTGGATGTACATTTTGTGTGTGTGTGTGTTTGGGGGGGGGGGGGGGGGTGGGGGTTTGTTGGGGTTAGTCAGTATTGCATGCCTTGCAGATGTGATTATATACCAATAAGTATGAAGATGTTTCCTTCTCTTGGAAGAACATTAACGTCTTTCATGCTATGTTTTGTGATTACTTGAAATTAGAATCCGAGAAAATTTACTTTAAATAAACTAATTTTTGTTCATCTGTTGCTCCCCAATTCAATCTACTAATGGGCCATTAGACAACCAGTTCTCACTCTAGAATCTTGTGGCTGAGCCATTTCCATTTTGTGCCTAATAAACTACTTGGCAAGTGGTCTTAGTTGCAGAATCTTCCTCCAACTCCATGAGCAAGACTACAGAATCTTCAATTCCGAAAGTTAAGAGTCTTTAATCAGGTATCCACTTGAACCAAATTCTTTGCTGATCTTCATTAATTATTTCCCAAATATGTTTCATAATGAATGCTCTGTGAGAGTGGCAAGGTTTGGTTGCCCCAATCCACCTGCTTTTTTCGGTCTGCACGCAAGGTTCCAAGCAACCTTGGCTCCAGATTGCTTTAGTTCAGTACCAGACCAATAGAGCTTTCTAATGATGAGATTAAGTTCTGTGTTAATTTTTTGAGGAAGGATGAATAAACTAAACCAGTATAGATGACTGGCTATAAGCACTGATCTTATAAGTTGAAGTCTTCCTGCATAGGCTCTTGAAGGACCAATGGCAGATCCTAGATGTAATTGGTCAAGAAGGCATCTGCAATCAGCTGCCTTAAGTTAAAGTACTTGTTTTGAAAAATATTATTTTACATTAAATTCTTTTTAAAAACTATAAAATAACCAATATTGAAAAAAAAGTGCCATAAACACACCTCAACTTGTTAGCTTGTTGCAAAATGCACCTCTCAACTATTTGCAATTAACAATCTCTTGACTTTTAAAGGTGCTCACATTGTACCTTCAAAATTCATGATTTTTAGGTTTAACTGTTAAGTATGATGCGTGCACAGCATGTCACATTAAAAACTTCTTTAGAAAGCCAAATACCATTCATAAAGAATAAAATAGAAAATTTCCATTCTTTTGGAAGTGTGACAAACCGAGTCATTTTTCTTCACGATTGGCTATCTTAACTAAAAATTTTGTTGGAGGGAATAATTATCCATTGATGGTGTTAAATAGTGGGCACTTGGAAGAGGAGCAATATTCTTAGACCAAAGATAGAACATTGCTTGGGAATTAACAATAACACTAATTATGGGCTAATATATGAGAAACATGACTACATGGTAATTTCCACAATCAGTTCTCGCAATTCAGGTTCTGATATTTGATTATCTTTATTGCTATCAATGCTCTGAAATAACCTGAAATTCAATAGGATGATTGATCATTGTGAGAATATTCTTTAAATGCAATGCAATTGAATTAATGAGAAATTAATTTCATGACTAGATACTTATATGCCTAATGTAATGACATAGTTTTCTTTCTTTCCCTCCAATTTTTCTCAAATATGAATGGTATAGGTTTCTTTCTTTTCCTTTGTTAATCAATCAAACTACCCTTTTCATCTTTTTTCTTTTCTGGTGTCTATAACAAACGTAGCTCAACTGTCACAAATTATGTTGTGTATGACTTGGGGTTTTTTGGGCCAACATCTATTTACAATTGTGATCTCTGCCATCATCATCTCCGATACATTCAACTTCCCCTAAAACTAATATATACTATGTTTGTGTGTCTTGCAACTTAGTGGTGTTTGAAATTGTGTTTGGTCACTAATGACAAGAGTAACTTTAGGGTTGATGTGATGCTAGTTTTGTTGGTTCAATAAATTGAGCGATTGGTTCGGTGAATTTTAATGCATTCCAAGTGTTTGTTTTAATGCCCCACAACTCGGCCGGTTATGCATGTGATTGTATTTGTTTGATTTCTTTAAATTATTTGTTATTATTATTATTATGATGATGATGGTGAATTGTTCACAAGTTTAGGAACCTAGGTAATAGTACCAATGTTAAGGTATTCTTCCTCTGGAATTAACAGAGACCCATTGTGTTTCCTGCAATATTTGCCCGGTCTTTTATGTTTATTAGAAGTAATTAGTATATTTATTAGAATTGTTATAGGTTGACTACTGAAATCATTTTTTTCTTTTTATCAATCGTTAACAAAAGTTTTAGTAGACCAAAACTTCACATCTTTACATGAATTTAATTTTTAGCTCGAATTCTTTCAAAACTCTTTCTCTAATTTTGATTTATTTGAGTTGTTTATTGTCTTATTTTGTTCAATGCCCAGTGGTACAAGTTAATGACGCTCCCAGAAAACCACGGATTCTACTTGCTGCCAGTGTAAGTGTAGCAGCAATAAAGTTTGGAAACATTTTTCTGATTGGGCAGAAGTAAGAGCAGTTGCAACGAAGGCTTCTTTACATTTCATTGACAGAGCATCACTTCCTAAGGATGTAATTCTTTACACGGATGAGGATGAATGGTCCACTTGGTCGAAGATAGGTGATAGCCTCCTTCATATTGAGCTCCACAGTTGGGCTGATATCATGGTTATTGCCCCAGGCAAGGTAATAAAATGCTCAATCTTTTAGACTGTTTTAATTTTTAGAACAATCTTTTTAATTCTTAATTGTTTCAACTGCGAACAAGAAACTGAGTTTGGAGTGAAGCCGCTGAGAATAGAACACATTGCTAGTAATAGATCATGAAAATGTTGGTATCCTTACAGAGTCACATCCCATTGCTTCCTAGAAAGAGTAATGAAGGAAAAAAATTTACTTACGAAATGGCTTCCTTAATCATTTCGTTTTATTGGCATAATGGTATTTTATGAAATCCTAACAGTAATATGATTTAATTAAGCATGTTAAACAAATTTATGGAGCCACTTGCATGTACCAAGCTCTAGCTCAGTTGGCTTGGGGAAATGTAAATTTCATGATTGGTCACTTGTGTGAGTTTTTTACCGGAAAACCAGTATGTACCCTCTGGAAAAGATAAACATATATCTTCTATCTCAGTCTCACTTTTGGACTGAGTGAACTTGCCAGGTCACTTCTACCAATTTAGACCATGGTATATCTATGTTCTTTCTCACCATTTTAAGCAAGAAAATACCGTTTCATCTTCCTATTTCACATTTTACAATTGTCACGCTTTTTGGATACTTTTAGCTATCAAAAATGGGGAAAAAATGCATCTTATTTATTGGTTGATATGGGAGCATTTGTAATGATGATCCATCAAATGATACTTTTGATCTACTTAGACTTTGTTACTTGCCTAAATTATGATTATTAATTAGGTTAAATACCTATTTTATTTGGTATAATATGTCTAAGGTTCATTGAGTAAATAGGGAACTGCAGCTTAGGAGTGGTGCTGCATGGACCTAGCGACAATAATCTGGCCAAAACACGCGTATGGGAGTTATTGCATGTTGACTCATCTTTGTTGTATCCCATTGATGATTAGTTCTAGTTAGTAGGTGTTTGTACATTTGAGGGGGGAGCGAACATGGAATAATGAGTCATACCCCTCTTATGGCACATTGAATACATTCCATCTCATTTGTTTTCTATAAGATGTGTTCATGCCTTACATGCACAAGGATGATGATGATGTATCATGCCTCAATTTTTTGGGGTTAAATACAAATTCTTTTTAAAAGCAACAAACATATATACAAATGTATGTAGTGAGCATATTGGGCAGTTTATATTTCTGAGAGTGTCTCCCCTTGGTTGATGGCCTATGATTCAAGACCAATAAACCATGTACGGCATTGATACAAAAACAATAGACTATGCAAGGGACGGAAGACAAAGACGAGAGTTAACAGCCTGTTTGTAGAACTGCAAATGAGTTGAGCTCTGTTCAAAGCTTCGTTCGGGACGAGACTAGTTCAAGTTCACTTATCAGGTTTGTTTATTAAACGAGTCGAGCTTGAGTAATATTAGGTTCGGCTTGTTAGACTCACGAACTCAAAGGCCCATTAGTAATACCGTTCCACATTTAAAATGCTAGGGTATAAGTTTGGCCCAACTTACCACATTTCAATAATAAGGCCCAAAAGTTATAATTCATTAGTCCATCTTCCAAAAAAGATTTCACACTGATTTAATCCATCTCAGGCAGCCCTCCACATGACATCAAGCGGTGCAACATATCTGTTGATACACGGTGCAAGTATCACTACTCTTGGCAAAATGAAACCAAGCAGGTCATGATTCTGAAAAAGTTGCTTCTAAAAAGCTTCGAGGGAACAAAGTCACTCATGTTGATCTCTATTGGGTATGGATACACTGTAGTTAAAAGAGCAAGAGTTTAAGAAATATTAAAGTCATTGATGGAATTAAAGTTGGAGTATGCATACATGTGATCCACCATAAATATCCAAGTCGTTGATGGAAAATTGTTAAATTGGTAACTTGAGACACATACCACGTCAAGAATGTACCTTAGAACCAAACTAGTTAAGGTTGAAAAATATGTTTTGAAACCGCCATTCATTCAAACATATTAGGTACAACCCAAAGCATGCAATGATAAATCACAAAAAAATAAAAATAAAAATAAAAATAAAATTTACACCACCCCCAATATTATATTATGATGGTTGAGTAACACATATCGTTTCTAAATAGCAGTTGCCAACCTTAGCAGCTGGATTTTTAAACTCAGCAGCGCATTCCATAGACAAATTTCGTACAAACCTAAAATGTTCATCTTCTTTCTCTTGCGCAATGTAGTATTTATTTGCTCTCTTATTCTCTCCATCCAATAAAACAAGCAAAATTGGTCTGTTTAAGAATGTTCCTGTTTGTTTTATAGACTAAAAACCTCCTTTTTTCCCTCTGTGGAACAAAGCAAGGGAGTCTGGATATCTCTAACCTGTTCATCTTCTCCTGTTATCTCTCAGATCTGCAGATTTATGGAGAAAACCACGAGGCCCAACTGGATATTTAAGAAACACAAGGTAAAATTTTACACTACCTGTACTTATGTTTGAATTTATTTGTTTCTTTTAGTAATTATATTTTCTTTTCCTTAATTGCAATAATGAGAAGGTTGATAAAGAAGGGCTCTGTTTGAAGGATAAAATTAGTGGTCTTCCTGATGAAGTCCTTGTTTCAATATTGTCACTATGGACAATGAAAGAAGCTGCAAGAACTAGTCTGCTATCAAAGAGATGGAGGTATATG
The DNA here is from genome assembly GCF_030987335.1 of Cornus florida. Classification (NCBI taxonomy): domain Eukaryota; kingdom Viridiplantae; phylum Streptophyta; class Magnoliopsida; order Cornales; family Cornaceae; genus Cornus; species Cornus florida. Next base: position 72,124,999 of record NW_026775576.1, on the reverse strand, counting down.
TGGACTTACATTAAAGGTTTGAACTTTGATGCTTTACATATTATATATGAAGTGCTACGGGGAGATAAGGAACTTGAAGTAGAAAGGTCTTTGTATTTGAGTTGAGTAAATCAAGTCTTGAAACTGTACAATGGTCCAACTATAGATGAATTCAGAGTTCAATTTGATTTTGATGAAAGTTGTAAATTTGATATTGAAAATTGGGTTAATTTTGCATTAGAAATAGAGTTGGCTTGAGTTAGACTTCTTTGAAGGTTGGGGAAAGAAGCCCCCCAGTCAGAGATCAGAGATCAGAAAATCAGAGATCCTCCAATAACTTAAAAGCTAAGAAGCCCCCCCGTCAGAAAATTGACTCCATTGGAAGATCTGAAGAATGCAAGCCAAAGACAAATAACATACAAATCGATTATTGCCTATATAAAGAAGGAGAATGTGAAACATTTAAGGTTGTAACTTCAAACTTGTAAAGTGATATCGGCAGAAAATTTAATACAAACCAAAAATTGATTACAAGTATTAGACTTATTGATTAAAGAATTGAAGGTTCAACAAATAATAGAAGGACGTTAACACGTAAAGTTGAAAGCCATATCAACCACAAAAGTAGTTCTCAACAGTGAGGCAAGCCATGACTACCGCAAAAAGTAAACAATGAACCCCTTATAAAAAGTGTCTTATAAATACTTGCTCCAACTTCATTCTTTTCTGCATAACATAAGCAATCTCAGACACTACAACCCATTTGCAATAACCCACATTTTGTTCTTCAATCTTTGTTTTTTTGAATCATAATTAGAATGGCTGGTGAATTGTTTTTCTTGGAGTTCTGGCCTAGCCCTTTTTCACAGAGACTGAAAATTGCCTTGGCTGAGAAAGGCACCAAAGACAAGAACTTGTTTAGTAAGAGTCCTCTGCTTCTAAAAATGAACCCTGTTAATAAGCAAATCCCAGTTTTGGTTTTTTGTTGGCTGTCACCTAATTTTTCAGAGATGGCATCCCAAAATGCATCTAAGGGTGCTAGTCTTCTTCTAGAAAATTGTACACCTAAAGGTTTGAGTTACATTGCATGCGCCACAGAAAAGCCTCACATTGCATGCGCCACAGAAAAGCCTCTGTATGCTTATGCTTTCACCAAGTCTATATATGCAGTAGCTGAGTTTTGCAAAGATTTGCATTGAGGGGAACCGTAGTTGCACATTTCCTGCATCTTTTAAATTCTACATGGAAGATGATGAAGAGCCTATCGAAATTCAAGTTGAGTATGTTTAAATGCCTAAGCTTTGTGCTTAGTGTAAGAAATTTGACCACACTTCTCCTCGGTGCCCTATTAGTGTATCTAAGGTTTGGGTTCCAAAAAAGATTGATTCTCTGGCCATCTAAGGCTAAAAACTCTATTAATGAGTGGGAAACGGTATCAAGAAGAGGAAAGGAAGTAGTGGTTGAACTTTACATTTCAGTTGATGTTCCTGCTATTCACACTGAAGTTGAGATTGGAGAACCTTCCAAGCAGTTACCGGTAGATGCTTTAAACCTGACATAATCATGGATTCTTACAGCAAAGAAGGCTATTGCAGCCAAGAGAACTTTAGATCAGAATCATATGATTAATGATTGTAGCTCTAACAATCAACCAGAATTGCAGGCTAATATGGTTCTCTAGCCAAGATAACATCCTCTCTCGGTATAATCAATTTGAAGCTTTAGCTCCTATGGATGAAAATAAAACTCATCCTCCCTCTCCATGAATTTTGCGAGCTGGAATGATCCACTTTCTTTTTTCTTCCCGAGAGTATCCTGCAGTGGCAGAAGATTAGTTTATCTTTCAGGGTCTTTAGTCGTTAAATTGGGACACTTTGGCGATGTGACTACTGATTAGTTAATCCATATGTTGTCATTCCTAAGCATTTAAACTTGTCTTGATTTTATTTTTTAAACGTTTGAGGAATTTTTGTATGGATCATTTAAAGGTCTCTTAAATTGCATGTCCACTCAATCATATGTCTAAAGCAGAATAGTTATTTGTGGTTGCTACAATAAGCACAAAAAATAAAGATTTTTTTTTGAGACATGTATAACAGCATGGCGTTCAATCTTCGTGGAGCATTTGGAGTCTTCTTGAGTCGTGGTTGCCACAATAAGTCGTGATTCTAACTTGCTCTGAGCAATTATGATGTGATGGTGTACGTATTTTGGTTTACTATAATGTCTAAAGCACTATATAACTCTATTCCTCCTTGTTACAGTTGAATTGGGGATAGCCCATTCTGAGAAGAAAATGACGAAGGGTTACATCTTCGGCCCATCAGTACCTTAAGGTGGTGGAATTAATTGGGTTTGTTGGGCGTACGAAATCAAGAGTGCTGTCATGCTTGAGAAGATTACTTTTGATCCTCGCGATCCATTTCTTACAGGAACTCCATGTGGGAGTTTGAGGAGAGCAAGAAGAAAGTTGCAGACATTGGTGGTGAAGTTTAGAACATTACTGGCCGAAAAAAGATTTTTGGCTGGCTACACATGCAATGTCATTTTTTATTTTTATTTTTCTAAATATTAGTTGGTATCGCCATTAATCTCAATAACAAAGAAATCACACTATTGATGCAGTAAGTTATATGTAACTATAAATTACATGGGAACAAGGAGCTGAAAGACAGGAGTGTGGAAACAGAAAAATTTCAGATGCTATAAAAACTCATCTCCATGCAATTGTTGCAAATCTGCAACATACCTTTTATGCAGGGTGGTGGCTAGGGTGGAGTGACACGTTGTTCCCTACATTATTGCTTCGACTCCTAAGATATGTGTTGAATTTATAGTTCCTCGGAGTTTTGAATTCCCAGAAGAGCTACCCCATTCTGTGGCAATGGGGCTTGCAATCTAAGTTCTAGCCATAGGTGCTCCAACCGAGACAGAGATTGAAAGTCTCAGCACTAGACCAATCTTAGAAATTCATTTGAACGTACATTTTTGGATGGCGTGTGACTTTGTGATGTGTACAGTTGAACATACGCATACTTGTTTAAGCTGATCCTGTGTGCAAGTTTTCATGTAGAGTATGAATAAATTGATGAAAAGAAGAACCAGAAAAGAAAACAAAAGCTGAGAGAACGCAGAGTACTAATCCACTGTATTTCACCTGAATCATCGAAAAAAGTTGGTTTTCTCAACCCAACTCTAGATTAGTATAACCAACCAGTAAACCATTAATCAGAGACGTAACCAGTGAGGCAGTCATCAAAACTACGCATTTGAACATACGTAAGAGGCCGCATCATTCCATTAAATGAGAAGAGCTAGTGCATACTCACTTCCATAGTTCAAGATACCACCGTATGACAATCTCTTGAAGCATTTGTCAAGCTAGCTTTAATCGTACATACTAAAAAAGTGTCAATCACAAACACAAACTCAAGAATATCCTCTAAGTAGCAACATAGCAGAAAATATAGCAGGTTACTTGTATAGTTGTAATTTTCTTATGTGGCATGTGTAAACAAATTCTACATATTCAATATGAGCAGATATGTTTTGACATGTATATCATTGTTGTCTCTAAATTTAGTTGCAAAGCTCAAGCATATGCTAGTTAATTGATTACCCCAATTGGACACTATTTTTTATGGATCAGCACAATTTTTTACGTGAAAAACACAGTTACTTGGGGTTTACTGTACCTGCTGGAGATCACACCCACAAATCTGTTTTTTTTTTTTTTTATTATTTTTTTTTTTTGTCATTTCTCTTATATATTTCCTACCGTGTTTCAAATCAATTTCTGAGACTGGATTTACGGTGTTGAAATCGGAAAAGAAAAAATAAAGGCGTCGGTTAAGAACATCATTTTGAAGATTAAAGGAGATGAGTCATCTAATCAAAAATTGATTCACCGTCCTAGAAATTTTTAGAAGTGTGTATAACTTGACTAGTAATCTAAAATATATTTTTCTAATATATTTTTTATAGATTTTTCTAAACAAATCACATGTGATAAATGTGTATAAATAGTATAGAAGCAGAAAATACTAGAAATCATGTAAGTCTAGAATAATCTATAGAAATTAATGAGTAAAAATGAGCTATAAATACTCAACTAGAGCAAGTAGCAAGCTAAGTCTTTCAAACAGTTAAAAATTAGTAATTGGAAGTAATAGAACTATTAGGAGGTATTATTCTATCAGTGTATATGTGTGTGTATATATATATGTGTGAGAATCTGAACTTCTCACTTTATATATATAAATATCAATCTGAGAATTTACGAATTACAGATCCAAAGTAAACCTAATACTAAAAAAATGAACAAACACATATATATATATATACAATATTGTTCTTCTTCAATGAAAAGAGATGTGAAAATTCAAAGAATTCTAGAGAGAGGGAGCCGACCTTCAGACTTCAGAGCGTTCAGCTTGCAGCGTGCTCTATGACTACGTGCTCTGTGAATCTTCTTGTATAACTGTTTTTGCGTCTATAAATCTGATTCGTTGGTGAAATAAGCCATGGGACGGTTCTCAATCAACGAGCTAAAGTGATTCTACGTCAGCAAAATTTTAGCGGGAGAAACGAAGAGAGCATGTAAATGGGGAATTTACTATTTTGACCCTATTCATCCATAAAGATAAACAACTAATCAAGTCTTAAAATTACATGAGTATATGTTAGGACCAATACAAAAAAAAATTTAATTTTTTTTTTTCATTTAAGTCCTAAATATAAAAATAACATAATATCCTCAATTTAATGCAACATGTTAGGTCTACAACCAAATAATAAATAAAAGAATTCAAAATTAGGGATGGCAATTTAGCAAGTCTCGCTTAATAATTTTGTACGAGACGGATTTTAGGGTTAAAAGCTCACTTGGGTGCAGGACAAGATAGGAGAATGTCACCCATCCTATTAATAATGCAAAAATAAAATAAAATAAAATTGCTAGTTTACCCTTATACCTTACCTTATGTTCTATACAAAAGGTTTTTTTATTTTTTATTTTTACTGTAATTAAATTGAGAATGCAGCACTTTGCAATAATATTAAATCAATGATGCAACACTGTTTAAAGTAAGGGTGCAACTACCATGTAAATGTGTTGTGTTAGATTACAAGTTTACCAATTTACCTACCACCTAGGTGTTTTTGCCCACTACACATTATCATGTATGATTACGCGTACCATATTACTATTAATAAGTTACTTGTTCACCACTCACATTCTCACAACCTTCTCCTATATATATAACTTTATTGTACAATTTACATGTAATACAAGATCTTTTCAGTCGTCATTTGTTCTCCGTGCCTATTCAGATGCAGACTGGGCAGGAGATCATATAAATCATCGTTCCACCACAATCTTTTGTTTCTTTTCTTGGCGATTCGTTTATCTCTTGGCGCAGTAAGAAACATACTGTGGTTGCTCGATCTAGCATAGAAGCTAAGTACATGGTACTTGATAATACTACTTCTAAGCTTATGCGATTGTTTTAGCTCCTTCAGGACATAGGAGTTTCTTCATCAACTGTCACTCATATCTATTGTGTAATAGGAGTGCAATCCACATTGCACAGAATGATGTATCTCATGAGCGCACCAAACACATTAAGATCGATTGTTGCTTTGTTCGTCATCATCTTCTTCAGAAGACCTTATAGTTGCGGTCCATTATTTTTCATGATTAGATAACAGATATATTCACCAAATCGCTTTCGTCAAGTCACTGCAAGGTTATTATTTCCAAACTTAAGATGGCTTCATATAATCCACCATGACTTTTTGTGACGTCCCGAATTTTTTGGTATTTTTCTAATTTTTTATTTTCATTGTTTTTTAGCACCTCAATTTGCGTGTCAGGCACCGTTTAGCGTGCCATGGGAGTCCCGAGAGTTGATTAGGGCATTTCTAAGAGTTCTAAGTTTAGAACTCTTAGAAATGCATTTTTTTTGCCATTTTATCATTTATCGGAATTTCTGACCGGGACGTCCCGTGTGGGTCTCACGCCTGTGTTTCTCGTGCTCGAGGCTACTTCTCCGGGTCACTACATTTCATTATCATTATTTGGAGTGTATCTATGTGCAATGTTGCACTTTTGTTGATGTGTGTAGCATGGAGGGCATTTTGGGTAGTTAGTGTGTATGGTTGGGACCACTATTATCTTGGGTGACTATATAAGAGACCAATATTGATTTTAGCCTCATTTCTTCTCCTCTCTCCACCAACACCTTCTCTCTCTCCCTCATTCTTCTTCATTTTTCTTTTCCTCCATTGTTAAGCATATATATAAGCTTGTGTATCATGCATCTTCCTTGAGATTCAACTTGAGCCTTAGTGGAAAAAGTTGTAGATCGAGTCAAAGGGAGCAAGATTATGGTTCTAGATTTTCCTTTCGTGAATCTTGATTTTTCGGACCAAGGCTAGAGCTTGGATTTTGGGGTAGCTTCAAGAGGGAAAGTGGTTATTCTCTTATTCTTCTATACTTTGGTTGGCTTAGATTGCAAATTAGTGGAATTTCAAGTTAGAGCTAAACTAGGGATTGACTTACTTTGGGGTAGGGGTTGTCTAACTTGTGTAGTCCTAGGTTGTGGTAAACTATTTCTTATTTTTTCCCTTTAAAGCATGCTTATTAAGGTGTAATTTGAGAAAATTGCGTTCTATGATTTTCAAGCATAAGCTTTAATTGCTAGATTGTTGCTTAAATTGAAATTTATGCTATATTATGTGTTATAAAGCACGATGATTATGTTGCTAATTGTGCTAATTTGGAAGTTGTATTTACTATGTGTATGATTGTGTATTGTTATGTGGGTTAATTGAAGTAAATGTCAAGTGTTGTGATTTAAACTATGTATAGCATGTTTATTACATGACTACCTACTTACATGAGAATGTCTCTTCCATTGGAATTTGAATGCTATGTGCTTTGGTGGACAATACGACCTCTTTGATAAATTATGAGCAAAAACATGTATATTGTTTTAATTGAAATTGTGTGTTGATGATGGAATGCAAGGTTGTCTTAAAAATTATTGTAATGCATTTTCATGACATTCCCATGGCATGTGGTTGGTGTAGGTAGAGTGGAGTGTAGCAAGTTGTAGGCGAAAACGGATTTCCGCAAAGTTGTGAAATAAAAGTTTTTCTTAAACCGGGATTGGGGAGGTACCCCTTTAACAACGATACTAATAGGTCATAAGGATGGAAGGAGATACCAGAAGTCCGGCCACTTAGTACACTTTTGGTGTGAGTATGTATGAGTCAATTGTGTGTGTGGTGTAGTCACATAATGTTTGACATTCTTTTGTAGTTGAATCTTGCTTATGTGTTTGATGGTTGATTGGCGATCAAAGTCTTCTGCATAATCCCTCTTCATCTTTCTCTGTTCTTATGTGTTATGTGCTATACTTACTCGACTTGAGGAAATGCCATTTAGGCATCCTTTACTGAGCGATGGTGTTCATCCCATTATTTTAGGAAAACGGAAAAGATGCATTGAACGATCCACAACCTCTTCTGTGGTAGCATCGTGGACTTCTTTTATCGATTTGATGTTAAACTTGTTTTAATACTTGTAAATTTAATGTAAATCGGATCTTGAAATCAAATTTGTATTCAACTGTATTTTAACTTATTGCAAAACGCTACAAGTCAATTTGGATTTTTATGCAATTCACTTATTCTTAGTATATGCTAAAACAGAGGTCGGCAATCCAATGGGTTTATTTGAATGGTAAGTCCGGCAATCTGAAGATTCGTCTCCCTATTATGCAAATAGTTATTTAGAGTTATATTCACGAATGAAAACCTAATCTTTAACCGATCCATGTGGTGGGGTTGGTGTCCCGAGAATTTGCCCCGCATACCCCGGTAACCTAAAAAATCGAAAATGAGAGGTCGGGCAATTAGTCTATTACTTCTATATTATAATGACGGCACAACTGACCTATAGTGATATATGATTGGTGGCAAGTGATGAATTATGAGCCAGAAGATGCATATGACAGCATCTTAGTTGATTTAATTGGAAAGTCCAAAGTTGTGGAGTATTATCAGAAATGGTTAAAATATCCCTCACAAGGGAGTGATGGTGAACTGATTGCAAGTTCTGAAAGAAGAAAAATAAATTAATTAATTAAATAAATAAATGGATTGATTTATAGTGTTTTTTTTTTTTTTTTTTTTTTTTAAATATTATAAAGGACACATGGTCCAATTGTGTTAAGATTTTCTACTGACATTTAAGAAGGCAAATAATGTTTAAAATGAAATTAAATCATACCTTGCTTCGGATTTGGAGACACAATTTAAGGATCTTGAATGAAAAACACTATATGCATATAATGTATAACTCTCTATATGTTTTGAAAAAAAACCATAATATTCAATTTTTGAGCAAAAAAGAGATTTAAATGCTGAAAAGACTAAAGTATTTTTTTTTTCTTATTCTTATATATAAGGGCATTATTGGAAGAGAAAGGGGTATTTTTGGAATAACGCACTTATATATCCAAAAAAAACCTTAGGAGTGATATTTGTTCAAAATTTAAATATTAGAGGTGTTTTTCCCGCTCACCATTTTATTGCAAAGTGGATTAAGAGGATTGAGTTTGATAGGTATTGAGTTTGAATTTTAATAATAGCTCTGCGTAAATAAAAAAATTGAGTTTTTAGACGGCGTTTGTTTCGACGTAAAATATATATATATTTTTCCATGTAAAATGTTTTTTTATTTTTACTTATTTGGTTTTCATCATAGGTTTAGATTGAGATCGAATCTATCGGACGGGAAGTGTAAAATAACTTGTTGAAAATTGATGAGTAAGTTATATTTGTTAGATTTTAATTTTTCTTTTTCATAAATATTTTACGACAACCAAATACCAAAAAATAAAAATATACTTTTTAAAAAATATTTTACACCTAAACAAACAAATGGAGCCTAAAACATGGGCTATTCAGCCTATTCAAAGCACCAAAAACCTCTTCAAAATTTTTAACACTCTATCTTGTTTCACTATTAACACATGGCATTTCTCCAACAATCACGTTCTTTTTTACTTGAAACATAGTTTCTCTTTTTTCTATATATTAAAAGATTAGTTTTTAATATTCTTGCTGAAAATCCCACAATATCTTTCACAAATTTGGTTAGAATTAAAGGAAGTTCAACCACAAATATTGAAAAGTTACGTAGCTTTTGGTTCAATCAGAAATTTGTTTTTTCCAATAATAATGTTATTAATAAAAATGTTAGTTTTCCAAATATATTATATATGTAACAAACCACTTGCCAAAAAGAAACTTCCACTAAAACCTTAGTGCTAAGGGGGTTACAGGATAGAACAAACAAGAAAAGTTTATCAAGATAACCTCTTGCCATTTGTTGTTCTGAGCTTCCTTCAAACTTCTGAAATCACTACTTACAAATTAAGTTCTTACATCCCCAAAATTCATTCTTCTGTTTCATTAATACGGGAATTTTTTCGATCACTGCCTGGTGTATATATGACGGGATTGCATAAGTCGGTGGTAAATTATGAGGTGTTCTAAGAAACTCAACATTACCATCATCAATTAGTCCTCCCACTTTAATTGTCCTGTTTTGAAACTGTGACTCACAATCAATTCATGTGAGTCACTGTTCCCAAAACAGGACAATTAAAATGGGACAGAGGGAGTATATACTTATATAATATATATATATATATATACATGCACACTTCATAACTATATGACTTATATTATTACACTAATATTACTTAATATAGTTTTTATATTATCTAATCATGCTAACACTTGAAACGATTAACTAACTATAAAGTATCAAAATGAAATAATGTTGAAATTGTCGCCCTCTTTTTCCTGCCAACTCCTATGTTGTGCTTCTGACTGTTTTCTATGTGGCCGTAATATAGGCTTGTGGTGGTTAAGACCCGGGATGGTGCACCCAGACACATTTAGGACGGATGCTTGGTGTAATATCGGATTAAGAACCGAGTCTGACTCTAATACCAACGATTACGAGATAGGTGCTAACACTCAACTCATATATACACATCCATTTTTCCATCTAGCACATTCATTTTTCCATCCAGATCCAATGTGTGACAATTAGACTAGGAATCGATTTAAGACCGGCATGGTGCCATCATGGGGCAAAAAATTGGGCTGTAAATTTGACCCGTGACCCATATTAATAGGGCTATTTTCAAATTCAAACCCCAAAAATAAAAAGAAAAAATTCACCCCCAATAATTTTAACGTTGCATCTAGGAAATTCTTAGAACAGACACTATATCATTGCTGGGCGGTAGACAATCAATTAATATAAGCACCATAGGGTGCAGGAAAAGGGTAAACCACCGTTAAATCAGGGTGAGAATAGGAATTCATATCGAGATCCAAATATACACTATTGGAATAGTATGACTCTTGCTAGATCATCATCATCAACATTCATGCCATTTTCTCATATGGATGAGATGACCGGATGAATTCTATTTTTCCATTTTCTTTAGATTTAAGTTCTTGTCAGCCTCTTTGTGGCTTACCTTCTAGGTAAACAACTCTTCCTCTTCTAATCGTTGCATCGTCTGGTCTCCTTAGATCCAATGTAGGGTTTGCAAACGTCAAGTCAGAATAACAGCAGAACAATTTACCAGGCAGAAGAACCTTGCACATATTAGCCAAATACAGCATAACCTTACATATTGATTGCAAATACCATAGGTAAAATAGATTCATACGTAGACAGATACATTTATTAAACATAGAGGTTCATCTGATTCCATTCTAGTCCTAGACACCATGCATAGGTTCAGAACTCTTGAGCGCCAAAAACATTTGTAGTCATAATTTAGACAAAATTCACGCATTAACCTTTGGCTCCCATCCTGCAATTACATGCTCTTTCGCAGCCTTGGTTTTCTCAAATGACTCCCGAGAAAAAAGCAGCTGTTGAACAAGAACATAAATATCATTAACATTAGACAACTTAAACAGCATCCATTTTCATATATATAGATAGAGAGAGAGAGAGAGAGATACATGTATGTATATACATACATATATAGAGAGAGATGCTTGTTATTCCAATTCCAGCTGTAATAGAAGTTTTATATGTAACACAAATTACTTTAGTTTATAACCAAAAAGGGCTCATCCTTAATTTATTTGGATTATTTGCGAGTGTGAGAATTAGCCTGTCATCTGTTAATTTCGTATCCATAATGTTAACGAATCAGCAGCTAAGAAGATCAGAAGGATCTTCCATATGTCTGAGTCAGGAGGGACTAGGTGATTCTACGAGAAAATCTGGTAACCTAGTTGTAAATTTCTCTCACTCAATGGATTTTAATCTACCAGACTAAGTTCCAAGGTTTGTCCCTCTTAGGGTTTTTTTTGCATAAATCTAGTGCATTTTTGTGTGATTGCTTAATTTATTTATATTTGCCTATACTTTAACTAATTCACATTGCTCTGTCTTAGATCAATTGTTAAACTTAAATCAATTGTTGATAATTAAAATTGAACCAAACCCATTCAGCCCCATCTAGATCTATTTTGGTCTTAGCGCATTTAGACATATCAAATCCTTCATGTTTCTAGGAAGTCAGTCCTTGCCCATGTCAATCACATAATTGAAGCTACCACAGATGCTGATTAGGCTAGAATTTAATGAAGACGTGAAACAGGAATGGAGTATTGTACATGTAAACCTAATCGGTGTTACATGGCCTCTCCTATTTCTTTAACGTACTTATGTCGACGAGACACGACATATGAAATACGTGTCCAACACACGTTTCCAGATTCTGTAACTTTGAGATGGAAGAAGAAAAGATCCAATTGTATATCTGTTCGCGCGGTTTTTGTTCCCTACGCCGGTCGATGGACTCTTCGTGGACGTGCCAGAGTATTTGTACAAAATACCCAAAATATGTAATTGAACACCAGCCTATCCCTTTTTCCGATGGCTGACTCTCAGGCGATTGTGTGGGAGAGAGACTAGTAAGAACTCCCAGCAAGGTTCTTTTATGCCTTGTTTGTAGCAAGGACTTTTAGAGTGTCTAAAGAAATGCAACAGCTGATGAATGTTTGAATGGATGGAATGGCCGAGTGAAGACAGGCGGCAAGAACTTAATCGATCGCCGGCCGAACGTGATGGCGAGAACTTAATCAATCGCCATCAGCCAAACACAATGGCAAGAATTTAATCGATCGCCACTGAAACGTGATAGCAAGAATTTAATCAATTGCCATCAGCCAAGTAATGACAAGAATTTAATCAATTGTCACTACGATTCAATGGCAAGAATTTAATCAATTGCCATTGAATTGAAAGCCTAACTAAAATTGCGTAATTAAAATTGGCATAATTGAAATTGAAAGAAAGTAAATGGCTGAATTGAAATAGTTGACAATGATCTAATCAATTGCCATTAAATTGAAATAAAGAAATTGATAGGAAAAAATGACGTAGAGTCAATTGAAAACATTTTTAGTTGAAATGCATATTTTGTGGTGGTGCTGGACGAATTGGAAATGGAATACAATACTTCTATTTATAGAAGTTCTATCTCAACTTATTTTCCTAATTAATTGCTAGAAAATCTCTTTACTCCTTGATTTTCTTCACTTTATTACTCAAACTAAACCACGTTCCAGTAGTCTTTTGCGTCTCTTCTCTTCTTGTTTCAATAGGAAAGTCCTTGCTGAAATCTCTCCTTGATCCAGTCAAATGCAAGTTGTCGAATTGTTGCTGAAAAGTTGCTAAAGAAGTTGCTAATTTTTAGCAACTTCTTTCCTTATACTTGGTCACCGTTTCTTCTCTTAAATTGCCCAAAAGCCATTTATCGCTTTTATATTCATGACGCGGCTGCCTTTTGTATTTTTCCTTGTTCCATCTAACTAGAATTCCTATAAAATAGGAATTCAGTTGTCTGATTTCCTTAAAACTTTAGTCTTTCCTTTCCTGTTAATAACCCAACTTGAATAAAGTCAAATGTTTGTTGCTATATTTTAGCAACTGCCTTGTTAATGAAGTGGCTGAATAACTTTCTCCAATACTTGCTCCTGATATTTCTTAACTGGCTGATTCCCTTGACGCCATGTTAAAAATACTTATCAGCTTTTCATTGGTCCACGTCATCGCTGAGATGGCTGCCAAGTTTTGGTGCCAACAAATGCCCCCTAAATTTCAAATGTCTTATCGGCCACTCAGGCCGATTAGATTTTTGGAATTTTTAAAACATGAAAGAAACTTGCAGCCAACAAGCTTCTAGACTTTATTTCTTCCGAACCACCTCTAAGTTGGTCTTTATTTTGCGTCAACCAGGACTGGCCGATCCTGGTTCTTCTATTATTCCCACAAAGATGGCTGATACCCCTCAAAATATTGGCCATTTATAAACCTATGATAGACCTCACCATTGAAGTTTCCCAACTCTACTAGTAAGGCATGATCGTGATCGGCCGGGATCAAGCAGTTATGTAATGTCATTTGGGCCGATCTAACTGGTTTCTGTTTTGAAAGAACAAAATTTTGCCAGTATGGAGCTTTTCTGATGGCTGATCCTCTTGAATTTTTATACTCCCATGGAGCTTCTGAAAGTACGCCATCCCATGTTTTTGAATAATCATTTTCTTTGATGACTTCAGCTATATTAGCCAAAAATACCAAAAATAGTATTTCTTTTGTGGCAGATTTTTTATCTGTCGGGTAAGCTTTCAGAATGTCAGCAGCCATGTTGGCCTGACGACTCCTTAATTCTTTATTTGGCACCTCAACAGCTAGCCGATGAAGCATTATCCACGGCCAAAATACCTTTCTGATTAACCCATCAGCCAGACTTCTTTTCATTGTGGCCGATAGTGGTCGCCCCATTTTATTTGTTCTTAACAGAACATGATTCTCTTTGTGTAGCACTGCATCGGCCATGCAAAATTTTGCATTAATTGGCCGATTCATTTTCTTCCGCGAATTTCTTCTCCACTTAACCCTTTTTAGTTTCCATCCCCGCTTTCTTTTCTTGAAATTCAGTTGAGGACGACAAGCTAAAAGAATTCTCTCAGCCAATGATGATTCTGGCTGAGGATTAGATACCACTCTCGTTCAAGCATTCTGGTAATCTGGCCGATTTGATCCTGAAATTCTTTTACCTTTCCATTTAGGGCAACAATCATGTTGTATGAGAGCCTTGACATTCGGAATGGCTGATGGTGTACTCTCGGTAACCTTAGGCTAATTCCCTTCATCAACCTTCCTTTTGGGAGCCTGGCCGATCACATTACTACCTGGTAAGAAAATATCATTGTCGACCTCCATGACTTCATCATCTGCTCCCTCTTTGGCAGATATGGTAGATGTTTGAGTGTCGAATGTGGCTGATTTTGGCTTTTTGTACATTGGTCGACCTATTCGCTTAAGGCCATTACCATATTCTTGCTTAATAGGATCAGCCAACTGAACCTTATCGACCGTCGTTGGCTGATTAAGATAATCAATGACCGGTCGATCTTGATTTACCACCAGCGGCTGATAATAATTCGGCCAGCCTTCTGGCTTATCATTGATCATTTTTTCAATGATCTCTATTAAAATTTTGTTTGAAGATTCGGCTTGGCCATTTGCTTGAGCATAGTATGGCGTAGAGGCTGACATATGAATATTCATGTTATGGCCGAATTGTAGTACATCAGTTACCCTAAATACTGTTGCATTGTCTGAAACAAATGTTTCTGGAATCCCAAATCTGTGGATGATGTTTTGTTCCATGAAATTAATCACTGTTTGCTGATTAACCGCTTTGCATGCCTTGGCCTCAACCCATTTAGTAAAATAATCTGTGGCAACAATCACCCAGTGATGGCCTTCGCTTGATGGTGGATTAATTTTACCAATAAGGTCAAGGCCCCAACCTCTGAATGGCCAAAGTTTGATTATTGGCTGCAATTCTTTTGCTGGTACATTTTGAATCGGCCCGTGTCTTTGACAAGCTTGACAACCTTTTGAGTAATCTATGCAATCTTTCCTCATTCTCGGCCAATAATATCCATACCTGCGAATCAGCCATCTCATTTTAATCCCAGC
This sequence comes from Cornus florida, assembly GCF_030987335.1. Classification (NCBI taxonomy): domain Eukaryota; kingdom Viridiplantae; phylum Streptophyta; class Magnoliopsida; order Cornales; family Cornaceae; genus Cornus; species Cornus florida. The sequence goes on along the minus strand of NW_026775576.1, from coordinate 72,109,911 downwards.
TTGGTGAGCCCCACAGCTGCCCTCATGTACCTCAGCCATAACCTGAAGTGATTCATCCTTGCTTATGCATTGTAGTAAGAGCCCATCTTCTAACCCTTTTCTGTATAGATCCCCATCTAGAAGCACAAAGTTGATCGCTTTTCTTTTAATACTTCTATCAGCCTTGATGTTTGGATTTCGAAGGAACATTATAAATGGTATCCTCCAGTCATCGTCGGCCAAATCTTCTACATCAATTGTCCAAGTATCAAACATAGTATTTCTCAATTCGGCCGATGGCAAAGATCTTCGTATTATCTTTATCAACTGATCTTCTATTCCGGCTGGTACTCTTATTCCAGAGGCTGCTTGAGCCATGCTGTTGGCCTCCTTATTCTGCCCTCTCGGCCAGAACTTAAGTTGAACATTATCAAATTGATTAATTAATGAAGTGGCCAGAGAATGAAACGGCCTTAATTGCCAACTTAGGCACTTAAAATCTTCAGAAATTTGGCTAAGGACTAAGTTTGAATCTCCCAAAATCTTTACATCTCTAACAGCCATTTCAATTAAAATCTCCAGGCCGATTATAAGCGCTTCATATTCGGTCTGGTTATTTGAACATTTAAAATCTAAAAAGAAAGAGAATGAAGCCTTTCTGCCAGCTGGCGAAATAATAACAATACCTGCTCCTGCTCCATCAGCCATGCTTGATCCATCAAACATCAAGATCCAAGGAGTTAAGAATATAGCTGATGACTCCAATTCATCATAAACCCATGGATCAATATCAGTTGAAGGATGATCGGCCAAAAAATCAGCCAGAACCCTTCCTTTTACTGATTTTTGTGAGACGTAGATAAAATTGAATTCCATCAAAGCCAAAGCCCACTTACCTATTCGGCCAGTGATCAATGGCCTTGATAGCATATACTTGATTACGTTAGTCTGACAAAGAATGTAAACATCAACAGGCCGCATGTATACTCTTAACTTCATGGCCGAATAGTACAAAGATAAACAAAGCTTCTCAATTGAGGAATATCTGCATTCTACATCAGTTAGTACTCTACTCAGGTAGTAGACAGCCTGCTCCTTTCCATGTTCATTGTCTTGTGCGAGCATACTACCAATTGATTCTTCTGCGGCCGATAAATAAAGCTTTAACGGCCACTTCTTTCTTGGAGGCATTACAACCGGGGGGTTTGCCAAATACTCTTTTATTTTGTCAAAGGCCTTCTGATGGGATTCGTCCCAATGAAATTTCTCATGTGACTTTAATTTCACTAAAGTCGAAAAGACATGCACTCGGCCAGCATGGTTAGAAATAAATCTTCTAAGAAAACCTACCTGGCCGAGGAACCTTTGCACTTGTTTTTTGTTGGCTGGGGCCCTAGCATTTATAATAGCTTTGACCTTGTTCTGATCAACTTCAATACCTCGTTTATGTACCAAGAACCCCAAGAAATTCCCGGCTGAAACTCCAAATGCACACTTCAATGGGTTCATTTTCAATTTGTGAATCCTCATCCTTTCAAAGGCCCTTTTCAAGTGTTCCAAATGCTGTCTCTTGGCCGATGATTTCACAACCACATCATCTATATAAATTTCCATGAATCGGCCAATCATATCATGAAAGATAGAATTCATTGCCCTTTGATAAGTAGCCCCGGCATTTTTTAGGCCAAATGGCATCACAATCCACTCAAAAGTACCAATTGACCCAGGACATCTAAAAGCCGTTTTATGAACATCCTCCTTGGCTAAATAGATTTGATTATAACCTGAATGGCCGTCCATAAAAGACAATATTTCATGTTTAGCGGCCGAATCAATAAGTTGATCGGCCACAGGCATTGGATACTCATCTTTTGGAGTGGCATTATTTAAATTACGAAAATCCACACAAACTCTAAGTTTGCCATTCTTCTTCATTACAGGAACAACATTAGACAACCATTCAACATACCTAACTGTTCGAATAAATCCTGCCTTAAGAAGTCTTTCAATTTCTTCTTTAATTTTGAGCATTACTTCCAAAGACATCCTTCTTGGTGGTTGTTTATATGGCTGAAAATCTTTCTTGATCGGTAATCTATGTTCTACCAATTTTCTAGACAGGCAAGGCATCTCTTCATAACTCCAAGCAAAGCAATCCTTATATTCATTTAATAATTTAATCAAATCGGCCTGGAATTTAGGCTCAAGCAAAGCACTAACAAATAATGGCCGATTATCTTTTTTAGTACCAACATTTATTTCCAATAAAGGATCTTGCACCTCTGCTTTATTATCTTCCATCCTGGAAGGGGCTGACTCCAAATCTTCAAGTTAGATTGCATCCAGTTTTTCGAAACCTTCTTCAATTATATCGGCCGTGATGGCCGATACCTCTTCATATAGTTGTTCTTCTCTGGCCAGTCTCTTCTCAACCAGATATGCTTTCAGTCTGATGCAAGCAGCCCTGAAAGCTTGCCGCTTCTTTTCTTCATTGGTTTTGTGATCCATCAGTAACATCTTCAATGTCCTTGATGGTCGACCTGAAAATATCAATTTTCGGCCGAGCTGCTTCTGACAATAATTCTTTAATATCAGCATTAATTAAATTCTTCTTCATTGTTGCCGCTGCTGGTCGTCCCATCCTGTTAATGCCAATAAATTTGATAGGTACAACAGTTTCATCATAAAGTGCAGCCTCAGCCGAATACACCCTAGCTATAAAGGGTTTGTTATCGGCCTCAACAATTTTTACCTCATTTCCATCCCAAAAAATCAACATTTGATGCAAGGTTGATGGGATGCACATGTTAGGATGAATTTAATCTCGGCCTAAAAGGAGATTATAGGCCGCGGTTGAATCAATGATAAAGAAAGCCGTAAAGGATGTCTTACCGCCAATAGTAATTTCCAAAGGTAGAATACCTTTGGTGTTACTAGATCCTCCATTAAAACCACTGATGGCCACGTCCGTTGGAACTACATCATCCATGGTTTTACCCAATTTCTTCAAAGTAGTTGATGGAATGACATTCACCACCGAACCATTGTCAACCAAAACCCTATTGATTGGCTGACCCTCAACCCATACTTTAACATACAACGGCCTCAACTGCTGTGTCATGGACAAAGGTGGTTTTTCAAAAATGATTTTATCGGCCTTAGATGGCTGATCCTGAGAGATCAATCCTATCCCGGCCGATGAACTTGTCGAATCGTTCTTAATTTCTGAAGATTCAACCTTTTCCTCCTGCTTGGCTGACTCAACATCCCTGTTCACCGTTGGTTCTATCCTTGCTTCAAACACAGAAGGCAAAACAAATACCATGTTACAATTTACCTTATCCGGGAGAGAACCAAAACGAATTCTGTACTTGGCCGCATGCTTTGGATCCTGGTCGGGCTGATCATCTTTTTCTTCATAAAAGCATGCCTTATTCTCAAATGATGTAGCGACCTCCATGTCTTCAGCCACCACTGGTTCATTTTTTCTTTCTAGTTGATCATGGTCGATCTTGTCTTCTTTCCTTTTGAGTTCTGCATTTTTCCTTTGCATCCTCCTTTTTTGAGTACGTGTAGGAGGCTGCTTAGGAAACTTTGGGTGACTTACTCGAGTCCATCTGCCATGGTCAACCAAAGGAGGTCTAACCGTTCTTACACGACTAGATTCTTCTCCTTTTTGAACCCATATTTCTGACTGAATTGTTGGTTTCCTTTTGAAACTAGGATAAAAATGTTGTTCTGGCAGGACTCTATCGGCCATCGATGACCGAATGATTCTCACTGCCCTCGGCCCATTTTCTCTAAATATTGATCGATTGATTTCTTCGTGATTCTGTCTAGGCTGATGGCCTAACCTTTCATGGACACTGCGCTTTCTGGTTGATTGGAAATAGCCCCTCTTGTCTGAGTCATTCCTTCGACCTTTGCAATTTGGACAACAACCATGGTTGATGAGGGCAATTTGAGCTTCTCTTAACTGAGTTTCCAAGTCCTTAACTTTCTGCTCATCATTACTGGCCGATGAACTACCAAGAACTTTTGGTAATCTTTCCTGTCTACCATTATCAGCGGCTTTTTCAGTTGCCAGGCTGATTACATTGGTACTGACAATATTAGGAAATGGATCGCCATCGACCCCTATTACATCTGGCTTCTTTTCAGGGAATTTCAATACACCTTCATCGATAGATTTCTGCAATACATTTCTAAATACATAACAATTGTTAGTAGTATGATTCCATGAATTATGAAATTTGCAGAACTCTCTTCCTTTTAAATCATTGGTAGATGGTATATTGTGTCCTTTTGGCAGAACGATTTGTTTGTCGGCCAACAAATGATCAAAAATTTGTTCTGTTTTGGCCAGATCAAACGTATAAACCTTACCAGTATCAGCCGTACCCTTCCTGGCTGATGAAGTCGATGGCTGAGTACCACTGGTGGATACATTTTGTTTTGTTAAAGCATCACATACATAAGGTTTCTTTAGAATGACTTCGGCCAAATTAGCTTCAAAATCTTCCTCTTCGACCATATCAGTTGAATAAACTTCATAGTTGGGGTCCCTATAGTACGTACCTTTAGAGGAATTTTTTCGTTCTTTCTCCTCTTTGAGAACCAACTCATACCTGGTAGCTTTCTCGGCCAGGTCATACATGTCACGAAATGGAACTCCTTCAAACCTCTTCCGAAGTTCAAAATCAAGGCCGTTCAAAGCCAAACGAATGTACTCCTGTTCTGGAAGAGGTACACGACATCTTAATCTTGCTCTCCTGAATCTTGCAATGAATGTCTCGACCGATTCACTAGGCAATTGACTTAGCCTGGATAAATCGGCCAGAGTAGGTTCTGTCTCCGTACGGTAGAACTGATTGTGGAATAATTCCTCCATCTGTGGCCAATTAAAAACAGAGTTAGGAGGTAGACGAATATACCACGAAAAAGCTGCCCCTGTCAAAGAGTTAGGAAAAAGTCTCAATTTCAACCACGGGCTAACACTGGCCTCTCCACATTGAACCGTGAATCGGCCAATGTGTTCCACGGTCGATTGAGTCCCCTCTCCACTAAAGGTTACAAAGTCAGGGACTTTATATCCTCTAGGGAACTTAACTTGGTCTACCACTTCTGGATAAGGAGTTCTATAAATTGGTCGGCCGGCACCTCTAAGTTCCAAGCCATATTCTTCTGTGAGTAAATCAGCTAATTGTCTTCTATCTAACATGACTTGAGGTTGCTGATTTAATATTGGTGGTACCTGATTAAAAACTGGCGGCTGATTAGCCGCTGGTTGATAGCAATTCGGCCAATCATGTGGCTGATTAGCCATATTCTGCCCCTCGAGCCCTAGCTGTGGCGGCACATAGGGTTCGGTGGCCTCCACCTGATCTGATTGCCCCCCGAGTTCAAAGGCATCCGAGGAGGGTTTAGTAGAATTACCTGTGGCTGCGAACCTGCTACTGGTGGCTAATTAGAACCTGCCAACGTAGGCTGAGGATAGCTTTCTACCCAGGTGAGTAGCGTATGAACCGGCTGACTTGATGTTGCAACTGGTTGGAGTGTCACTATTGGCGGCCATGGCTGTGATGTTTCAATGGCCCTCTCTGGCCGAGCAGCTTGGGATAGATTCGGCTGAGAAGCCGATTCCTGATTGTTGGAGCTGCTAGCTTGAGTCGGCTTGTTCAAAATAAAGGCTGAGAGTTGGGACATATTTTCATGCAAGTCGTTGTAGCGTGCTCCCATCCTTCCCATTGCATCTACCAAGGAGCTAACCTGTGCTTGAAGTACGGCTAACTCATCAGTAGGACCTGCTGCAGAGTTCTCAGCCTGTACTGGCTGATCGCCTTCCTCCAAATCTTCATCAGTAGCCACGGCCTTAGAATTTTTTGTGGGCCGCGGCATATTTGCCTCTTTTATAACACTCTAGTAGCGGTCCCACCGGGCGTGCCAAAACGTGTTCGCGCGGTTTTTGTTCCCTACGCCGGTCGATGGACTCTTCGCGGGCGTGCCAGAGTATTTGTACAAAATACCCAAAATATGTAATTGAACACCAGCCTATCCCTTTTTCCGATGGCTGACTCTCAGGCGATTGTGTGGGAGAGAGACTAGTAAGAACTCCCAGCAAGGTTCTTTTATGCCTTGTTTGTAGCAAGGACTTTTAGAGTGTCTAAAGATTTGCAACGGCTGATGAATGTTTGAATGGATGGAATGGCCGAGTGAAGACAGGCGGCAAGAACTTAATCGATCGCCGGCCGAACGTGATGGCGAGAACTTAATCAATCGCCATCAGCCAAACACAATGGCAAGAATTTAATCGATCGCCACTGAAACGTGATAGCAAGAATTTAATCAATTGCCATCAGCCAAGTAATGACAAGAATTTAATCAATTGTCACTGCGATTCAATGGCAAGAATTTAATCAATTGTCATTGAATTGAAAGCCCAACTAAAATTGCGTAATTAAAATTGGCATAATTGAAATTGAAAGAAAGTAAATGGCTGAATTGAAATAGTTGACAATGATCTAATCAATTGCCATTAAATTGAAATAAACATTTTTAGTTGAAATGCATATTTTGTGGTGGTGCTGGACGAATTGGAAATGGAATACAATACTTCTATTTATAGAAGTTCTATCTCAACTTATTTTCCTAATTAATTGCTAGAAAATCTCTTTGCTCCTTGATTTTCTTCACTTTATTACTCAAACTAAACCACGTTCCAGTAGTCTTTTGCGTCTCTTCTCTTCTTGTTTCAATAGGAAAGTCCTTGCTGAAATCTCTCCTTGATCCAGTCAAATGCAAGTTGTCGAATTGTTGTTGAAAAGTTGCTAAAGAAGTTGCTGGAAAGTTGCTAATTTTTAGCAACTTCTTTCCTTATACTTGGTCACCGTTTCTTCCCTTAAATTGCCCAAAAGCCATTTATCGCTTTTATATTCATGACGCGGCTGCCTTTTGTATTTTTCCTTGTTCCATCCAACTAGAATTCCTATAAAATAGGAATTCAGTTGTCTGATTTCCTTAAAACTTTAGTCTTTCCTTTCCTGTTAATAACCCAACTTGAATAAAGTCAAATGTTTGTTGCTATATTTTAGCAACTGCCTTGTTAATGAAGTGGCTGAATAACTTTCTCCAATACTTGCTCCTGATATTTCTTAACTGGCTGATTCCCTTGACGCCATGTTAAAAATACTTATCAGCTTTTCATTGGTCCACGTCATCGTTGAGATGGCTGCCAAGTTTTGGTGCCAACAATATCAAAGAATTCCTACTTCTAAGATAGACAGAATCTATATTTTTCCACCATATTCACTTAAATTCCATTTATTTTTAAGTATATTTTACAGAATAACAGCATCATATGTTACACTTTTATATAGCATATTTGTTTTTAAATATGAAAGACGTGTTCAAATACCCGTATCCAAATTTTAGACATGTTTCAAGCTGAATCCACGTGTCCTAAGATTTAGGATTCAAGGAGGTCCAACAATTAGACACACACTCGCACTACATGACTTAAGTCTAGGTAAGGTAGATCCCATTGATTGTAATTCTGACAGTTGATATGCTAACTTGTTCATGAACATGTAACTTCCGCATAGCACTTTTGAACACAAATACGTATGGGCATGGACCAATCGTCCCTTTGCTAGCCCATCAGCCACTCCTTACCTCACAGGAAAGAAAGAATAAAGGAAAATAGTTGAACAAAGTCTAGAAAAAGGAAACAAAAGTTCCCAGTTGATGAAGAGCCTAGAGGTATCACCACAACCCTGGCTAATCCAGAAATGCACTAGTGCAGCGACATTGACCATATTTTGTACAGATAACTGCAGATCACTAGAAAATTGACACACGACAGTGATTTGAACTTAAAGTGGCTTCGATATATCTTTCAAAATATTCTTTTTAGATGACAAGTGCAACCAGCTACCCAGATAGTACCATGTGCCATAACACAAACAGAAGCATCAAATGGTGCAAATCAGTAAAGTGTTCACGCATATGCTAGATGTGTGTGTGCGAAAGGAGAGGGGGAGAGAGGGTATTATAACGCCTAAAATAAGCCAAGAACGGAGAGTAAACAACACTTCTATAACATTAGTTTGAGGGGCCGCAGGGGGAGGGGGTGGATTCGCATCTTTAATGCACATGTTGCAAAAGAAAGTGTTATGACAAATGCAACGAACTCAAGTTGAACCAAGAATCATGACAGAAATTAAACACGCCACACAAAGAACATAAAGATTTATACGTGGTACGGCAACAGCCTACGTCCACGGTTGGGATCCGGCGAAAGTTTTCACTATATGTAAAATCGGATATTACAAGTTTTCAGCCCCACTCTGTTTCTGTACAAATATTCTCTCTCGTCCACCACTCCAAACCCTAAGCGCCCTTACATATCGGGCTACAAGAGACTAATTAGAGTCCACGAACCATGAGCAAAAAATGGGTCAAAAATTTTCCTCGGCCTCTTGGGCCCACACAAAGCTCATCCAACGGGTTGTCGGGTTATAAGACACCAAATTCGGGCCACAATATCACAGAAAAAATTGCCTGAGTATGTTCCTACTTCAAAATTCAAATAAGCCGTCCAAATTGCACTCACAAACTTTAAGGAATGCCCAACCCCGTTTGTATTGGATAAAGGTAAGGATGATGATGAAACTTCCCACACAGTTTATTGAACTAAAGTTATGTTCAATATAAAGTTTGTAATTCTTTTTTTTTCCAGATTGGATGAATTTTGGTAAAAAGTTCTCCAAACATGGATGTGCATGCACATGCACACACACAAAATAAGAAAAAATTTGCAATGACAAGAAACTAACTGCATACCTTCATGTAATTACGGACATGAACCAAGCTTTCAGGGACAGTCCACTTCTTGAAATGGCCAAGAGCCACCTCGAGATGGTACAGTTTCGGTGCCAAACTTAAATCAACAGCGGAAATATTTTCCCCATTTATGTAGGGTCCCTGAGTATATCAACTAATTAAGAAGTGCTGATTTCTAAAGCAAACAATCGAGTCCAAATTTTGACTCCTTCATATATGATACTTAAATGCTTTTGTCTACACACTTACATGTGCCTTGAGATGTTCATCCAATGCTTTCAACTCATCAAGCAAAGCCTGCTCTGAACCATCGCTGGGATCCTTGCTCTTCAAGAACTTGACAAATGCAGGGAATATTTTGGACCCTCTACAATCTCTCAGTAGGCAGATAAAAAATATCGGTAAAGAAGCATTCAAAATTCAGATCAAGCCCCCAAAAAAATGACTTTGGAAAAGAAAACACGGGGCTTCTTTGATGGCAGTTTCTGAAAACAGGTATTTGTTCTTCAAGAAATATTGAAGTAAAAAGTTAAAAAGTTATTTGGCTCATTGTTTTTCAATTCTATAATTAATTATTATTAAACTGATTAAGATTGGGGAGGGCAAGGGGGGAATCAAGTTCCTGGAACATTAGTGAAATTTCTGTTATCTGCCTTCCGTTTTCCAGTTAAAAGTAGTAAAATGAGTTAAAGCTCAAAATTCACTAAGCCGAACAGGATTTCAATTTCCATACAGCAATTCCTTTTGCTGACACCCAAAAAGAAAAGTAACTTATGAAATAACAAACAAATGCAGGATCAAAAGATATCCTAAAGCATGAAACTCTGAGTTCTAAGCAAAATATGGATTCGTGCTGAACCCATGACAATTTATAAAGAAATAACTATGAATCTACTTTGAACTTGGAAGGCTAAAAGAGGAACGTATAAACAAGGACAAAAAGAGATAAAAACACCAGGCCATTCTACCAAGCAGGACTAAGGGCCCGTTTACTAACAAGAAGTAATTCGTACTTTTACTTTTTTCAAAATCAAAATTATAATTTTGAATTCTTGGGTTGAAACAGAAAGTAAAATAAGGTTTAGTAACGCTGACTATTTTCATAAATTTAAAAGTAAAATAGAGAGAGTGTGTTTAATAAAAATTGTGTTTTGGCTTTTGTTTCCTGACTTGGGAATATAGTTAGTTGTATTTAGAGACTTAAAATACTTGCATATTATTTGTTAGAAAATTGAAATTTCATGTAATAAACCTTATAATAAGAAGTTAAAAGTACAATCAAAATAGAAGTGTATGGATAATTTGAACTCCAATCCCCAAGGGGTGTACTAGTTGGGAAAGACTTGAGGCCTAGTGCCTTATGGAGCTTCAGGTCTCAGGATCGATTCTTGCTAGGTGCAAACAATTCCTTGGAGGGAGTGTGTGAGTACCAACTAGGAAAAAAAAATTAATAATAATTTGAACTCCAATTAATTGAACCATACCAAGTATTGGTATGATCATGTCATGATAAAATGTTTCATGCCTCAATTTTGCATCCGATGGTAAACAAGGAGACTCTCTTTATACTCTCCATATGTGACATTAGCTCTCAAGATTGAATTCCAACAAATCAAATTCAAATTGCACTCAATTGGGGTGGTTTCAAATTCTTCCCGAGTATTCTCAATCTGGGAGGTTTCAAATACTTCCCGACTATCTTCAATTTCAGTGGTTTCAAATGGTATTGCACTACCGTAGAAGTGATCAAAGAAATTGAAGATTTCACTGTGGGTGTTGGAGAAGGCTTGCCTTGATCTGGGTTCGATTATGGTGATTAGTTATAGAGACCCAAAGGCTTAAATTTAATGGGTAGAAGAGTTTGGGCAGATGTAGATATGGTGGGTTCGAAATGAGAAGCCTTGAAGAACAAACATAAAGAATGAAGGTTATAAGATTTTTGAAGCCTTCGGTGGCGTCGTCCATCACCGGTGGTTGAGACCAACAGTGGGAGATGAATAAGGCTAGAGAGAAGAATGAGTCCAGACGTTGCTGGAATGGAGATGAGAGACAGTGATGTTGTTGTCAAATTGTTAGTGGTTGTCTCCAGTGGTGTTGTCCGTCGCCGGTAGATTCAGGGATGAGATACTGGTTCGAAGAGAGAGCGTGGAGAAGATAGAGTGGTGAGCACAGGGAGAAGAGAGCAGATGTTATAAACGAGATGGCATGCTTAACTTAGTCGATTTTATTTGGGATGAACAGTGTCCTGTGTGGTAACAGTGTAGGAATCAATTTCCTGCCAGTCGAAAGTATGGAAAGCATCAAAAAGTCACTTTTCACTTTCTTCGTTAAAACTGATTTCACTTTCTCTTTTTAGAATTCAGAATCAGTATTAAACATAATTTTACTTTTATTTCTACTTTTTTAGAATTGAACAGGCCCTAAACAAAATAAGCATATTTGTTTTGAAAACCAGCTCTGAAAATCCTGAGAATTAAAAGCATGACGACCATGTTCTGGTTGTCTTAAGCTTACTGTTGAAAGCAAATAAAATTGTTATACATAGTTGCCAGGAAATGGTCTTTTATTGCGACAATTTTAAGAAACCGTTTTCAAACTGGCTTTCAGTTTTTCATTTTTTAGAACAAAAAACTGTTTCTAGAAACAATAACATCAGACTTAATTTTTGCTAGATCCACCAATACACATATAAAATTAAAATCATCAACTAAGAAGATTATGTCTAAGAACTACAAAAGGACATTATGGTTTAATTAACATACAAATCCTCTGGAAATGGTCTGAGATTATGTGTGTGTGGAAAGAGTGAGTTTGTGAGTGAGAGAGAGAGAAGATGCATACACAGAGGACAATTCTGGGGGAGGAGAGAGAGGAGGGTCGGGGTGATTTTCTTCAATAATTCCAACAATGACATCAGAATCAGGAACCCATTTGTCGTCGGATTTGATCACTGGCACTTTCCCTTCTGGGTTGGCCTCCAAAAACCTAACAATCACCAATCACAACAGAAATAACACAAACCCAATAGTTTAATACACATTAAAAAAAACACACACACACAACACACAAACATGTTTTCAGAAAACAAAAAAGCACTCAAATTTACCACTGGGGTTTGTCGCTGGTATTGATCAGATGAATCTTGTAAGGGATTTTCTTCTCCTCCAAAGTCAGAAGTACCCTTTGGCTAAATGGACCTAAAACCCAGAAACAAACACATCACGCACAAATTTGTTGCAAGATCATAGAAATCTAACCACAACCCATGAAACAATTGATCATGTATATATTATATGTGTGTGTGTTTATTTGTGTGTATGTTTAGCTGAAACTCAGAAAGCATCACATCACCCACAAATTTGTTACAAGAATCACATATATCTAACCACAATCCACGAGACAATTGATTATATATATATAAATATATGTATGTTTGTTCATGTGTATGTGTGTTTGTTTGTGCACATTAGATAGAGAGCTGGGTGAGAGATCTTACAGTCTCCAAGAATTTCAGGAGCACCCACTGCAGCCTTAGCACAGACCTCCACACCCATTGTTGAGAGAGTTGTTCGTAGTATCTGATGAAGTATAGGAGAACAAGAGATAACATGAATCCCACTATCACTATATAATATATAGATTGATAATGTAGATAGGGAATGTTACATCAATAAATGTTTTTTTGTCAACAATCAATAAACATTTTGTTTTTTTATTTTTATTTTTCCCTGCTAGAAGGTTCTGGTATTTCCTGCCAACCACAAATTACAAAAACAGAGAAAAACTTCCGCAATAAATTGTATCTATATTTTAAGTAATAAAAAATCTCTGTAAATATACATTTCATGAATCACGACTAAAAATAATAAAGCTTAATATACATGAAAAATGAATAAATCAATTCAAATGTCTATTCTGAATTGTCGCCTTTTTTAAGAAAATCGTCCAGCATTAATAAACATATTTTTTGTTTTGAAATCTTTTTTCTAATAATGATAAAATATAAGAACATATATATAATTTTATTTTTAAGTTCAAACAAATGCATACACTCACAATTTTATCCATAACAAAATTTAAAGAAGAAGAGATTATACTAAATGAATTAATAATTAAAATGTTATTGACACTAAAATAATATATATATATTAAAATAGTAGTATATTAGTATAGATAATTATAAGCACATTTCTCATTTTTCTATAATCAAAACATCTTTTATACTATAGTTGGTTGGAAAGAATGATTAAGAAAGAATGGAAGAAAAGGGCATCGATCATCCCGCTTAACACCTGTTTTTGTAAAGTTTTTTTATTCCTTAAAAATTAAAGAACAGAGGAGGGAGTAAAATAAAAATTCTCCTGCAAATAATGTCAATTTTAACATTTAATTACTTACAAAATCACTTATTAAATCTTACATAAATTGTTTTATATCAATAATAAGAATATAGTGATAAAAAAAATACTAATAAAAATTATTAGGCTATGTTTGGTTGTATGAAATTGAAGTTTTAGAATTGAAATTGATAGAATTTTAATTAAAAAATTAAAAGAATTAGTTCAATTTTCTGATTTACTTTTATCAAATTTCACCAATTTTAATTTTAGGATCTCAATTTTATGAAGTCAAATGTAGTTTTATTTTCTTCTTAATTTTTATTATTCATTTCATTCAATCACACAAAAAGTGATGGACATTTTTATTTTTTTTAAATGCCTCATTCATTCCTTCCTGAATATATATATATATATAACAAATTAAAATTGATATATCAGTGTAAATCAATGTGCAAAACAACTGAATTGTGAGAGTCTAAATGGAATGAATTATACATGTTTGAATCATGAGCCATTTTGCGTCCAGGTTCACTACTAATGAAGCTTATACCATTCTCTCTTTCTTTCTTAATTAAGGGCAATGAAATTTTTTTTTTTTAAATCATGTTTGAGACTTTTCATCCACATATGATGGAGGTTAATGCCTAAAAATAAAAACTACTTTTTTTTATAAAGAAAGTAAGAAAGATTAGAAATTAAATTAGTAGTTAGTAGATTTAAAGAGTCAAAGTTTATCATTCTAAGGTTTATAGAAGGTGCTAACCCACTAAATTATGATTAGTATTTACTTAAAGTATAAATTGTGCTTAGGTCAATATTTTACTCCAATCATTAGAATAAAGTGGAACGTTTTACAAATGTTCAATTGACTTTATGGTGTCACTTATTTGGGGGTTCTCAACATATGTGGTTGAAATCAAACGGTCCGCATTAATTTTGGGGTCACCTAATTGTCAACATGTGTGAGAAAATAAGTTCACTTGTGTACATTTTCTAACACTCAATTATATATTCCCCTTTTTATAATGGCATGACAATACTAAAAGCAAAAGCATGAGAATGACGTGCGTCTCCACTACTTTAATTCTATCACATTGGAATGGTCAGGCCAAAAAAAAAATAAAAAATAAAAAAAAGTCACATTTGAATATACTAAGTAATATCTGCCACTTCTTGTGTGCCGTCACTTATCACATTTTAATCACCTTTCCTTTTTTTATATGTTATATTCCTTCCACTGATGAATATATTTCAACACTTTTTACTTGCTAGTCTTTAGAAAATGGAACCTCTGCCTATTAGTGTTGCCTACACACCCCAGTCAACATAGAAAGTTTGTTGAACAAAGTATGTGTGGACTTTCTCAATTCCCAACTCCCAAGTCTCAAGTAGTATAGCATGTTTGACAAGTGATCGATCCGTTCGTAATCATTAAAATAATATAATAGTGCAATATATGTGTATCTTCTTAAATTAACTAGTTTGATCGATTTATATTAATATTCTTTTAATATCGTTACATCGCAATTATAAGCAATATCGTGACGGTATGATATTGTGACTGCGAAGTGCAAACCATGAATACCATAAGCTATAGCCTCCATTAATAATAATATACAACCAATTTATGCTAATGCAAGACAATTCTATGAGTTGTGCCACAAAATTTATTCTTGTATGATAATTTTTCATTTTATATCAAGTTAAACAACTTTTAGAATATTTTGTTGTTTTTCCCTGTGAGTGCAAATTCATTTTATAGGTCGAAAATTTTGTTTTATTTGGTAACCTTTTGATTTCATGAAGAATAGTGATAATCACATATAACAGTTATAATAAATTGTCTAACCGAATGATTTTGAATCGTTACTTATGCAAAATACAAGCAAGTGAAGGGTTCCATTCGATTTTGAGGCTTTTTCAGTTCATACGGAGAATCATCTATTTTGGAATAAAAACTAGACTCTAAAACCACTTTCCTTAGTTCAAGATAGCGGTTTGCGAGTGATCACTCAAACGAACAACCAGTGGATGCATCGATCCTACTAAGTTTCATCATATATAAGATGAATGATATCGGGCACCACGTGCATCGAAACCCCTAGATGACCAATTAAAAGTAATAGGTCTGACAATTCACTACAACTATTTGACGTAAAAATCATTTTTCTTTCACAAATGAACAATATTTGCCTACTAACCGGTGAGTAAGTCTCCTGATTACAAAATTAAAAAGTAAGGATGACATACTCACCAGCAAGTAGACAAGTATTATCCTTCACAAATTTTGAATGTTCAAATAGAATTCTTATAATTAGAATACATGGAATTAAAAATGGGTTTTGGATTTGATGTTAGGAATAAATTAACGGAACTTGATGGGATCTGAAAAAATAAATCCAATAATTAATTTTTCTCTTTCCAGTCCTAGATTCCAAAGCAATATATTTTTAACTCAAACTAGCAACACTTTTATTGTCGTCAGATCACTCTACCTATCTGGAATAAATTCGTTGAAAACTTGACATGACATTAAATGAAAGACTAAATTCTAAAGGAAGGAACGTTGGTGTAATGTTACATATCCACCTAGACCATCTAACACAAGTCCAATTGGAGAACATCTAAGTGGTGCAGTCAGTCCCTTTCGTTCTCCAAGTGGGCTTGCAAATTGAGTTTAAATTGCTTTGGAATTTTTCTATTTTTAAATTTAAATTTATTTATTTTTTACAAGCCCACCTAACAAGTTTCAGGGATAAATCCAAAATACATCAGCAACAACCATACAAATCCCACAAAGATCAATTTGAATTTATTTATTTTTTACAAGCCCACCTAACAAGTTTCAGGGATAAATCCAAAATACATCCGCAACAACCATTAAAATCCCACAAAGATCCAAATTGCTCATTGTTAGGATTCGAACCCAATCCATCACGTACCAGCCCAGGTTCTTGTCAGCGCTAGGTCACATTGATCAAGGCCCAGTCCCGATCAAAGTATTGCGTTGGCCGCACGTGAAGGTGATTTGGCGCGCGTGTCGCTTCGTACGACGATACCTGGCATCAATTTTTTTTTAAAATAACTGAATATTGCTATATCCACTCCCAACTTTCTACATCCAATATTCAATATTCCGTGTGGTCCTATATTTCCCTTTCCCCATAAATTTTCAATTCATTGACCAAAAATTAAAATAGACTGTTTTAACATAGAATGTGATCTATCACTTTACTGAAACATTTTTTTTAATTTTTTTATAAAACTTAAAATTAAGTACGAAATGTGTTGAAGTTTATAGATAGTAATTAAATTATTATTATTATTATTATTATTATTATTATTATTATTTTTAAAATTTTGAACATTTAGTGATAAGTAATGTGTTCATAATTTTATATTTAATCTCATTTTAGATGGAGCCTTCCGTTTTCAATAATATTCAAATTATATCATTAAACGCGTGTAAATTAAATGCTTAATTTATTAAGAATTAAGCGTTAAATTAAATTATTAAACAATAATTATTTAATAACTTTATAGTGACCTAACAATTATTTTTAAGTGCAGTTCTAAATTATAGTTTGCATCGTGTGCTTGGTAAATCTGTCAATTTCAAAAAGCCTTGATTCAAAAATGATTTCCCCAAAGTTTTCATCTTCTAGAATTAAAAGTAATAAATATTAAAGAATATTTTAGATTTTTAACATTTTTAAAGATCTATTTGAATCTCATTTTGTTTGTCATTGTTAAAAAAATAGTCAAGTTATATAATAAATCAAAACTTGTCACTATAAATGATTCTTTTTTTTTTTCTTTTTTTCTTGTCTTAACGAGATTTTAAGTATTTCAGTTTGACAGAATATAATGGAAAATGTAAGGAGCCTTAGTATTTGCACATTCGATGTATATTGCTCATTTATTTATTTATTTATTTTGGCATTTTGATCATTTATTTATTACCATACCACAAATATTTATGACTGATAGTTATGAATACGTTGAATTATTATTAGTATTCATGGCAAAAGACTGAAATCTCATTTTGTTTGTCATTGTTGAAAAAATAGTCAAGTTATATAATAAATCAAAACTTGTCACTATAAATGATTCTTTTTTTTTTTTTTTTTTGTCTTAACGAGATTTTAAGTATTTTAGTTTGACAGAATATCCTTGAAAAAGGTAAGGAGCCTTAGTATTTGCACATTCGATGTATATTGCTCATTTATTTATTTATTTATTTTGGCATTTTGGTCATTTATTTATTACCATACTACAAATATTTATGACTGACAGTTATGAATGCGTTGAATTATTATTAATATTCATGGCAAAAGACTGGAGCGGAAGTAGCAAAAACAGTTAGCAGAAAAATTGGATTCAGATAGTGTACCAATCTGGGCGCAAAATGTGCGTTGACGACATTAACGTTGGTCGGCGCGTAAATAGATTCAAAACGACAAAACGAAATCAACCCAAACAATCCCCACACTCTCTATGTTTTTTCATCTCTTCACGCTATATATATATATAAACTAAGTTACACACATCTATATATCATTTTCATCTTCTTTTTTTTTCATTCTATGCATACATTTCTATATATATAGTCGTGTTTGACCATACATATCATCGATGAAATAAGCCGAAATTGAAGATTTTTCTGATTTTTAATTTCCTACCAATTTCAATCCCTACCCATTTCAGATATCATCACTCTACTAATAGTTTGTATTGGAAATTATATAGATTTTGACCCAAGAAGACAGATTCGCCATGTAGTGATGAATATGAATCGTGGTTCTACAAGCAAGGATGATCAGAAACCCAGTTGTGTTTTTGCTGTTGAACAAGGTTCGTAATTGAAAATTTTAGCATTGTTTTGTGGGGATTATGATTAAATTCAATTTTGGGTTTTGTGTCATGGTACAGTATTTGTTTGATGATGTTCTGTAATGGTGGAATTGCTATGATGATGATGTTTCCTAAGGTTGAATTTTTGTTTAATGATTATGTTCTGTTTGTTAGTGTTGTAAGTAGAAATAATTGTGGGGTTGTTGGATGTTTGCTTTTTGAATTTGTCGATTTTAATGATTGTCTGTTCATCATTGTCTTTCTACTTGTTCTCTAACTTCTAGACATATTGATTTTTGCTTTTGATGATTTTTTAGAATTAAATTTAGTCTTGTTTCATTTACCGGCCTTCGATTCGAGTCATTTTCAGGTATACCTATTGTCTTCTCTCATTGGTTTGCAATATTTTTTTAGTATATTTTGCTTGAAAGATGGTATATATATTGATTTTATCTATATGGTCCTAGCTAGTATTGTTTTTGATTTAAAAAACAAAACTGTTTTATGCACAGTTTATTGATTGTTGTCTAATAGAGATAGTTATCTCCTATGAGCCTCTTTATCTTTGTCCAATATTATCAATACAGAACAAACTGATTCTCATGTAATGCTTACTTTCAGTTATTTTGTTTTTACTTTCTTAAAAGATGATAGAAACCGGTTCAAACCTTGACATTTCCGATTTAGTGGAAGAAGTTGATTTTTTTTTTTCTTTTTTTATGCATTATTTTTTATAGTTGAATCTATTAATTTGGTTTCATATTTAGCTTTAAATGTGTCCATATAGGTACTGTCTTGTCGATTAATCATCTCAGTGTAACACATACATTTGCAGGAACACGGGGAACTCCGAAAAAAGCAGTGGCTTTCTGGTTGTTTGCATCCCATTCTGGCTCTTGCTGTAGTTTTGGTAGAGATATAAACTAGGTGAGTGGACTTTTCCATTCATGCTTGTGGCTTAATTATTTAATGTGTTTCGAGTCTTATGTCCTACCAAGAAATGCTAAGAATAGTGGAAAGGCAACACAAATTTATGTCATGCGAGCGCAAGATAGTTGACATTGTACTATTGTAGTCCTTCGTAGATTCTCAGTGAACTGGCATGTCTCTGGACTGGTCTATTTTGCATAACTAGGCTTTAGCGTCCTTCAAATGTATGAAATTGTGCTTATGCTTCATTTACATGTATTTTCATGAAGGTTCTTGGAGTTTCAGTGGATTTCTTATAAGTTAGCTGGAGAATCGTTGAAAGAGATGGAATCCAAACAGCATACACCAAGTGTTATTGCAAAATTGATGGGTCTAGATGAATTTCCACCACAGCAGCCTATCCACAAACAACAAAGAGTGCTCTCCGAGAATTATCTCCGAAAAACTGCTTCTATAGGTTTACGAGAGAAGCGGTCATGCCATGACGGTCATCCATCTAAGATCAAAGTTGAAAGGCAGGAAGAATGTAGGGATTGCTTTGAAGTGCCTGAGATACCAAACGTGGATAAACATTGTACTCAATCAGTTAAAAAGGGGGAAGGAAAATTAATCATTACTGAAACGAAGATGCCAAATAAAAGGTATAAGATCACAGATGCTAAATGTCTTTCACTGCAAGGATTGAAGGACGCGACATGGTTTCCCCCTACAAGGATTGTTGTCCTAAAACCAAATATTGGCAAGCCACATAATGCTGTAAGATCTTTGTTTTCGCCTAGTCCTCAGAAGAGTTTTCAGCTGTTTGACAGAAAGCATATATTTTCTAAACCAAAATATGGAGGATCATATGATGAAGTAAGAAAGAGAGAAAGCTGGGCCGATGATGCTGAACCTTCTAGGCATAGTTTTAGAGTTTCTAGGGAATTTGCAAAGGAAATTACGAGACAAATAAGTCATAGTATCAGCAGCAGTTCTACAGTGGTATCAAGATCAGAATTTAGAGTTGATGACACTTCTGCAAATGAGTTTGATGCAGTGATGCCTTCTTGCCCAAGTTTCTTTGATTGGAAGAACCGGTGCCAAACGTCACGTACTTCTACAAATGATTCATCTTTGGCCAGGGAAGCCAAGAAACAATTGTCAGAGCGCTGGAAAATGATCAATAGGTCCCAAGAAATTGGAGTGTCTAGCAGGGGTAATACGCTCGGCAAAATGCTTGCTATGCCTGATCAAGAAACAAAGCCAATAAATTCGAATAACAAGCTTGATAAACATGGGCTGAACAATCAATTTAGTTTGGATGGTGGAGATGCAGACTTGGACAGCCCTATTGGTATTAGTAGCAGGGATGGGTGGAAGGATGTGTGTGCCAGAAACTTGCCAAGATTCAGAGCTCTTCCTGGCGCTAGAAGTACTAAATCTAACACCAGGAAAGGAGTTTTTCACAATGATTTCTCTTTGAAGCTAGAAGAAGCTGCTACTAGGGAAAAGAATGAACCAAGGAAGCCAAACTTTTCCTGGAAAGATAGTTCGAAACCAAGAGACTCAAGTTTTAGCCATGAGAAATCTCAGTCCAGTCCTAATTTAGATTCAGAGGATGATAACACCATACAAGGAACTCGCTTGATCCTGGATGAGATTCAAAACAAAATTGTCAAAGAAGATCTATCTGGTGAAAATCCTGTGGTTTCTAAGTTATCTATTTGCAGTGTTCCATGTTCGGATTTTGGTAGTCACACGGTACAAGGAACTCAGGTGGTTCCTGAGGATAAGCTGAAATTTTTTGCGGAGAGCAATCTGTCTGAAAACTCTATGGTTCCTAACTTGTCGATCAATTCTGTTGCCTCTGCAAATATGGCTGCAGAAGTATTGGTAATTGCAGAATCCGAAAATGTGCGATTATCTTCTGGAACCTGTGAGGAGCAACAGTCAGAATCAAGAGCCTGCATCTTGGTAGTAAAAGATGGACATACTTCACTTCATGCCTTGGATGCTTCAGATGGACAGGTTTGCAACTTCTTTTTTGAATGTTTTAGATTCAATTATTTGCTAGCATATGTATATTATGCAAGAAAGACAGTGCAACTGTTTCGGCTTGTTGCCCAATGGTGATAACTTATATACTCCGTATATATTTGTTCCTATAGCAGACTTGAAGTTAGCCTTACGGTTGAGCGGTTCTTGCATGACTGAATCTTAACTGGTTATTTTTTAGGTGTGGTTCGTATGATAAGCTTGTTCTTAGATTTTGTTATGGAGTTCACCATTTTGAGAAAGTAACTTCTATGCATTTGAAATGTTAGTGTACATAATTTACTGAGAGATTATGTATTAGAGAACCTCAAAAAGGTTAATAGGAATCAAAATTAAATGTACTTTCAATTATTATCTGGCATCAACAATATACTATTCCTTATGTGAATTTTCATTCATGTTTAATCCATAGTTACCTAGAATGTGGATGTTATAAGAATGGGGATACAATATGTCACTTATCACAACAGGTAGGCTATGTGGCACGGACACTTCTTTAAAGGATTTATGCCTAGACACTGTCAGATATAATGCTCTTCTAGCTTGCTTGGTCACTCTTTATATTAGTAGTTTATAGAGTAGTTATTTAATATGATTATGTACTTTATATATGTTAAGCTTTATTTTCCAAGTGATGCCTTTGTTAAAACAGAAATTAAGATAATTAAATACTATATATCTTCTTTCATGTGGGTCTTTGTGTGAGATATTTATTTGTTGTGTTCTCACTTGATTGTGTCTTTTTTATGATTAGTGTTCTATACTTGTATCATGTCGTGTAGGAATTTGTGCTATTTTGGATGGGAGTTGGCATAATTAGATCTGTTTAGGTTATTAAGAAAAAAAGAGGCTTTTTCCCTGCTAGTAGAACCAGATAATGACACTGTAAATGTAAAATTCGTAGTCTATTTTTGCTTCTAGACCTTGTTAGATATGATTTGATCATGTTATAAGTAAGGGTCAGCAAAACACTAGATATTTCCTAGTTTCTTTGGTCCCTTCAGTGTGCTATTGTCTTTGGCTTTTAATATTATTTGAAACACAAAAATCCAATTTTCTGGGGGGTTTTAAATCAATTTTTCTATACTGCCCACCTGGGAAAAACTTTTTGGATTACAAAAACGTGTTTGTTGGAACTTTGCATCCATGCATTTAGTCCAGTAGGATTGCAAAGGTCATGTTTACGACAACATTGTGGAAAGTTGGTTTTACTCGGGCTGTTTCTAGTGCTGCTCCCTAGGTTTATCTGAAGAAGTTAGCAAGTCCTTTATTTCAACTTCAGTTGCTATTCTAAGAGCTCAAATAAGTTGGTAGAGAAGAGATGCTCAAGGTGTTGAGGATCAGTCTGATCCATTTATTGCCTGATTGTTCTTGTCCACTTTCTACCACTGTAGTTCAGTACCATGTGGCTTTGGCTGCAAAGTGATGCATCTAACAAAAGTCAATACTGAAAGACACTTTTTTTGGTGTTGTAACTTGTAAGACAATTCCATACTGAAAGACACTTTGCCTCCTGATATGAGGTGAGCAATTCATATTTGGTATGTTTCTCGGACAGAGATTTCTAATAGATAATATATGTGCCTTTTAAATTGTAATTCTTATATCTGGCTTATTGTCTGCGTAGTTTTTCTCAGGAAGATGATTTCACCAAACTTTTGTTGTTTTTTAAATTTCTTCTCACATTTCTTCCATATTATTGTGTTGTTTTTATTATAAATACTTAATATCACGGTGTACATACCCTTATTTATCTCTGTCATTATAATGCAGGAATCATCAATTGAGTCCTCTAAAGATGCCTTGGCTTCTTCAAACTGCCCCAAAATTGACCCAGAATTTCATATGAGCTTGGGGGAAGGTTATTCACCTAGTCCCAATTCGGTTCTTGAACCACCTTTTCAAGAAGAAGTATCGTATGGCTCTGAATGCTTTGAGAGTGTCAGTGCTGACCTCCATGGTTTGTGAACTAAAGAATACTTTTCCTTGCTATTTGATTCTATTTTTCATTGATTAAAGGTCTCTAATACACATGACTAATTCTAGGTTTACGGATGCAACTTCAACTTCTGAAATCAGAGTCAGATGAAGCAAACTCTGAAGGACATGGAATGGCTGTGTCGAGTGATGAAGATAATGAAGAAGGATCTGTTGATCTTTCCGAAGAAAATAGTAAATTTGTGGGAATGTTCATAGCCGAAGAGAGTAGGGATTTTTCCTACATAATTGATGTGTTGGATGAGGCAGGTTTTCATAGTGGGAACTTGGAAATGAACTTTGAAGCATGGCAGTCTCCAGAATGCTTATTAAGCTCCTCTGTCTTCGAGATTCTAGAGAAGAAATACGGTGAGCAAACATCTTGGAAGAAGTCAGAAAGGAGGCTTCTGTTTGACCGTTTAAACATGGGGTTGATGGAGATTCTCCGACCATGCATGGACATGTACCTGTGTGCAAAACCCTTCAGAAAGAAGTTTAGCCTCTCACGGACCCGTGAGGTGGTTGAGGAAGAACTATGGACGTTACTGGTCAGCGAGGAAAAAGAAGTATGCAAAGACTTGTCTGAAAAGGTTCTAGGAGGAGAATCCAGGTGTATCAGGTTAGGGGATCATATTGAGGTAATTGGTATAGAAATAGAAAGATTTTTGTTTGATGAATTGGTAGCGGAGTTAGCTAGCACTGAGAGTTTTTAAGTGGGTGTTTCTGTTTTTTGCCCATATATATAATACTACATCAATTTTGGCATATGTATTTAATGTGTGTATAGCGACAATTTGTTATTAAATAAGGTTTGAAAGTGGATATAAAGATCAAGTTTGTTTGTTCTGAAAAGTTATTGGAAGGGTTGACGTAGTATTTTTTATCACTTCTGATTGATCATGAATTTTGTGGCTAACAATTCTTATATTCAAAGCTTTTGTATATGTGTGTGTGTGACTGCTACCATCCGGTGAGCTTGCCAAGTAGAATCCCTGCGCTTTACCGAGCACAGTGGATCCCAGATCCTGCCCTTCGGTTAACACATTGGTGACCACACTGATCGAGCCAAACAGGAGCCGTTGAAGGGTTGTTCCTGATGGTAGTTGCCTGGCGGTGACAAATGGTAAGTTGTTGCCACCACTAACCACATTATTGTTACTGTTTTTTTGTATGACAGTGAAAGCTGGCGAACCATTGGGCCTGCAAGGAATGGGACATTGTCACTGTTGATGACACTGTTGGCACTGTTGACAAGTGGCATCCCACTGTTGGCAGGGTCTTGTGAGACATTTTTGCCATGGTGGCCATCATAGTGGTGGCGCCAGCTGATGTGGCAGCAGGAGTTGCCACTGGTGCCACGTTAGTGGCGGGAGTTAGTCCACTTGGCAATGTGGTGGAAAGGGCAGCTTTCACGGCCACATCAGCAACGGGTAAGCCTATTTTACTGTCAAGGTAAGCCTTGTGTCTCCTTATTTACTAATATGAATCCATCAATATACTTTGAGGGAATCTCTGGTCCCATCTATAAATGAAAATTTTTCATTGATCCGTCAAAAATATTATGAATTCCTTTGGAATTAAACAAGTTTTATGCGTTAACTTCATGGATGCACATACTTTTGATTTTGCTTTATGGGGTTTCTAGGTTGTAAGATTTAGCGCTTGGCTGTTTCAGCCATAGGTGCTAATCTCATGTGTAAAATAGAAACTTACTTCTGAGGCTATAGTGATGTAGGTAGAATAGATGAAAACATTTCACTGCAAACCCTTATACCAAGGGTTTGTTATATACAGTTTTGGGAATGGAAAAGAAGAGTTCTAGTTGCTGTTCTGGGGTTTAAAATGCAACAGTATGTTCTCAGTAACTTTGGTTCTTTATGACTTTAGGATTGCCTGGGTCGAATATTTGATGGAGGGATTTATTGGCTTATGACAGTGATTGAAACTAGTAATTAACCAGATCCGGTTGTGAGTGTAGATGTGCATAAAATAAAAATAATAATTATAATAATAATAAGAAGAAAATATATCTAGGAATTATTTCAAATCTGTTGGGCATAACATGACTGGTTCAAAAAATCACATAATACCAAAGGCTTCAAATGCCCTGAGAATTCTTTAATATGATTTTTATTGAAGTGATAGAGTAGATAGATAAGATATATTTAATTAGAGTTCTCATATTCCTACTAGGATTTCGGTGTGAAAACTAAATATGACACAAAATCTATCTGAACTAACCACACCATTTAAAAATGCCCAGTAAATTAATTTGATAGATTGATCCCACTTCGGCTTATGTCCAGCAAATATTTAAAAGTATCAGAATACCCATGATTTTAAAACTTAATAAAACATAAATAAAACTATACCAGACAAGTCCGGCCTTGAAATCTAACTAGTTTTCAGAATCTTTCTTATCTTCAAATTTGATTTTTCTTGAGCCTTTTATGGATTGTATCATTTAGGTTTAACTTTATTTCTTTATTTTATGGAAGGGTGAATTAAATAGTTGTAATACAACACTTGTTCTGATTAATAAACAAGTTGTTCGTAATGATTTAATGATATAGGCACATCGTATTATGCTCGAAAATTGTTCTTAATGATATATCATTGCAATAAGCTTTTTTATCAATCAGATACTTAAGTTTTTAATATATGATTAATTTAAGATGGAGATAAATGTGGCATTGTGTTCTATGGAAATTGACTTGCAACTTAATTAGAGATTATATTGCATCATCATATCCTAATTCTTCTTATTTAAAACATAGTCCAATTAATTTTTTTTTTGATAAGTAAATATGTAACATAGTCCAATTATTTGAAGGTCTTAATGAATAATTATGCAACAATGCTATTCTAGAAGTCTGCTTATCAATTTTAAAGACATGTTTTGACTTGGGTCTTGAATTATTAAATAACTATTAAAAATCAAAAACATGTGTTCTCAAAATATTGATACATTGAAGAAATGTTGGAGACCTATACACAAGTTTTAGTATCGACCACTAATACACTATGGAAATGGCTCATTTGCAGAAGCTTTTGCTCTTCATAGGTCACGTAGATTTGTGTCTTCCAATAGAAAATGGGAAGAAACAACTGTGTTTATTATTATTAGTTGATTTTTTTTTCAATGATTTGACACCTTTTCAGTGTGTTTAGTTGTGTGTTTGCATGCTAAACTTGAACTAAAACAATTCCAGTTCGGGGTATTGGCCAGTGCTTAGAACGGCTGCTGCTGCTGCTATTACTGCTATTAATAATAGTTTATTATATTGAATGACTGGGTTGGCGTCATATTATTGTTTTATTTATTTTATTTTTTTAAGTGCAACATGTATCTTAGTAATTCTGCATCTTAATTATCCTAATGTTGAGAAAATTTGGCATTCATTTTTTCCTGCTTGGTCTTTCCAATTAATGTTGGAATAAAACTGAAAATTTGAAATGGTTTCGTAGGATGTGATTGATGGAGATTTGCATGAGCAGTTCGCAACATTGCGAGCAGTTCGCAACATTGCCGCTGGATTACCTTCCAAAAAAAAAAAACATTGCCACTGGATCTGTAGCGAAAATTGCAGATGAATTGGACAGAACTCCAGCAGAGATTCTGAAGAAACTTGAAGAAGTTCGGAATAAGATCATTTGAGAATTATTAGTCTTAAGGTACATCAATCCTCTACTCACCAACTTAGACATGTCTTTTTAAGCATGGATATGTATTTATATATTGTGAACATAATTTTTATGTTTATGTTATACTACACAGAAAACTGATGGTAATAGCTTACAATCGGTCATGCATTTGTATTTTCTCTATACGTCTTTCTTGTTATGTGGTTTTTGATCTATAATAGCTATCAAATATTTTCCATAGAAAATTGTACCGGGGTGGACGCAATGTGAATGGAACAGGGTGCGTCATTTGGAGTATGGGTTTGAGTACTCGACATGCTAGAAGAAGCCAATAAAAATGAATATGAAAAAATACAAGAAAAAATAAATGATAGGAACTTGAATGAGAAAGGGCATAGCAGAGAACATAATGTCATTATATAGATGATGTAGCATTATATAGATGTTGAAGGAATTGTAGAATTAGAGATTGGAATGATTTACTGCAGAAAGAAAAGGGCTTGGTAACAACAGCAAAATGTAATTTGTACTCATTAGTGTATTATTTACTTATTTATTTATTTAATTTTTTTTTTATTTTGGGGTTAGGGAAAAAGTAACAGGATCCTTAATAGCATCGCGTTCCCCATTTCACAAGAATATATTGGGGTTATTAGACAGGCCGTACTCCCCTGCACTACATGCTTGCTCAACTTATGTGACATTGGGTAACAAATTTTAGGAGAAGGCAGTGATAGAGATTTCTATGCTGTCTTGAACTCATATTATTGCACATTGGGTGAAATGTGGAAAACACCCCAATAGTATGCATATAGTTCATATAACCACCTACTTATTTTTGAACACCCCTCAAGTCCAATGTAGGTGCTAATGATGGCCCGACATCAGTCAACTGTTTACAGAGTTTTATCTCACTGAATTTTAAAAATATATATAAAATAATTTGAAGCTGAGAAAAAGACTAAAGTGCCCCTTGTCTAAAGTTGCCCTGATTCCGTAGAAGAAGCTATTCATGGAAGATCGTGAACAGATCTTCATTGTCATCGGAAGCAGATGAATTGGAAAGTATATATATACCTCCGGAACGTACTGCATTTGGAGTCCAAAAGTAGTTGAATCATCGCTGGATAGATGTAAGAAAAGCCGTTTGGCTGTATCGGAAATGGTGGAGGTTTCTAGATTTACTCCGGTGACGATTAGTCAAATTCTAGCACTATTGGTGATGGAGAGATTTTTTGTTTAATTGCTGAGAAATGGCGATCTGCTTTTTCCAAAGCCCTCTTTATTTCTTTCATTATCATTCTGATAGACACCAGAAGGTCAGGACTCTGTGCCCATATTGTGCATGCAAGTCAGTAGGTAGTAACAATTAGACTTAAAAGTCTCTATGGGCCATATACTAGCCAGAGCCTGTTCCACAATGAAATATCTCAGTAATACATGTACTGGGAGGCATTGATATGCTTTAGTGTTGCATTTCATGCTCTGCAAGTGACAAAGTACCCCTGTTTCCAAAGCAACCCAATCTGCCAAAAATGAATATATATGTATATATGGTGGATTTTCATCAAATATTGTGAAGGCAATTCTTTTGGGCTAACCACTCCGAGTTGGACCATATCATTACATTATGAACCAATTAGATAACCAATATACATCCATTGCTCACAATCCTCCTTTTCCCTCTAAACTCTAATATTCTAAAGAATCCAAATGTCAAGAGAGGGCCCTTTTGAACAATGGTTTTGTAGGGAATAGAAGTTTCAGCTCAACAAATAAGTCAAATCTCTTTCATCAAATTGAGAAGGTAGTTTTTAGAATTCATTTTGCATGCAAAGCATTTGGGGGCTGAGGTCCAAAGTTGTCTTCTCGTGCTGGTTTTCTAATTCGTATTTCTCCAGTACAATAATTGGATAAAACCTAATGGTTGCAATTTTTTTTTTAGGCATCTCCAAATGGCAGTCTAACAGGAGGCCCTTAGTTGCAAACATTGTTTGATACAATATTGACTTATATACACAAAATAAACAATAGTGGTGTTACGTGCACAAAATGTAAACCATAGGAGTGTTTTATGTACTTTTCCCTTGCACAATTCTCGGACACTATAAGTAATAGTTGTTGATTGTGCTGATTGAATGGAGTGCGCATTGCATCGGTAAGGTGTTCTCATACGGATCCTCTACTTTTTATGTACAAAGGGCTCCACGCAGAGGCATGCACTATGTAATGTTGTAGATCATCTCCCCGCCCACTCCCCTCCCTTGCTCCTCATGTCCTCCTTGTCAGTCCTGCATCAATCAGTCTCCTTTCCGAATCATCATGTGTTGAAGAAAGTTGAACAAAGGCAGTGTCGTTTCTGGACTTCATTAATGCAAATTCCTTCCATAACTGATCTGAGTCATTTTCTTTTTCCCTCATGCTTTGTTTGGTAGGAAGGAAGGAACGGGTTTGGAGGGAAGATAGGTAGGAAGGAACAAACTTCTTTCTTCATAATAGAGGAGATAAAGGATAATAGGAGGGATGAGTCATTCTTCCTCCTCTACAAATTTTTATCCCTCCAAATATGGGTGAAAGAAAGGAGGAAAAACGAGTGGGGTTATTATAGAAGTTTTAAATTACTAGCATCCTAAATTAAAATTCTCTCTTCCCTTCTTTCCTTCTCTCCTAACAAACACAATAAATTGTGAGCTTATTCTCATCTTCCATCCAACCGAATAAAAAGAGGATATGACACAATATCTTCTCTAGGGATATATCATCTGTCCCTTCTTCTCTCCCTTCCATCTAACTTTTTTCTCTCCCACCGAACGAAGTATTAATTGTCATTGATTACTGATGGAATGATCCTTGAAGTTTGACTTTGATCTGTTTTGATAAAGTAAACTCAGCGTAAAAGAGAAAGATAAAGAAACCCTCCTTTCCATGGGAACTGATAGTTATACAAGGAATGTACCTTATCTGATTTGTGTTTAATGCATCTTTTATACAGTTGCTTTATATTTAACTTCAATACCAATCTTGTGAAGTATTCCTTCCTTTATTCATGTTTTTCCCTAGAATCTGTTTTCCTGGTCTTTGTCCTCATTATCTTTAGTAGCATAACAAACAATATCATTTCTGGAGAATACTGGCCATCTGAATATCATTCCTGTTTTCCTGGTTTTTGCCCTCTCAGAGTTTTGGGCCTTTAGCTAATAATTTGTAGGTTATGGTGACAAGGTGAGCATGCTGGGGCTTGTCCATGGATCGGCAGGGGGCAGCGAATTCTTTCATCTGATTTAAGTATGCGACATGGATGGAAAATTAAGTTGGGGAAACTAAGTGCAATGGACAAAACATAAACCAGTAATTGCACCTCCCAGTTGGCTTCTTTAATTCCTCGAGAAAAACTCTCTTTCACCCTTTGCACCGTGCAACGGGCACATCCAACCGTTTATTACCACACATGTAATACAAGCACGGGTGACATATATTACACAGATGGCCAGGATATGCCCATTGCACGGTGCAAGAGGCACAAAGAAGTTTTTCTCGGAGAAAGGAATGTGTATTTTCCTTCTTGATGCGATAGAACTTAGAAGCAGAACTCTTGAATGAAATCATCTCATGTTACACTTGGTTATTTATTTATTTGAGATGATACACTTGTTATTTATTTATTTTTTATTTGTTTAAAGTATGGTGATGAATCTTCTTCGTGCCATACATGATGTTTTTTTATATTTTAGGTTCAATCATTTTTAAATATTGAGACACCTATGTGACTTTTCTATAGAGGATCACATAAATTCAGATGATTGAAATTTATGCCACATTTCATCTAGAATAGATTGAAATTTTTGTCTGACCTTTATTTTTTCTTGCCTTTGAACAAATTTGACCATTTTAATTGTTAAATTGTCATTATTTTAAGCTTATGTTGCTTTTAATTGTTAAATTGTCATTATTTTAAATTTATGTTGGGTATGAAAGTACCGAATCTACATCTTAAATTTGAAATTGAAACAAAAGATAGTAATTTTTAAAAAGGATTTGTTGTTCTCAAATATAACATAAAAGGTATTTTAATATAATATTTTCATCTTCGACTTTGCGCTTGGAATTTAGATGGTTGCTATTCCATTAATATAAGTTTTTAAGTATTATATAGTTGATGAGTCCCATCATGTCTGAAATAATGTTGGCATATGACCAAAACTACTTACCATACACTGATATACACACGCATACACAGTTATATTTTTCACAAATAAACAATGCAGATAAACACTGAATCACATTATATAGTCTCGAAGAATGAAGACAATAACAATATATGATTTTATTAAGCTCATATAATTAAATGAATCACTTTGGACAAACTTGTAACTAAGCCTTTGTACATGCTTTGCAAGGGTATCACCAATTCACCAACATCCTACCACAATAATAAGCTCACTCCAACTTAGAATGAGTCCATTAGACCCTAAAACATCCTCTCCTACCGACACTGATGTTTTTTCATTCATCAAAACATTACCACCCTTATTTAATTTAAATATTTTTCATGATTAGATTCTCGTTATCGGAGATATTGGTAGTTCTAGGGGTTATTGTTTACTAGAGTTGGCTTCGGAGCCATTGTCGTGTTTGTATTTCTGTTCTCTCTCCAACCTAGAATTTCCTGAGGCAACTTTCTCGTCCAGCCAACTGATGATGTCCGAGAACACGGTATCTGTGTTTTCCTGCAACTCCCCGTAGGTGAGAGCATGCCACATTCCGGGATACAACTTGAAGGTCTTGTCCGTGCTCGAAGCCGTCTCGTAAAGAAGCTTGCTAACGGCTGGATCAGTAACTTGGTCATCTCCTCCATGGACAATCAGAAATGGTACTGAAACCTGAAAATGACACACATATAATGTATTAATATTTATAGTTGTGACTAGGGTCCAAACCGCACACTTGATGGTTGGTGCCAATTTTATACTAAGCAACCCTAAATTTTATACTATGGTAGTAGGTTGAACTCATCATAACACAATTAAGTAATCAAAAAATAAATCAAAAAATAAGAAGCTAAATGAATAGATTATGAGAGATTAACAACCTCTTGAAGTCTTTTCTCGAGATCTAAGCTCACTGTCAAAAGTTGTTGGCCGGTTTGCAGGCGTGGTCTTCCTTTGTAGCAATAAGGGTTGGATCGAATCTGTCACCAGTAAATAAAAATTAATTATAAATTATAATGTCATATAAAAGAAGTTAAATTCTAGATGGTAATTATTAAGGATATGAGTAAATATAAAGAAGCTATTTAATTTACCACATTAAATTTTTTTTTTCCCACAAAAAGAATAAAGTAGAAATAATGGAGGAGAGAGAAAATTATACCTCTTCTCTAATTTGAGGATCTCTAAAGGCGATATCAATAATATCTTGTGTTGGTACAATTTTCCACGTTGGAATGATCCGGCAAAGCTTGGTCAAAACAGTGATCACCAGAGGACTTGGGCTTACATTATCAGCAATCTGTATTGTACAAAAGAATATCATGTCAAAGCCCACACCAACACACACACTTTCTCTCTCACGCAACAACTCCCAACAAAATTGACTTCATCC
Source organism: Cornus florida (assembly GCF_030987335.1). Taxonomy (NCBI): domain Eukaryota; kingdom Viridiplantae; phylum Streptophyta; class Magnoliopsida; order Cornales; family Cornaceae; genus Cornus; species Cornus florida. The sequence continues at coordinate 72,077,710 of NW_026775576.1, read as the reverse complement.
CGGACTACACGAGATTCTATTTTACTAGGTGGCACGTCTAATTAAATTGAATAATTGTAACAGATAAGCGCTTTTTAATTTATTTAAAATTTTAAATTGTTGGTTGGGTCACCCTGTCTTATTAGGGGTGGCTCACCCGGATGTTTAGTTTGACATCAAATCAAAGACTGAATTTGTCTCTAATACCAATTATAACGCGTACTCATTCATCCAACAGCTTGCGCACCCGTTGCAACAACCCTACCCAAATCAGATTGCTACCAAACGTGCTTTGCACGTACTCCATACATGAGACAAATATATATATGTTACATCTACAGATAGAGAAAGTGGAGAGAGAAAGATGGGGACACACCTTACACATGGGTGCAACCAAGACGGCACCATCCCAGAAGTCCGGCTTCTTTCTATGCAGGAGAAGAACCACCGCTCCTCCCATCGATTCTCCCATTATAATTCTCATCTTTTTCTTGTTTTCCTTCCTCTCTGAACACATTCAAATTAAACCCACAATACAATATTAATTTCATTCCAATATTATTATAATTACAAATCAAAAAATTAAAAATTCGTGAATAAAATATTCACTCTGTTTGTTGACAAGTCACAAACTAAAAATAATATACTTGTTTTGTTCAGTTATCGAAATAGACCTATATATTCTTGACAACCAAACAATCAAAAAAAAATCAAAAGTAAAAAAAAATATATATAAAAAATTACCACAAACGCTTGAAAAATGATCAGAACAGTCGGAGACAAGATCGTCGAAGCAGGGGACATAGCCTTGAAGGCCAGATGATTTTCCATGGCCTTCATAGTCCATCCCATAGACTCCGAATCCGGCGTTGGCGAGTCGGATTCCGGTGCCTGTTTCACACAGTTTGAATATTTGATCCTCCATAAATTGGGAAAATATCATATAATTATATCAATACAGATTAGAATTATATATATATAGAGATATTGACCTTTCATTGAGATGCTGCACTCCATGCCATATCCATGACACAAGAAGATTAGAGCTTTTGGTTCACAATTTTCAGGCAGCCATCTGCACGTGAAAAGCTTCATTCCTCTTGAGTTCAATATGAATTCCTGTAAATTTTATAATATCCAAAGAAAAAAAAATTAGAAAATTTTATATGGGTCATGCATAAATTCGTATATTATATCATAGGAAGAGTTTACAACTATATTAAGCCTAACCTCTTCATATTTGATACTTGTGACTTCACTCGCCTGTGAAAAGGAAAAGAAAAGAAAAGGAGATGAGAGATGGATAAAGATATATATATATATATAAACATCTATATAAAACAGAGAGGGATAGATACCATGAAAAATGAAACTCGGAAACAAGTTGAAGATGGTTGTTTATCAGAGAGAGAGAGAGAGAGAGAGAGAGTATAGGGTTGAAAGTGAAAAGGAAAGAAATTGAGAGGATATATAAGAATCTAAGTATATAATATGGGGATATGAGAGAGAGGGGAGAGAATGGAATGCAAAAAGGCTGAGGACTCAATCTCTACTTATGGAGGAGTAGTGAACCCACTTGTCTCACAATTTTTTATATGCTTCTTCGTGATATTTTTCACTTGGTGTCCCAATCCAATCATAACTTAGGTTTAAAGTTTTTTTTTTTTTTTTTTTTTTTTGAAATTTTCATTTATTTATAAAATCTTGATAAATATTTTTGATTTACCACTTTATAATGGAAAGTTTTGATTAGACCAGATCACATGATTGTCAACAATTTATTAGGCTTTAAATCTTTTAATAAAATTTTATTAAATTTTTTAAATTCACTTAAGAAGTTTTAATTAGACTGGACCACATGATTTATACACTTTAAGTTTTTTTATATTATCTTATTAAAATTTAAGGGTTCAAATCTTTTTAATTGGAGACTTTAAATAAATTGGATCACATTGTAACCCTCTAAATTGGTTCACATGAAAAAATATTATTTGATAGGAAACTACCGGCCAATCGAAGCAAAACACGTAAGTAAAATTATAAATAAAACCGAAAACCGATACATTTATTTACGTATCTTTATTGGGATTGTTAATAATCGAGCATGTCATCCCACCTCACTTTTGAAGGGTGAGTGGCAATTAGCTGTGCAGTTATTTTTTTATTCCTTTATAATCTGCGTGAGAAGAGATCATAACAATCGGTGCTCTATTTTGAGGAGAAATTTCTGGAGGATCATGGCATATACCCCTTCTGTGTCAAGGTTGTATTTTAGTTGGACTCTAACCCATTTTCCGGAAGCTTAGATCTCCTCTTTACACACACACACACACACACACACACACACACGTATGTATGTATGTATATATATATATTTCTCTATATATATGTATTATGTCATGTATATAAATAAATAAAGTTAAAATGGTTATATATATAAATAGCATTGCAAAAAGTAGTTCTTTGTAAGGTAGTAGTAACTGAGAAGTCAAAAGTTCTCTCGGTGGATGGCTATGCCATTTTTTTTTTTTTTTAATCATGTTTAACAACATTATTTTTTTTTTTTATTTGCTCTTTTTTTTTTTTTTTTTGGTTAGCATTATTAAGATAGACAATCTGGTAGTTGTGATTAAGATAGAATATCCAAACATGTTTTATATATGTTAATATTATTATAACATAATATTTCTCATAACTAATATCATCAATTTTGATAGAAAAGTTTCATTAACCTATCAATTTTATGTTGTTGTAACATAAAAAAAAAAAATTAGGTAAATTTATGGGCGGTTCGTTAGTCCGCGGCGGAGAGGGGTGTGCGACTGTACTTTTCCTTCTTGTAATATAAAATTTCTAATAACTAATATCATCAATTTTGATAGAGAAGTTTCACTAACCCATCAATTTTATATTATTGTATTATTGTACCGATTGCTTAATGGGGCATTTGAGACTCTATCAAAGCAATCGACTTCTTTAATCATGAATTCACCTTTATATATACTCACAATGAAGAGCATGATACAAGTTAAGAGGATATAAAAACTTGAATTATGCAAATTATTTTATTTATTATAAGAAATAAATTGCTAAATAATTTAACCCCAAATTATGGTTTTGTGCTTAAGTAGGATTATCCTTCTAAACGGGTGCTGTTTGGAGTGCGTTCCCTTTTCACTCGTTCCTATTCTCGTTATTTGTTATTTAATTTTAGTGATTTCGCTCTCAAATTTATTATCACTCTCGTTTTATATGACTTAATTTTGTGCATTTATGGACTCGATTGATGATCATGATCAAGTAGATGACGCTGACAATCCGTTGGCACGGCAAGAAATAAGCAATTAAAAAAAAGATCATACAAATAGAGATTTTATTTGGTCAACAAAATTAGAGATTTTATTATTATTATTTCTTGAAAGCCAACGGAATTGAAAATTCATTCCTCCTTAACTTGCAACTTGCCTTGCAACATTTTAAAATCCTTATAAAGTTCAATTATATTGATGCCCCTTGGTCAACTGTGTGAATGGTATGCGTTTTTTAACACATTAGTAATAATAAAAAAAATAATAAAAAAATACTCACAATGTCAATTTAACCGACATAGGATATGTTATCCAAGGTTTGAGATGATTCTAAGAAAATTGGACATTTTAATTTTTAAGATATAAGGTAAGAGTCTTACGAAACTATTAGACTAGGTCTAAGATGGTTCTGATGAGATTTGAACTCACAAATTTGTATGATTTGGTGTAAGAGTAAGATTATAGATTTCTTCAAAATTCATAAAACCTCTTCTAACTGGGTTAACTTTAGTACATATAATTGCAAGCTAAAATACAAGTACACATAAATTTCAAAATAAATATCAAATAATTACAATTACTTGTAAATCACACATGTTTATTAATCAAGTACAAGTCTAAATTTAGAATCCGTTCCAACCCACTTATTTGAGTTGTATGTTATTGATTGGAGTGCAAAACAATCATTTTCCATAGGACTAAGATCACGATCACATTAATTCTTATTGCAAAAGTAGTCATTAATAATAGTTCTCACAATATTGCAATACTCATTTTTACAATATATATATATATATATATATATATAGGATTTGTGTTATCATCTTCAAAAATCTTGGTGATAGTCTACACTTTTTAGTTATGTAAATATTTTTCACTTAGATACTCTTGTAATTATAAAAATAAAGAAGAGATTATTGTGTCAAAAACACGTTAAATACTAATCTCTACTCAAAACGCAATTTAAAAAATTTAGATTTTTACTAAAAAAATGTTTTTTCTTCACCAAACACCACTAAAAGCTATTTTTAAAATTTTAACACGCTATTTTAAAAAATTTAACGCGCTTTTAAAGACTATAAACATAATTTGAAACGGATTCTTAGTCGAATTTGCATGACTTTGAGACATTCTATTATTACTCTTATTAGTTTCCTTGGCCTAAAGATTTGTTGCTCTGATCCAAATATTATGCAAGATTTTGTTTATTGCAATACTTCAAAATATAGCTGTTCACTACAAATTATATATTCCGAGTGTTCCCCACATGAATCTCTCTGTCTAATCAGAAATAGTTTGGATATGAATATTTAAAAGGAAAATTTACATAGACGTTCCCTGTAGTTTGCTATAATTATAAGGACCTCTTTTTATGTTTCAAAAATTACGCGACCCTCCCCTAAGAATGAAAATAATCTATACGGACTAGTGACAAAGTTAGAACCAAGCGTCACGACAACATCCAAAGGTGACCTTGAATCAACGAATTGCCTGCCTCAACGATTATCGCTGTCGCCGTCATAGATCCTCTCCATCACCGTCGTCGACTCATAGCCTCGCCGTTTCTCGCCGTCGCCGTCTCACAAATCCTCGCCCTCGTCGTTGCCGTTTCACAGCCTGGCCGTCTCAAACCCACCACCACAATGACTGTATATGTAAAATTCATTTCTCTTTCGAATTGTAGGTACATGAGGCATTGTGGGTTAAATTACAGAATGCAGTCATCACTTGGTTTGTCCATTTCGCTTGATCTTATAGGATTTCTATTCTCTTTTGAATTGTAAATTATTAATGTTCAGTGGACAGATTAATCGCCGTCACTGCCGCCATCACCACTGACTAAACCAGATGTACCTTTAGTAGTAAATGAAGGCTTGAAGCTCTAATGTGGCAACATATTGACCGTGGATGAAGCAGATGTTGGATATGAAAAATGAAAATAATTATATATATATATATTTGAGTTTATATGTGCGTGTGTATATATATATAATAAAGGTAGTTTGGGCATTTTACTTAATTTAGAAGATGATATCAGCAAAATCCGTCAGTCAATGATGTTGACTCTAAGAGAAGGGAAAAGTGTGTAGAATATTTTTATTCTCAAGGAGGTCTGAATAATTTTTGCAATAAAAAGGAAGATCTCTGTAATTATAGAAAATCACAGAGAAAGTCTGTAAATTACCCATATTAAAAACATGTGCTTATTTCTTGGGTTTTGAATTTTAGAATTTCGGAAGACGTCGGTGGGGCCTAGCTAACGACTAGCAAGAGCACGAGACGGCACTTTTGACTCGTCATCTGCATCGTGTGAATTCTGTGTGTGTGTGCAATTTTGCGTGCGTGACTGTGTGTGGGGATATTAATCGTGTTCACAAACGCCGGCTCTTTTATTGGGCTGCGACTACTACTAATCGGCCATATTATTCAGCCCACGCGCTTTACATGAAAGTCAACTTCTGGATTAAAAAAGTCACGATCTTGCAACTGTGTGTTCAAAACCCAATACACCGGGTCAAACCTTTTCTTATGTTGTTGATTAACAAATGTCATGTTTGTCCTTGTCTATTTTCTTTAACTTTACCTTTCAATTGAAATAACATACTAAACGTAAGGACAAAAAAATAAAATAAATAACACTGTTTATTAATTAGTGTTACCCAACAAAAATAGTTTGAGAAGAAAGAATCAATGGTTAGTGTAATTTTTGAATAGGGAGGTGTAATTTGTTTTAAATTGTATTCTAAAAATGGAAAAATTAACTTGGAGCATTGGTGTAATTAGCAAGGTTATTTCATTATGACCCGAAACTTATGTTTCCGGAAGATCAATTAGACTTATGTATTATAAATATCATATTATAAAATCATTCAACGGCTCTTTGTTTCATTTTTGTTAAGTTGAAAAAATTGAATCGCACGTATCGGCCTCTAGATCGCTATATGGGTCGCCAAAAAGGGCAACCCACATAGTGATTTAATTTTTCCAAATCAATTTTGTTGACTTTGATAAATGTGGACCATTGGAGCTGCTCTTAAAATGCTCTTACAGTGACTGAACCCACTGTAAAAGAGAATCACCAACTATCGTGGGCACATTGTGGCAAACAAAACACTAGAGTGAAAGACTTGTCCATGACCTCTTGTCTTCATGTCACATTTTGATGCATGATTTGCTTGGATGATATATATATAACATATGGTTGTGATTCTCGTGACCAGTCTGATAATCCAAATTCACAAGGCATGGCCATAAATCCAAATCAGAAAGGCCAACCGAAAAATCAAGTACCTAATGTCTGGTTGTGTGTAGAGTGTAGTAGCATTACAACCTCACACTATCAACTATCAGTCCAAAATCAAAGACAATAGTTATATATATATATATATATATATATATATATATATGAAATACCTAATGTCTGGTAGTGTATAGTAGCATTACAATCTCATACTGTCAAATAATATCAGTGTAACGTCAAAGACGATAGTGCCAAAACGTTGGTGCTTTAGTGTATCCCACCGTCCATCTTTTTTTGTTGTACAAGCTTGTCTTTTACATTCTTTGTAGTCGGATGTGACAGACTCATTATTTGGATTTATTGGGTTCCAACAATGATAATTAGCGAAAGTCTGATATATCCAATGATTCAGGAATTTTTTTTGAGAGGGGGGAGAATAATAAAAAAAAAAAAAATCGAAGATAATTTTTTGTGGCTTATCTAACTCAAATTGTATGATTTTTTAACTGTGTCTGTGATTTATAGATTACCATGTATGTGGGATGTGAAGAAACAAGAAAACAGATTTACTTTACTTTCTTTTGAATCTAAATTCAAGAATAGTGGGTATTTTAAAAAATTGAATAGGAATATCGAAGTGTGTAAGAGAGAATCATGAATATGACAAGCTGTAGAGAGTGAAAAAGAGGTGATTATCTTTTGGATTAAAGAAATCAGTAAGGGCAAGAATGTGAAGTGTGGTATTTCTACAAATTGAGAGGGGACATTTTCAAAATTTTAACAAAAGTATAGATCAAATTATTCTGCTTGTATCCTTCCATACTTTCCAAAGTTAGCAGCCTGCAAGTCAACCAAGAAGGTCTGAATATTTTAATTTATTGGATAAATTATACTAATCTCTCTAATATTTTGTTAATATACACTGATCTCTCCATTGTTCACTAAATTATACTTACTTTTTTTTAGATTTGTCTGTAAATAACAAATACTTCATCTTCGTCAACTGCTGATGATAACAATTTTGTGCATTTCATATTTCAATTGTAGCATTGGAAGGTATGTTTATTATAATAAAATACAATATATATAGACTGAAATGTAATTATAATAAACTCGACAAGTCTGCCAACAAGTCTCCAGGAAAAGTGTATAATTTGACAAATAAGAGGAAATGTCAGTATACTTTGACGAAATTAACCTCAAGAATGAAAATATAATTTACCCTAATTTATTTTATATTTATGATTTTGATTGAAGGAAGGGGCTATTTATAGATCCAAAGACTGTCCACGTTGACAAATGAATAATCACAAGTTTATAAGGTCAATTTTTTTTTTTTTTTTTTTTTTAATGGATATTCATTCTATCTACTTCTTCTTTTCACTTCTTTTTAAGAATTTTCTAAAGATGCAACTTGAATCCATCAATTTAAAGCAACTTAGAATTAATTGAGTTTCCTTGGGTGTGAGTTAAATGTTTAATTTGAATTTGAGTTGAAAATGGATTGAGACCTGAAAAAATTGACCAAATCTTATAAACAAAACTTATATTATCATTATTAAAACAACAGTACTTGAACTTAACTGGAGCAATAATCAAGCCTTCTCTAGCTAACCCGAGCTCTAACAATTAAGCTCGGGTTAGGCTTGTTAGGTTGGCTTGGGTTGAGTTGATCTAGGGTTTTAACATAAGTTCAACGCACAATATATATAATTTGTCTCCGTCACTGTTTAATTTAAAATAAAGAAAAATGTTCGGTTTGTTTCTGTCCATGCACCGAAGATAACTTTGGTCCTGCTGTGATAATTGACCAAAAAAAAAAAAAAAAGATTTAATGCACTCATAATTTATATTCATCTTGGTTTTACTTGTTTGGCTACCTTCACATTATGAAATATAAACTGTATCTGCCGTGTCAGCTGGGACATATAGTGCATGTTTGCCGGCTAATAAAGAACAGAGAATTCGGATGTATAGTTTTTGCAGCTGCATTTATTAACATATTGTTAAGTGAAGTGTGTGTGTGTGTATATATATATAAAACACAAATAAGTTAATCAAACAATATATAATCACAATTCACAAAATTCAAGATGTTTCTTTTCTTAATTCATGCAATGCACGTCATTAAGGAGATGGTTTCGCCAAAAAAAAAAAGAAGCTATCTACTGTTGGATATTGATAGAAACTTCTTCTCTCATTTCAACGGTAGAGCTTCGTAAAAGATTGCTTAATTATAGCACTCATTCCAACGGTAGAGTTTCGTAAAAGATTTGCCTAATTATAACAGAAGAGGGTTAATTTATACACCGAAAATAGTTTCGAGTTCTCACAAATGATACAATGACCGATATGTATGATAATTATGATAGAGAAATTGGAATTTGAACTCTAAACCTATTTGGAAAGGATATATATATATATGATGTCAAATGCACATTTCGGAGATATGTATTCTGTCGTTTGCCATTGATACCTTTATGCCCCAAACCGCAAACCTTGTCATGAGCTTTGATTGTGCATGGCGTATACGTTTTCATATAGTTGATCATGATATGTATGTATGTCCACATTCAAAGAAACATACAAAGTTTTTGGTTGTAGAATTTAATTTCCTACGTAATGTTTAATTGGTGCTACTCACAAAATCAAATACAACCTTATCCACCTTATCCCTAGTAGTTGATTCACAATAATTCAAACAATGATGTAGCTTTCTAGTTATATTTGCGCACACATTATATATCCTCCGCGTGCATGGGATAATTATAGAGAAATTTCTTTGAAATTGATTTCAAATTAAAGAATTTGAATTCTCGACCTACAGTGAACTTTGCTGTTAAACTTATTGGTTTTAATGGTGTATGGACCACAACTTTTCATACAATTCATGCATATCCATATTCAAAGAACTATACTTGACATCCTTATCCAACTTATTATAAAGTCTTTAATTCCCAAGAATTCAAAGCTTTATCTAACCCCACACTATATAAATATATATCATTCATGTCCCACGGTAGTGAATGAATAAAGTTGATTTTGACCAGATGTGTTGGTCCTAAAACAACGGTGCTAGACAGACATCCAAAGTCAATTTTCCACATGGAATCCAATATTAGTGAGATTTTTACTTATTTTTGGGGCAAAATTGCGAATTTTGCATGAGTTATTTATTATTTTTTTTTTTTGGAGTTCGTTGTGACTTTAAATGCCAAACTTTAAAATGAGATTTTTTTTTTTTTTTTTTTTTTTTTTTTTTTTTTTTTTTTTTTTGGGGTAGGGGTTGTTTTAATATAAGTTTTTCTTTATAGGAAGGAAGAAAATAGAATAGAAGAGAAGAAAGGTTGGATGAGACATCTTATGAAAATGATAGTGTTTTATTTTTATTCGGTTGGATGGACGAGAAAGAAATGAGGTAACTCCTTAATTTATTTGTTAAGAGAGAATGAAGGAGATAAATTGTTAATATTGGGTTTATCTAATACTTATGAAGGGTACTATTATAATTTAAAATTTTCATAATTCTTAATTCTAAACAGGTTAAGGGCTTATCCAATTACGTGTGTTTGATAACGTAATTTGAATACCACTGAAAAAGATTTTTAAAAATATTTATTTTTTAATTACCACTTAAAATCTTCAGTATTTAAAATTCAACTCTTAAAATTTTCAGTACTTAATTTTAAGTTTTATCAAACAATTACCTTCTTTCTCTTCCTTTCTTTTCTTGGTTTATAATTAAATATGTAAAACAGAAGAATGATTCATTTGTCCTATGTTCTCTTTCCTCATTCTCTCGTGTCTACCAAAATAATGAGGTTTGTTTTTTTCTTTTCTATTTTTCTTCTATCCCTTTTCCTTTCATCCTACCAAACGAAGAAAAATGTGACCATATTGCTTCAAACTTTAAACTAGACTATCTAATTCTAATTCTAATTCAAATGCAACAAATTATTTGTGGAGATAGTCAATGGATGAATTTAAATATATTCCAAAGAATAGAAACTTTGGCCCATATATTAAATCAAATAATGTATTAGGTAATATAATAGCAAAGTGGACTCTTTGTTTATCAGTAGTTGGGGTACAATTACTAATTAGTCAACTCATTCATCTAATTGTCTTGGGGGTGACAGAACAATAATGATAAATAATAAAAATTGTTAGTCAAATTGAGAAATAACTAATAATTTAGTCATAATCATAGATTTAAAAAATAATAATGTGGGACTTTAATTTCAAATCTCACCTACGACTCACTCACGTTTCGACCCAATGGAGGGGTGGAACAGTTACGGATGTGTGACTTAGTGACAGTGACATTATGGTGTTATGGATGTTCTTCTTTGGAGAAAATAATAATAAAAAATAAATAAAAAATAAAAGTGGGAAGAAAAACTGTTTTTATAAATAAATAATGTTAAAAAAACTAAAAAATTGTTTGCGAGCATGTGAAGCACAGACGTAGACACGGAATATGAAACACAAATGTAGCATGAATAAAATAAAATAAAACAACATATTATATAAAACATTGGTTTTCACTCACTTACCATGGATGTAATCACTAATTTTGAAAATCCAGATATGAACCTAAAATAAAGTTTGGTATATATATTATTTAATTTATAGTTATGGTAGACTTGTGCAATATGGGAAAAAAATGAAAAGATAAAAGAAAAATCATGAAATTTTCGAGCTAGGTTTGGCCAATTCACTAGTGTCAAGATGGCCCAATATATGAACAGTCTTACAAACTTTTATCTAAAACTTATTTGGTCATTGGCAAAAAAAAACTCACACATATATGTAGGCACAAACTTATATATAGAGACGTAGGCACGAACTTACATACAAAGAGGGGAAGCTTTTTTATTATTTTATTTTTTAAAGTTATATATCCTTAAAATATCACTATTGTTCCACATGAAATTACTAAAAAAATTTATTATTGACCCCCTCTCACATAATTTTTTGGGTCTGTACCTACTGAAAATTCAAACCCTCCCCATTTTACTTTTTGAAAAATTGAAAAGTAACAATAGCCTTCAATCCTTGCTTGGTCATAATTTAGGATGGACTGTGGCCCGGTAATCAAATTTGTTATTTTAAAAAAAAAAAAAAATAGCCAAAGGCCCAAATTGAAATGGGCTACTTCTTTTACACATTGATTTTCTTTTTGGGCCATTTAAAGATTCAAACTCTAATCTCATTTTCTATTGTTCATATGTCAATATAGTGCTAAAAAAAAACACACAAACTTTAGTATAGAGCCAAACATTTCGCATTCCTTTTATGTATTCGGTCTATAAATAATTATTCTTTGAATATTGTAGACTCTGATCAACTCTTTGTACAATATACCTTACCAATGATCGAGTTCGAATATCTCAATCTGCAGGTGTCGTAGCAGGACTGATCCGTTTTGATTTTGAGTCTGAATCCTTTACGGTATAGAGATTTTCAAGTCAGTCAAAATTTGAAATCGAGAAAAATGTATCGAGACTCAAAACACGATTTAATTGAGTTGAAAATCTCTTAAGAGTGGAGACCGGGTCTAGAGTCTAGACGCCTAGATTTGAATAATACTACGGAGTTGGGCTTACTAGGGCCCAGTTAAGTCTGGTCTATTCTTTATGTTAGGTCTATTTGTCCAAGAAGATGTAAAAGGCCTAAACCCAATCTCAATCTAGCCCAACCAAGTTTACAGCCCGTCATCTATATGCAGCGGTGATAAAATGAAACCCTAACCCATCCCATTCCATTTCTAGGGTTTCGCAGAGAGCAAAGTAGCAGCCTTCGTAGCTTTTCTTCAGTCGCATACATGGGTAAGCCCCGTACTCTTTATGAATTACGATTTCTGTAAGTTAATGTTTTGTTGATAATGTATACATATATATGTATGTATATATATATATATATATATATATAAGATTGGATTGTTGACGCATATTTGTTGCATGGTATGTGAATTGGGGGTACAGCGAGAATTAAGGTTCATGAGCTGAGAGGAAAAACCAAGGCAGAACTGTTGAGTCAGTTGAAGGATCTGAAAGCTGAACTCGCCCTTCTCCGAGTGGCCAAGGTCACTGGTGGTGCTCCTAACAAGCTCTCCAAAATGTACTCTCTCTCTCTAGATCTAATTTGCTATCGAGTTGATATATTCATATGGGTGCTCTTTTATATATATATACACACACACACATGCGTATGCATTCTTTTTTACTTAATTAGCAGAATTAGTGTTTATCGGTTATTACTTATTTGTCCCACTTCTGCTTGCTTTATATATATGTATATTTATATATGCATAGATATTTGTTTGTGTTTATATAAATGCATCTGCTTACTCTAATTAAGTTTATGTTAATAGTCAGAGACATTGATGCTTATATACTCTTATTTTTTTCAGCAAAATTTTTTTTACTCTTAATTTGCTTCTGTTGATGGTCTTGAACCTTTTATAGGCTTCAATGGAGTCGAACTATTTTTTGTTGATTTAATCATTGAATTTTGAGTATGTTGTGATTGGCTCCACTGTAGAGTTGGAGTCATCACCTCAACTATAATTTGTATTTGTATTGATGGCTACTGTTTGCTATAATGGTCTCATCCATAATGATGATTTTGTAGTATACATAAAGCACAATCTCCAAGTCATTTCCAATTGGAGAAATTGATAATAGAAGATAAAGTTGTTTGTTTTTATGGTTTTGGTTTGCTTATGTATCTCAATCTCCTCCTGTTTAGATTAGATGCCTTCAGATATTTTATGGATTTAGTGATGGTTTGTGCAATTTGATGATGTGCTTGGTTCTTTTTTTTTATGCAGAAAAGTGGTGAGGTTGTCAATTGCACAGGTGTTGACAGTGATCTCACAGAAACAGAAGGCTGCTCTTAGGGAAGCATACAAGAACAAGAAATACTTGCCCCTTGATCTGCGTCCCAAGAAAACCAGAGCCATCCGCAGACGTCTCACCAAACATCAGGTGTAATTTTACTTCTAATCTGCTGCTATTTCATCCCACCTATTTTATTTTATTTATTATTATTTTTCTAGTTTAGTTTACAATGCTGGACATTGTTCCTCTTATGCTTATTATTACTGTTGTTAATTTCCTGCATATTAAGTCTGTTTTGGATCTAAAATGGAAAAAAAATATAAGCTTTTGAATTTTTTTTTTCTTTTGTTGTCTCAGCTACCAAGACAAGGGTTAATATAACCAAGTGGATTGGGTAGCCTTTTTTTTTTTTGTTATAGTTTTTCCGGATATAAAATAATTTTTGTTGAATGTGCAAGTTAGTTGGAACCCGCATGAACTCTGTGTTGAATATTTTTAGGTACTAATTACACCTTCATTAGAAAATTTGTGCTAATTAATTGTTTTTAACTATGGAATTTGTTTGTGAGGAACAGTATAGATAAGTTTGTAAGAATTTACGGGAATTTTGTGCTTGCTTTATGTGAAAGAATCATTTATTGCTTTCTGTTTGGAAAATGTTAGGCTCCTACATCTAGGAAGCATGGACACGCCTAAAATGAAGTGTTCGTGTTGGTGTTGGACATTGTTAGACATGACCCGGCATGTTGCATACACCAAACAATTTGTCTGGATATTTTTCATTTTTTGACAGATATCGAACACGTCCCAGACGCACTGGGACACCATGATACATCGTGACATGTCACACATGTTTGATTAAAAGCTATTATATATATATGTGTGTATTGAGCAGCCAAGTAAATCAGTATCTTGAGGCGGTTCTTATCCACCAACCAAAGCATATTTTGGATCTGAACTTTCTCTTTGCCCTTCCCAGAAGACTTGCCCGTTGTTGAGAGCGCAGGATCCGATTCTTCAGAACTATTTGAATGGAATTCAGATTCTCGTGGATGGATATTGAAGATTCTTGTAGATAGATCATTGTCGCATTGGTCTATGAAAAGCATTTACTTTTCTAGTTAGAGACCAACGTCTTGGGGCTAATGTGGGATCCGCTCAAGGACCTACTGGTTTAGGTAAATATCTAATGCGTTCCCCGACTGGAGAAGTCATTTTTGGAGGAGAAACCATGCGTTTTTGGGATCTGCGCTAAGTTTTATTTTTTTCATATATATAAAATTTATCATGCAATTTTATTTACTCAAACTTTTTACACATTACTTTTTTGAATTTGTAAAAGATCACAAAATGAAAGTGATAAGTATATTGCTCTCTTGTGGACAAGCTTTGAACTTGTTCCTGATCATCAAAGTTTGACTGCCCATGAGCTATTTCATAAATTTTCTCTCAATTTTTTTTTTTCTTTTTCTTTCTGTCCTCTTCTTCAAGAAAACCTTTTTTTTTTTTTTTTTTTTCTTTAACTAATTGTCTCTTGCCTGGTAGAATTCTCTTTCCTTTTCTTCCACAGAACTAATTTTGAGAGGGTTTAGAATTTCTATATCAGCCAATTCTCTCTCTCTCTCTCTCTATACATACAACTGTAACCTTTTGTTTCCTAATGGATTTAGATTACAAAATATTATAGAGGTATTTAGCCCAATCACTCTTCTTTTTTCTCTTCTTAAATGAGAGTATTGTTGTCGTAGTTCATTAGTTATTGTGATATGGGATTCTTTATTCTTAAGTTGATGAAAAGTATTATTAGCATAATAATATATTATTGCATACATAACTTATCGAAAAAATATATATTATTGCATACATAAAAATATACATCTATTATTTGTTGTGTTTGTCAAATGTTTAGGATCTGCCGTGTCGTGCCGTATCCTTGTTGTGTATGTATCTGTTCTTGTAGTCCCACATTGAGAATAGTTTGCTAAAACAATCGTGCCCAGGTTGTATTTTGATGGATGAATGGATTTGAAATTTTAAAAATATATATAATAGGATTGACAATGAGAATTGGATTGGGAGAATGAAGGGTGACGATAGAGTGGAAGTTTGGGAGTATTCTTTTAGGGTCCTTGTGCAACTAGTTTGTGCACAAGGAGATATATTATTAGGATCCTTGTTTACCTGCTCTATTATTTTTAGTTTTTATATTTTTAAGTTGTGTAAAGTTTTTGTTCCAATTACCTCCAGCGTACATTAATTCGTGATTTCTTTGTCTGTGCAGGCATCATTGAAGACGGAACGGGAGAAGAAAAAGGAGATGTACTTTCCAATGAGGAAATATGCCATTAAGGTGTAAGTTTGGATCTCTTATGGAGGAGATTTTGGTACTCACTATAAATCTTATTCCAATGATGAACTTCTAAATTTTGATTACTTCTACTCCAATACTGGACTTGAATGAGTGTTTTAATTTGAATTAATGGCTAGTAAACTCCGGAGGTTGTCTCTCTCCAATGCAGTGATAGGCGAGAGATTGATATTTATGTATGTGTTGGTGGTTGCTTTTACGAGTTATGTTTTGTTGCCATGCTGTCTTGTCAGTTGCATTTTCTTCTGTATGCTTTCAAGGATATTACAGTTTTAACATTAGAAGGGTTTTGGGGGTGCAAAAAAGAATCAACATCCTCGCATTCATCACAGAATGAAGAAGGGGGGTATTTGTAGATTTCTCTACCTAGACGAAGGGCATTATGGATTTGAACTTGCAATGTGCATGTGAATGATGAAAAACTGTTTCATGTCTTGTTTGCTTGATAATTTAGGCTGTAGTGTATTTGAATTACTGGTGAGGTTTTGTGTGTGCGAATACACGCAACACACACACACACACAGGAAATTCCTTAGACCGCAAAGGACAGAAGCATTCTTATGGACTCCATTTTGGCCACTGGAGCAAAGGTTTCATCATAATCAGTTACAGCTTGTTGAGCATATCCCAAGGTAAAACGTAGTGCAGGATTGGTGAAATGAAAGGGATGAGTCTAGGTCGACTGCAAATGAGATTAAGGATCGCGGCTTCGCTAACTGTTTGAATTGGTAGAAAATGAGTGGACTTGGTCAAAAAAAACAAAAGAAAAAGAAAAAGGAGGTGACTCAATGGGGGAGAAGCAAACCAACATTGATTTTGAAGCTCAAAACCCTTGAACCAAGGTTGCACAGGGACTGAACACTAGGTGGAGCTGTTCTGAAAATGTGATCTGTGATCCTTGTAGATCTAGCGCCCTTTTCTTTCGGGATTTTCTCTAGGCCTAGTGTCCTGTGGACACGCAGGGGTTCTAGGATCCCTCTTCGACCCTCTATGTTGGGTAAAGTTGGACCCTAATAAGCAACTGACTTCAACCACTACCACAGCCCTCCACCGCTACCTCTACCATCAATTCACGGGCCCTAACCAACAAACCTTTGTCTTTTGAATGATTTGACAGTTGTAAATATCATTCAGTTTAGTACAATGAGAGGGATCATTTTAACATGATGTTGTTTGGAAATTGCCAAATCATATGGTAATGCACTGTGAGTCTGGCTGGTGGTGAAGATTTGGGGTTTGCTGGCTTTAGCCCTTACCCAACCAGTTTTGTGTGACTTAAAAAAGCCAAACCTCGAGGCCGGGGCCAAGCACCAAGTGGAGCAAGCTGGATCTTGGCTGGGGGCTCGTTGATTGTAAAGCCATGTATGTTTCTCCTATGTTTGGGGAAACAAGCATATTTAGTCAAATCATATTTAGTGCCTATGTTTTTGGAGGAAATAACATCTCTCTCCTTGCTCCCCTTAGTTTAAAGAAGTCAATATTCTGCCTTGTATATATAATATATATCTTGTTCTTTTTTCCACCAAAATACAGAGAGTTTTTTTTTTTTTTTTTCACCAAACACAGAGACGGTGGACTAAGCCCATATATAATATATATCAACTAGTCAACACAAACAAAGAAATTAATATTCGAAATCCATATTTCATGTAATATCAAGAAAATCAGATATATGACCAGTTAACAAACTCATGTTCGCATTATCACAAAATCATAATAAATCTAGCTGAACAAATCAATTGCATCTACATCTTAAAAAAAATATAAGGATTCCTCTCATAATTTCATTCAATACCAAACTAAAAAGTCATAAAAAAGAATAAAAAAATGAAGAAACAAATTAGTTACTTGAATACATCTTTTTCTTTGAATATCATATGTAAAATGGACCAGTTCAAAGCTGATCAACTAGATAGAACAAGCCAAATGTTATTATGTCTGCAATATTACTAGATAATGATAGTTTTGGTGGTTTTTATTGCCAATTTATTTCAAACAATTGATTGTTTATAGGAGTCCGTTCGGGATTGCTTTTCAACTACTAAAGTCTTTTTAATTTATTAAATTGTGTTTAAATATATTTTGGTAATGAAAAAATAAAAGGTTTTAGGGATTCTTGATTTTCCCATGATATGCAACATTTCACTATGAAAAATTATTACGATTTTTTTTTTTTTATATATTTTATTTTTTTATGATGCACTCACATCAAAATTCAAGTACTCTCCATAGTGCATTGTAACTAGGAAGGGTTCATTGTCAGGAAAAATAAATAATAATAATATGAAAAAAAAAAAAAAAAAAAACTAGGAAAGGTGATGTGACAAGGACATTTTTTTAATTAATGGAAAAAATATATATCTTGTAAAAAGAGAGCATTCATGCCAATCAAATTAAAGGAATAAACTGTAGGGGAAGTCGGTTTCTTTTTTCCACCAAAATACAGAGACAGTTTTTTTTTTTCCTTTTTTTTTTTTTTTTTTTTTTTTTTTTTTTTCACACCAAACACAGAGACGGTGGACTAAGCCCATATATAATATATATCAACTAGGCAACACAAACAAAGAAATTAATATTCGAAATCCATATTTCATGCAATATCAAGAAAATCATATATATGACCAGTTAACAAACTTATGTTCTCATTATCACAAAAATATAATAAATCTAGCTGAACAAATCAATTACATCTACATCTTAAAAAAAATCTGAGGCTTCTCTCATAATCTCATTCAATACCAAACCAAAAAGTCGTAAAAAAGAATAAAAAATGAAGAAACAAATTAGTTACTTGAATACATCATTTTCTTTTAATATAATATGTAAAATGGACCAGTTCAAAGCTGTTCAAGTAGATAGAACAAGCCAAATGTTATTATATCTGCAATATTACTAGATAATGATAGTTTTGGTGGTTTTTATTGCCAATCTATTTTAAACATTTGATAGTTTATAAGAGTCCGTTCGGGATTGCTTTTCAACTACTAAAGTCTTTTTAATTTATTAAATTGTGTTTAAATATGTTTTGGCAATGAAAAAATAAAAGGTTTTAGGGATTCTTGATTTTCCGATAACATGCAACAGTTCTCGATGCAAAATTATTGGTGTCTTTTTTATTTTTTTTTATTTTTTTTTTATGATGCACTCACATCAAAATTCAAGAACTCTGCATGGTACGTTTTAAACTAGAAAGGGATATGTGACAAGGACATTTTTTTAATTAATGGGGAAAAAATTACTATCTTGTAAAAAGAGAGCATTCATGCCAATTAAATCAAAGGAATAAACTGTAGGGTAAGTAGGTTTGTTTGGCTCCTAAGAAAATAAATAATCTGAAAAAAGTCAGAAAATTTTGACTTGACTTATTTTTCTTGACTTTTTAAACTTTTATTTATGTAGATATATATAATACCGGTAAAACGGGGATGTAACATGTAGTTATGAATTTTATTGTCTTCTATCAAATATAATCCAAATAGTCAACAACTCTCCATATATGACGATGATCATGCATAAATTTATAGGAGTATTGGATTGACCATTTCCCAAGTGATAGATACAGCATTTTTCTTTTTTGAAAAAAAATTAATTATAGATAGAATTAGGAGTTCTAAATAACAAATTGATCAATTTTAAAAATTGATTTTCACTTTGATTGAATTAAGAAAAATAATTACAAATGCATCAAAAACTATTGTTAAGGTCCAAAATGCCCTTTAAGCTCTTATTCTAAAATATCAAAATAGATAATTTAAAACTAGTTTGACTATTATTTAATTCAAACTCCTCAATGATGTGATGCAAATCCTTTATCATGTTAAGATTTTTGTTTTAATTTGTCTTCTGGTAAAGACGTTTAGAAGGTTGGTCTCATAATCTCATTATAACCACACACACACACACATATATATATATTCTAACTTAGAACAGAATGGTTTTTGTCTGATAAAAAAGATGCAAACTTTTGTAGATGGATGTCATTTGACTAAATAGATCATAGAATTCATCCAAATTTGCTACACCTATTGCAGATTTTTTTCCAAGTATAAATTCATTCTTAAATAATTTTCTTTTATTATACAAGTATTTACCATATTATGTAAATGGCATTCTTTCTTGATAATAGTCCTTATCTGGGACTCCCATCTCTTTAACTTATATTTAGAGTAATTAAAACCTTTTATTTCAGCTTTGGTATATGTCAAACTTTTGGTTGTAATTAACACTCGCTAAATTTAACACCTTAATATCAGCTATTAGTATTAAGTAAGGTTATAGTTTTTTTTTTTTTTTTTTTTTTTTTTTTTTTTTTTGAAATATATGATTATTGATTATAAGAAGGTTATTTTGCTATTTTACAAGGATATTTTGGGTCTTACTAATAATTCTTGATGGATTTGTAATTATATTATTTGATTCAATCAAATTGAAAAATAAACTTTTAAAATAGACTATTTTGTTATTTAGAACTCCTAAGTCTCCTTGCGTGTAGTTTTCCATTTTCATATCTTTATTTCATGCCAGACTGATCTCTTCTTCATCATTTATCACATGCTACTTGCTTATTCGACTCTTATTTTTATCTTCAAATTATAATTTATGCATAACAAAGTCAAGCATAACATCATTTAAAACAATTTTTCTTAGTACAAAATCATAATTTTTAAAATAATGATTCTGAGGACCGGCACCTCCGGATAATATGAATTATTAATTATGACCAATATAGTGCGTATTTATAAATTATTAAAAAATAATTATCTGAATTCAAACACTTGATTTGGATTCATTCAATCTTGTTTTGTGTACTATGTTCTTACTACTTTGTGTACTATGATCTTATTTGTTAATTATATATATAGATTATAGAAGCATATATCAAGAAATGCGGCTCAAAATTATTTCCATGATCTAGAAAAGAGAAGGCGCACATTCAAAGAAAGTATTAATCAAATGCCAACGTGATAGAAAGTCCGTCAGTCAGAATAAATATGACTAATTTTATTTGTGAGGAGTCTGATAATGATTTGTAATGACATCTTGAAAATGTTAGTTCTTACTCATATTATTAAATTAGTTCAAATTATTTAACATGTGACATGAACAATTACGTAGAAATTTTATAATGTTAATTAGCAACAAAGTACATCATATGTGTGTAATGGTAATGGTAAAGTTGGAATTGTGAACAACATACAAGTATATCATAGGATTATTACTTGTGATCAATTGAGTAAGTTTCAAAATGTGAGCCCGATTTATCAAAAGCATATTTTCTTTAGTTCTCAAAGTCAGTAGTTTAGTGATGTTACTTGAGCTATGTTTCATAGATATGGAATTGAATACTAATTATATATATAGAGATTATAGAAGCATGGTAAGAAATTCATAAATTGAACAAATATGACTAATTTTACGTGTGAGGAGTCTATGTCATTGTGATACCCCTCAGATCCGAGACACGGGTTAATCAGGCTCAGGCTCAAACCCGAGGGATATCAAACAATTAATATGTTAAAACGAACACAGATGACAAAATGAATAAAAGAGATAAAGTTTAAGCTGAAAGAAACTAAAATAAAATCCTCAAATAATAAAAATTAAATAATCCAACTCCAAAACCTCTAAGGGTACAACTCGGGAATTCATCTCTAGTGGACCCCTAATAATAATCCAAACAGTAATAAAAATAACTGATAAGGCATCCAGAAGTAAGTTACGAAGAGAAGTCCTACATCGTCGGTAGAGTGAATAGAAACCTCTGCTCAGCACGAACACGTCTAAGTCTGGAACTGTCGTGTACCTGAAAAATAGAAGTGAGTCAGGCCCACGCGCAAGTTCTGTATTACTACAACCCAAACAGAGGCCTAATACGCATGTATATCCTAACCAGTCCAACAATAACTAAATAGTCCGCAGATATATATATATATATATATATAATCACACTAAAGGACTCTCACTGGCCTATAGGCCGGTCTCAACCTGAGTAGAGGTAACATGCTAAAATGCACACAAAGTGGGCATGTGTAACTGACCTAAACAGGGTACACCTCTAACCATCGTAGCCAGCTATGCATCCCCATGCATATATGCTCCCTAACCAATGACTCTGAGACTCAGGCTCACATCGTGGCACCATAAAATATATAATTAAATTCCATTCCAAAATCCATAGTAGTGCCGCTCAACTATATGTTGCCTTGACACTACAAATAAAATAGGATTAACTTTTAGTTAATCCATTCCTTAATCCAGAGTAGGTAGGACTTAGCATTTTTGAGCTAATCCCTTTAGTATGACACCGTCCCATACCGGTGCATATAATCCATCCATCCAGTGTTGATAATGTATAAGACAGTAAACATTTCAACATCAACTAATCAACCAATCCATAGCAAGTATACACCATTCATCCAATTATTGGTAATATCATTGACATTAACACATATAAATATCAACATATCCAACATAGGCATAACAAGAATCTATAATTAGCATGTTTGTTTCAATACATCCAGTACTTAATTCTCTAACAAATATAAATATCCGAGAATAACTGTAACCATTCTGTAATTCACAATAAGCATAGTAATAATTAGAACAGAATTAACATGCTTACTAATAACCACCCCGTAACATCCCATAAGTTGATATAAATAATTCTTTGAAAAATATCAACTAGTTTAACCTTAAGCATTAACCGAACTTATATTAATTGACATGCTTAATCTCAGATCATTGTTACATGATTTAAACATATAAATTCCAAGTTAAAATTGCTAATTCAAAACTAAGCAATTATGATCATCCCCATCAAAATAAACTTGAAACTACCCTAATGAGTTTCAGACTATATTCCTGTTTAGCCTCTTATGATAATTTATGAATTTCCATGCCTTCTGCAAATTTACCAAGAGTTTAAACATCACTAATTTCCCCTAAAACCACTTCCAATACATTCTAGAAACTTCAAATATCTATGTACAGTAGCCTAGGTTCGCAGAAAACAAACCAAAAAAAAAAAAAACTGAAAAACTGGGGGGAGCCGGCTCCACACAAAGTGGAGCCGCCTCCAAATAATGGTGGCGCCGCCTCCACTAAATCCTAGAGCCGGCTCCACTTTGTGTGGAGCCTGCTCTGTGTTTTGGTGACCCAGTTCCTCCTCTGTGCGTCGTCTCCTTCCACTCCGGCAGTATTTGACCGCTTTGTTCCTCTAAACCAACTTCACTACTGATTAAAACTAAGCCCCAAGGTGCTCTAAAGCTATTTAAATTCATTCTTTGTTAATCAAAATTTATCCAAAACAAGAACAAGCAAAAACAGTTTACAGACGGAAGAAAAACGTATACATGAAATAATATTGTTTTGAAACAACTAACTGTTCAACCATATTAATTTAACGTTATTACTTCCTGGAACTGAATTAGTGATGCAAAGAACACGCAACCTAAGGGATTAAGTTAGATATAAAACTTGCCTTACACCGACGGTTCTTCCCAAGTTCTCCGGTAAAACCCTCTGTGTGCTCTCTCCCTCTCTGTTTCCTCTATGCCTCCACAGAAAACCCACGGTTTTATTTTATTTTTCCTTCAACCCTAAACCACCGTATAAGCCTATTTATAACCTTAAACTTTAAACCCTAATCCATGTATAATACGGCCCATTGGCAAACCTATGTTATACACTGTCGGCTGTCTATGAAAACTATAAACCCCATAAACTATAGTCACGTTGCAACCTACTGAAACCAATTAAATATCATTTAACTAATCCAATTAAATTTAATTTCAATTAAAATAATTAAATTTAATTTCAATTAAAACAATTAAATCCTTAAATAAGACAATTAATTAAAACAAATCAATTAAACAAATTAACTCAATTAAATTCAAGTAAATTAAACAAGTAACCAAATTAATTTAAAACAATTACAATAATTAAAACAAATAAGTAAACAAATGCAACTTAAAATAATTAAATCAAACCAAAGAAACAAACAAAAGCAATTTTTAACAATAGTTTAAATACCAGGACTATCTTTTTAAAATTAGGAGTATTACAGTCATCGTAACGTGAAGGATAATAATGATATCTTGATGATGTCAGCTCTCACTCACATAAATCAGTCGAATTTGTTTGACTTTCGAACTCCAAATCATTATTTATAATGTTAACATGTAACATGAAACGATTATTTTATAATGTTAATTAGCAACAGCCTCATAATGTATATGTAGATCCTATAATTAAGTACATCATAAGTATGTAATGTTAAAGTTTGAATGTTTGGTAAACATAGAATTAAAACTTCGGAATGGGAATTGGAGAAAAGCAACTAAGAAAATTGAACAAATTTTTTTTCTGATTACACTCTAATTCTATACAAACAAACATAACCTTACTAAATTTGCAAAATATATCCAAAAGTTGCTATTGAAGGGATTGTAATTTGTAATAATATTCCACAGAACTTTCTAATAATATTTTACAATCATTGGCTAATGTGAATGAAGAACATTCCAGATTCAGCCAGCTAATAGGTGGCTCTAATTTTGCATTTTACTCAATATATAGATATGCCTTTGTTCAAGTATTTTGACTAATGTAAATATTAGAATATTGATGCAATGAGCATAGGCCAATTATTCTATATTTTTAGGGCATTTGGAGTGGGAGACTCCACTTTGAGTCTCCATTCCCCTGCATAACTGCATAGACTCTTGTGAAAATGATGTTTATCATTAATTGCCAACTCCAATAATCAACATTGCAACCATATGAAAATTATCAGGGTTCACATTGTTATTTGCACCCAAGGTTTGAAAAATGACCACATTCCTTTTTAAATTTAATTATTTTAAATTTGTTCACGTTACGATGACTGTAATACTCCTAATTTTACAATAATGCAGTGGTGGGAGATGGAATGCCTTTTATCTATAAGTAAAAGGCATATCTATATAATATTCCACAGAACTTTCTAATAATATTTTACAATCATTGGCTAATGTGAATGAAGAACATTCCAGATTCAGCCAGCTAATAGGTGGCTCTAATTTTGCATTTTACTCAATATATAGATATGCCTTTGTTCAAGTATTTTGACTAATGTAAATATTAGAATATTGATGCAATGAGCATAGGCCAATTATTCTATATTTTTAGGGCATTTGGAGTGGGAGACTCCACTTTGAGTCTCCATTCCCCTGCATAACTGCATAGACTCTTGTGAAAATGATGTTTATCATTAATTGCCAACTCCAATAATCAACATTGCAACCATATGAAAATTATCAGGGTTCACATTGTTATTTGCACCCAAGGTTTGAAAAATGACCACATTCCTTTTTTTTTTTTCTTTTTTCTTTTTTTTTTTTACTTCGAAGTTGAACCTTGAAAGGAAGCTTCAAATTGATCATTATGAATAAATTTGACACGATTCACTTATAGATTAATCTTAATTGTATTGGTGTAATAATCATATTAACCGGTATACTATGTTTAATTAATTGTGTTGTATACTTATTTTTGGTCCTTTTGACTCGTTTAATTAATCATGTCATTATCGTGTCGGTTAATCTTAAACTCGTAACATGTTTAAACTTAATTATTATAGACATTTTTGTTTTTATATGCCCAAGAAGATATCATATTTGTTAATTTTTTTTTATAATTTTACTCATCCATTGTTTCATTTTTTTTTTTTTCATTATATTTGCATTTTATATTTAAGTTAATATATGAGTTACATTACTCATTTAATTTAAATGTGTTAAATATGTTTCTAAATCAATCGTGTTGTATTGTGTGTAAGTCACACGTCCTATTTGTTAATCAGATCGAATCGTGTTACCTATTAAATAAACATACTGTGTTTATACAAAGAGGTTCCGAACACGATTATTAAAAAAAGGTCATGTTCAAGTTGAATTATATAACCAAAAACCTATTAGATCCACACAATACAAATATGATTCACAAACACAAATTATCACACCTAAAGAGGAAGTTTTGGCCCCACAACCCTCTCTGTTTTGGGTGTTTGGCTTTTGGACAATACATCTTTCTTAATTCCATGAACAACGCTCGACATATATATATATATATATATATATATATATATATTAACTTGACAAAAAATTCACATATTCGTTTCGCTCCCATAAAATTTGAAACATCTGTCTTTTACTTTGGAACGTGAAAAAATAGGACTAAATTATAACTTATGATTATGAACATATTATATTTTTGCCGACCTAAACACATCGAATGTGTCGCAATTCGCAATTATTAGAATTTTTCTTGAGAACAGTCTTGAAAATTTTTCTCGATAATTGCTCGGTGCATATAGGCGGATGAACTGAATATGCTGGGTTACTCAACAGATAAAAATGCACTCAAACCTTTGAATTACTCTAATAATTAGAAAAAAAAAAATGCACTCAAATCATAGACCTTTGAGTATAGATTTATTTGGAGGTGAATTATGAAGTACTCTAATATATATGTGTGTGTGTGTGTGTGTGTGTGTGTGTGTGTGTGATGCCCTCAAATCATAGACTTTTGAGTTGGCTGACCAGACTGCATTATAGTGATCCGAATGTGTGTTGATGACGGGACCATTGGAAATAGTCAAAGTCGTTAAAAGTTTTGTTGGTTTAAATAAATTGGACCAGAATTGATCCAAGTTCGGTTACTCAACAGACCCCGGGGGTCAGTCAAACTGTAGATTTGCCCCCCATCCTCCACACCCACTTGAGACACTCTCTAGATCTCTCTGCAGAGTGAATGCACGAACCACCTCATGACTTTTCACATTCTAACAACTACATTTTCTCAAGTCACACCTTCCTCTGCATGGAAGGCACGTTCAAAGAATTCATTGGTCTACCTCTTTAGCACGTGATGGTTCGGTTTGGAATTATTTTAAAACTTCGTTTGGATGGAATCAACTAGAAAATAAAGAAACAAAGAAAATTTTTAAATTTTTTTTAGTTTCTCGTACTTGTTTATTTTCTTCCCAAAGTATTATTTTGGTGTGAAATGAGTAATTTTCTATGATTAAAAATCTTATCTGGGGACTCTAAATTGATACAATTAAATAAGTAGAGATTATCAAGCATGAGCCAAATCTTTTCACGAAATTTATCAAAATA
The DNA here is from genome assembly GCF_030987335.1 of Cornus florida. Lineage (NCBI taxonomy): Eukaryota > Viridiplantae > Streptophyta > Magnoliopsida > Cornales > Cornaceae > Cornus > Cornus florida. The sequence continues at coordinate 72,050,810 of NW_026775576.1, read as the reverse complement.
AAAAAGTTCAAGCTCAAGACTTTTACTTTAGCAAGAAATACTCACACGCTCACTCTGTCCCTATACAGACTCTTAACACTCGACCGCCTACAATGAGAGATGAGGAAGTACCACAATGTATCCTTTGTTGGTAACTTGACTTCTACTCGATAAGTCGAACTAGAACATTTTTTTTCTTTCATTCTAAATTCGAGTTAAATTCATTGATCGAATTAGTCTGATCTTTCGGTTATTGAAGACCTGGAAATGACGCCCGACTTGGTAGACTAGAAGAAGAAGATACATTTATTAGCATATGGGTTTACTAATAACATTCCTCCTAACAACTTCCATGTTGCTTCCTCTCACACCCACACTAGGTTTTTCTCCTTCCACCATGTGCGCACATACAAAAAACACACACACAAGAAGACTTCAACAAAAATATTTTACAAATTATAAATGAAATTATTTTAATGCTTAGGATCGAATTTCTACGTGCCTCAATATGTATGTATGTATGTATAATGTGTATATAAAATCTATGTATGCTTATGTGTGAACTCCTTCACTAATAATTGTGCATTTCAAATTGGAATTGTGTGCTTGACTGGACAAATTAGTATAGGAATTACACTTATATATGTATATATATATATATATATATATATATGTATGTATATATATATATATATATGTATGTATGTATGGTTGGCCCGGTATTACGGTGTAGAATATTTACGCATTTAGAAGTATTATAATGTATGCTCAATAATAAATTACAATGGATACATTTCTTCCTCAAGAACCTAAATATGTGCTAGAAGCTAGAGCAAAACCTAAACGTGTCTTTGCAGCTGACGCATACTACAAGTCCAGTCCTCTTCTAGATTGGGGAACCAAATTATCTACTCTGAGAAAATTTTAACACACACACACATATATATTTAGAATTGAAAAAAATTTAATGCAAAATTTCAATTAAATTTATTCCAATTTTAAATGCAAGGAGCCGATTAAACGTAATAATTATGACGTCCTTCCTTTCTTCTCTAATGTTTTTTTTTTTTTTTGGGTCAATTTGACTATTGGATCATATAAAAATCAAGTCAATTGGATATGAACAAGAGACCAGATCCAAAAAATAAATAAAAAATATCCCGTGGTTGGAGTTTCACAAGCTGAATTTTACTAAGAGTTATTGACATTGATTTATTCTTGCACCAGATATAAATAAATCATTCATATTTATTCTCATTCCTGCAAGTTTAAGAAAATAAGATATTTTTCTTAGTAAGTGCTTTTTTTAATTAAAAAAATAAGATTATTCAACAAACAAATTTATAAAAAACAAGATCAGTATTCTCATTGGTAAATGGTAGCCTGAAACAAAATTAATCTAAAAAATAAGAGGCTTCCTGTCAACATGTAGATTATGACCATCTTATGCATATTTGCAGCTAGGATGCTGAACACACACACACAACGTTTCCAAGTTTGCACACATGCAGCCATGAAGAGAATCATAAATTTTGTTTTTCATAAATTTAAAGAAAGCTTAAATGTATCTTTGAACGAAGGCCGGCAGGGGGCTTGATCTCTAATGGTGAGTGAAGGCGGCGTAAATGTGACACGCTTGATGTTCTTCTTCTTCAAAAACTTCAAAGTTTTTACTGAGTGAAAACTTCCTAGGCCTGACCTATTATTATTTTTTAGGTATTTGTCTGAACTCGAGAAACTATAAGGTTTACTACCCACAATTTTCTCTTCTCTAGGGAAAAATCGAGAAATTCATTTGAAAACAAGTGTGATGTGTGAAGCAAATTTACAGCAACCTCATAATTTTTTTGATCGTCATTGTCAATCGTCCAATACTACACGTAATCATCCATTTAACCTGACATGTATACAGCTAACTGAGTCAGTCAGTCAATCACTATAAGGTCCCACATGCCAAGTCAACTCTCGCTTCCCCTAATGGAAACTACAGCTTTCCCTCCTCTATTTAAACTCAGCCCCACAAACTCTCACCAATATTCACAAAGAACTCTGCAATCTTTGAGTTCTCTTGTGCATCAGATAACTTAAAATGGGAGTTATTGAAAACCCTAAAAGAGAGATATCGCCGATGACCCACCAACGAGTACCCACTCCATTCTCTTTCTCTAAAACCTCGAGTTCACTCTCTTCGTTCTCTTCTTCGTTTCCAGTACCTAAAATTCCTTCCTCACCTCTCCACACCTTATCTGAAGCCATGATGGAAGAGAACATCAAAAACGCCGAGACCATGATCATGAAATGGGATCCGAACTCTGCTTCATACCATAAATTCGTTTATCTTTTTCAAGATAACCGGAAAGAAGCCAAAGCGTTCCTCAAATGCGTCAAGGACCTGCGAAGGACCATGCATTTCTTGATCTCAGAGGATTCAGGTTCTGACAAGCTCTCACTCCCGCAAAGGTTGATGCAAATAGCCATGAAACGCCTCGAGAAGGAGTTTTATCAGCTCTTGACAGTCAATCGCCAGTATCTCGAACCTGAATCAGTTTCTAGCCGATCATCACGCATGTCAGGACAGTCACGATCGAGCAACTCTGATGATGAAGCTGATGTTGGATCAGATGAGGAGGTTCAGACAGCAAGTGAATCGATATCTGAGGTTGAACGGCTCTCAGAGCTTGCCATGTCTGATCTTAAATCAATTGCTTATTGTATGATCAGCTCTGGTTATGGCAAAGAGTGTGTGAAGATATATACAATCATTCGAAAGTCGATTGTCGATGAAGCACTGTACCGTCTTGGGATTGAAAGGTACAGCTCTTCCAAAGTCAACAAGATGAACTCAGACGTCCTGGAGAAGCACACCAAGAATTGGCTGAATGTGGTGAAGATCGCCATGAAAACACTCTTCCACGGCGAAAAGTTTCTCTGCGATCATGTGTTTTCTGCATCCGATTTGATCAGAGAATCCTGTTTCAGCCACATAGTGAAAGAAGGAGCTATCAATTTATTCAAGTTTCCAGAACTTGTATCGAAGAGTAAAAGATCACCAGAGAAACTTTTCAGGCTTATAGACTTGTACGATTCAATCTCTGATCTCTGGCTGGAGATTGAATCAGTCTTCTCATTTGAATCCATCTCCAAAGTTAAATTACAAGCTAACAACTCATACCTTAAACTTGGTGATGCGGTCAGAACAACTCTATTGGAATTTGAGTCATCGATCCAAAAGAACTCGTTGAAAACAGCGATTCCAGGTGGCGGAATTCATCCGCTGACAGTATCTGTGATGAATTACATATCTTTACTTGCCAATTGTAGTGGGGTCCTCACTGACATTATCGCCGATTCAACATCGCTGACACAATCACCGCTGCCGGAGTCGTATTTCGACAGTCCAAATTGTGATGAGAATCCGACATCATCCATGTCCTTACGTCTCGCCTGGATCATACTTGTTCTTCTTTGCAAACTTGACAGCAAAGCCGAGCTCTACAATGACATAGCTTTGACATATCTCTTTCTCGCCAACAATCTTCAATTCATTATTGAGAAGGTCCGCACAACCAACCTCAAGTACCTGCTAGGCGATTACTGGGTTTTAAAGCATGAAAACAAGGTGAAGCTGTATGCAGCAAATTATGAAACAATGGCATGGAGTAAGGTGTATCAGTCCCTCCCAGAAAATTTAACTACAGCAATGTCACCGGAGACAGTGAAGATGTGTTTTATCCAATTCAATTCAGCTTTTGATGAGGCATATCGGAAACAGACATCATGGGTTGTACCAGAGAGGAAGCTAAGGGATGAGATAAAAGTATCAATTGCAAATAAGCTTGTGCCTGCATATACCGGGTTTTATGATACATACTTGCTGACTTTGAGTGGGGAGAAGAGTATTGAGGTGTTGGTGAGGTATTCGCCAGATAATTTGGGGAATTATTTGTCAGATTTGTTCCATGGAACTTCCATTTCAGGGAGTAGGAGTTCGTCGTCATCATTCTCGTCATCACATTCGCGTGTATCACGATGTATTCCCTAGGTGTTACAATACAATAAGACACCAAGGTTTACAGTTTTCATGGGCAGTACTTCAGCTATGTTTCAAATTTCATATCCATATACTCCTTTTCTTTTGGAGTTAATTACATCTCTTTCTGTATAGAAGCCAGTGGGTTGTTATGCAGGGAAAGAAAACACTAGTAATTATTTCAAACTGTTATCTATCATCAACGTGGTTCATTGTTTTTACTTAGCCTAGTTTTAAATCTCGGAAAATAATTTAAAGGAGTAAACAGGCTTAATTTGAATTAAATTAGAGGCCTATAAGAGTCGATAAGAAAATTTGTGCAATCCACTTTCCAAGTAACGTCACGAGCTTAAATAGAAAGTAGGTAAAAGGACCACTGAAAAGAAGAAAATAATCAATTTTATATATTAAGAAACTGGAGAGACAAAAATATAGAATGCCACAATTGATAACCATCAAGAAAGCTCTGAATCTCATAATATAGATCATATGAGATAATAATATTAATATCAGCAGCATAATGTTGGAGCCGTGAGATCCTAATATCAAAAGAACGAATTTATACCATCAGAAACAGTGAGAACACAATTAAAAAATGTCCATCTGGTGTCCCAAACAACACCCTGATTTCTGCCATCACGTAATAATTTATTTTATTTTATTTATTTATTATTATTTTTTTAATGGCAGAAATCAAGGCTGTGTTTCGAACACCAGATGGGCCTGATATTTTTTATTTTGTTTTCACCGCTTCTGATGGTATAAATTCATCATTTGTTGACATGATAACGTCTGCATCTAACCTTTCCAAGTCTGCAGGACAATTATGAGCTGAGAGATTTACATTGTAGAACATGTACGTCCAGGAGGTGTTATTGTTCGAGTGCTATGCAACCATTATCTGCTCTGCTGGTCTTGGTATGGATTGCCAACCTGTACAGATCTGGAGAATAGTTCTGAGAGAATCGGAGGCAGCTTCAACTGTCCATGTTGGATAATATTCACTGGGATGGAACATGCATTCTTCACCAGTCCCTGTTAACAAGTGTGCTCGGGCTCCAGTCAGGAACAGGTCCCCTTCAGACCTTATCAAGCCAGACTTTGCCACTTCCTTATCTGCTGCCTAGAAACCGTCACAACCAGCAATAGTAACAATTTATGTCATCAGTCAGTAAGATTGGAGTACCATTAAACTGGACCCATAATACAATATAATCAGCATATACTTCTGCATTAGAAAATTTGGAGAGGCCAAGTAATCAGAAAATAATACCAGCTTTTACCTCTTTACAAAATTATCCATAGGAAGCACTTATGTAATAGGGTTAAATAAGTTGACCTCCCCTGAGATTTGCTCTAATTACACAGTAAGTGTAATAGGGTTAAATAAGTTGACCTCCCTGAGGTTTGCTCTAATTACACAGTGCTGAAACTTTTCAAAAATCTTGCATCGTGTTCCCTTAACGTTTGTTCACTTGCTACAAATACTCCACTCCATCCAAAAAACCGTTAATTCCATCTAAAAAAATACATGATCCGACCAAAATGTCCATCCCTCCATGTGAAATAACTTTGTTAACCTTACAATAGCATTTAATTACCAAAATTAACCTTAAGCTGTGAAATGACTATACTTAGTGGACCAAAAGATTAAATGGTTTTTATATTTGTTATTGATCAAACACCTTCAACTTGAAACTTCACGTCATTTGGTTGTAACATTTTCTGGTCACTGATCGAGGCTACATGGACTAAAACCAGGCTATGATGGATCCACCATTTTGTAGTTTGGCGACACAACTAAAAAATAAATAAACAAATTTTAAAAAATGTAGCTGACTGATAAGCCAGCACTTCTTACAGTCTTACCACTACTCAAAGCTACCCTACAGCATTTTTTGGAACAGACTAAAGATATTAGCAGTAGAGGGGAAAATTTAAGGGTATCCTCAACCTACTTTCCTAGAAAATGCCTAAATGTTTTCATTCACATATCAAATTTTTTACCTAGAATAAGGTGTTTCTAAGGCTCTACCAAGTTAAAAACCAACTGATAGCTTCTCTCTACTTGAGATAATATCTAATCATGGTAGTGACAAAGGCTTAAAATTGAAAATAGAACATCACCAACTATATGGATTAACAGGAGTGGAACCTTGCGGTATTACAGAACAACACATCTAACTGAAGGAAGAATTCTCAAAAGAAATTGAAATATAAACTTCGTTATTTAAATTGAAATTATTAAAACAAACAAAAAGCACTATGTAATACACAAATAAAAATGATGAGATAGATTTTAGTATGCAAGAAAAGGTAATAAAAAAATTCCTGTGTATGTAGATAGATATTGATAAGTAGCACAACTTGGGGTGACAGTGAAAGATGAGAGAAAGTAGCAAAGATTGCACAGTGACAACTAAGAAATGCAAAAAATCCTGTGCCACTGAAAAGAAATGTGATTTACATTGAAGGCTCTAGAACAACAAGAAACCTTGAAAATTGTAGGATGGAGAAGTAAAAGAACCTGACTTCTTATCATTTAATTGAGAAGTTAAGGCGGTGTGAACAAAATCAGTGTTTGTGCAGCCAACTCATACAGTTGGGAGAAGATTTAATCTAATTTTTAAGTCATTTACTGTTGTAAAGCATAAAACGGGAGCGAAAAGATAAATAAAACAAGTAGAACACAGATATTACGTGATTCAGCCACAAGGGCCTACATCCATGGCACGAAGAGTCCGAAGGACTACATCACTTTTATAATACTCTCTCAATTCATATATAATACAATGGTGGAGGCTCCTTTATATAGGAGAAGAAATTATGAGAATGGAAAGAATTAGAAAATAGGAAACAATGAGGATTTTTCTCCACCGATTCCTCTAGTAACACCAAATTTTCAATAATAGGAAACAACATCAATTACTGAAAGATTTTCCTCCATTAAATCTTCAATACTCTCCCTCAAGTTGGAGGGTGAATGCCCAACTTGCCATTGAGATGACGAGTAACAACAAGTGTGAATGATGAAAAGAGGAGAGAAGACCAAGAACAATGCTACTGAACACACCGACAACCCAAATAAGTCAACAAAAACTGCCGGAGACACGGCAAAGGCGAGGACAATGTTATCGAACATACCGGCAGCCCCAACAAGTTGATAAAAACTGCCGAAGACACGGCAAAGAAGAAGAACATTACTGCCGAACAAACCGGCAGCTCATACAAGTCACAAATAGCACCAAGAAACCCTTAGCAACATTTCAGATGCTAAGGGAATACCCCAAAATAGGGGTCCGAACCTAGGAAGAGAAATTAGACTCTGATACCATGTTGTAAAGCATAAAACGGAAGCAAAGAAATAAATAAAACAAGTAGAACACAAATATTACGTGGTTCAGGCACTAGTGCCTACATCCACAGCACAAAGAGCTCGAAGGGTTACATCACTTTTATAATACTCTCTCAGTTCATATATAATACAATGGTGGAGACTCCTTAATATAGGAGAAGAAATTATGAGAATGGAAAGAATTAGAAAATAGGAAACAATGAGGATTTTTCTTCACCGATTCCTCTAGTAACACCAAATCTTCAATAATAGGAAACAACATCGATTACTGAAAGATTTTCCTCCATTAAATCTTCAATATTTACATCCAAAATAACTTAAAATTCTGATTCAATGCTAATTTGTAGCTGAGATGGGCAGTCAAGTGGCAGAATTTCCCATTGCGAAATTGCATTGACTCATATAGAGCAAGAGTCACTAACTAAAGTATACAGTTGTTTTACAACATAGGTCCAGTATACCATGTAAATTATGTTTCTTGTCCAGTCTAGAAATGAAATTCAGCTGATATGACAACAAAATTGAATATGAAATTTGTCCACATAAGTTTTATTATCACATCTACACAGTCTGTAAGTCAAACAAAAGATGAAAATGACCACACAAATCTTGAGCTATGTAACAAAAAGCAAAAGTCAATTTACCTTTTCTGTGTAATATTCAAAAGTTTTCTTCTTCTGTCCTGCTTCATAGATGTTGCATTGAGAGTATATCTAATAGAAACAAAAGGAAAAAAGTAAAAGATATCCTGTAGTTAGAATCACCACAATGGTCCATCCACATAAGAAAGAACCAAATCATCATTTACCTGTGACTCTACACTAGCACAGATGGCGTATATGCCCCAATTTCTGGTGTAATTGTTGTACAGATGAACTTTTCCAAATCTAACACGAGGGTGTCTTTGACGTGTACCATTGAAGAAACAATGGTGAATGGTCACTCTTATGCATCTGTCGCCAATGTGAGAGGGGTCTGCTCCGATGAGCATTGTCTTGTCATGTTGTGTAAAGTTACACCTGGTGCAAAAAGTGAAAGAAATCATCACAATCCATCATTTACTCGCAATAGTCAATTAAATTGTGGAATGTGCGAGCATTGACCAACCTAGAAACTGTAATATCTGTGCTTTGTCGTGTTATATCTATAAGTCCATCATCATAATCACGCAGGCTACAACGGTCTATCCATATGTGCCTAGAATTTGGTTTGATTTGAATGCCGTCAACATCATGCCCTCTACCACCTTCAAACTCCAGGTTGCATATAATTATGTGTTCGCAGTCCTTCAGTCTTAAGCCTTTATCCATGAGTTTTATCCGCTGGCCACGACCATCAATTGTCTTATAAGATGACACATTCAAGTAAGATGACAGATGAATTGTGCCTGAAATTTCAAACACAATCCACAGTGGTTCTTTCTTGCGACATCCTTCCCGAAGTGAACCTGGCCCATCATCTACAAACAGAAACATGGGCATTGAATACATCACACAAACTTAATATATAAATCCGAAAACCTTCTTAAAGCCATGCAATATTACCAAAACCAACACATAAGCTTCCCAGATTATCACTATCAGGATTGAAAGTAATAGATGCCTATGGCAATCCAAAAAAACAGATTTGACTGCACAAGCAGTCCACTTCCTATTCCTCCCAATTACCATAAATAAATGTTAATTGCTAAAAAACTATCAAAAAAATAATCACAAAATTACATGTTGACAATAATGAACATAGTAAGAATTTTTTTAGATGTGCCCTAAATTGAGGATACACTTTACATACAAGTATCATTATTGCCAAACACACAAATAGCACTTCTTATGAGGACATCGGTAAATGGAAAATCATATAAACAAAAATTAAATAATTCAATTATTCATTTCTTTTGTGCATCCAAAAAAACATCATCATCCACAAAAACCTTTTTCTTTCCTTTTTCCGCATAAACACATCCACAAATTTACATTGGGTGTCAACGTGTTATATGCACACACACACATATTGACATATATATACTGAAACATTGAAATGGAAAGCTAAACCTAGCCCTAAAAGGCGACAAGGACAAAGACATGTAAAGAGAGAGAAAGGGAGAGAACCGGCCAAAGTAGTGACGTAATAGAGTGGTCCGTGGAGGCCGCCGATGGCAAAGCGGCCGAAACCCTCTGCCCGACCGGCCAGAGCTCTCAAGCTGAAATCGACGTCGGCGTACGGTAACGACTCCATGTTCGGGATTTCACTGCACTGCTCAGTCGTAACTATATATTTGGCGGGTGGCTGACGCGGGCAAAAACCCGTAAGGAGGCTCCGACTGGATAAAGGTATGGTCTAACCGTACTTCGGATTCAGGTTAGGAGAGGATTTATCGGGTACATTCACTTACCTCTCCTCGTGAGGTATGTTAGCATTCCACGTGGACCACCAAAGGGCCTTGGGCCCATAACCTCCTCGTCTTTAAAGGAGGGAGGGATTTGAACTCGGGCTTGGGCAAAAAAGTATGTATGTATGCGTTTGTTTTATCATCCAAAAAAAAAAAAAAAAAAAAATTCCACGTGGACCTTTTTATGTTTTGTAATTTGTTTCTTATAAAGTTATGATTTATGTAACAGAATCTTCCTTATTGCTAGGCATAGGACGAGAATAAATAAAATCTACTCATATAATTAGTCTTTTACTATTTTAAAGCCTAAAATGACAGCAGATCTTTCATAAACAAAAGTTATAAAATACTAAAATAACACACCATCGTTATTAAGTTGGACATTATAAATGAAATTATGAAACATGCGTGAGGTCTACGTGAGATATTCACAAATTTTAGAAAAGGGAGGTGAAATTTATTGGTTAATTTTTGAGCCATGATACTCCAGAGCCCAAGGTCCGAATGAGAGAGTGGGGTTGTCCTATTCTAATGTGCTATTTTTTTTTTAATGAATTTATTAAGATAAAGAAAAACTTAATTCTTCCGAATATAGTGATTATATGGTATCACCCACTAATTATTCATTGACACATCAAAATAGATATTTTCTTACTTATATGTCCGTATATAATTAGTGCGTGATATCATGTTGTTACTGAATTCGGAGCAATTAAAATTTTCTTGTTGCAATGGCTCTCATGAATGTCACCTTGATTGTGAAGTACTCAAAAAGTTAGGGGTGGTGGTGCTAAATCATAAGAAAAAATTTCATAAGATGTTCAAGAACGCGCTAAATCATAAGAAAATTTTTCATAAGATGTTCAAGAACGCTTTAGCTATGTTCGGGTGAAGCAGCAAATTGATACAGTAAATTTGAAATTTGAGTAAATTTAGTTTAAAATTCAATGTAAATTTTCTCTAATTTTAATTTCAAAATACTAATTTGGTGTTTCTAAACACAACATTCATTGTTTACAAGCCATTCAATAAGATTGATGATGTGCATTTACAATTTTCACTGTTCTTAAAAGGTATGGTTGTGAAAAGGTTCAATGTAGTACTAGAGTGAAGACAGGGTAACACTTTTGCTTGGTATGACTTCAACCTCGTTTAAAGGATTCACCTCTTTAAAATTGCATAGTTGGTATGACGTCATCCTCTCAAAAGGAAATTTCTATTTTGGAATGGCTACCATTTTCTTATCGGCATGTTCACTTGTTTTCTTATGTGCAAAAAAAATGTATGTACACATCATATATTAGCCGTCAAATCTTATTGAATAGTTAAAAATGCAGTTTATGTTTCTCCATTCAATGGTGAGGATTTAATTGGTGGATTAATTCTTTCTACACTAGCAAGCAGGTGAACATTTGTACATTTTCTTATATGGCTACGATATAGCTAATAGATACATAAAAAGTTCCATGGAATATGTCAATAGGGTTCTTCAAATTCAAGTGTCATCCTAAATCTATTCAATTTCTATTAAACCAAAAACATCCTCATGCCAAAATTACACAAGGGAAGGTTAATTGGTCCATTCAATGGTGAGGATTTAATTGGTGGATTAATTCTTTCTACACTAGCAAGCAGGTGAACATTTGTACATTTTCTTATATGGCTACGATATAGCTAATAGATACATAAAAAGTTCCATGGAATATGTCAATAGGGTTCTTCAAATTCAAGTGTCATCCTAAATCTATTCCATTTCTATTAAACCAAAAACATCCTCATGCCAAAATTACACAAGGGAAGGTTAATGGCAAGGAAAAGAGAAAAAATGGCAAAGAGATCAACAATGTATAGTGAAACTGTTGGCATCAAAACTTGGCAGCCATCTCAGCGATGACGTGGACCAATAAGAGCGAATAAGTATTTCTAATATAGAGTCAAAGGGATCGGCCAGTTTGAAAATATTAGGAGCAAATATAGAAAGATATATTTCAACCACCTAATGATATGGCAGTTGCTGAAATATAGCAACTCACATTTGACTTTTTTCAAAATGGGCTGTTAACAGAAAAGGAAAAGGCTAGAGTTTGGATGAAACTCAATAACTAAATTCCTATAAAATAGGAAGTTTAGTTTGATGAAAGAAGGAAAGCTTTGAAGACATGTATAGAAGGTTGGCAGCATGAAGTGAACAAATCTAATTGTGACAAGTGGCCTTGACATGGCACTAAAGGATGGGCCACTTGGGATAGAACACGGTTGCCAAGTTTATAAAAGGAAGTTGCTAGAACTTAACAACTTTTCAGCAACATTCTAGCAACTTACATTTGACTAGCTCAAAGAGAGTTTTCAACAAGAATTTTCCTATTGAAGCAAGGAGCAAGACAAGATAAGAAGCAATAGAATATTGGATTTTGACCTAGTTTGAATAACAAAGTGAAGAAAATCAAGGGAATGGGAGATTTTCTAGCAAGAAGTTAGGAAAATAAGTTGAGAAAGAATTCTATAAATAGGAAAGATGTAATCTTATTCCAATTGTCCAGCACCACCACAAAACATGCATTTCATCTAAAATGTTTTCAATTGACTCTACGTCATTTTCCTATCAATTTCTTTATTTCAATTTAATGGCAATTGATTAGATCCTCATCAACTATTTCGATTCAGCCATTTACTTTCTTTCAATTTCAATTATGCCAATTTTAATTACACAATTTTAGTTAGGCTTTCAATTCAATGGCAATTGATTAAATTCTTGTCATTGTATCGTAGTGACAATTGATTAAATTCTTGTCATTACTTGGCTGATGGCAATTGATTAAATTTTTGCTATCACGTTTCAGTGGCGATCGATTAAATTCTTGCCATTGTGTTTGGCTGATGGCGATTGATTAAGTTCTCGCCATCATGTTCGGCCGGTGATCGATTAAGTTCTTGCTGCCTGTCTTCACTTGGCCATTCCATTCAAACATTCATCAGCCGTTGCATTTCTTTAGACACTCTAAAAAGTCCTTGCTACAAACAAGGCATAAAAGAACCTTGCTGGGAGTTCTTACTAGTCTCTCTCCCATACAATTGCCTGAGAGTCAGCCTTCGGAAAAAGGGATAGGCTGGTGTTCAATTACATATTTTGGGAATTTTGTACAAATACTCTGGCACGCCCGCGAAGAGCCCATCGACCGGCGTAGGGAACAAAAACCACTTGAACACGTTTTGGCACGCCCGGTGGGACCACTACTAGAGTGTTATAAAAGAGGCAAATATGCCGCGGCCCACAAAAAATTCTAAGGCCGTGGCTACTGATGAAGATTTGGAGGAAGGCGATCAGCTAGTACAGGCTGAAAACTCTGTAGCAGGTCCTACTGATGAGTTAGCCGTACTTCAGGCACAGGTTAGCTCCTTGGTAGATGCAATGGGAAGGATGGGAGCACGCTACAACGACTTGCATGAAAATATGTCCCAACTCTCAGCCTTTATTTTGAACAAGCCGACTCAAGCTAGCAGCTCCAACAATCAGGAATCGGCTTCTCAGCCGAATCTATCACAAGCTGCTCGGCCAGAGAGGGCCATTAAAACATCACAGCCATGGCCGCCAGTAGTGACACTCCAACCAGGTGCAACATCAAGTCAGCCGGTTCATACGCTACTCACCTGGGCAGAAAGCTATCCTCAGCCTACGTTGGCAGGTTCTAATCAGCCACCAGTAGCAGGTTCGCGGCCACAGGTAATTCCACCAAACCCTCCTCGGATGCCTTTGAACTCGGGGGGCAATCAGATCAGGTGGAGGCCACCGAACCCACTGTATACTCATGTGCCGCCACAGGTAGGGCTCGGGGGGCAGAATATGGCTAATCAGCCACATGATTGGCCGAATTGCTATCAACCAGCGGCTAATCAGCCGCCAGTTTTTAATTAGGTACCACCAATATTAAATCAGCCACCTCAAGTCATGTTAGATAGAAGACAATTAGCTAATTTACTCACAGAAGAATATGGCCTGGAACTTAGAGGTGCCGGTCGACCAATTTATAGAACTCCTTATCCAGAAGTGGTAGACCAAGTTGAGTTCCCTAGAGGATATAAAGTCCCTGACTTTGTAACCTTTAGTGGAGAGGGGAATCAATCGACCGTGGAACACATTGGCCGATTCATGGTTCAATGTGGAGAGGCCAGTGTTAGCCCATGGTTGAAATTGAGACTTTTTCCTAACTCTTTGACAGGGGCAGCTTTTTCATGGTATATTCGTCTACCTCCTAACTCTGTTTTTAATTGGCCACAGATGGAGGAATTATTCCACAATCAGTTCTACCGTACGGAAACAGAACCTACTCTGGCCGATTTATCCAGGCTAAGTCAATTGCCTAGTGAATCGGTCGAGACATTCATTGCAAGATTCAGGAGAGCAAGATTAAGATGTCGTGTACCTCTTCCAGAACAGGAGTACATTCGTTTGGCTTTGAACGGCCTTGATTTTGAACTTCGGAAGAGGTTTGAAGGAGTTCCATTTCGTGACATGTATGACCTGGCCGAGAAAGCTACTAGGTATGAGTTGGTTCTCAAAGAGGAGAAAGAACGAAAAAATTCCTCTAAAGGTGCGTACTATAGGGACCCCAACTATGAAGTTTATTCAACTGATGTGGTTGAAGAGGAAGATTTTGAAGCTAATTTAGCCGAAGTCATTCTAAAGAAACCTTATGTATGTGACGTTTTAACAAAACCAAATGTATCCACCAGTGGTACTCAGCCATCGACTTCATCGGCCAGGAAGGGTACGGCTGATACTGGTAAGGTTTATACGTTTGATCTGGCCAAAACAGAACAAATTTTTGATCATTTGTTGGCCGACAAACAAATCGTTTTGCCAAAAGGACATAATATACCATCGACCAATGACTTAAAAGGAAGAGAGTTCTGCAAATTTCATAATTCATGGAATCATACTACTAACAATTGTTATGTATTTAGAAATGTATTGCAGAAATCTATCGATGAAGGTGTATTGAAATTCCCTGAAAAGAAGCCAGATGTAGTGGGGGTCGATGGCGATCCATTTCCTAATATTGTTAGTACCAATGTAATCAGCCTGGCAATTGAAAAAGCAGCTGATAATGGTAGACAGGAAAGATTACCAAAAGTTCTTGGTAGTTCATCGGCCAGTAATAATGAGCAGAAAGTTAAGGACTTGGAAATTCAGTTAAGAGAAGCTCAAATTGCCCTCATCAACCATGGTTGTTGTCCAAATTGCAAAGGCCGAAGAAATGACTCAGACAAGAGGGGCTATTTCCAATCAACCAGAAAGCACAGTGTCCATGAAAGGTTAGGCCATCAGCCTAGACAGAATCATGAAGAAATCAATCGATCAATATTTAGTGAAAATGGGCCGAGGGCAGTGAGAATCATTCGGTCATCGGTGGCCGATAGAGTCCTGAACAACATTTTTATCCTAGTTTCAAAAGGAAACCAACAATTCAGTCAGAAATATGGGTTCAAAAAGGAAAAGAATCTAGCCGTGTAAGAACGGTTAGACCTCCTTTGGTTGACCATGGCAAATGGACTCGAGTAAGTCACCCAAAGTTTCCTAAGCAGCCTCCTACACGTACCCAAAAAAGGGGGATGCAAAGGAAAAATGCAGAACTCAAAAGGAAAGAAGACAAGATCGACCATGATCAACTAGAAAGGAAAAATGAACCAGTGGTAGCTGAAGACATGGAGGTCGCTACATCAATTGAGAATAAGGCATGCTTTTATGAAGAAAAAGATGATCAGCCCAACCAGGATCCAAAGCATGCGGCCAAGTACAGAATTCGTTTTGGTTCTCTCCCGGATAAGGTAAATTGTAACATGGTATTTGTTTTGCCTTCTGTGTTTGAAGCAAGGATAGAACCAACGATGAACAGGGATGTTGAGTCAGCCAAGCAAGAAGAAAAGGCTGAATCTTCAGAAATTAAGAACGATTCGACAAGTTCATCGGCCGGGATAGGATTGATCTCTCAGGATCAATCATCTAAGGCCGATAAAATCATTTTCGAAAAACCACCTTTGTCCATGACACAGCAGTTGAGGCCATTGTATGTTAAAGTATGGGTTGAGGGTTAGCCAATCAATAGGGTTTTGGTTGACAATGGTTCGGTGGTGAATGTCATTCCAGCAACTACTTTGAAGAAATTGGGTAAAACCATGGACGATGTAGTTCCAACCGACGTGGCCATCAGTGGTTTTAATGGAGGATCTAGTAACACCAAAGGTATTCTACCTTTGGAAATTACTATTGGCGGTAAGACATCCTTTACGGCTTTCTTTATCATTGATTCAACCGCGGCCTATAATCTCCTTTTAGGCCAAGATTGGATTCATCCTAACATGTGCATCCCATCAACCTTGCATCAAATGTTGATTTTTGGGGATGGAAATGAGGTAAAAATTGTTGAGGCCGATAACAAACCCTTTATAGCTAGGGTGTATTCGGCTGAGGCTGCATTTTATGATGAAACTGTTGTACCTATCAAATTTGTTGGCATTAACAGGATGGGACGACCAGCAGCGGCAACAATGAAGAAGAATTTAATTAATGCTGATATTAAAGAATTATTGTCAGAAGCAGCTCGGCCGAAAATTGATATTTTCAGGTCGACCATCAAGGACATTGAAAATGTTACTGATGGATCACAAAACCAATGAAGAAAAGAAGCGGCAAGCTTTCAGGGCCGCTTGCATAAGACTGAAAGCATATCTGGCTGAGAAGAGACTGGCCAGAGAAGAACAGCTATATGAAGAGGTATCGGCCAGCACAGCCGATATAATTGAAGAAGGTTTCGAAAAGCTGGATGCAATCCAACTTGAAGATTTGGAGTCAGCCCCTTCCAGGATGGAAGATAATAAAGCAGAGGTGCAAGATCCTTTATTGGAAATAAATGTTGGTACTAAAAAAGATAATCGGACATTATTTGTTAGTGCTTTGCTTGAGCCTAAATTCCAGGCCGATTTGATTAAATTATTAAATGAATATAATGATTGCTTTGCTTGGAGTTATGAAGAGATGCCTGGCCTGTCTAGAAAATTGGTAGAACATAGATTACCGATCAAGAAAGATTTTCAGCCATATAAACAACTACCAAGAAGGATGTCTTCGGAAGTAATGCTCAAAATTAATGAAGAAATTGAGAGACTTCTTAAGGCAGGATTTATTTGAACAGTTAGGTATGTTGAATGGCTGTCTAATGTTGTTCCGGTAATGAAGAAGAATAACAAACTTAGAGTTTGTGTGGATTTTCGTAATTTAAATAATGTCATTCCAAAAGATGAATATCCAATGCCTGTGGCCGATCAACTTATTGATTCGGCCGCTAAGCATGAAATATTGTCTTTTATGGACGGCCATTCAGGTTATAATCAAATCTATTTAGCCAAGGAAGATGTTCATAAAACGGCTTTTAGATGTCCTGGGTCAATTGGTACTTTTGAGTGGATTGTGATGCCATTTGGCCTAAAAAATGCTGGGGCTACTTATCAAAGGGCAATGAATTCTATCTTTCATGATATGATTGGCCGATTCATGGAAATATATATAGATGATGTAGTTGTGAAATCATCGGCCAAGAGACAGCATTTGGAACACTTGAAAAGAGCCTTTGAAAGGAAGAGGATTCACAAATTGAAAATGAACCCATTGAAGTGTGCATTTGGAGTTTCAGCCGGGAATTTCTTAGGGTTCTTGGTACATAAACGAGGTATTGAAGTTGATCAGAACAAGGTCAAAGCTATTATAAATGCTAGGGCCCCAGCTAACAAAAAACAAGTACAAAGGTTCCTCGGCCAGGTAGGTTTTCTTAGAAGATTTATTTCTAACCATGCTGGCCGAGTGCATGTCTTTTCGACTTTAGTAAAATTAAAGTCACATGAGAAATTTCATTGGGACGAATCCTATCAGAAAGCCTTTGACAAAATAAAAGAGTATTTGGCAAACCCCCCGGTTGTAATGCCTCTAAGAAAGAAGTGGCCGTTAAAGCTTTATTTATCGGCCGCAGAAGAATCAATTGGTAGTATGCTCGCACAAGACAATGAACATGGAAAGGAGCAGGCTGTCTACTACCTAAGTAGAGTACTAACTGATGTAGAATGCAGATATTCCTCAATTGAGAAGCTTTGTTTATCTTTATACTATTCGGCCATGAAGTTGAGAGTATACATGCGGCCTGCTGATGTTTCCATTCTTTGTCAGACTAACGTGATCAAGTATATGCTATCAAGGCCATTGATCACTGGCCGAATAGGTAAGTGGGCTTTGGCTTTGATGGAATTCAATTTTATCTACGTCCCACAAAAATCAGTAAAAGGAAGGGTTCTGGCTGATTTTTTGGCCGATCATCCTTCAACTGATATTGATCCATGGGTTTATGATGAATTGGAGTCATCAACTATATTCTTAACTCCTTGGATCTTGATGTTTGATGGATCAAGCACGGCTGATGGAGCAGGAGCAGGTATTGTTATTATTTCGCCAGCTGGCAGAAAGGCTTCATTATCTTTCTTTTTAGATTTTAAATGTTCAAATAATCAGGCCGAATATGAAGCGCTTATAATCGGCCTGGAGATTTTAATTGAAATGGCTGTTAGAGATGTAAAGATTTTGGGAGATTCAAACTTAGTCCTTAGCCAAATTTCTGAAGATTTTAAGTGCCTAAGTTGGCAATTAAGGCCGTTTCATTCTCTGGCCACTTCATTAATTAATCAATTTGATAATGTTCAACTTAAGTTCTGGCCGAGAGGGCAGAATAAGGAGGCCAACAGCATGGCCCAAGCAGCCTCTGGAATAAGAGTACCAGCCGGAATAGAAGATCAGTTGATAAAGATAACACGAAGATCTTTGCCATCGGTCGAATTGAGAAATACTATGTTATTTGATACTTGGACAATTGATGTAGAAGATTTGGCCGACGATGACTGGAGGATACCATTTATAATGTTTCTTCGAAATCCAAACATCAAGGCTGATAGAAGTATTAAAAGAAAAGCGATCAACTTTGTGCTTCTAGATGGGGATCTATACAGAAAAGGGTTAGAAGATGGGCTCCTACTACAATGCATAAGCAAGGAGGAATCACTTCAGGTTATGGCCGAGGTACATGAGGGCAGCTGTGGGGCTCACCAAGCTGGGATTAAAATGAGATGGCTGATTCGCAGGTATGGATATTATTGGCCGAGAATGAGAAAAGATTGCATAGATTACTCAAAAGGTTGTCAAGCTTGTCAAAGACACGAGCCGATTCAAAATGTACCAGCAAAAGAATTACAGCCAATAATCAAACTTTGGCCATTCAGAGGTTGGGGCCTTGACCTTATTGGTAAAATTAATCCACCATCAAGCGAAGGCCATCACTGGGTGATTGTTGCCACAGATTATTTTACTAAATGGGTTGAGGCCAAGGCTTGCAAAGTGGTTGATCAGCAAACAGTGATTAATTTCATGGAACAAAACATCATCCACAGATTTGGGATTCCAGAAACACTTGTTTCAGACAATGCAACAGTATTTAGGGCAACTGATGGCTAATCAGCCAGAAGGCTGGCCAAATTATTTTTAGCCACAACCTTCGATATTCGGCGGGCAGCCGATGGCTAATTAGCCACAAGGCTGGCCGATTTACAATCAACCATTACCAGAAAATCAGTCGCCAGTAATATATCGGCCAAAACCTTTAGTATTTAGGGGCAGTTGATACCAAACTAGCCGCTAGTGGTAAATCAGGATCGACTAGTCATTGATCAACCCAATCAGCCAACGACGGTCGAGAAGGTTCAGGTAACTGATATTATTAAGCAAGAATATGGTAATGGCCTTAGGGGAATAGGCCGACCAATGTACAAAAAGCCAAAATCAGCCACATCCGGCACTCGAACATCTACCGTATCGGCCAAAAAGGGAGCGAATGATGAAGTCATTAGGGTTGACAATGATCTTTTCGTTGCAGGTAGTAATGTGATCGGCCAGGCTCCCAAAGGGAAGGTTGGTGAAGGGAATCAGCCTAAGGTTGCCGAGAGGACACCATCAGCCATTCCAAATGTCAAGGCTCTCATACAACATGGTTGCTGCCCTGAATGGAAACATATTAACCGAGGATCAAATCGGCCACATTACCAGAATTCTTGGCTAAGAGTGGTATCTAATCCTTAGCCAGAACCATCATTGGCTGAGAGAATTCTTTTAACTCGTCATCCTCAACCGAATTTCAAGAAAAGAAAGCGGGGAAGGAAACTAAAAAGGGTTAAGTGGAGAAGAAATTCGTGGAAGAAAATAAATCGGCCAATTAATGCAAAATTTTGAATGGCCGATGCAGTGCTACACGGAGAGAATTTTATTTTGTTCAAAAGAACGAATAAAATGAAGCGATCAGCATCGGCCATTATGAAAAAAAGTCTGGCCGAGGGGTTAATCAAAAAGGTATTTTGGCCAAGGATAATACTTCATCGGCCGGTTGTTGAGGTGACAAATAAAGAATTAAGGAGGAGTCAGACTATCATGGCCGCTGACATTCTGAAAGCTTACCTGGCAGATAAAAAATCGGCCACAAAAGAAATACCATTCTTGGTATTTTCAGCTGATATAACTGAAGTCATTAAAGAAGATGACTATTCAAAAACTTGGGATGGCGTACTTTTAGAAGCTCCATAAGAGTTTAAAAATTCAAGAAAGTCAGCCATCAGAAAAGCTCCATACTGGCAGAATTTTGTTCTTTCAATAGAAAAGCCAGTTAGATCGGCCCAAATGACATTACATAACAACCTGATCTTAGCCGATCATGATCATGCCTTACTAGTAGAGTTGGGAAACTTCAATGGTGAGGTCTATTATGGGTTTATAAATGGCCAATATTTTGAGAGGTATCAGCTAGCTTTGTGGGAATAATAGAAGAACTAAGATAGGCCAGTCCTGGTTGACGCAAAATAAAGAGCAACTTAGAGGTGGTCCGGAAGAAATAAAGTCTAGAAGCTCGTTGGCTGCAAGTTTCTTTCATGTTATAAAAATTCCAAAAATCTAATCGGCTTGAGTGGCCGATAAGACATTTGAAATTTGGGGGGCATTTGTTGGCACCAAAACTTGGCAGCCATCTCAGCGATGACGCGGACCAATAAGAGCGAATAAGTATTTCTAATATGGAGTCAAAGGGATCGACCAGTTTGAAAATATTAGGAGCAAATATAGAAAGATATATTTCAGCCACCTAATGATATGGCAGTTGCTGAAATATAGCAACTCACATTTGACTTTTTTCAAAATGGGCTGTTAACAGAAAAGGAAAAGGCTAGAGTTTGGATGAAACTCAATAACTAAATTCCTATAAAATAGGAAGTTTAGTTTGATGAAAGAAGGAAAGCTTTGAAGAAATGTATAGAAGGTTGGCAGCATGAAGTGAACAAATCTAATTGTGACAAATGGCCTTGACATGGCGCTAAAGGATGGGCCACTTGAGATAGAACACGACTGCCAAGTTTATAAAAGGAAGTTGCTAGAACTTAGCAACTTTTCAACAACATTCTAGCAACTTACATTTGACTAGCTCAAAGAGAGTTTTCAACAAGAATTTTCCTATTGAAGCAAGGAGCAAGACGAGATAAGAAGCAATAGAATATTGGATTTTGACCTAGTTTGAATAACAAAGTGAAGAAAATCAAGGGAATGGGAAATTTTCTAGCAAGAAGTTAGGAAAATAAGTTGAGAAAGAATTCTATAAATAGGAAAGATGTAATCCTATTCCAATTGTCCAGCACCACCACAAAACATACATTTCATCTAAAATGTTTTCAATTGACTCTACATCATTTTCCTATCAATTTCTTTATTTCAATTTAATGGCAATTGATTAGATCCTCGTCAACTATTTCGATTCAGCCATTTACTTTCTTTCAATTTCAATTTTGCCAATTTTAATTACGCAATTTTAGTTAGGCTTTCAATTCAATGGCAATTGATTAAATTCTTGCCATTGAATCGTAGTGACAATTGATTAAATTCTTGTCATTACTTGGCTGATGGCAATTGATTAAATTCTTGCTATCACGTTTCAGTGGCGATCGATTAAATTCTTGCCATTGTGTTTGGCTGATGGCGATTGATTAAGTTCTCGCCATCACGTTCGGCCGGCGATCGATTAAGTTCTTGCCGCCTGTCTTCACTCGGCCATTCCATTCAAACATTCATCAGCCGTTGCATTTCTTTAGACACTCTAAAAAGTCCTTGCTACAAATAAGGCATAAAAGAACCTTGCTGGGAGTTCTTACTAGTCTCTCTCCCACACAATCGCCTGAGAGTCAGCCATCGGAAAAACGGATAGGCTGATGTTCAATTACATATTTTGGGTATTTTGTACAAATACTCTGGCACACCCGCGAAGAGTCCATCGACCGGCGTAGGGAACAAAAACCGCGCGAACAGAAACTAAGATTCATGGTTGCATCTATGAGAAGTGACGGTAAACAAGCATATCAGACAGGTGAAAGAGAAGCTGTATAAGAACCGTTGCAGTACTTCAAGCCTTTTAAAAAGGCAGAATGCAAGTTAGGAGAATGAATGGCGTTTCGGATGCCAAAAGCATTACTGGTTTCTTGCAACCCTTCTACTGCTGTAGCTTGAGGATCGGGTTTCTTGCAAACGATTTCAAGACCAACATTCAACCCAATTGAGGTGGGTTCCGTCACAAAGCTGCATATTGCACAAATAAATGCATAAGCCAACAAGGTACCAACTAGATAATCAACAGGAATGAGTAAACAGAACAAAATGGCATACACTTGAAAAAAATATTATTCTGTATAATACTCCGTAATACCTATTGGCATTGTCTCCAGGAATGGCTAAAAGAATGTTTGCAAGTGCACAGAAGAGTAAAAGACCCTAAAGTTGGAGGGTAGGATCCATGGAAAAATAAAGCAAACAAAAAGAATTTTTTTTTTCACTTTTTTCCCCCTTTTGCGAGTTAGTAGATGGAGATGGTGCTCAGGCTCTTGGGAAAAACTATATCCAGATCTAGATTATGACATCCCAAGTTACACATGAAACTAAATAACTGATGCCATCTGGTACAAAGAGATAAACCAAATGTGTTGAGACCATTAACTTCATCATTTTATTTTGCCTTGATCTAAGTCAATTATCATCCGATAACAATTAACTTATTGAGCCAAGTTCTGAAGTAATTCGTCCATCAGAAGGAAGTAGTGAAGTAAACTCATGATTTTCAGAATTTATATCCCTCATTTTACTGGGTGTATCACGTTTGCCAACCCCATTTATATGAAATTAAGCAAGGAAGATGATATGATTAAAAGTGTTGGGCTTTTAAAAATAGTATGTACCGGAAATGAGAATGTTAAGATGGATAGTCGAAAAGACTGGATAAAATAGAGTTACTAAAAAAAGAGAAAAATTAGGAGTGACACCTATTAATGAGAAAATGTTGGAGAGTAGACTTTGATGGTACCTACACATACAATGAAAATCTATAGATCCACAAAGTAAGAAGAGGATGACTAATTTGTAAAGAAGGGAAGAGACAAAGAAGGCGTCCAAAATTAACATGGGATGAAGTTATTAGAAATGAATCAATGATTAAAAAGTTAAATATAATAGGTGAGATGGCGTGTAATACAAAATGATAGAGAGAGAAAAAAAATATATATGTAGAATTTATGTGGCCTCCGTCCATATGAGACTAAGGCAAGGAGAATGAGGATGATTTTACTAGGTGTTAGGAGAAAGCAACATTCTTTGACAGTTCAAAAAATGTTTACTGATCACAAATTCAACGAGGCAGGTTCCAAGTGAACATAGGTTCTAATTATAGCAGTTTAATTTAGACCAAAAACACGGTCTTATGACCACATCCATACTACCAATATAGTGTTATTACCAGTTAAGATAATAACCAGTATGTTACCTTTATAACAGCTAACAATCCAAGCAACCTCCATCAAAACCAGTAATAACAATTATTTTTTACCGGCCACTGCGATACTTTAAATTAAGTCACCGCAAGAAAACCCCAGAGACAACCTAAACCCACAAGTTGTCTGACAAGTGGAATTTCATTATAGTGTAGTGTTATCTTTTTTTTTATATAACTAAATGATTTTGCAAAAATGGTCCAATTGCTTAGAATTTTTGTCAAGGCAAAAGAATTTCATACCTTGCCTCAAAGGTTGTTGCCTTGGAGCCCATGGCTTCGCACACACTACAAATTATCCATGGTGGAAGATATGCATCCCTGATTTCAATGCTATAGAAGAAATCAGCAGAGGAATCTTGATTGCATTCCTCTTTCACATCAAATTCTTTTAGAGGAAAGGAAATATGATTAGCTTTCCTCACCTTCTTGCACCTAACCCATAAACAATGTGCACATAATTTTATCAGCTAAATTATTATTATTTTCAATAAGAATTGTAAGGGGGAAAAAGAAAAACTGACTAGCCTGACTTCAAAAATATAAATTTAATGACAAGAGAGGGGGGGGGGGGGGGGGGTTGGGGTTGTAAAGAGCATAATCCTCTCTGCAGCATACAGTAAAACAAGAAACCGATTTCAATAAGTTTCAATGTAACAAAGGCAATAGGACAGTCATGAAAAAGAGGCTGAAAAAGAATGCTTGAACTGTAAATCGCAAATATGCCCCCACACCTCTTTCTAAGAAGTGCGTCGGGCACATCCCATACCAAAACCAGTGTTTTGTTTAATCTACCGCAAATATCTGTGTAACACAAAGGCTAAGAATGGCATTATAAACGATAACATGAATGAAACAATACTGCTTTGCAAGGATGTAAAAGGTTAAGGGTAGATTTGGGAGGAAGATGACAAACCCGTATCAAGTTGGGGCCGGGGACAGGGTTAGGGCTCCACCCTGCCCTCCCCCAGTTATATAGTAGTTACTTCACTGACACCTTTGTAATTTCTGAAACCCTTCAAATGTCTCATTTTCTACTTTAATGGTTTCCAAAGTAAATTCAAATTCTATCTCTCACACATATAGCCAAAGGTTGGTGTGTTGCAAAGCCGTGGCGGTGTGGCCTGTTATAACATTCTATACCACCATAGAGTCAAAGTAATTGTTGAGTGATACTGTAGAATAAACTCATCTCATTTAGCCAAGGTCAACATGTTGCATGGCCGTGGCTGGTTAAAAATTTTATATAAAACCATAAAGTCATAGTAATTGCTGGGTGATATTATAAAAGAATAAACAGTTTCCATTTTTACGTGAATAGGGAAAAAGAAGTTGAAATGCTTGTTTACCAAAGTCAAAACACTAAAACAAACCCACCTCTGGAGCATAAAGAGTAGCATTTTGAAATGGCACAGGTGAATATAATATAGGGACGTCCCCACCACTCAATGAAGTTAAGAAAAATCTGGAGAAACAAAGAGACAATTGAATTCCTGTGACAAGAATAAATAGACCATAATTCTTAAGGGCTAAAATCATAAAACCCCCCTCTTGTTTCCAAAAACGTCATACAACCCCCTCAATTATCAAACAACCCCCTGAACTAGCAAAAACTATCACGTTGCCCCCTTTCCGTGATGGAACCGTTAAGTTGTTGCGAAATGACAATAATGCCCTTGATAATATATTAATATTTTATAAACTGAAATTATAGTGTGAGAAGGGCAATTTCATCATTACGAATTACAAGGTTATTTTGGTCAGCAAAATGATGCAACTGTTGCACGTGATTTTCACGTAATACGATACCGTTAGTTTTAGACGGGAAACTAACGGGGAGGGGGTGATATGATATACTTTTTAAAACATCAAGGGGTAAAATGATAGTTTCTTTAGTTGAAGGGGGTTAGTTGATAGTTTTTGGAAGCACGAGAGGATTTTATGATTTTAGCCCAATTCTTAAATAGCAATAGAATTCTAAGCAATTGTAATCAAGATCTACCTTCCCCTTTTTGATAAAAAGAAAAAAGAAAAAGATAAGCTATTAAAGGTACATACGTTTTTATTCAGACATCTTAGTTATGTACTCACCTATAATTTAACAGAATATCATATAACCCATGTACATTCTCATTTCCACTAAATGCCAGCAGAGATTGTGGGCAGTCATCCACATCAGACATGGAAGCTAGGCACCGAATCTGCAGTACTTTCAATAGAAGAAATCAATTAGTGAGAAGGTATAAGAAAGAACTTAAACAGTATCCTAATAGGTCAAGGTCCTTGGAATGATATTATTAAATTATACAAGGACACTCAACGTGAGGCATCCAAGAAGTTGATGTGTGATTCATAAGCCTCCCACTTAGGAAATCTTTTGTTAAATGTTGGATGGAGACCAATATCACTTTACATGTGAAATACTTCAAGACTGTCTTTTTATCTGAAGTCAAACAGATAAAGCAATTAAACCAGGAAAGTCCTTTAGTAAGATTATCCAGAGATTGGTTTGATTTCGAAGAAGGGCCCAAGTTCAGTGTGTCCAAATGATGACGGCCTATAGAAAATAAATAAGCACAGGGATCAAACCTGGCCCAGATTCTGTTTCTCAATCTCTGAAAGCTCAACTAGGTCTTCTTTAGTAACTTGCTCCACTTTAGAATGGCAAAGAGGCATAGAGAAACAAATATCCTAGAAGCATAATTTAAAACCCACAAAAACAACTAACAAAAAGTAAGATCCAATGCAGTATTTTCTAGACACTGAAAATGTCCATAACATCAAAAGTAACAAATACAAAAAGGATGCAAAGTGAACCATCTGGTCCTACAATTGCACTGTAGACATTGAAAAAGTTCATAACACCCTAAAAACAAAATCTCTACGTACATTAGAGGAACAAAGCAGCCAATTTTATAACCATAACGATTTAATGCTAGGTAGATATAAATAGGGCATCTCGATCTATAACAATCTAATATGTATGTACAGTCACATTTACGCAAAAAGAACCAACAGACGTAAGTGCATACTGTGCATGAAGCTTTGGGAGGAGAAATGACAGATATATGGAGATTTAAGTGGCTGGGAAAGTAACTGACTTTGTTGAACAAGGTAATTAAAAGAACCAACAGACTTTTTTGGGTTCTAGATATTGCATAAACAAGATAATATTGTCTCAATAAACTTGTTATAGTGTCATGGGACAACTAATGAGACAGCATCGTCTCAATTAAAATGAGAAAGCCTTCTGTTACAGGGCGAGATAAAGTCACACAACTAATTTCTTATACGGCATCGCATATCTGTCTCAAATCGGCCTAGTTGTCATGGTATTGGACAAGACTTCACACAACTAATTTCTTATATGGCATCGCATATCTGTCTCAAATCAGCCTAGTTGTCATGGTATTGGACAAGACTTCAGACCATGGTGAGCTCCTATTGGTAAAAATCAAGATGAACAAATTAGAATTTGACTCCAGCAATTCAATGACACTTTTTTAAAAAAGAAATCCACTATTAGTAGTGCTCATAATCCAATTCAGCATGACCACACAAAGCATATCGAAGTCAATCAACATTATATCAAATAGGAACTAAGTTTTCACCTCATATAACTCCATTTTCAAAACCAGGACGATTTCTAGCACGGCAAGAATATCTTAGCACGGCAACCAATGACACTTCGTTTTAAAGAGGACTTTTTCATAGCATGGCAACACTTACTGATGCTTCTACTAAAGGGAAACCTAACAAGGCTTTTTCAAAACATCTTGTGCAAGCTGGAAATGTGGAATGTGTAAATTGGCATTTATCATCTTACATTGTACCAATAATGGCATGTTCATAAATGTTAGCACATATTATGAGGATGAGAGGAAACCCCTCATCTACCATTCTTGCTTGCCTTTTTATTCTTTTATTTGTATTTCCGGTAATCCAACTCACTTGGACCAATCCAGCACTCACCAGTCATTGTTCTTTTATTATATCACCATCAATATCAACCTGAGACTCCAACATCTCGGTTAAGTACCACCACTAACTCAACCACCTCCTCCAATCTCTACAACTATCTCGTCCATATCTGTTTCATTTCAATCATCATTGCCAAAACACCGTCATTGCCTACGTCCACCAAGCAAATAAGAATATATAACTAGTCAAAGTGGCCCACAAATTGTAGGATGAAATTGATAAATTTGAGTCATGGCGGTTGGCGCTCGTTGCTTCGACATCAATTCCAAGTTAATAACTATCCAACACAATACCTCACTTTTTTAAATAGCAGTTTGTATCAAACTTATTGGCAATATGTAAAAAGGAGGGGAAGATAGAGATAGATAGATAGAGAGAGAGAGAGAGAAGCATCAGAAGCAGCCTAGAACCTTCTGACATGGAAGCAGACAAGGCAAGAAAAGCATCAGAAGCAAACGACTTCATCAAAAGCATTGAATTCGGAAATTTTTTTATAATAATTTTTTTTCCTTACTATTTTGGCCAAAAAACCATAATATTTCTTGGTTTCAGGATCAGCATGAAAATCCACCACTTAGGCCATGTCTGTTGAGAATCTTCGGACCTGCTCACCCTTTCAATCTTTTTCTTACATTTGTTTTCTTTTATTTTCGCAAGTCATAGCTTTATAGAAAGGGACATGCCACTACTTCATTTGACATTAGATGTCAAAACTTTTACATTCACTGAATAAAAAATTGATCACCATTACGGAAATGAAATAAATAAAATGAATATTAACCAATATTGGTAAAAGAAATTGATATAAAGAAAATGTAGGATAATAAGATCAAACTTCAGGGAATATACCGAAACAAATTGTAAAATAATAGTCATCAATGTTCAACCACTTAAAAAGAAGCTTAGATGAAAAAATAAAATAAAAAGAACATCTTGCATGCTCTCTCAACAATGACCTTAAGCCTCTGGTTGACTGGGATATGTAAGCATTGCATGAGCGTTTTGTTTCCATTGGATCATCAGCAGCAGAGAACAATACCACAAACTGTGCAGTGCATACTATCAAATTTTCCAATAAAAATATCTAATCAATGTAAATTATTTGTTGCTTACTTTAATATGCAAAACAATGAATAGTTCACATGTTTATTTATTTAAGACACCCCAAGAATGGGAAAGGATGCAGGACACCAAAGATGAAACTCATTATCCACTTATTCCACGTCTATTTTGATCAGAACAAGAGAATGAAGCTTGGCACTACACAAATAATCACAAAAATTCATAATTAGAAGCACTAGAGTACAAAAAAATGGATTTCGTGAATACCATCCAAATTCTACCTAAGTGAATCCCTATACCCCCAGTTCACCATGTTGAACTCACTATCCTGCAAGGCTGCAACAGGCCCAATGCAGGTGCTATTACAACAAAAGTGCACGCTTGGCCACGGCGAGTGTTGTTTAAAAAAGTGTTTCTCTAAGTCACTGACTAAGAAGATTAAGTTGACTAAATCACCTCTGCCTTTAAGGAATTTTTTCTTGGTGCACCATAAATGCTAACTAGTTAAAAATTAAAATCTGGTTCTATCCGCTCTTTAGCTTCTTGTTTATCACTGTGCATAAACATTTATTGTTACAGAAGTTGAACAATATGTTAGGATATATGTGGAATACAAAATTTTAACGAGGTTAAAGGGGTCTTCTCGTACAGTCCACTAAGTATTTAACTTTGGTCTATTGTTCTACAGCTAAAGGTCTTACTTTATCTTCTATGGCGTCATTTACTGCAAAAGTGCAGTGTTGCACAGTAGCATCAATTGGTGTAGAGTTCCCCATACAGTAATGAGCAAAATCATTTAATACTGATAAGCAGCCACAAGCATCAGGACTACAATAAATTACAAATAATAATTTCATATGATTATAGTTTACATTCGTATTATGTCTTCTAATTCACCAGGAACACATTTTTAATACCTACTGCATTCAGTTAATTTATGTAGATTTTCAACATAATCAACTGTTTCAGCAAGTTATTGCCATTTCCCAACTTCTTCATTCTCAGTGAAGATATTGACATTAGTAGATACATCTATAACACTTAATTTAGAATCCACAACCTTTAATTCATAAAGGACAATAAGAACCTCAATCTTAACCATTTAAAAAACATCTTCCACACATGTTCATAGACTCAAACATAATTTTAGGTAAAAGCAAAAGGTTGATATTTTGCTTCCAAATAAATGTTAGAATCAAATTGTGTCAAAACAAAAGCAGAATCAAAACTAATGAATGTCTTCTCTGTGCAGTGTATCTCCAAATTGGACAATTAGTAATTTTTTTAGGCTCTTTCCCTCACACTGTCTTGTTTAACTTAACTAGATCTAAAAAGGACATATTATGTTCCCAGCCTGAAAGGTACAAAGAGAATTCAAATCCTTTTGAGGAAATTATATGTATACTACACGGACCAAACAGACCAAAGAAGAATCAATATGAGAACATGGCCAAAAGAGAATAATAATATACTCCCTCCGTCCCAAAATAAGTGTCCACCTTTCCATTTTATCCGTCCCAAAATAAGTGTCCCATTTGAAAAGTCAATGTATTATTTTTTGTAATATTACCAATTTAATCTTCTTGCATTGAACCTATAAAAAGTAAACCATCACATCACTGTGGACTCACTAAGAGTAAATTTGATAATTCATTCACTACTAATACAATAAAAAAATAATAAAAATCATTCTCTTAAAAAGTTAAATTCCCAAAAAGGGATACTTATTTTGGGACGGAGGAAATAATATATAAACTTAAGTGTAAAGATACAAAAATCAATTGCATAAACACAAATTTTATAAGATACAATATATATATATATATATATAACCAACTTAAAAGCTTTAGTGCATAAGATACGAAAGCAAGACATGACAGATAACGAGTAAAGGTCATTACCATAAAACATGTTGCAGGCATTCTTACGAAGCTTGTAGTAAAGGCACCGAAATGAGTCCTCCCATGCCAGTTGTCGTTTGCTCAAGAAATCCATTTGCGCTAAATAAATAGGACATTGTTGGTTGTAAAAATGAGGAGGAAGTAAAAAGGCTTTGACATTGTCAAATGTCATAATTTTGGTTTACATACCTCCCTCTGCTGCAGATAAAGTTAGAGCGGATATGACAGAAGATGGTAGAGAAGATTGCGGGTAAACCCATGAATATAAAGCCGTTGAATTATGTGATTGGGAAGTGGAAGTGAGTTCTGATGAGCAGCAAATATTTTGACCCCCAGAACAACCAAACTGAGACATTAACTGGTCCATTCCAAGAGTATCAGACATCAGTAGTCTGTGAAACCTACACAATTGGAAACAAATACAATTGTCAACTTACGGTAACACCCCCAACAGAGTAAAACTGAGAGTCAAGAAACCAACTAACAATTAGCACTCTAACTAGAAATAAATAAATATGGGGCTGGCATTTTGGCAATAATAGTCAAGAGAACTACTAAAAAATTAACAGCAAAAAAAAAAAAAAAAAGAAATGTTAGGGGTCGTTGCTTAAAAAAAGGCTGCCATACTTTGTTCAATGACGGGTATAAGGAAACAGTTTCAAGTTTGAGAGCAATCACTTTGTACAAAATAATGCTAAAGGTTATGTATGCTCCAATCTTCTCCTCCCACAACAGCACTGGATAAAGGCATTTTTTAACAGCAAAAAGGGGAAATCAATTCACAAGCAATCAAAGGCAAAATTAGTGTCATGATGTATTAGTAAATGTATACTTTAGGATATTTGATATATGTGAGAAATTGGTACTCGATTGTTTCATTACCCTTCATATTATAAAGTTGCTGCTTTTGGTTAATGTTTCTAAATTCTAAGAGTCCTCGTATCCTACTTTAAGATGGGTTAAGAGTGTTTTTCTTGGCTGGACTCCAAGCCTATTACTTGTATAGAAACATTCTACTTCTCTCGGGTTGAGTCTAAACCGACAACTTTTGAACTGATTTTAGCCCTAGAAACAAAGGAACCAAGGCTGTCCTGTTTTAGTTTTTTTCCTTTTCTTTTTCTTTTTCTTCCCTCAATAAGCTTATTTTATTGATAAATCAATAGTGTACAATGTTACAAACAAGGGTATACCCTTGGAGAAAACAAAGCCACAAGGCTAGACAAACAACTCAGCAAAACAGCAAGAAAAACAAAGAACTCTAACAAAGTCAACAAGGTGAGAATCAGTGAGGTCAATGATTTCCCACCAAATAAGCCTAGCTAAGTCAGCTGCAGTCATTGATTTGCACTGATGTAACCTCAAATTTCTCTCAGTCCAGATGTGCCAAAGGACTGAAGAGAAAATGAGCTTCTGGTCAAAAAGCTGTGAAACAAACCAGTTTGCAAGCTGTAGAAGGCTAAGACAATGAGGGATGGACCATGATAAAAGCTCAGCAAACCAGTCTCAAATAGACTTTGCAAAGGGGCATGTGACAAAAAGATAATCTAGATCATCAGAAAACTTCTAACAGTTATGGCAAATAGACACCAGGTGAATACCTTTTCTTTTCAAATTTCAAAACACACTGTCCTGCTTAGTTGTTATTAAACTAATATGACCCTACACTTCTCGTGCATAGAGTATATTCAACTAAGTTCTGAAGTGATTGTTTATATAACTACTTTGGTTGTTCTTTGTATCAACATCATGAGGATTTCCAATAACAAAGTTTTAGCATGTTTGAATTTTTTAAAAAGACTGCAGAGTAACTAAAAATGGGCCGTTAATAGGCTAATAGAGTCTAGAACCTATAAATGAGAATCTAAGTCACTGCAGGAATATCAGTATGTAAGAAAGCAGCCATTCAAATCACCACATCCTTTTAAACATAGTAACTTTCTCAGAAGTTCTTAAGCTATCGGTTTAAGCTACACATTTAAGGTGCATCAATAAAATCTGGCACGGTACCAAGATCATGCAATACTGTGGCCCATCGGCTAAGTAAACACGTTTTGAAAGAGAGAGTTTCCATTTTTTTTTTTTTGATAAGTAAAGAGAGAGTTTCCAATTTAGATTGGAATTTATGGCCGAAATGGCTCATATGCTGTGCATCTTGATTGTATCTCTTCTTCTTTTGGTTAATCTAACTTTCCCTGTTTGGGAAAAAAATAAAAGAAAATCTAGCACAAGCACATGAGTTGAAATTGAGATATGCATTGTTAAGAATCAATAGATGGCAAAATTTCTCTAATCATGGCAGCATATTTAAAGAATAAGGAAACAATAAGATATATACCAGTAACCTCACCAATTCATTGAGGAAGAGGACACCACCCGCATGGTAGTTTTCAATGTAAAATCCAATGGAGTCCTTCTCCCGGTAATATGGAATTCAGAGCAAAAATTTACTGATGTTAAATCACCACTTCTTTCAGAAGAATCAGCATGTAGTGTGGTAACCTTAGGAGGTTCATGCGCAAGTAGTCCTTTAAAAGCATTATCCTATAAATAATAATGATTAAAAAGAAAAAACAAAAAGTAGTTTCTCTTTTAGAAGATATATATTTAGTGTAATCATAATATGAAGATGCCAACAGGGGAAAAAAAGTACCAAATCAACAGTGCCCAGGCCAGGTAACTTTTCACACCCCAATGATAGCTCTTTAGGACCACAAAACTTTTTTTCAGTACACTTGTCAGTTGATTTAAAAGCTTGAGCTGTACCATCTTTTGCAACCACCGTTGAAGCAAAAGAATCCTCTGGACTGCAAGAAAAATGCGCAAAAAAAATCAACAATGAAAAGGTAGCCTATTAATTATACACAAGAAAGTCCTGCAAAGACATACCAGGAAATTTGTTGTTGAATTTTTGCAGCCAAATCTAAAGGAGAGGAGATATTCTTCATGCCAATGTTCTGCTCAACAAGAACGTTTTTCTGCTGCTGATAAAGTATTTATTAGATACAATGAGAGTAACTGACAAATGATAGCATTTTCAGGTCACATTCAAAAATTCAAGCTAACTAAAACAGATATGTTAACAAGATACACTAGATAAACTAGAGTATGAATTACATTTAAAACTAAAGTAATGACCTTATCGTCTTCTTTTCTAGAAAGTATCCTGAGCCTAATGCTGTTTTTTCTCACAGGGAATACTTCATCGACATGGGTGTCTATGTATCTTGGAATCCTCGATAAATCTGGTTTCTTCATCCCACTAATTGCCTCACTATTATTTCTAAAATATATATAGGAAATTTGTTAATGAATTATATTCTGAAGTAACCAAGAGAATTAAAAAAAAAAAAAGGCAGCAAAGCTTACTTCAAAGGACCAGTCAAAGAAGCTCGAGATTCATCTACAAGCTCCACAACTTTCCTTCGCTTTAATTGCTCTCCCTGTCATAGGCACACAATTATATAAGAGCCTTTTCCCCATTATGGTGTGTATCCAAATAATTGGAAGCTTTTTATAAGCTAAATTGAATAGAGATGCATTTCTTTTTTCTTCTTAACCTCAAATTTTGAAGTTAAATTCAGTTAAACTATATAAAACAGTTTCACAATACATTAGAAGCGAGAAAATGCAGTATGCACAACATTCAGTGACAGGATGTCACACATGAACGTGTGGATGCCATCAGACAGGCATTTTGCTTGATATGCCAGGTTACATTTTTCAAAAAATTCTAAAGATTTGATCTTAATATGATGGAAGCGTGTATATTTCAGTATGCAAGTAAAATGTAACAAAGAAGATGTAAAAAAAAATAAGTAAATAAAATGGTGTGTCGGAAAATTGGGATTAAATGAGAAACTAAAATCTTGTGAGGGCAGCAGGGCAATAAGGATGTGCAGTCTTCTGATTCATTTACCACTCCAATCCATTAACAACAAGTCATGCATGTACATTACCTTAACGAAAAATTCAATGACAGCCCATTTTCAGATGATAAACAAGGGACCATGATTTATTACCAAGAAATAATTAATAATTTAAGAAGATGAAAGCAAATTAGCTATCAAGTTCAGATAGATTCATTCCATTCCATTTTTAGCACTTATAATTCACGATAAGCAATATATCAGACTGGAAGGACCACCATAAGATAAAACAGAATAAAGTCATGAGTTAGGAAACTTACCCTCAACTCCGAAGGTGTTTTTCTTCTAGCTGCAGTGGTGACATTTAAAGCACCCCCACCAAAATGAAGAGGATTGGTAGATGATGGACCCGGAACAGCAACCTTCGCCATGCTAGGGGTGTGTGTGTGAGAGAGACTCAAAACAACGAACTCCTTATACAATCGACACTCTCTGTAAGCATTCGGTTATAGAACAATGGTGGATTTATTCAAAATAATATAAACGACTCCATAAAACAAACTACAGAGAGAAGAAGATTGAGAATACTTTATTGTTCTTGACAGATGGAACCACTTTCAGTCTCAATTTGGGAACTGGATTTCAAATTAGACATAGAAAACGATTTACAAAAGCAATTCAAGAGATCAACAATTTTCAAAAACCGATTCATACCTATACAATATAGAAACTCCGAGAAACGAGGATAAGAAACCCTAGAAGGTCATGTATGGACTTATATGTGAATCGACATTATGTTATCTGAATCTATTTGCCCTAATAGAGATGTTTAGGGCAAATCTGTGTGTATCTGTGTGTGGGAAGAGTGCACTTGGTTTCGTTTGAAATGATTTTGTTTCCCTCGCTGAGCCTGACGCCGTACACAAGACGTTAACGTCCGTTTATTTATCAACCCATGGAAGGGTGTGTTTGGTACGTTTCAACAAAAGCTTAAATAGTTTTTTTGATATAAAAGAATGAAAAAATATGCAAAAAATATAAAAAATAATATTTCTCAATTTATTTTTATTATTTTCTCCACAGCAAAATCTTCCCAAAAATTTTTCCCACCCATTCTTTGAAAAACTTCATTTTTATATGTATAAAAAAAGCAACCAAAGATCGAGGATTCAAGTCCCCATATGGATACTGGGGTTGTGCACATATAATTATTATTTTTATAAAAGAACAATGATAATAAGTCAATGTTATTGTTAACAATGATTTCTTACTCAAGTGGTATAACCTTCTTATCTTATTATCAGAATTCGAGTATGGTGTGGGAAAATAAAAAAGTGTGATTTTTGTCGAGGTAAAAAATAATTTAAAAAAAAAAATTCATAAAATCATTGCTAGCTTGAAGGGAAACGAAAGCCATTTTTCTCACAGTGATTTTTTTTTTTGGTAAAAGCTATATAAATTTTTTAATAAAGCAAACATATAGGAAATCTCAAGTTTCTAGAAAAACATATTGTGTTCGAGCTTAAAGAAAAAGAGTACAAGTCTACAAATCCAGAAGATCCAAATGATTCTCAAGGCCAGAGAGGAGACAACCATCAGACTAAGCCCCCTGGGGAAGTTCATGCAATTATATATTGATTGCGACTAAAAATCATTAATGCTTTGATCCAATAAAAATGTCAAGGAAGCAACTATCTAACGTTTGAAACTGTCTACATTAATTCTCTAACGCAGACAAAATTTTGTCACAAAACTCAAAATCATTTACTTGCTGCCATAGACATTCTACTACCATCTGCAAAAGCTACCGGAGACCGAGTGTGGTAGCAGCACCCAAGTAACCAAGGGCGCTGGTGGTGCTTGCAAGTTTATCTGATCTGATCTTTATACCAGTAAGCTGATCAATCCCGGTGTCAGTTCACGTAGGTTGATTTAAATTTCCCGGATATATGCAAGTAGATGAAGGCCCAAGCAAATTGAAGTGGCATGGTATCCCTAGAGGAAAACAGATTTTAACCAGAAACACCGGCCAGGGCAGACAGCATAAAGTTGCAATTGCTTCAGCTTTGTCCAAAACTCAACATACGCCTCCTAGTTGATCTTCCTTAGCGTGTTCACATAAGTGTAACTGGAAAATGATACAAAAAGCTTACGAAACCTGCACAATAGAAATCAACATCAGTTAAAATAAAAGCAAAATAACCGGTACCATGTATAAGCTCCGGGTGTGTCTCATTTAAGAGGTGGCCTCTAGAACTACAGCATGGGCCTAGCATGATTGACTCAAAAGAGAAGGAAAAAACACACGCACATATACACACATAATACAGCAGGTATCAAAAAAAATAAAAAGTTTATATATTGGCTCAAAGGAATCTTGTTCATATCTCACAGCAAAAAGAAAAAGAAAAGGAAAAGACATTTCCATTCGTTTTTTGAGTAATGAGAAATGCATACCAAACCCATTGGCTCATGTGTTGTGCCATTGCAGCATAACTTTTTTGGGGATGTTTGTTTAGCAAGCAATGCATCTGTCCACTTGAATAATACATGGCATACACGAAGGAAAACCAGATGTCAACAGGTCCACTATACTTCCGTAATATATTAGTACTGACCTGAGAATAATGGATACAAAAAATCAAAAATTGAGTAGTAGGAAGCAAAAAAAATGTCAAACTATGATGAAGAAGGAAGTATTTTAAGCCCAGAAAATAAAATTTTCAGAAGATTCTTCATTTGTTGTTTGGAAACTGACTATCACGATACATGAATATTATAATTAACTTATCACCGTATCTGTCGAAGATATTAACAAGGAAGACATGTCATATAGAAATTTAGGGTAGGTAAACAAGGAAAAAATACTCTTGATTCTGAAGACAAATAACCATAAGAAAAATATGAACGAGAAAGATCAATTCGATCAGTAACTTCAGATTATTATTTTTTTCAGTGACATGCAACAGAAGAGTAATTAAACTCCAGCACAAGACAAGTATAAGAGAGGAGGAAAAGAAAACCCACAAGTTCCCAGGCTTCAATATTCCTTTGCAATGTATCATGTAGTAGCTTGCTACAAAGGAGGAAAAAAAGATCAAATTCATAACATGGCATAGCATTTTAAATGCCTACTAACCTGGCGATAGCAATAGATCTAGAAATGGTACGCTCACTAGAAATGGATCTAGAAACTCGTATTGGTAGAAGTAAAATAGTAGATGGTAATAGATCTAGAAACCCCTATTGGAAACAGTACACATACTTGAAAGATAAAACATAATACTCGTAGTTAGCCTTCAGCAACAATATAGATAAAAACCATTAATGGAAGTTCAGCACTCATTTCACACACACCAGTGTCAGTCATGTCATGCTTGATAGAGGTAATTTGCCCTTGCCCCTGCACCCCTCCCCCCCTTCTTGCATTTGTGGAGTTAGTTAAACGATTTTTTTCGAATAGAAGAATGAGAGAGATGTTAAAAAGAAGATGCAATACCCTCTCAAACAAGATCAGCAATGGCTGAAAGAAAAATCAACCAACCTAGCTATAAAAGAAAGGAATACCCCATTCATCAATTACATGAACCGCAATTTCATTTATAGAGAGAAATTGATCTACAGACATCTGAACTACTGATGAGTCATGACCACCCACAGGGGCACTTCACTTATGCTAAAAAGTCGAAAAAACATATATTTTGGTTTTAGTTTCCATCTTGTTGGAAGAGAATCCTATAACTTTTTTGAACAAAAGAAATTGATCCAATGAACCAAAAATACTGAAATAAACTTACCTTACTCCACGATTTACATCCTGATGATTACAATGACCCGAGACACCATAGTTGTCAAAAGTAATTATCTGTAAGCACCATATATAAAAGGATTTAGGAAAGGGGAAATAATTTCAAGAAAAAGATAGCAAAGGTTTTGTGAGATGTTGTAAAGCACCGAAACTGAAGCTGGTTGCTACAACATGAACTACGAAAATTTCCATTTTTTAATCACATGCAAGTACACAAGTATACAAGACATCCTAAAAAGCCACCTAAACCAACAAACTATGGAAAACAAATCTTAGATTATTGATGGAACCAGATCTTACCACATCAATGACATGAGTAGAAATTTCCTTCTCAATAATCTTTGCAAGTAAATTACAGTCCCACACTTTGCCAAAACCATCCTAGGAAAGACATTCAAATTACATCCAAACTTCTGTCTCAATATTGTATTTCAAAGAAAACTAAGATGTGCCGGATTTTCTAGAGACTTTTAACAAAGGAACCTGCAAATCTGGATGATCCAGTATCTTCACTTGTTGGAGTGGAACCTGCATGTAGATTTAAATGTCATAAAATTAAAAACCAAGGAGCTGAGATAAAATCCTTTCTAGGGTTTCCAGTTTACAACAAACCAAGTTTAAAGGATGATTAGCGCCAATTTTATTGTACTTTGTAGAACTGGAGGAGAGGAAATATTAAAAAAGTAGTAAGAATACAGAACAAAACTAGCCTGATACTTATATATATATATATATATATATTGGATTTTGAGCCACCAGCACTACACCAGAAATGAGCCACCAGCACTACACCAAGAAAATTCTAAATGCTTAATTTTCGTGTCAGATCGCACATCACCTTAAGAATTGCAGAAGCCTGATAAAGCTCTTCTTTTCTAATATTTCCCATGCCATCTGCATTACCTAAACAACACAAAATACTAAATAAAATGTAGGAGCATCCGTGAATTAATATTTTGAAGAAGTAAACATGTGACAGTTTTATGTGTTTAACCTTAAGTTTCTAGGAAAGATACTCTGCAAAGTAAATTTAAAATTATCTCACACTTGCTTTTTGTAAAGTTAATACAGAAATAATGCTTGAAAAGTTTTGATGGGAAACTCTTTCTCCTCCACTAAGAAAAAGATTGGCTAAATTATGGTGGGTTTAATACTAAAGCAAATCAATATCCATTGAAGGAGCAAATTACATCCCTATATAATTTATTCTGAGGTGCACACAGTCATTAATGTTCTCAATGAAATTGAAATCCCCAGCTCCTATTCTATAAGTGATCTCTTAACTATGAGAACAAGAATGGGTGAAACAAGGAGTTGAAAACCTTCCATCACTTGTAGGAGACGCATTGAACACATGATTACATAAAAGAATAAGGCAGAGAGAGAGAGGGAGGGGATAAAAGTTAAAAACTAATATAATAATAATTTGTCACTCAGTTGTGTTGCCTAAGAAAACTAATTTGATAAATCAAATCCCCTTCTTCAATTCTTGTTAAAAGGTATTGCATGCACTTATTACTGGGTCAGTGTATTGCTCCAGAAACAACGGCTGATGCCCCAAGCCTACAACAAATTGTAAGCATATATTATGAAAAGACAGAAGAATCCTCAAAAGACCAATGGATCCATCCAAATTGATTTTATCTCCCTCCCTCCCTCCCTTCCCTAATCTATTTCCTCTCTCCTCCTTTCCACTCTGCCTCCCTCCCCCACTATTTTCTCTCTCTCAATCAGAAAATCCACTTCTTTCTCCATTGTCCAAGCAAAAAAAGATAACGGTACAACCCAGCTTCCACTACTGCCTATGGAACCGTGTCCTATATCTTTTCTAGATGCTTGAGCTTTTCAAAAGAAAACCAGAGTATTACCAGTTGAAATGCACAATATGTGAATATTATGCCCCCTTGAAATAAGATAATTAATTGTTGGAGTAAAGAACCTGCATAACGCAATACAAGGTTTAAAAATGTAATATTTAACATAGCAAGAACATAAACATATCATTTAAAAGATTTAAAAACAAAAGATGGCGCTCCTTCTTTAAAAAACACCAAGCCCTGCTGTCAAATTTCATGGATATTTTACTAAATAATATTCACATAGTTGATGTTACAAAGTATGGTTGTTATTTAGTTAAAGTTGAAGAAGTTACGGTTTGTAGAAGTAGAGAAGAAGAGGAAGAAGAGGAGAGAAAGAGAGAGAAGAGTGTTCTGTGAAAGGTGAGTCAAAAGATTTAGGGTTTCCCCACACCTCTCACCTATAATAGATTAAGTAGACATAAAGACAATAGTGCCCTTGATAAATAAAAGAAATAACAACCACACTCTCTAACAGTTGACAAGTCAGCAATATAAATGTAATCAAGAGCAGAAATGATCTTTATAAATGTTGATAACTATTCATAAAAATATTTGGGACATGCTTTATTAAAAAAATTCAAAAAGGAGGTTGTGTATAATTATACAACCATAATAACATGACTTCTTATAAGTAATGGACACATAACCATGTCCTAACCATTAAATATATGTTTGGTGTTTGTGAGAACCATGCGAATCACTACACTACTTGATTCTGTTAACAACCACCTACTCTAAAAGCTTAAGTTGTTAGAGAGGGTGTAAGTTAGATATATACGCACCCTCACGTGTGGCCCTCTTCTGGTCCAACACTTGTTTTTGAATTTTTTAATTAGGGTGACGGTGAGGTTTGAACTCGAGACCTTTGGCTCTGATACCATGTTAACAACCACCTACTCTAAAAGCTTAAGCTGTTAAAGATGGTGTAACTTAGATATATAAATCCTTCAACAGATTCAAATGGTTCTCGCCAGCTTACACAAAGTTTTGTTTATACACTGTACTCTGTTTGTATTCGTCAGGGCCCATCTTGAATTCAACTAGACATTAATGTAAATGAACCATAACTATGCAGCCTTATTCCTAATAGATTGACTCTGTGGTGATATGGTGTTGCTGACTTGCTGGCGAGTTGGTCGTGACAAAAAAGACAAGTCTTGAGAGATTTGATAGAAAAAGATGAGAGAGATCATCATGCAGACCCCCTCATTTCAGGCATATCGGTCTTTTACATAATTAAAATTGACTACGCTATTGAACTAACAACTGGTTGTCTTATAATAAGCACTGCCTAAATGATATTTAAGACTGTAATGAAAACATTACCAATTTCAAATCCAACCTGAAAAGCAGGAATTTCATGATAATATTTATTCAAATAATAATAATAATAAATTAGTCTTTTTAAAAACATATTTTATTTAAAAAATGCAGTTGCATTTCATGTGCCCACCACAGATATTTGATAACCTACAACAATGGTTTAAGAGAAGATTTTAAGCTGCCTCTAATAACATTAATATATTAGTTAGAGTTAGCATACTCAAAGCAATCCTTTCGTACATGGGCACTTAGGGAAGCCAGCTATGATGCCCCAAGGCAAGGTAGAGTTAGTAAAGCATTGTACAGGCAAGTGGATTGTCAAGAGTGCCAAGCGTTGAACAACAGCTCTAATAATGTTAAAGGTTCTCTTTGAAATGTTTTAATAGCTTGAAGTAAACAAGGCCCCTTACCTTCAACAAGGGCCATTTTCATCCAGTATGTTCTTGCCAAACCAACTGAAATAGACCTCCATTTAAGTTGACCATTCTATAGGGTGTGTGAATTTTAAGCAACTTTAAATATATATATATATATATATATATATATATATATGATGATTTTGATAATATCCAGAGCTACTTTACATGATTTTTAACAAATGTCAACCACAAGCAGATTGCACTAGAAGTATTGATAATTGAATTTCTTAGTGTGATGATTACAATGATTGTACTAAACTGTATATTGTTTAATTTAGATATAAACCAATCTTAATTTCTGGTCAATTATGAATTATTCCTAGATTACTGGCCTTGTTTCACTCAGGTGGTTGCCTCATGCCATGGGCAATGTCAGGTCTGAGTGCCTTGATGGCACCTAGTCTTTAACTCTGCTGCTTCAGTTCATTGCGTGTAAATAAGTTGTAATCTAATTAGTATTATTTGCAATGAATAATAAGACTCAGAAAACCAGTAAAATGCAGTTACCAGACGGGAAAAAAAATTAGCACGGTCTTACATAGACTCATCATCAGGATGGGAAACAACCAGCAAGACATTTCTCTTATGAACAGAATCACCTGAATTTGATAGGAAATGGGTATTAAACCAGAGCAAAACAAAATCACATAAAACAATCCAAACGTGCGAAAAACATATAAGCTATGTTTCGGAGCACTAAATCGGTATCTTGGAATTGGAATTGGAATTAGAATTGGAGTTGGACGAAATTTAGTTCGAACTTTCAACTAAATTTCCTCTAGTTCCCATTACAAGCCACCGATTCGGTGCTCCAAACACAACAATATAAATCACTCGCCATTATTTAGGAACATAGCCTTGGACGGTGAACATGACGCTTGGAGAATTTTGCATAGAGACGCAACCCATAGTACAATCATTGAGACAATGACCACGAGCCACTCCATCTAGCATGTTCCTACAACAGATTAAAGAGCATTATGTTGTGATTTTAAAAAAATAATAATAAAAAAAAAATCAAATAAGCTGAAAAA
The DNA here is from genome assembly GCF_030987335.1 of Cornus florida. Lineage (NCBI taxonomy): Eukaryota > Viridiplantae > Streptophyta > Magnoliopsida > Cornales > Cornaceae > Cornus > Cornus florida. The sequence goes on along the minus strand of NW_026775576.1, from coordinate 72,007,870 downwards.
AAATATATATATAAACAACAGATTTGAAGAGAATAGGGATCTTTTAGGCTTCATGTAGATGTATATGAATTTATATACATATAATTTCACTTTACTAATAATTTCATGTATCAAAGAAGAAAGAAAAACAAAACGAAAATTTCCTCTCTCAAGTTCTTCTCTTCAAAGTCTAATTTCTCTCACTATACCCTATATCAAAACCCTAGAACCAGAGACTGAATACAACAATATGGTAAGAGGCCATAAGATGCTAAGACTACCATAAGGATCAAAAATTCATTTCAAATATCTTATGGCCTCTCACCATATATTCTGCATCTTGATGAATTATGATGTGTGAAGGAATAAGGATCCCGGGGAAATGGGTTGATCTGCAAAGAGAGTGGATATGTCGACATATTTATATATAGATATATATCTCTGCACACACACATATAAAGATACAAGTGCAGATACATATATCTATACCTGAAGAGAGATATTTTTTATTCTATATATATCAGATAGAGTTCTAGAGAGAAATTGAGGGACAACCAACCTGAACACTCTTTCCACAGATGGGCCGCTGTTGTTTGCTCAATAGGATTAACTAATGAAAATGGTTAAAATAAGATTGATCTCTAATTAATTTTTCAAAAAGGATGAAAATTTATACAAAATTGTGGGACAAAAGTTAAATACACACACACACACACACAAATGTATCATTTTTATGGATTGTGTAATAATGGGTAATGAATCTAATGATCTCTTGCTCACTGGTGAATAAGAAATTCATCTGCAACATGCTTGGATGTAAAAAAGGTAATTACTAAAAAAAACATAGCAATCATATCCAACGGTCACTATACATGGAGTGGATGAATCATTTCTAGTGTAATCACTACTCGATGTTTATCTCTTAACTTAAGTTAAAAAACTTGTCGAATCCACTCCGAATTCGTCAATAGAAATTAAAATTACAGGTAAATTTAACTCTTGAAATATAATTGATTGGCTAAGTGGCATCACAAGTGAATCCCAATTAACATTTAAAATGTATAAAAATTCTTTGAAACTAATCAACTAACTCACCTGATTGCATAATCAAAATGGTTTTCATATATATATATATATATATATATATATATATATATGATTTACTGAAAGGATTATATTGCCAAAATCTAAAAAATAAAAATAAAAATATATTTATGTAATATATCAACCAAATATCTCTAAACATTAATCATAATGTTTTAAATATGTAGAAGCAATGTTGAGGCGATTTTTTTTCCTTCTTTTCCACCCAAGTGATACTATTTATCTTATCAACTTTTTAAGATTATGTATATGTGTATTGACGAAATTAAATATGTAAAATCACAACTCCTGAGGGCAAAGCAATTGAAGTATCTAATTTAATAATACTACTAGTATTCCACAATTATATGATCCATGAATGACTTTTCAATGTTCCTAATTGTTCCAAATATGCAAAACCTTTTTACAATGCAAATGTTGTTGACTCTGTTAAAAATGAATTATCTGAACTAATTTAAGAGAAGAAATAAAAAAAAATCTTAAGCTTACAAAAGGATATAGATATCATATTGAAGAATTTAATCGATTAAACTTACCAATAGAAACTGAAATCCTAAGCTTCACTTTCTCTCTCCGGACCAGGTTACTCTCTCTCTCTCTCTCTCTCCCCAATACGAGGAATGATTAAGAAGGCTTTTCTCTCTCTTCGAATGCGTTTGATGTAAACGAAGGAACGGAAAAGGTTGTTCGAATCGGGTATTTTAACCCATTCGTTAACCCGGATTGAAATAGGTATAATTGAAAGGGTATTTGCAGGATTTTCTAAAACTTAAGAGGTTTTTGTTGTTTGTTCAAAGAGTTTCTTGCAAAATATTACTCCTTTCGTTCCAAATTTAGTCTCATCTTTGATAATCGTAACTCACACAGTTTGTTAACAGTGCTTTTCTACGGTGGACTACCGAAAAGTCCTAATTTGTAACATTTTTAAATTTTTAAAGGAGTTATATATTCAATGCAAAAGAATGATGTTATTTGTTTAAAAAGTAAATCTTAGAAGTGTTTTATATACTTAACCGTATAAAATTATTCTAACCTTGAATACAATTTGACATTTCAAAACCAAGAAACATTTTTAAATTTTAATAAGTTTTAGGCTTTCAATAAAAAGCATATGAATTTAAATGGAAATTAAATCCAATTTATCAATTTCTTATCAAAATAATTGACAAGTATATTTTCAAAGCTCCATCGAGCTTTATTTTTTATTGTGTAAATTACACTAACATCTTTAAAAATTATTTTTTATTGCATAAAATGCATTAACACCTTTTAAAGTTTTGTCTTAGATTATAAATTTCTTAACTTAAGATTTTTGATTTATTTTTTGGTCAAAACAATAAGTGTTATATGTTAGATTAGGAGATGTAGAAAATCGAAGTTTAGCACTCTAAGATTTAAGGGGAAACACTATTTTATTGGGTTATCGAGGCAACTACAACACCATTAAAATTATATAAATATCAAGTAAATAACTTTAAAATTAGCTACATGCCCTTTAATTTGTAAAAAGACAACTTTAATACAATTTTTAAATTAGCTACATGTCATTTAATTTGTAAAAAGACAACTTTAACATGTTAAATTATCAATTTGCCTCAAAATAATTATTTTTGATGGATCAAAATGCCATATATGGCTTATACTTTGCAATCATGATACAATTGAAATGGTTTACACTATCTTAAAGATGCAGGTGAATAATTGAGGCATTCCCATGTAATGAAACCAAACAAGGCATATACAAATTTAACGAACTTGAAAATCAACATTAGTTGACTTTGTCAAAAAGTTTATTTATTGAAAAAAAAAAAAAGAAAAAAGAAAAAAAAAAGGTCGATGTTAATGGACCCAACAAGCCACGCAGGCCCGACACCCCATTTGGAGTTTGCAGGCTTGGACCAAAGAGCCCATCTTTCCAAACAATTACAAGACTGGGAGCCCAAAATGCACAATATACCGAGAGGGTATCCAAGACTGAGAGCCCAAAATGAACGAAGGTATCCTAGCCGATAGATATTCATTGAAATTCTTATGTTGCTCTCATACGGAAATAAAAATGTAGGCTGTGTTTGTTTAGATGTAAAATATATTTTTTAAAAATATGTTTTTATTTTTTAGTGTCAGATTGTTGTAAAATATTTCTGAAGGGAAAAAAAAATCTTAAAATTTAACAAAAACAACTTACCTATTAATTTTCGACAAGTTATTTTTCACTCTCTGTTTGATGTACTTGATTTTAACTTCGATCTAGACCTTTATTAAGCGCAGAAAAATAAAAATTAAAAAAAATATTTTACCTACAAAAATATTTATATTTTTAAAGAAAAATATTTTAAATTGAATGGTAGAATTTTCAAGAAAAAACACAATTAATTATTACTAAATGCCCCTAATCGGAGTACTGTACTCGGAGTATTGTTAAAGAACTGCATACAAATACAGACATTGATCACCGATTCATGCACCCTTTACTTGATTCAATAGTAGCTAACGTAAGACATTATAGCTAAACCTGATGTCCTTTTGGTCCTCATTAATCTTCACAAACGTCACCACTTCACCGCATCGATTCTGTCTCTCTTCGGTAATGAACAATAGTTTACAATCTAGCTCCACAAGGTATTTCCAGTGTTTCTGACAACGGATAATTCACCTCTTCTGCAACTCTCGCAACAGCAAATGCACTATCAGACCATTGGTCATGGATATAGATGACAATATTTGACACGACATGCTAACATGATATGAACACGACACGAGATGAGATGGTTTGGATTTGGCCTAATCATGTTCGTGTCGTAATCGTGTTGACACGAATTGACCGTTAACTAAACGTGTCATGTTCGTGTTTTCTGCTAACACGATTGTGACACGATTATCCCGATTAATTAAATGTGTCAGATAACTGTGTCGTATTCGTGTAAAAAATGACCTGTTTAGCTAAAAGTGTAAAATAAATGTATCGTATTTGTGTCAAAAATGACTTAAAAGTAAATTTTCATGTCATTTCGTATCGTATCAAGTCTTGACTCATTTATTAAATGGGTTATGCATGTCGTGTCGTGTTACACGTATAATAATTGTGTCGTGCTCGTGTTAATAGGTTTTGACACGATTAACCGTATTTGTGTCGACTTTAATCGTGTTCGTGTCATAATCGTGTTGACACAAATACGACCCGTTAACACGAATTACTATCCCTACCCTTTATTCCATTGTTTAATATTGAGGCTGATCACTCCCAAACAAATCAACTTTGAGCAGTGATATATTCGAGCAGTGAAAATATTTGATTGACCATTAATGTAAGAGATAAAAAAGTAAAGAATGCATTAACCAAATTAAAAATAACAAGAAGTAAAATTTTTCATAAGTTAATTAAAAATAATATTTAAAGTTGAGTAAAAAAAAAAATAGATCTGTCTGGTTTAACTATAAAAAATGGCCAAGTATAACCCATGTCTTGTATTTTTTTAAGTTTAAAAGAAATATCAACTTTTTATTAGAACACGTTACTATGAGAACATAATTTGCTTTGATGAGACATAATTGAAGCATTATCCTTAAGACAATAGGTCTAAAAATTATATCCAACTCGTTGACTTTGAAATCATTTCCCATCAACTTTTGTCGTCCATTACTTCTCATGTAATCACAGTACACAACATCAATGGCCTGGTGTATATATATATATGTGGTACACCTAATGTACGTTTGGTAGTAGCAGCCACTAGCAAATTTATGAGTAATACTGTTTTTTTCTCAAATTTAATTAATATCCAACTACCTTATTTTTTACTCTGCTGACTTTTTTGGTCATATACAACCTTCAACCAATGACCATTTAACACACGATACGCAATCCAACTGAGTCCACCTATCAGTACTTCTGCAACGTACGTAGTCATTTTCTGCACTTTTTATCACATAACAACAAATTAACCTAAATAATATGTTTTTGAATAGTTATTTTGATATAGGTGCTTTCTACTTAGGAAGCGAAATTCGCACTAGTTGTGTGTGTGTGTGTGTTTACAGTATATTTATGAAACAGAGTGTGAGAATTGAAACCTTTTTTTAAAAAAAAAAAAAAAACCTCTCTCTCCACCAGTGGCAGATTCAAGGGAGGGCTTGACCCCCCACCAAAAATAATTTTTTTTTAATTTTTAGTATAGGTATATTTAGCCCAATGTTTTAAAAAAGAAAAAATTAATAGTACTATTAGTCCCTAATTTTAACCCATCCAAACAGGCCTAATATCTAAGCCACAATTTTAAAATAAAGGCCCAACCAAATAGGCCCAAACCAAACAAGCCCTAAATAATCACTAAGTCAAAGCACAGAAAACTCCTAAATTCCTAATTTTGCACAAATCAGAGAGCTCATTTCTTCTAAAAAATTTCAATTCTTTATACTTTCGATCCCCAATTCCCCTTTGTTTAATATTAGCCTCCCATTAACAATTCCTGGATTCACCCTTGCTCTTTATGTAATCTTGATGGTCAAAAAAAAAGTTTGGTTAAAAAATAAATATAAACATTTAATGATATATGAACGGTAGGCTAACAGATATCCATATATTAATTGCATTCGTTAGTCAAAGTTTGCTTGAACTTGTGTTAAAAGCACTTTTTTCCATATTCCTTTTGGTTTGATTTCTTGTGGAACTCTTCTTACTTTCTTAAGTACGTCCAAAATCTATACCAAAGCTAGCACTAATGGAGGATTTGAATGGAGAGCCTTTGCAGTTGGTTTGAGGAGTTAATTTCACGTACTTCACATTTGCTTCTCAAATGCCTATATAAAAAAAGTTCAAGTCTCAGCATCAACATCCATTCATCCATCCATCCATTTCTCTCTCCCTCACACGCGCATTGAGCTCCTCATTATGATGTTATTATATGTCCTTTCTCTCTTGTATCTTCTCCTCTTCCTATTCAAGTTAGTTGATCAATACAGACACCAAGGCTGCTACATACTGCACTATGAGTGCTTCAAGCCCTCTGATGATCGGAAACTCAACACCAATCTCTCCGGCTCCATCATCAAGCGAAACAAGAGCCTTGGTCACGAGGAGTACAAGTTCCTCTTGCGCGCCATTGTGAATTCAGGCATTGGTGAAGACACTTACGGCCCAAGAAACATCATAGCCGGCCGTGAAGAATCTCCTGCTCTCACAGATGGCTTATCAGAAATGGACGAGTTCTTCTTCAACACACTCGACAAGCTCTTCCACAAGTCCAGAGTTTCACCACTAGACATTGATGTCCTTGTCGTGAACGTGTCCATGCTCGCTTCAGTCCCTTCTTTGACTTGTAGAATAATCAACCATTACAAAATGAAAGAGGACATTAAGTCCTTCAATCTCTCTGGAATGGGTTGTAGTGCAAGTCTTATATCTACCAATGTTGTTCAAAGCATCTTCAAATCTCAAAAGAACAAATTGGCCTTAGTTTTGACTTCGGAATCAATAGCTCCGAATTGGTACTCAGGAAGAGACAAGTCCATGATTCTCTCCAACTGTTTGTTTAGGTCAGGTGGGTGTTCTATCCTCTTGACAAACAACAGAGCTCTAAAACATCGAGCTAAGCTGAGTTTGAAGTGTTTGGTTCGCACCCATCTCGGCTCAAGTGATGAAGCACATGGGTGTTGCATGCAAACAGAAGATGACCATAAAAATCTAGGGTTTCACCTCGGCAAGAGCCTCCCGAAGGTGGCGAATGGAGCCTTCGTCGAAAACATAAGAACCATAGCTCCAAAGGTATTGCCATTTAGAGAATTGTTTCGCTACACAATGCTACAAAAATTTTGGGACATTTTTTCTAGGTATACCAAGAGTGGAGGAGGCAAAGTGAGCTTGAATTTCAAGACTGGGGTGGAGCATTTCTGCTTGCACCCCGGTGGTGCCGCGGTTATCGAGGCAATCGGGAAGGGTTTGGAGCTGGGAGAGCATCATCTGGAGCCTGCAAAGATGACGCTGCATCGATTTGGGAACACCTCGGCCAGTAGCCTGTGGTATGTTTTAGGGTACATGGAGGCCAAGAAGAGGCTTAAGAAGGGTGATAGGGTTTGGATGATCAGTTTTGGAGCTGGTTTTAAGTGTAACAGTTGCGTGTGGGAGGTTCTTAGGGATTTGGAGGATGAGAATGTTTGGGGAGACTGCATTGAAAACTACCCTCCAAAAGCCCTAGCCAACCCTTACATGGAGAAGTTTGGTTGGATTTACCAAGAGAAACCAGAATCTTTCACTTTTAGGATAGATTAAAGTTTATGTTTGCTGCATGGACGTCTTCTCTAGCTTTCTAATAATTGTATTACTATAATATATGATCGCTTTAGCGACTCCAATAAATAGCGTCCAAGTACTCTTTGTCAACCTAATCAATGTTTCACACGTGCGTCAAATCAATTGCAAAATTTATCTTTTTCCATATAATATATACCAACATCAATTGTTAAGTTTTTTTCTTTTTTTTCAATTGAGTAATGATAAGGGAACTCAAAAGGAATTCTCGAATTAACATCAAATTTGACGTGGCTGGTTATACTTATCACGTATTAAATAATTATTTTTTAAAAACTGTGTAAATAGATGAAATAAACAAAAAAAATATCAGATTCGGGACTTATTCGAAAAAATTATTCAGTGACTTTAGTGGCCCTGTTATTTAAGCTTGCATGCGACTTATGTGCATAGAAACTGGATGAAACTATATATGTTTGTGATTTGGAGTATGGTTAGCCCCACCTCATTATGACAGTCGTTTACGAGAGAGAGAGAGAGAGAGACCCTATCATTTAAGCTTGCATGCGACTTATGTGCATAGACACTGGATGAAACTATATATGTTTGTGATTTGGAGTATGGTTAGCCCCACCTCGTTATGACAGTCGTTTACAAGAGAGAGAGAGAGAGAGAGAGAGAGAGATTTTAAAAAAGTCAAGCAATTGCTCAAAGAATAAAATGTCAGACCTTAAGTGCCTTCCTCTCTCCTTACCAGGTCAAAAAAAACCTAAGTATAGTCACATGAGACAACAAATCCAACCAAGAAGCAAGACCATATTACAATACAAGACCCAAAGCCCATTTAATTCTCAACTCGACCCAAAACAACTTTACGCCCCAACCCAAAGTATAAATAAAATAGACCCACAAAATTATGAGTTCTTTTTTGTCATTTTCATAGATACATGTGTATGTATATACTATATAATAATAATAATTATTATTTATTGATTAGAGACCACTAAGATTTCTTTACATCATGGGTGATGAATTATTTTGGATGAAGAAAGCGTAAAATCTTGTGTTTATAGTAAGTTTTGCAACAATTGATTTCATAATGCATTTACCTAAGCAAAATAAGAAGAAAAAAAAATTGATTTAATTCATTACAACAGGCTATGTATCAGATTCTAAGAAGCTTCTTTTGGACTTGGATTGACTTGAAGAATAAGAGTGCCAAAGTAGGTTTTTTTTTGGATTTTTGAAACGTGAATTTCAATTTTATAAATATAATAATAACAAATGTACAAGTCCACAATGTGGAATGTTAGCCGAAGCTATTATTAATGCAACAGTAGGTGCAAAAACAAGAAAGCCCAGCCCAAGATAGGCAACTCAAAAATAGGAGACCGTTGTACGGCTCCTCCCAATCCGGTGACAGCATGGATGGAAAGTCATCCTCTGCAGAATCATTGATCAGGTGGTTCAACTGGTGGTCGTATAACAATGTCAGGCAATTCCCATTCATCAACATTCCTCCTTGCATTAGCTGAGTCTTTGATAGAGGTTGACATGCATGAACTTAGATCGCACTGCATCCAAGGTTCGATGGAGGACTGCATTTGCTGACAGCCATTTTTTTTTTTTTTTTTTGAAGATCCTCTTATTTCTCTCTGTCCAAATGTTGTAAATGAGGGATGGCAGAGCCAGTTTAGAAACAGATTTGTTGTGAATGGAGGAGTTCCCTCTCCAATGGTGAGCCATCCATACAATTAAGCTTCCCCAATTTGGTGGCAGTATGTGAAACTCATAACACATTTGTATAAATGTTCACAAGGGACTCACGCGGAACATTTGAAAAGTAATTGGTCATGGGATTCCAATGCATATATTGTTGCAGAATACACATATGGTGGAATTCAAGTGCGCAATACATCTTATATTCATTGTTGGTAGCCGATGGTGAATGGCCACCCATAGGGTGAATGAATGCTTTGGGATTTAGGGGTTTAACCATACCAAATGAGGTCATGGCAATGAGGTAAGTGTCTGCTAAGGTGCTTCATGGTCTGTGCAATTGAGAATTCACCAGAAGAGGATGGTAACCACTGGAGTTTATTTAACTTTTGTGGGCAAGGTATATGCAGTCTGTTTGTTTGTAGTAACTAACGTATGATGGTAGTGATGAAAGGAAGAACCAAGTTGAGTTGGAGATGAATGAGCTCACTTTGGTTTTGGTGTCAAGGGCTGAAACACTTAGTTGTTGGGATGAGATGAGTTGATAAAGTGGCCCAAAGCAACACCAACTGTCAAACCAAAAATTAGAATGTCTTCCATTTCCAATTTCAAGCTTGACAAGATGCCTAAAAGCTGTCCTACGTTGCAGAATTTTCTGTAATCTATAATTATTCGTGTAAATCATTAATCACAATATTTACATGAATCTTAAGATCTTAGAACTTCATGATTTTCACATATCTATAATGCATAAATAATTAATTAGATATAAATATCTCGATTCATGATATCAAACCTTGTTGAGATTAAATCCAACCTTTAACCACAAATTAATCTGCAACTCTGATCAACAAGCAAAGGTGGAAACTGGTTTCTCTCTCTTGACCTTTTGCACACATAAAACTTTTACGTATTGTATCATTAATTGTATATAGTTGATGGAGTATATGCACTTTTATAAAGGCAGAGAGAGGACCAGTTTTCCTATTAGCAACATAATTCTACTTTCCATCAAAATAAGAAATAAGAAAATAAAACACTTCTCCAATAAGTAATTATCAAAAACGTAATTATAAGTTGACATTAAATAAATAATATTAATTGATATCTATTTACTTAACCACCAAGTAATATGTTACATGTCCAAATCATGTGGGTCACAATTAAATAAATAATTTTACATTCTCCCACTTGGCACATATGATAACTTCTGTAGTGGTTTAATAAAATAGTCATTAGTGTGCGCCATAAATCAAATTAAGGTATTAAGTTGGTCATCATAAATACTATGGTAAATAAACTACCAATGTGAGTCATGGCGGTTGTATGTCCCTAAATTACACAGTCCCTTCCATGTACCACAACACTAGTAATCTATTCAATATAGTTTATAAATGAGAAGTATCAATAATGATCTAACAATAATGTATTTTCCAAGACTATTCCTATTACCACTTATTAAAGCAATACGTACATGTACATTAATTAATAGGAAATATCAGAAACACATTTAATCAGCGCAAAATGTCAAATATATATAAGCACTATTTAAGCAATCCACAATTAAAAAATAATCATCATTGACTACATTTAAGACCCATTCTTTCAATATGTTTCATAAATGTCTTGGATGGTAGTCCATTCATTAATGGATTACAATCATAAGTTGTGTGCATATAATTTCCATAGATATTCGTTGTTTCTAAATATCTTCTTTAATGATAAAGTATTTCAACTTTAGAATACCTATCATTTTTTATACAAGAAGATCAACAATTGCAGCATAAATTTTCAGCAATCTGAAAACGGTACCCATAACTCCAAGTCCTAAAATAAATTCTGCAATCATAAATTATAACCTCAAAGCATGCTACAAATTAAAATTTCATAATAGACAAAGTAATCATAAATTACTTTGCACTTTTTCATAATATTGTTCCTCCAACCAAATCTTCTAGAACTCTTTTAATATATGCTTTATGAGACAATTCTAAAAACAAATCAATGTGATGTATAACGAAATATTTCTATTCCTATCACATAGGATGTCTCATCCATATATTTCATTTCAAAGTTCTTAGAGATAACTTTTAGTTTCATATAATAAACTAAGATTACTACTAACAAATAAAATATCATCAATATATAGAATCAGAAATATAAACTTACTCCCACTAACCTTCTAGTATGTACATTGATCAACAGTGTTTTTCTTAAAACCAAAAGAAATAATGGTATCATTAAACTTAATATACCATTGTCAGGAAGCTTGTTTAAATCCATATATTGACATCTTAAGTTTACGGACCATGAATTCTTTACTCTCAAATATGAAGTCTTCAAGTTATTCCATATGGACTTCCTCTTATAAATTCCTATTCATAAAAATTGTATTCACATCTATTTGATGTAACTCTAAATCTTAATAAGCTACTAATGTCATGATATTTTAAAAGATTCCTTCTTAAATACTAGAGAGAAGGTTTCTTTATAATCTCTTCATTCATGACACTAATCCATTTAGTAAAATCATTACTGTTAATGGCTTATGAATATGTAACCGGATCCGTATATATCTCACTATATATCAAAATTAGATTCTTGCAGATATATCACATAGTCATCCGGAATAGCAGATCTCCTTTCTCTTTGAGATCGTCTTAATGTTATTCCTTTTGATTCTTCTACAATCTATTCATTAGTAACAATCTCATTATAGAGTTGTTGATCATTTAATTGTTCTTCGTTGTTATACGGTTCAACAACTGAAGGAACAATTATTTCCTTATAAGTTATAGGTAAAGATATTTGTACCCTAACTTCTGAAATGATCAAATTCTTATTTTTATCACTCCCATTGATTTCACCATTCTTAATGAATCTGATATTACCGGTTTCAATAATTATCGTACTATGTTTCAGATAGTAAAACTTGTACCCTTTAGATTACTTAATATCCACAATATTATGGGTAACGAGAAATTACTTAACATACTCCTAACCAATTCCATAAGAGTACGATTACGCCTTACAGCTACAGCTACACGCTTCTGCTGTGGCATGTATAGCAAAGTGTATTGAACACAAATGGCATACATTTCAAGGAGTTTAACAAACGGTTAGAGTATTAACCTGTTTCATCATACTTTATATAATATTCACCACCTCTATATGACCTTATGATTTTCACTTTCTATCTAGTTGTTTTTCAACTTCATTTATGTATACTTCAAGGGTACCCACTTGTGATACCCCCGAATTTCCGAATGCGGGTTGGCCAGGCCCACGCCCGAATACCTGAGGATATCAAAACAAATTGATAATAAACGAACACAGAGTACAAAAGAATAAAGAAGAATAAATAAAATGCTGACAAGAAACTAAAATGATAATCTAATAATAAACCTTATAATATATTTCCATTAATTAATAAACTCTTCTGATACAACTGATCTTCCAAAATACAACTCGGGAATCCATACTGTGTGGACCCCTAGAAAATCCAAACTAAACAAATGACAGTAATCTAAACAGGAAACTAAATCATAAAGGAACTCCTATGTAGCATCGGAAGAATGAAGTAGACTGATCCCCGCTCAGCACGAACAACCTCTACTCGTGACGAACACCTGAAAAATAATGGTGGGTCAGGCCCACAAATAAGTTCTACTCTACTACAGTCCAAGCAGAAATCAGATACACGTAGACATCCTAGTCAATCCAACAGTAACTAGTAGTCCGTATATATATATATATACACACTAAAGGAACCTCACTAGACTATAGGGTTGTCTCAACCTGAATAGTAGGCAACATGCAAAACGCACATATAGTGGGCATGAGTACCTAGACCTACCAGGGTACACAACTACACTATATCTAGCTACACATCCCTGGCGATATACGCGCCCTAACCATTGATCCTGAAACTCAAGCTCATATCATGTCACCATACTTATATATATAAAATCTAGTAGCCATCCTATCCAGTATAAATTAATCCTCCATAAGTCATTCAACTTGTTCAGCTGACCTGACTTGAATATAAGTATGACTTAACATTTTAGTTAATCCATTCCCATATATAATAAATTAATCCTCTATAAGTCATTCAACTTGTTCAGCTGACCTGACTTAAATATAAGTAGGACTTAACATTTTAGTTAATCCATTCCCTTATATAAAATAGGTAGGACTTAACTGATAAGTTAATCCATCCCTAGAATGCCACCGTCCCATACCGGTGCATTAAACCACACAATCCAACAATTGATGTAACAATTAAGGAAATACATCAAACATTCCATAAATAACTATGATAAATATGATATCAAGTTATCACATAATAGGAATGACTTATTATTTCTTTAAACTTCCTATATCATATGTCCTACACAAACTGAATCTTATACATGATGATATTTTATTATACCGTTAAATAAGGATTCTCTATATCCAATTCATCCTACACATTTAATCTCAATTGCTAAAATATTTTAAAAGATTAAATCCATTCGTTTGTTTAAAACATTCGAATAGCAAGCATCATTATGATTGAGTTTATTTAAATTTATTAAAACCAAATCTAGTCCCTATTTAATGTTCAGGAATCCTAGGCATGTTTCTACGTTCCATCATTCCACAGATATGAAAAACACATGATTTAAACATGTAAAAATTCACATAAGAAATCAAATCAAAATCATGCATTTTATCAATTCATAACACAAGAATAGATATGAACCAATTTCATAAAACCTATGTTCTAACCCAATTAAATATGCATAATTATTTAATTTTATGTGTTTAATAAATCCTGAAATTTCCTAAGCATGTACAGAAACACGAATCAAAGGGAAAGAGATAAAAGAAGAACTTGCCTTAAACTTTTGGATCGAAAGTTTAACTTCTTCTTCCTTGATATTTTCTCTACAGGGTTTTTCTCTTCATTCCTTCCTTTTCCTCCTTCCCTCTCTGACACTATCTCTCCAGTATATATCACGTGAATATTTCTAACCCCCTTTTACAACCTATAGCAATATATTTATAGGCTAAATAAAATAACCCTAACCCTTTTCCCAATCCAAGTCAACTAAAAAAAAAAAAAAATGAAAAAAAAAATATTAAAAAGGTAAGGAAAATATGTTACGTATATAATTTATGTATATGTTTATTAAATAAATAAATTATACACATTCCATTATTTATTAATGGATTATCCAATAATACTTAAGTTACCATAATATTATAAAGTAACTTAAAACATAACACGTATCAAATCTATGTATATTTTTATTATTTAAATATAAAACATATACATCAGATTAAATATTACTACCCAACTTACCATAAAAATAATTAATAAATTACTTTCCTTTTTATATATGTATATAATATATATCTATATATACACATACATTATCTATGGGTAATAATTCATACACATCCAACCTCCTATCCAAGTAGTCCATGGGACCCAATTGGTTGGCCCATTACTGCTAACCATAACCATAAAAGAAAAATAAAATAAAATAATAAAAGAAAAGAAAATATTTAATTTATAATTAATCAAAACACCATTTAAGCACATAATCTAATTAAACAATTAACACATAGACAAATACAAATAATATATAGACACATAATTAAATAATCAAGTAATACCTAATTCAATTAAACACATAAGTAATTAGTCAAATAATTAAAAAATATAATTAAAACAAATAAATAAATACCGAGACTATCCTTTTAAAATTAGGGGTATTACATTCTTCTCCCCTAATAAAAGGAATTCCGTCCTCTGAATTCGCCCTTACTTTCTTCCATTATGCTTGGAAACTGTGAGCGAAAAGTATCCTCATATTCCAAATAGACGCAACCTCACTATAAGGGCTCCACTTAACTCCAATATACCAAGTGGTATACAGAGTTCCTATATTTTAAGAAACACAATAATCATACAATGCGTAGGTTGTATCAATTAACAACGTAATCCTCCTATGTCGACAAGGGAATGATCTACATATCTCCAAATGCCATAGAATATACGCACAAACTCCTATGCACCCAGCACTAATAATTTGGTAACGCTAATTCAGAGATGACTGCCTCAATTGCGAAACACAATCTTCTAAAAGTCAATGTAATAAGTAAAATTGATCTTTCTCCAAAAATCACCTTTCTTCCTACATAGAAAACAGAACGAGCAAACTACTCCCTGATAGAAAAAACTTTAGTACACGAGTTCAACTATTTACAACATCCTACTGATGCCTCCCAATCGCGCGCAGTTCAATAAAAAGGGAAGTATCTATTTCCGACATATTTTTAAATGAAGTCAAGGTCTGATTGTACAACCCTTACTTCCATTTCCAACCAACAAATGAGAGGTATGCATTGTGAAAGATACAAAACCTCTAAAGTTGTCACACTAACCTCCTTGTGCCAACAATATCACAGACAAAATTCCGACAAGTGAAGTAAACACTTCCAATAGTCCATGAAAATCTAGGATATACGCCTCAAACATATCCTTTATTGTCTAATTTAATCTCTCGATTAATTCCTCCGTCTATATATATGAAGTAGAGCTGCTGCTCCAAAATCTTCATAAAGCTCATTCGAAATAGCACTTTGCATCCACTAATATGGACATCCACATGCTATAACACCACTATCACTGAATTATATAACTACTATGAAGTTCTAAAATAAGTATCACTCAAATTTATGTCCTCAAGCGATCTTTCTCAATCCACCACTCGGATTCCATATGGAAAATTGAAATTTCAAATTAATGTCGATCCTTCCCACCAACTATCACTCCTGTTTAGTTCAACTTCCATATTTGTTATAGGAAGTGGCTAAAGATTCCTATGATATCTAATGATCAACTTTCCACCTTTGTAGCTGGTTTTACACTTAGGGCAATTATATACACGTCCCTATCCGTACCTGTTCACCAAAACTGAAATTTGATGTCGTGATGTACCTTCTGACCGTCTGGGTGTACAAGAAAAATTATAAATTTCCATCTCAGTCGCCCGACAGTCATATCACTATTTATATAAACTACTAACTCCTCCTCCAGTACCTTAAACTCCATCTGAGTAAGGTAACACCTTCTCTAGGGTCAGCTCCGATATTCAAAATTGACCTCCTGAACTACCTTGGTAATAACAAGTGTTATTATTCACACTTTGCATCCATCTAAGCAGTCTCGTGATCCGTTATATTCGTATAAACTGATATCTTACCAGCTTGATCAAAATAGATAAAATGAAACTGATTTAATTTTATCAGTCAACCAATATCCCATCTAGAATCCTGACACTTGCATCAAATTAGCAATCCCTCAACTAAATCTGTGAAAATGCTCTGTCATTTCCACTTCAGTATAGAAAATAGCTGCAAGAATCCAGTGATCTCTGATGGTCCATCTCTACTATTTAATAAATATTAGACTTAGAGAAAAAACACTATATTCCTCTTCCTGCCTGTCCTCCAAACATCTGTTTCATACCGTGAAGCATCATATTTCTACTAAGGTGAATAAAGAACTAAGAGTTGTGAAACTTAATCCTTGCATCCTCCATCAAATTTGTTTACAGAAAGTACCGTTAGTCCGGTATCACCATCTTTCGTCTGTACCCATTATTTAAATTGAAGCATCTTCAAAAGCGAATTCTGTAACTAAATCTATCCACCACTGATCCGTGATAAACTTGCCGATATTAAAAATCAATCAGTAATTCAATTTATCAATAGTTAACTATGACTTTAACTCAACAAAAGTCAATAAATTACGACCTTTCCATACATACCATGCACCTCATCTTTATATAAGTATTTGGTCTCATCATCTTGTTTTTGACACACCCTGCTTCTTTAAGACAAGTTAATGACAATCCGACTTCTTTATCTAACTTTAAAAGGATATGAAATCTTCCCATCCTCTACATAAGTCATCAATTTCCTTGCAACAGCTAATTGTTGCAAATTGTGACTAAAAAAATAATTCTATATTATTTATGGAAATGAAGAGACTTAGTTTCCTCCTCCATGTGCAACACCGGCAAATTCCTCCCAATGACACACCCTCTTGAATAAATTCTTGATTAAGAATTTACTGATGAATATTTATTCAGTCTCCTATCCTCACTCGGTGTCATTCCAATAAGTACTTAATCCAGTACTAAATCTTCCTTCTGACTTGGTAACAACTTCTGAAATTTTCAAGAAGATGTTCAGCAAATCTAGCATCTCTGATATATCATCATCGCGTTTTAGTGATCTTTATTTACCACTACCTCACGCATACCGAAACATTAACAATCACCAATATCATGGCGTTGTAATATGATACGAATCCATACCTAACATAAAGTATATCAAATTAATCGTTCTAGATTATTTGACTCGTAGTGATGGTTTAATTATCCCATCCCAAAACACACCATAATGACACATGTCCAGGTTCAATAGATTAGTTAGATTTATGTGTATCTACCAAATCCTATGACCGTATGCTCACAAATTTAGCGTAAATAGCGCTATGACTCCATGTTATTAAAATAATAATTGGTTGATTACACACTTATGTCCCTAACTAAACCACATACCAAATCCCGAGTAATTAACAAAAAATAATAATAAAACACGTATGATAAACACAATAGAACAAAATATACTCCTACTTAGGACATCGTTCTTTCTAGAAAAGAAAGTCTCATTTGAAATCAACCTTACTAGATTGTTTCAAAATTTCCTTTTATAGTTTCGTAAATAATCATTCAACCTCGAAACATATCCTTTAAAACATCGCTTAAAAGTACAAATGTTTTCCTAAGCAAATACCAAAGGCTTAACCCTCATCCTCCTTATATACGGAATGTAAACTGTCTTACTTGACTTTATAAATCGAATTAGAACGTCACAACATAATACCAATGCCTTTTTGTATGTGATTTAAAAATTATGTATTTTGTTCTGATAAGAACACATCCGATCCCCAAACTCCTGAACAATACTTCTTATATACTTCTTTTAGAGATGATAAGAAAGATTTAATTATTTGTAAATTGATCAACCCCAATTCTACTAATAACATTCGCTATACTACTAGCAATTCAGATCACCTCGTGCAATCATCCCTCTTCAAGATTTAGTACCCTCTCTATTGGATACACATAAATCTCCTCCATTAGGATCCTCTTCGGCTTCTACTCCTTGCTTGTCTCCTTTTTGAGATCAACTGAAGTCGTGTTGGTCTCAATATGGGGTGACCTATCACGTACACCTAAATCCTTCCTTGGCTTATATTTTTAAAGTAACGCCAAACGAACCTAAACCGTCAATCCTTAACTCTGCCTTCTGGCAACGAAATTGATAACATACTCATCTACTCCTTTGGGTCTTTATTGCTTTCGCCTTGAACCCATCCTTTTTCTAGTGCCAACCATTCTATGACTACAGAATATAATTGACATCAGCTCCTCCTAACAAACCGTAAATAAAGTACAACGAATCCTAATATGGGCTCTAAGTTTTAAGAGACGCAACGCGGAAGTCATATAACGAAAGACACTCCTAAGGACACTTGAACCTGGAGTGCTCTGATACCAACTGTGATACTCCCGAATTTCTGAATGCGGGTTGGCCAGACCCACGCCCGAATACCCGAGGATATCAAAACAAATTGATAATAAACGAACACAGAGTACAAAAGAATAAAGAAGAATAAATAAAATGCTGACAAGAAACTAAAATGATAATCTAATAATAAACCTTATAATATAGTTCCATTAATTAATAAACTCTTCTGATACAACTGATCTTCCAAAATACAACTCGGGAATCCATACTGTGTGGACCCCTAGAAAATCCAAACTAAACAAATGACAGTAATCTAAAACAGGAAACTAAATCATAAAGGAACTCCTATGTAGCATCGGAAGAATAAAGTAGACTGATCCCCGCTCAGCACGAACAACCTCTACTCATAACGAACACCTGAAAAATAATGGTGGGTCAGACCCACAAATAAGTTCTACTCTACTACAGTCCAAGCAGAGATCCGATACACGTATACATCCTAGTCAATCCAACAGTAACTAGTAGTCCGTATATATATATATACACACACTAAAGGAACCTCACTAGACTATAGGGTTGTCTCAACCTGAATAGTAGGCAACATGCAAAACGCACATATAGTGGGCATGAGTACCTAGACCTACCAGGGTACACAACTACACTATATCTAGCTACACATCCCTGGCGATATACGCGCCCTAACCATTGATCCTGAGACTCAAGCTCATATCATGTCACCATACTTATATATATATAATCTAGTAGCCATCCTATCCAGTATAAATTAATCCTCCATAAGTCATTCAACTTGTTCAGTTGACCTGACTTGAATATAAGTATGACTTAACATTTTAGTTAATCCATTCCCATATATAATAAATTAATCCTCCATAAGTCATTCAACTTGTTCAGCTGACCTGACTTAAATATAAGTAGGACTTAACATTTTAGTTAATCTATTCCCTTATATAAAATAGGTAGGACTTAACTGATAAGTTAATCCATCCCTAGAATGCCACCGTCCCATACCGGTGCATTAAACCACACAATCCAACAATTGATGTAACAATTAAGGAAATACATCAAACATTCCATAAATAACTATGATAAATATGATATCAAGTTATCACATAATAGGAATGACTTATTATTTCTTTAAACTTCCTATATCATATGTCCTACACAAACTGAATTTTATACATGATGATATTTTATTATACCGTTAAATAAGGATTCTCTATATCCAATTCATCCTACACATTTAATCTCAATTGCTAAAATATTTTAAAAGATTAAATCCATTCGTTTGTTTAAAACATTCAAATAGCAAGCATCATTATGATTGAGTCTATTTAAATTTATTAAAACCCAAATCTAGTCCCTATTTAATGTTCAGGAATCCTAGGCATGTTTCTACGTTCCATCATTCCACAGATATGAAAAATACATAATTTAAACATGTAAAAATTCACATAAGAAATCAAATCAAAATCATGCATTTTATCAATTCATAACACAAGAACAGATATGAACCAATTTCATAAAACCTATGTTCTAACCCAATTAAACATGCATAATTATTTAATTTTATGTGTTTAATAAATCCTGAAATTTCCTAGGCATATACAGAAACACGAATCAAAAGGAAAGAGATAGAAGAAGAACTTGCCTTAAACTTACGGATCGAAAGTTAAACTTTTTCTTCCTTGATATTCTCTCTACAGGGTTTTTCTCCTCATTCCTTCCTTTTCCTCCTTCCTTCTCTAACACTATTTCTCCAGTATATATCACGTGAATATTTCTAACCCCCTTTTACAACCTATAGCTATATATTTATAGGCTAAATAAAATAACCCTAACCCTTTTCCCAATCCAAGTCAACTAAAAAAAAAAAATGAAAATAAAAATATTAAAAAGGTAAGCAAAATATGTTACGTATACAATTTATGTATATGTTTATTAAATAAATAAATTATACACATTCCATTATTTATTAATGGATTATCCAATAATATTTAAGTTACCATAATATTATAAAGTAACTTAAAACATAACACGTATCAAATCTATGTATATTTTTATTATTTAAATAAACATATACATTAGATTAAATATTACTACCCAAATTACCATAAAAGTAATTAATAAATTACTTTCCTTTTTATATATGTATATAATATATATCTATATATACACATACATTATCCATGGGTAATAATTCATACACATCCAACCTCCTATCCAAGTAGTCCATGGGACCCAATTGGTTGGCCTATTACTACTAACTATAACCATAAAAGAAAAATAAAATAAAATAATAAAAGAAAAGAAAATATTTAATTTATAATTAATCAAAACACCATTTAAGCACATAATCTAATTAAACAATTAACACATAGACAAATACAAATAATATATAGACACATAATCAAATAATCAAGTAATACCTAATTCAATTAAATACATAAGTAATTAGTCAAATAATTAATTAAATAATTAAAAAATACAATTAAAACAAATAAATAAATACCGAGACTATCTTTTTAAAATTAAGGGTATTACACCACTGATTGAGATTTTTCATACAACAAATAGATATATCCATAACGTGAAAAATCAACTATAAAGGCGATAAAATACTTTTCTCCTCCAAAAGATGGAATATCAGAAGGTCTACAAATAATTTCAAGAAGCTATGTACTTATTGTGGCTAATTTCTTTATGCGTTTAGTTTGTCTACCCTTAATACAATCTACACACACATCAAAATCAGTAAAATTTAGATTCAGAAGAATCACATCCTTTACTAATTTTCCTAACCTTTCACTAGATATTGACCTAGTCTTTTATGCCAAAGATAAATTTTCTATTAATTAAGCTACGCTTAATTCTAACATTATAATACAAGATCAAAAGAATTTTAACAAATAAACCATCAAATTTGAATTTACAGAAATCATCAACAATAATACCATAACTCACAAATTATAATTTCTAAAATAAATATCATTACCAAATTTAAATGAAAAACCATTAACATAAAGTTTTTGAAATAAAATCAAATTATGGGAAATTGAATAAACATAAAAATTTTAAAATAATTTAAATAAAATTCATTGTCTAACATTAAACATAGTGTCACAATGGTTTCAACAAAACTTTTTCCCAATTATCATAAATAAGAAATTCTTATTTGAATTTGTGGTTTAGGTCATAAAAAATTCTTGCATCTATTAGAAACATAAATATTAGTACTTAAGTCAACATATCATGTATTAAAAAGAATTTCAACAAGTAATTCGCAATATACAAAAGCCAAAAGCGTACTTTTCTTATTCGAATCATTCTTTATATGTCATGTAATCTTTCTAAAAGTGTTCAATACATTAATGACACTTTTTCATTATTACATTACTTTATTTTAGTAGATTGACCTAAATCTTTTAATTTTGGGTGTTGCTCACTTATTGCCTTTTCTGACTTATTCCCAAATTTCTTTCTAACTTCTTGAGTCATCAGATGAACATAATGATTACCTTGCTACTTAAGTTTTGTCTCCTCATAAATTAACATAATGGTCAATTAAATCACTTTCCACTTGTCTTAATAGTGTTAATTTGAAATGACATACTGAATAGACAAGAAATTGAGAATAAATTGAATAAGAAAATTCCCATTCACAATCATCCATAAGGTTCTCAATTTTGCAATAACATTAGTCATCTAAAAATACGATCATACATGGTACGAGTACCAACAAAAAATCCATAGTAGTTATATCAATTAATAATTTTTGTTTTAGATATTTATCTACAACACGAAAACATTCTTATAATCAAATATTCCTTAGCACTATCACTATGAGGAACAATTATTCGCATAACCATAATACTTAATCTGTTCGATCTCTCCTAAACTTTATGGAGAATCTTTTCTTCCTCACTGTTTTTATCAGTAATAACAGTAAGTTTCTCAATTTAAAATGTTAAATTAAGATTTAACACATCTAAATTTTGAACTCAATTTACTCATTTCATTATGAGAAGTTAGTCATATTGAGAATCAGAACAGATGTAGCATGCGCATTAAGGGATGTAATAAAACAAATATAATAAGATAAAATCTTAACAAAAATAATGCTTTGAGTTAACAACACGTATGTATAACTTAAAAATATAAATACAATGTATAACTATAGTACCCCTTTGGGTGGCAACTATAAAATACTAATAATGATGCTTACATGTATTTATATGTATACCTTTATTGGTGATGCATTATTTAATTAAACAAATAAGTTACTTTTGAATATCCTATATTTACCTAATTAAAAAAAAAATACATACAACCCTTTAATTTTTATTTAATCACTTGAAAATCAATTCCTTTTGAGGAATTATTTCTCGTAATTAAATAAAATCAATATTCATGAATATCACAAAAAATTATAAGCATCATAATTCATGAAATATTGCAATTATATTTACTACTAAAATTAATATTCATCAACTATTATAGTTAGGCCACTTTGGTAGCTACCAACCTTTACATAATATGAATATTAAATTAGATAGTAACTAATTTATGATTAGTTATGTCTATTACAAAAATTAATATTCATCAATCATTATGATTGGGCCACTTTAGTAACTACTACTTTTCACATAATATAAATATTAAATTAGACATAGATTAATTCATCATTAAGTTATATTTACTACTAAAATTAATATTCATTGACCATTATGGTTAGGTCACTTTGGTAAATATTAACCCTCACAAAATATGAATATTAAATTAGTTAGTAACTAATTAATCATTAATTTACCCATTTAACATTATACACACATACTCATTATTGTCGATTGAAGTTTAAGCAATTTCGATCTCAAAAACTTAATAGTCCGAAATTTCATAGAGAATATATTTTTATTTTATATACAAAATAAAACATATTATTTTATTTTTCGGACTTAAAGATCATAATTGAATCAATCTAAAATCAACTCTCCATCATGTATGTATGTTTGGGTATAAAACAACAAGTTATTTGCATGTCTAATAATATTAGATTAAATTTCTAAACTCACAAATTATTCTAGAAATTCAAATTCCTAAAATAAATAAATCACGTACATTATGTATCTAATAATCTATTTAAAATACTCATGTACAGTGACATGTTTTTCATTCATCAATTATCACTGTATATATAAAACGAATATATATATATATATATATCCATCACACAAGTAGGTCCAGAAAATTTTTGGGTGTAAAATATACATGCTAGTGAAGTGATGTTTCAAGAAATATCTATTTAATCATGCAAACCAATAAAGTTATATATACATATGCTTACATGTATATAGTAACTTTCAAGTCAAATATACAGGGGCGGAAATCAAGGTAGCAAACCAAAATAAATTATTTGGTAAACAAACTGATCAAAAACATACTCTGGAGACTAATTGGACATTATACAATCATAGCCACGATTTCAATCAAAACATATCAACGATTTCAAAATAATGAATTATATAATATATCATTTAATTTTTTATTTTTATTTATGTAACTTTAGAGGAAATTCATGAGTTCCTAAACCATATGCTCTGATAGCACATGTAATCTATAATTATTCGTGCAAATCATTAATCACAATATTTACATGAATCTTAAAATCTTAGAACTTCATGATTTTCACATATCTATAATGCATAAATAATTGGTTAGATATAAATACCTCGATTCATGATATCAAACTTTGTTGAGATTAAATCCAACGTCTAGATCCTTTAACCACGAACTAATCTGCAACTCTAATCAACAAGCAAAGGTGGAAACTGGTTTCTCTCTCTTGACCTTTTGTATACATAAAACTTTTACGTGTTGTATCATTAATTGTACATAATTGATGGAGTATATGCACTTATATAAAGGCAGAGAGATGACCAGTTTTCCTATTAGCAACATAATTCTACTTTCCATTAAAGTAAGACATAAAAAAGGAAAACACTTCTCCAATAAGTAATTACCAAAAACGTAATTATAAGTTGACCATAAATAAATAATATTAATTGATATCTATTTACTTAACCACCAAGTTTTCTAAACCCGATGCGTTAGTGATGAACCGGAAGTTGACCCGATAACGGACCCGAAATGCGGAAGCGAAAGAAGCCAAATAATCTCAAGAGATGTACGTCATCCCTAAGGCCCCAAAATGACTCTCCATGAAGCCACGGAACTCAAATAAGCCAAGTAAATGAAGCAAGAATGCCTAACCCGAAAAGAGATAAACTAAGGGCAAAATGGTCTTTTCTCACTGAAAAGGGTGCCACCGTGCACACCATTGGAAGGACAACGAAAAATGAACAAACTTAGACTCAAGAATCGTCTGATTCTGAGCCCGGGCAGAAAAGATATGAAATTCTAACACCCGATGCGAAAGTTATGAAGTAATGACTTAACATTTTCTAATATTTTCATAATAAACTTTGAAAACAAAAGTTCATAGAAAACGAGATACATGTCATTGGCCTTCGGCCTCATCTCATACATGTTAAATACATTGAAAAGAGTGCACTTACGCACACTTTACATATACGAATCAACGAATACAAGTTTAAACAAATAGGGCTACAAAGAGGCATCTTATGCTAACACTTGCATAAAATAGAAACTTAGAAACTGTAAGCCATCCAAGGAGCAATGGAATCTTTAAATCCTGAGTCCTGTACCTGAAATATGCCCCAGTATCGTAGGGGTGAGTAACATAAAGCTACTCGTAGGAGATGAGCATGCATCGACCTAGCATTTTACAATTTTATTACCTTATGGTGAAACATGTTAAAGGGGCTTATGCCACCTAACTTCTATGTCAAGATGAGACCCAGGGAGCATCCTAAGCTACCTAGATCATTTCTATCATAATTATATTGTTCATGCAATTCAAACAACATGGAAACATGTTATACAAGGCAACAAGATATAGATTCTCAAAGTCTTCAACTTGAAATCTAAAATACGAAAATAACAAGTGTGGGTCATGCCACCTAACGTCTATATTCAAAATGAATCTGTAAGGTCATTCCTAAATTACATTTGAACATCAAAACACAAATTATGATATCGATGCAATTTAACCAATAATGGAACTTCCAATATAACGCATGAAGCACGCTTTCACAAAGCTACATCTTAAGCTTAAAATAGGAAATCAAATAAGGAACAACAAGTTACGATATCATCTAGTTATCAACTTAAAATGAAATACGAAATCAAACAAAGTGGATACTCAGACGTCACGCCGGATCAGACCGACAACATAGTTACTTTAGGGTTACTAGCCCATGGGTAACCTCCCTATGTGCGCACTAGACTATATAGAGGGACAATCCCCCGTACTAGAACCAAGTCCTAGCCGTAGCCAAACAACGACATCCTCAAGTTTCCAAAATCAACAAATTGTGCAACAACGTATATATATCAACATATATATACAAGATATCAACTATTTACCAAGCACAATACAAATTTTGGAAACTTATACAATACATGCTCAAAATTCACAACTACTATGACATGTAAGATGTCAAATACAAAGTATGCAATTCCTTACACATAGCAACAATATATTCAATAAGGAAAAACATATTCTCATGAATGTAAAAGTAACAACTATATTATCCAATGCTCAAAAGTAATCAAGTGAACATACATTAAATCCAAATTTATGATTTAAATATAGAAACAACTTCCAAAATACAATTAAATTCATGGAGTAATAAAGTAAAATTTAATTAAACATTAATAATTAAATTCTCTAAATTTCAAGTTAATCCAAATAATCTCAATTTAATATATATTGAAAGACATATCATGGTCATAATATATATAATATCAAATGACAAGTTAAGTGATTAAAACACTTAAAACAAAATTAATCAAGCTAATTAATTAATTTCCTCTAGATTTTTAAGCAATTCCAAATACCCTCAATTTAATCTATGTTAGAAAACATGCCAAGGCCTATTTAAATACCACATTACAACTTAATTTAATGCTTGATACGACAATGTGAATTAAACTTTCACTAAAGATAAATATTAAATAAAAGTTGTAATTCTTAATCAAATGATCCAAATTTAATATATGTTAACTAAAATATCTAAGCATAATTTTCTAGTATGTTACAATTCAAATCAAAGTTATACGTCATCATAAATTTTAAATCTTATACAAAAAAATAAAAATTATTAACTTTCTAGATTTGATACAAGGCATACATATATGTTGTATAATCATGGTAAACACACAATACAACACACAAATAATCCTAAAACATTCCCTACCTCAATTGGAATGAAAATCCCAATTACCACCAAAATGAAATCACCCAAAATTTTCAGTCCGCAAAACAGATTTTTCAGCTTGCTACCTTCAACTTGTAAAATTCATAAAAAATTTAATTCTAACCCAAATTGAATGAATCCAAAGACCAATGAAAGCTTAAACACTGTAATTTGATAATATCAATTTAGTTTAACAAAATATTTTCCCAATTGAAACAGTTTTGACCCACAACTTTGAAACAAATTTTGCCCAAAAAACACATTTTCAGCCTGTAGCTTCCAACTTTGAAAATTCATGAAAAATGCATTTGACATCCAAATTGGGCAAACTTAATTTTATTTGGAAGTAAACATATGAGAGTGTAAAACTAGAAATTTAAGCCATGATCCAATGTCAAAAGGTTAGCGAAATAAATCATCTAAAAATATGTTTTCCAGTTGTAATAAAAACATGGACAGCAGATAGTTTCAGATTTTAAAAAAAAATTAGAAATTCTCTAAAATCATGAAAAAATTCTGAGTAATGTAAAACCTATGGAAGAAGTTCCAGTAAAAATTTCAAGTCAATTGAAACACCACACCTCCATATAAAAATTCATTTCCGAACCGAAAAGGAAAAACTTCAAATTTGCAACAACTAGCTTACAACTTCAAAAATTCATAACTAATTCATTTTAAATTCAAATTACATGAAACCAAGACTAAATGAAAGCTAATTGAGTATATTTTCATATTCTATATTTAATTTGACAAGATTAATTTTAAGTTAAAACAGTTTAAGGGTAAAATGCAAGTCCTTCTCTTCCATGCATGTAAGACATTCAACAATGGCATAAAAATACTTCAAAATAATAGATCAATACCTCATTAGAGAATTGAATCTCTAGATACCAAAGCAAAACTAGG
Organism: Cornus florida; assembly: GCF_030987335.1. NCBI lineage: Eukaryota > Viridiplantae > Streptophyta > Magnoliopsida > Cornales > Cornaceae > Cornus > Cornus florida. The sequence continues at coordinate 71,979,967 of NW_026775576.1, read as the reverse complement.
AGTTTGGCTAGATCCTTCAAGGGTTTTGAAGAGGAGGATGAGAGGAATAAAAAGTATTCGAAACTTTATGGTCTAAAGTAAGTGGAAGGGCCTCAAAGATTAAGGTCAATGCCTAAGGCTTCAAGCTCCATCCATGGAGGCTAGGGTTTTCTTGTAAGGAAGAGAATGAAATAATGTGGTTAAGTGTGAGTGGAAGAAATAGAAATCCTCCACTCACTATGTGCTCTTACACCATGGTTAACACACACATCTATGGTCAATTGCACAAAAACCCTCCTTTAAAACCATAATCCCAAAGTGGCCCAAAGATATTTGCAAAACTAAATTGTAAACCTACACTTGTCACCAATCCATGGCTCCTTCCTAGGCTTAATCCCACACCTACACTTGTTAACCATCTAAGCCAACAAGTGCACCAATCCTAGGCCAACAAGTGGGTGTATCCTCACCCTCCAAATGTCATCACCCAATGCATTAAAGTGTTTCAACACAAATGTCAACAAGTGGACCAATGAGAGTGTGACACTTGTCACACTTTTCAAAAATTGCAAAAAGGTCATTTTTGAAAATATCTTCCAAATTTAATTGCAAAATGGTCCCCAAGATGAAAAATAATTACTTTATTTAATTACACTAAAACCCTACAAATTAAGAATAATTACACTAAAGTATGCATTAATGCCCCTTTATGAAAGAAATAAGCAATCAACATGCTTTTCTAGAAAAGTAAAAGTACCACTATCATGGAAATCAAATATCTTGAATGCATGCAAAACCGGAATCAAATCCGAGCCAAAAAGTGAGGTTGTGTAAGGAAAAAGGATAAATGAGAAAAAGACAAAATGTGAATAGTGTTCGGAAAAATAAAATATGAAAATGACAAAATCCCCAAAGGAAGTTGTCAATACAAGGAAAAGAGTCTTGGAAATCATTCCAGAGCACTAGAGACGACATCAAGTGATGAAAAACCGAACCCAAAAAAGAAAAGACAACGGAAAAAAATATCCGTTAAAATCTGAGAAAAAAGAAAAAGAAGAAAAATGACCGGGTCATTACATATGTCACATGTCCAAATCATGTGGGCCACAATTAAATAAATAATCTTACATTTTCCTCCAATTCCAATAACATTGTCCAGGGGTTTTGACCTCCCAAAAACTTCTACCTTTGAGGAGGTAGGTATTAACCCACAGGACCCATAACGTACAATTTTATTTTATTTATTTATTATTATTTTTTATCTGAATAGATGCCATGTATGCTTCATGATAGCTATCTTGTTCCAATAGAATAAGTTAGGAAGACTAAGACCACCAAGTCTTCTAGGAATACAACATTTCCCCCAAGCTACCTTAGTACCTGTTTTCTTGAGGGCAGGTCCAAACCAGAGGAAGGTTCTGAAGATACAATTCAGCTCATTGATGATGCTTACTAGAAGAATAAAATTTGAGCTCCAATACATTTGGGTGGAGAATAGAACTACTCTGATAAGCCGCATTCTGCCTGCAAATGATAAATCCCTACCGGTCCAGTGGGCAATCCTAGAGGTAACCTTATCAATCAAAATTCTGCAATCATTAGCTCTTAACATATATAGAGGTGATAAGTGGAACCCCCAAGTATCTCACTAGCAATTCACCCTTGTCAAATCCTATGAATGAGAAAATTTACTGCTTTGTGGAATCATTTACTCTAGAAAGAAAGGTATGGCTTTTGGTATATATGGTTGATTTGCAGACTTGAGCATAATGAAAATGTATCTATTGCATACTTCAATATTTGTATGGATGGAAGGTTACCATGTGAAAAAGTATCAAATCATCGTACTTTAATATAGGACGGAGGGAGTACTTGACAAATTCCCTCACCTGATTACCTAACTAAATATACATTTACAAATACACACAGTCCATAAACAGATTTGTAATATCCCTAAATTTTTCAAGGTTTTATTTATTTATTTGTTTCAAGGTTTTATTTATGTATTTATTTTTCATTTTAATTATCTACATGGCTATGTGAATTATTTGTTCTTTAAATTTATTTATGTAATGTGTAATTAATTGTCATTGGGTTATAGTTGTTTAATTGTTTTTGTTTACTTAGATGTTTAGGGCTTTAAATTAATTACTCTATTTTAGTGTTATTTTTTAAAAATTATTAAAGGAGATTTTGGGCTTGTAATATGGGCTAACTAAATAGTGTTGGGTCATAGGAAAGAAGTTTGGATAGGCTGACGTTTTAGCCCATAGTGGTAGTTGTTATTTTAGCCCATAGTGGTATGGTTAGGCATATATATAAAAATATATATATATACGAATATATATTTATATACGTATGGTAATACAATTTATATATATATATTTACTAACATGATAGTTAGTATTAATAGTATTTAGTTTTTATTTATATTTTAATGTTAGGTTAAAAGCCAAACCTGACAGTTACATTAGTATTAATAGAATATTACCGTGTTTTTTTTAATGATCGTGCGTTAGTGGGTTTTGAGCCATTAATTTGGTAGGTGGGTGTTATAATAGAATTAAGTTTTATCTTATGTTTTATATTCATATAAGTTAAGTTGTGAGGTGGGTTTCTGTAAGTAACGAAACAGTGAAGAAAAGAATACAAAGAGGGCGGTGAGAAAAGAGAATAAAAGAAAGAGAGAAAGAGAGGAAGAAAGCGAGAAAGAGGAAGAGAGGAAGGAGGAGAGTGGTGAGGCTAGCTGGAACGGTGTAGAGTTTCGACCCGAAACTCTTGAGGCAAGTCTGTAACGACCCAAATCCTCATGGATCCGGATCATTAAATGGGTCCTTACCCGACCCAAAATCATCCAAGGGTAAAATGGTCATTTCACGTCAAAATTAAATAACAAGGTCCAAAAAGGGCAAATTGGTGATTTGCCATGAATCCATAAATTGAGACTCAAGGGTAAAACAGTCCTTTACTTGTACCGCATAATAAATAAAATAAGGTTTGGGGCAAAAATATAATTATGGCATTTAATTGGGTCATAAAAATAATTTTTATGTGATAAACATGCTTAATTAAAAATAATTCACAATGGAACAAGAACAAGAAACTTTGAGAGTTAAAAGTTACAATTAACTCTCAAATTAAGCATGTTTATCACACAAAGGAGATATAACTCACAATGGAACAATAAGGAAGTGGATTAAGGGCCCCAACCTCAAGTTTGCACCAAAACCCTAAAGATGGGTCCTCAAATTCGAACTCCAAAGGAAGGCTCAAAACTGAAATTGTTGGTATGGATGCGTAGAGCTCATCGTGCTCTCCGTTTTGCCTTAAACAGTACTCTAAAACTCCAAAGATTGAATGAGTTATGAAGCTTCAAAGATTGCTTCAAAAGGAAAGGAAAAATGAAGGAGAAAGAGAGAGAAGAAGAAATGGACGGGGAGAGAGAAAAATGAGAAATAGAAATGGTCTTTAGACCATTTAGTGCTTAATGGTGGGTCCCACCACTTTGAATTTCTTTTATCTTTTTCTTTAATTTCAATTTACACCACATGCACATGTACAATGCACCACATACAAATACCACTTAATCCACATAATCTAAAATGCCTAAAATGCAAATGGATCCAACCACAATCCCGAACGACAACGTGAAAAGACAAAAATACCCTTGTCTCCACGAATTATTGGAAAAAAAATGAAAATGCTGAAAAATCAGAAACATCACAATCTCCCCAACTTAAAAGGATTTCGTCCCCGAAATCAAGCCGTACTTGGGGAAGAGAACAACTCTGGATACTTAGAGCGAGCCTGCTGTTCAAGCTCCCAAGTAGCCTCCTCGACTCCGTGGTGCCTCCAAAGAACTTTCACTAATTGCATCGTTTTACCCCTAACACTTTCTGCCGTGTGTCAAGAATCTGCGCTGGTCCCTCTTGATAGGAGATATCTTCATCAATGTCCATATCGACCTAATCCAAAATGTTAGATGGATCCGGTTCATACTTCTGTAGCATCGACACATGAAAAACATTATGAACCTTATCCATCTGCGGTGGTAAAGCGAGTCTGTAAGCAACCTCTCCTACACGGTCCAAGATCTCAAATGGTCTAATGAATCGTGGCGACAACTTACCACTTTTCCCAAACCTCATCAAACCCTTCCATGGAGAAACCCTCAGAAAAACATGGTCTCCCACTTCAAAAGCTAGCGATCGTCTCCGCTTGTCTGCATAGCTCTTCTGTCGACTCTGAGCCGTGAGCAACCTCTGTCTGATCAATTTAATCTTCTCAGTAGTCTCAAGTACAATGTCGGGTCCTAAGGCAGCGGTCTCGCCTACCTCAGTCCAACAAACTAGAGACCTACAAGGTCTGCCAAACAACGCCTCAAATGGAGCCATCTCAATGCTCGCTTGATAACTGTTATTGTAGGCAAACTCAATAAGTGGTAAATGATCTTCCCAATTGCCACCCAAGTCAAGCATACATGCCCGGAGCATATCCTCCAAGATCTGGATAGTACGCTCCGACTGGCCGTCTGTCTGTGGATGGAATGCCGTGCTAAGATTTAACGCTGAACCGAACGCTGTTTGAAGTCCTTTCCAGAACTTCGAAGTGAACTTAGCATCCCTGTCCGAGACAATGGTTACTGGAATTCCATGTAACCTTACAATCTCCTTCACGTAAAGAACGCCAAGTGTCTCTGCATCATCTGTTGCCTTAATAGGCAAAAAGTGAGCCGTCTTGGTCAATCTATCAATGATGACCCATACAACCTCATTGTCTCTCCGTGACCTTGGAAGACCTGTCACAAAATCCATTACAATCTGTTCCCATTTCCATTGTGCTACAGGTAATGGTTGCAACAACCCTGCCGGTCTCTGATGCTCGGCCTTCACCTGTTGACAGGTAAGGCACTTAACCACAAAATGCGCAACGTCCTTCTTCATCCCGTTCTACCAATACTGACGTCTCAAATTGTGATACATTTTTGTACCACCTGGATGAACTGTAAAACGGGAAGTGTGAAACTCCCGAAGAACATCTTCACAACAAACCGTGGAGACAACCAATAAATCTTTAAACCGTAGACCCCCATCTGCATGTAAGGTCCAATCCTTCACTATCTCACCACTGGAGATCAAAGCGTGAATGGCATCCAAATCTGGATCCTGTCTCTGTGACTCAATCACTCGTCTGACAAGAGTAGGCTGAGCCACAAGACTAAATAAGAATGCCGACCCATTATAATCATCCTCATCCAAACAACACAATCCCATCTCTGCCAAACTTTCAAGCATCTTCCACTTCCGGATAGCCAAACCGGCTAAAGTACCTCGAGATTTTCGGCTTAAGGCATCAGCTACAACATTTGCCTTGCCCGGATGATACTGTAAATCAAAGTTGTAATCTTCCAAGTATTCGACCCATCGTCTCTGTCTATTGTTCAAGTCCTTTTGGGAGAAAAGGTACTTGAGGCTCTTGTGATCCGAGAACACCTCGAATCGTTCACCATACAAGTAGTGTCTCAAACACTTCAAAGCAAACACCACTGCCGCCAACTCTAAATCATGAGTAAGGTAGTTGTACTCATGAGTCTTTAACTGCCCAGACCCATAAGCCGCTACTCTACCATCTTGCATCAACACACATCCCAAGCCATCGCGTGAAGCATCACAATAAATCACATAACCCAAGCCACGCTTAGGTAATACCAACACTGGAACTGTAGTCAATCTTGTCTTCAATTCCTGAAAAGATGACTCACAGGCTTCATTCCACGCAAACTTGATCCCTTTCTGGGTCAAACGGGTCATAGACGCTGCCAAACGGGAGAAATCTTTCACAAATCTCTAGTAGTAACCTGCTAGACCAAGAAAACTGCGGATCTCAAACACATTCTTGGGTTGCTCCCAAGTCAAAACAGCTTCAATCTTCGATGGATCAACGGACACTCTGCCTTCTGAAACAACGTGCCCCAAGAACTTCACCTCTAATAGCCAAAACTCACACTTCTCATATTTGGCATACAATCGGTGCTCCCACAAAATCTGCAAAACAATACTCAAATGGACCTCGTGCTCTTCCCGAGTCCGTAAATACACAAGAATGTCATTCACGAAGACTACCACAAACTGGTCCAAGTAATCGTGGAAGACGCGGTTCATCAAGTCCATGAATGTCGCTGGTGCATTGGTCAAGCCAAAAGGCATAACAAGGAACTCATAGTGTCCATACCGTGTACAAAATGCTGTTTTTGGGATATCTTCATCCCTAACCCTCTACTGATAGTAGCCAGATCTTAAATCAATCTTCGAGAAACAACTGGCTCCTTTCAACTGATCAAACAAATCGTCTATCCTTAGCAAGGGATACTTGTTCTTAATGGTGGCATGATTCAATTTCTGATAATCGATGCACAACCTCAAAGAACCATCTTTCTTTTTAACAAACAAGACCGGTGCGCCCCATGGTGACACACTCGGTCGGATGAAACCCTTCATTCTTAAATCATCAAGTTGCTTCTTCAACTCTTCCAATTCAACTAGTGCCATGCGATATGGTGCCATAGAAATCGGCGCGGTACCAGGCATCAAATCAATGGTAAACTCCACTTCCCGGTGTGGAGGCAACTCCGTCAGATCCTCTGGAAACACGTTCAGAGAATCACGAACAACCGCCGGATAACTTTCTCCCATAACATCCTCCTCTTCGGCTAAAAGAGTAGCCAAGAAGTAATCACCACGACTCCGTCCACGAATTCCATACAATAATGAAGGCTGGGAATCACTCTGATCTCCCATGAAAAAGAAACAATCTCCTTCAGGAGTGCAAACCGTGACTCTTCCTCTGAAACAATAGATCGTGGCATGAAAGAAAGCCAACCAATCCATTCTGAGAATGACGTCAAAGCTAGTCATCTCTAGGAGGATAAGGTCAAACACGAAAGTCTGCCCGACTATCACAATGGGACAATCCCGCACAACTCGACTCAAAAACACGGAAACCCCAACCGGCGTATCAACACACAACGCCCGATCCAAGAAACTAACCTATAACCCCGATGCAAGTGCAAATGGTGATGAAATAAAAGAGTGAGATGCACCAGAGTCAAACAAAATACGGGCCCAAGAACCAAACACTGGAAATATACCTCGGAGAACTGACGGTCCAGGAGATGGATTAGTCGGTGCAAGTGCAAAGACACGTCCCTGCTGTGCCTGTGCTTCAGAACCACCAATTTGAACACCAGACTGCTGTGCCGACACAGTAGGGGTATCCCTCCTAGCTGGACGAGAACCCTGAGAAGACATGGCAGGCTGAGGTGGTGGCGGTGGTCTGAAACCTGACTAAACTGTAGCCGACTGTGACGGCCTCTGTCGTGACCCTCTGCCACTACCAGTACCTGCTCCCTAACTAGGACAGTCCCGAATCAAGTAACCCTGCTGGCGACACCCATAACAAGTCCTTGGAACTGAAGAAACTGAAGACGATCTCATGGGACAACTAGACTTGTAGTGCCCAGGTTGCTGACATTGATAACAAACAACTCCACTCTTGTCAGATCCAGCTGGTATAGGAATGGTAGGAGCAGATCGTGCAGACTGTTGCCCCTGAAACTGAAATGAACCACTTTTGCTCTTTTTCCAAGGAGATCTCTCCGATGATGGCCCTACACCTCTCTTTTGCTTCAACTGCTCTCTTCTTGCATCCTTCTCTTTATTATCGGCCTCCAACATTAATGCCCTTTCTACTGCTTCCGATTAAACCTTAATGAACTGCGCTGTGATCAACGGCCTCATCCGATCATTAAGACCAGAAACAAACTTCTGAGTCTTGCAAGCTTCATCTCTCACCATTTCTGGAGCAAAACGGGAGAGTGAAGTAAACTTGTTCTCATATTCTGCCACTGACATGCTCCCTTGAATAAGGTTATGAAACTGGTCTTGTAACTCCCATCTTTTGAAAAACGAAAAATACTTCTCATAGAACAGTTCCTTGAACCTGTCCTAACTCATCTCCTCCACCTTATACTGGTTGGTGACTGACTTCCACCAAACCTTGGCATCTTTAGTAAACTTGTAAGTAGCTAGGATGATCTTCAAATGATCCTCCGTCACATCCATTGAGGTCAACTGAGTCTTAACCTGATCTAGGTAGTCATCTGTTACCATTAAATCTGCACCGCCCTCGAACATAACTGGCATCAACTGAGAAAAACCTTTAATGATCTTGAGACGCTTCTGAGTTGGCGTCTCCTCAACTTGAACTGTAGGTTGTGGTGCCGACTGTGACTGAGCAGCAATTGTTGCCCTCACAACATTTTGCAACAAACGATTAAACTCCAGTGCCACAGAACCTTCACCCACTTCTACGGGTGCTTCAACATTATCCCTCCTCGGGGGAACAACTCTTGGGGGAATCAAGTCCCTAAGAAGCTTGTCCTCATCGTTTAGCTCCGCCGGATTGGAGCTAGAGCTCTCGCCAACGTCACCCCTTGTTGGCCTAGGGCCAACTTCCCTTAATTCTTCACGTCGTGACATCGTGTTATAAAAACGAGAGAATGGTTCAAAAACATGACGCTAAAGTCCACCGTGGACAACTCAACATAAAATAATGACATATCAACACTTAGCATGCACAACTATATAAGAAACACTTTAACGTAACATTTAGGCACATAAGCATATAGACAGTTAAACATACTTGTTCAAATAAATAAACACGTAGCAAGGAATCACGTAAACAATGTAAACAACACCCCACGCAACTCTATGTAGGCCTCTACCCGTCGTCCCAAAGGTTTTCGAAGCCTTGCTCTGATACCAGTCTGTAACGACCCAAATCCTCATGGATCCGGATCATTAAACGGGTCCTTACCCGACCCAAAATCATCCAAGGGTAAAATGGTAATTTTACGTCAAAATTAAATAACAAGGTCTAAAAAGGGCAAATTGGTGATTTGCCATGAATCCATAAATTGAGACTCAAGGGTAAAACAGTCCTTTACTTGTACCGCATAATAAATAAAATAAGGTTCGGGGCAAAAATATAATTATGGCATTTAATTGGGTCATAAAAATAATTAATTTCAACTTCAAATGGGTGCCAAGTGTAATTTTAAGAACTTAAATTGGTAATTACATGAAAAGGCAAAACCGGTCGACGTATACTCCTTATACGTCGACTGGTTTGGGATATGAACAGTGGGAAAACCCACTGCCAAGATACCGGTCGACTGGTTTGAGATATCGGTCGACGTATAGGATGCCATCCATCGACTGGTTTGGGACGGCAATAACTCAAACATACTGTGAAGATACGGGTCGATCGGTTTGGGTTATACGTCGACCAGTTCTGGAAAATCTTCACTCCCACTTTCCACTGTCCTGTGTAACTCCTGTACACCAACTTTTGATCGTTCAACCACCCACGTCACAACACTTACGTGCAAAATTAATACATTTCAACAATAAATTGGAGTACAACAACCACGTTATTAACATAATTTTTACCACACGTCACTAAAATATACTAAACTGATTTTGAGTGAGTAATACTTAATTACATTTTCTTAAGGATCATTCACAAACCTAATTACATTCCCAAAGCTATAATTACACATGAAATAACTAAATACAAGATAGCAAAAAAAATCATCTTCTAGCAACTTTCAATTTTGAGGTGGATTAGCATCCGCCGGTTCTTTTCCAAGACCTGAAAAAAAAAAATATATATATATAGTAGGGTGAGCTATATGCTCAGTAAGTGACACTTAAGACACACATCTTGTGTCCTTGTGAATCCAATCAAAGCATAGGCCAATAGGAAATGGGGATCATACAATGTAGGGTTAAAACAACTTCAATGTCAATTCCAAGTGTAAACAATGCAATGCAATGAAATACAATGCATGATATGTCACTCCCCATTTTCATTTCTCAAAACCATACTTTTCAACTGTTAATACAGCCCGCCCTTTGGTAACTCCGCCGCGACACGAGAGGAGGATTGGCTAGTGTCCCTGACCCTTGGTAACCCCGCGGCGTCATTATGGGGCCCAGCTAGCTCAACCACGCTAGGGCAACTCCCTAGTACCCTCTAGGCTATATTAACCTCCGACCCATTGGTAACCCCGCAGTGACCGGGTTTATCAAAACCATTTCACAAAAACTCTTCTCCCAAAATTCCCGTTTTCATTTCAAAAACTGATTTCTCCCATTTCATGCAACCCAATGGCATGTACATGTATATGTGTCTCAAGCTTACAATATTATGGCATGTAGAAGTTTTACATTTTATAATTACTTCACAACTAAGTATATATCATATTCAACATCATCAATTGAGTCATCAACACATTAAACACAACAAAACTATCACCACAACATGCTTTTCACATAGAACAAATCATAATCAAAATCATGAATTTCTCTAGACATCAATTACACAACATTGAAACAGTTAACTCTCAAATTAAACATGTTTATCACACAAAGGAGATATAACTCACGATGGAACAAGAAGGAAGTGGATTAAGGGCCCTTACCTCAAGTTTGCACCAAAACCCTAAAGATGGGTCCTCAAATTCGAACTCCAAAGGAAGGCTCAAAACTGAAATTGTTGGTATGGATGCATAGAGCTCGTCGTGCTCTCCGTTTTGCCTCAAACGGTACTCCAAAACTCCAAAGATTGAATGAGTTATGAAGCTTCAAAGATTGCTTCAAAAGGAAAGGAAAAATGAAGGAGAAAGAGAGAGAAGAAGAAATGGACGAGGAGAGAGAAAAATGTGAAATAGAATTGGTCTCTAGACCATTTGGTGCTTAATGGTGGGTCCCACCACTTTGAATTTCTTTTATCTTTTTCTTTAATTTCAATTTACACCACATGCACATGTACAATGCACCACATACAAATACCACTTAATCCACATAATCTAAAATGCCTAAAATGCAAATGGACCCAACCACAATCCCGAACGACAACATGAAAAGACAGAAATACCCTTGTCTCCACGAATTATTGGAAAAAAAATGAAAATGCTGAAAAATCAGAGACATCACAAAGTCCTTGTTCTATTCTTCCTCTTTGACCTTGTGTTCGGTCCATCTTTAGAAGGATTCCAATGTTTAATTTAAAAAAAAAAAAAGAAAAAAAGAAAAAAAGAAAAAAACAACACCCTTTACAATGATATATGAATTGTGTTGGATTCTACATATCTATATTTATAATATAATGTTGTAATCAAACTCAATTGAATGTTATTAATTGGTGACATATTGGGATTTTGGATGTTAGAGTGATAGATATTAATATAATAATTAAATTGCCTAATCTTATTTGTTTTAAGGAAAAGGACAAAAGTTCATTAATATTTATTTTGTTTTTCCATGAAAAGTTTACTGATATGTATAATTACAATTGATTTTACATATATGTCGATATGATCTTATATATACAATTGATTTAGGTGTAGTTATATATGCAAATACATATCTCTATGATTTAGTTAAAGTCATATTTAAATGATGAGTTGATGTAAAATTGGGCTTTATTAGTCATTTAACAAGATTATTATTGTTTATAACATTTATTTATTTATTTATTATTATTATTTTATTATGATAGTATAAGGATTTTACAGAAAGTGGTGAGTTATTTATATGACAACTATAAAATGACTATTTAGTATATCAATCATTGTAGATGATACTTTGATACTAAGGTTACTCATGACAATGGTTAAAACCTGTTTGTCCAATAAGATATTTGTATAATGATTTTGCTAATTAAATTGTTATAAAATTGTTACAGATGATGGGATGGTTATAGTTATGCATGTGACTGTATATGTGTATGAACTTATACATACTTGTATAGAAGTGTATGATGGAGGACCATTGTCATGATATGGTCTTAGCAGCACCATTGTTAGGATATGGCTTGCTGATACATATATGGGCTGGCTATTAAGTCTAAACCTATACATTTTGTCATACCATTGTCAGGATATTGTTATGATCTTAAATTGTACTATTGTCAGGATATGACTATAGTTATTTATATATGTATATTTTAATTGGGTACCTCGATACGAGCTTGAGATCTCAAGATCGATGGTTAGGGTTGGCGTATATATATTGCCAGATGAGATGAGTAGCTGGACATAGAGATGTGTGTGCCCTGATAGAAAAGGTACTCATGACCACCTTGTGTGCGCTTGCATGAGACCTACTATCCGATTGAGGCTGTCTTATGATCTAGTGAGAGTCTATAGTGTGTATAGTATATTAACCTACATAGTTATTACATGTTTCGAACTAGGATGTATCGTTTATCGGGTCTCTGTTTGGGATGTAGTAGAAAGGGCTTATTCGTGGGTTTTGACTCACCTTTGTTGTCATCTTTTCAGGTCCTCGTCAGTGTCGCGCGTAGAATCAGTTGTGTAGAGTAGAGGCCGGTCTTCTTCACTCTTCTGGTGTCATCAACGTAGGACTCTACATTATGGTGTTTTTTTTTTTTTTTTTTTTTTTTTTTTTTTTTTTGAGATAGAGATTTTTATTCATTTATCAATTTGGGATTTTTTAGGGGTCCATGTTGTATGGATTCCAAAGTTGTACTTTGGAGGTTTTATTCTTTTAATGAGAATTTATTGGAGATTACGATATCGGAGAATTTATTATTTAATTATTATTTTAGATTTCCCTTTTAGCGATATTTTTTTTTATTTTTTATTATTCCTTTTGTATTATATGCTTGCTTATTATTGATTGGCTGATATTCCTTGATTTTGTGTGTGGACCTGATCAACCCGTGTTCTGAAATTAGGGGGTATTACAAGATTTTTATATATATATATATATATATATATATATATATATATATAACTATATATATGTGGAAGGAATTTCTTAACATTTTTATATTTTTAAAAAAAATACAAAATAAATTTCATTAAATACTTTCCATTAAATGCTTTTTTACTAAGAATTATTATAATTGTAATATGAAATTTAAAAGTGTTGGAAGAGAATATAAAATGACTTCCCTAATTTAGTTTTTATTTATTTTTGGAATTTAAGAAAGGAGTGTTTTAAATGGAATTTTGAAGAGATCATACAAAATCATCTTCCTAGTCATTAATGAAATTTTTTTAAAAAGTGTTTAATAGGAAATTTAAAGAGATCATACAAAATGATCTTCCTTATTGAATTTGAAGAGGGCACATCAAAAGAACTTGCCAATTTCTGTTTTAAAACTTGATTAATGACATATTAATTTAGACTTTATGATTTTCTATCTTGAGTAATATGTTTCACTTTATTGTGAAAGTTATGGAAGTATTTCTTTATTGGATGAATTACATTAAATTCCCTTTTTTATCTATGTTTTGCACTAGGGGGTGATTTAATTCACAAAAGGTAGCCGAAAGGGAGTTAGTTAGACATTGAATTTTCTCATATATTTTTGAGACAAAAATAACCCTGTACCTATTTTAATATATCCTCACAGATATATCTACTTCCATTGCAGTGGTACGTACTCTTCTTCTTGCTCAACTTTTTTTTTTATCCATCATATATATCTATATTGATTATATATACCATTATAATATTATTTATAATATGTACCATTAAATATTATTTATACTATATTTGCATTTTCATCCAGCCTTCAGACCTATATAAAGCTGGGGTATTCCTTGTTTATCACCTATATATATATATATATATATATATATATATATATATATATATGTATATATATTGAGAATTATATTGTGCATTCATTTTTTTTTTTTTTTTGGGTATGTTTTATCGATTTTTATTTTATACAGACTTGTTAAAAATACGAGAAATAATGCCTATTTTTTTTTTTCTTTTTTCATATTATTTATGCCTACATGTTTTTCTTCTTCTTTTTTATTTTTATTTTTTTATATTTCAAAATAATTTTTTCCATTAAAAAATCTATTCCTTCAATGTGAACTTGTTAGTCTATTAAAATGTTAACATTTAAAAAAAAAAAAAAAATAGAAGTGTTAATTTCTATGAATGATGTTGTTTAGGTTATTTAATAAATAAAAAAAATTGAATGCATGCACAATGTAGATTTTCAAATATGTCTAATGGGTATTTAAGTCAATTTATATTTCTGTTCCTTTCAGTTGACGACTCTTTGCTAAGTCACCCCCTAGATTGTTCAGGACTTTTTGGGCAAAAAAATTGAAAAGAGAAATTTAATGCAAAAAAATATAGAATTGAAAAGAGAAATTCTATATTTTTTTAATCAAAATATAGAATTAATAAAAAGTTTTTAATATTAAATTTATATAGAATTTCAAAGTGTTGGACGAAATAATACAAAATGATCATCCATTGAATTCAATATTTATTTATTTTTGGAAATTAAAAAGGGAACGATACAAAATCACCTCCCCAATTCAGTTTTTATTCATTTTTTAAATTTAAAATGGGGTGTCTACTATGGAATTTGAAGAGACCATACAAAGTCATATTCCCATTTATTTATGAAATTTAAAAAGGATGTTTAATAATATATTGAATTTGAAGAGGGCAAACAAAAGAACTTGCCAATTTTAGTTTTAAAAACTTGATTAAAGATATATATAGATTTTATTCTTTTATTTGCAAGTCTAAATAAATTTTGGTTACGTTTTTAAATTAAAATATGGAATTTGAAAAAAGAGTGTTTAAATATGAAATTAATATGGAATATAAAGGTTTTTCTTTCTTTATTTATTTTTTTTCATTATGGAATTTAAAAGTGTTCTAAAAGAGAATACAAAATGACATCCCCAAATCAGTTTTTATTTATTTTTGGAATTTTAAAATAAGTGTTTTATAAGGAATTTTACTAGTTCATCCAAAATCATCTTCCCATTCATTTATGAAATTTAAAACGGAAAATTATATTTTGGTGACCAAAATTAAACATAATTGTTCTATAGTGACTTTAAAGTCAAGAAAAGTTGAATAGTGACCAATGTTGAAACTTAATTGATATTAAGTGACCATTTAATGGTTTATTACCTAAATAACCTTTTTATAATATATTATTATGTAAGTGGACAAATTTGCCCTCTACATTAACCTAAATAAACACTTACTTAAATTGACTAACAAAAAGAGAAGACCAAGATAGGAGAGAACTACGGATGTTTTATATCGTTTTCTTCAAGGTTCTAAGAGGCAGGACAAGAAAATTGTTAATTTTCTTCTTATTCATTATTTTCAAGGTATAGTTATTATACTTTACAGATTGATTTGTCTGATAGATCTTCGTTAAGATAAAAGATTGTAATTTTCAGGAATTTTTTAATACTATTTAGTTATAGTTTAAGAAATAATGACCATTGTTGATTAATTTCATAATTTTGCCAACTGTTAATGGGTGTTTCAAAAGTATGATTTGCAACTATAAATGTTATGAGCGTTAATGGTGGAGAGCCTTGAAAAATAGATAAATGGTGGAAAAGAGATAATGTTGATAAAGAAATCTTAATTTTTTAAATTGGTAAATTGTAAACTAAAAAGGAAAAAAGAAAATGTTAGATTAGAGAAAACATTGGATTAGAGAGAGAGAGAGAGTAGGAGGATGAATTCAATGACTTATTATTTGTATTGGATGGCAATTTCGTTATCTAAAATTTATTTTTAAAATGTTTATCAAATCTTTAAGTGTTTTTGACCATATTATCCCTAAATAGTCACTTAATATCAATTAAGTTTTAACATTGGTCACTATTCACCTTTGCTTGACTTTAAGGTCACTATAAAACACTTATGTTTAATTTTGGTCACCAAAATATAATTTTCCCAATTTAAAAAGGGTGTTTAATAAGAAATTTAAAGAGACCATAAAAACTGATCTTTCCAATTAAATTTTTATTCAATACTACTTTTTTCGGACCAAGTGACGCTCTAAATCACATTAATAATGGTTATTTGTCTATCCAATTTCCATATACGCGTTCTTATTTCTAGGTTCTATTAGACTTTTCGAAAGCATAATGAACACTCTCATAATTCTCATTTCAATGTTGTTCTTGAATTGTTTGATATCATCAACAGTAGCTTAATGCGGTCACTAGTTGTTGGCAATAGGTACATATTGGGGATGCATATTTCAGTCATGGCTACTCTGTAAACTTTCTACATAATCAATGTGGTCTTTGGTAAACTGTTGCTATCTCATTTAGGGGTGCACACAGTCTAGTTTGGATCAGATTGCGAGTTTTTTAGGACCAAACCATTTATAACGGTTACACTATTTTTGAAACTAGATCGAACCAATATGCCCATGGAACCAAACCAAACCAAACCGCAAAAAATCGGTTTGGTTCGGTTCTATTTGTCGGTTGTAGTTTATTTCCATTTTATTTTATTTTTAAAAAACAAAATCTCTTATTTTTCCGTATATATAATACATTAACAAGGAATCGACAGTGACCAGATGATAATCACATATGCATTGTCAATAATATCAGGCACCTATGGAAGAAACAAATAGACAGTGAACAGATGACCACAAGGAAAAAAAAAAATTAAATCAAAATTTCAAAAAACAAGAGAGATCAAGTACGGAATAGCTAATGTTTGAAGTCTCCAGATATCATAATTATTTCTTGTCATGGCTAAAAGTATATAGACTTAGTTCACTAATCACTGTGAAGTTGAAAAGAATATATATATAACTTATATAACGGTTCGGTCCGGGTCGGGCTTGTCCAGTAGGTGCCCAAACCAGGACCGAACCGAAAAATTACGGTTTCATAATTTTGGGTTCAAGATCAAACCAAACCGCTATACAACTAGCCCAAACCGCCCAGTTAAGTCTGGTCCGGTCCAATTTTTCAGTTTACTGGATTTTTTGAACACCCCTAATCTCATTGTGCAATGTTATGTTATTCCTAAGAACTACTTACTATTTATTATTTGTTAAATTTAAATTATACATCCTTGCATTTTTTAAAAATTTGTATTATCTTTTGAAGTTTTTCATTACGTGCATGGGTGTCAAACCGGCCTTACTAAATGGCGCTAAGGCAAATTTAAAAATTCTTAGGTTGAGATGAAGATTTTATAGGCTCGATTGACATATCTTAAGGAGCAAATAGCCGGTTTTGATCGGGCAGAGTGTTATCTCTTAGACAGCAATTGGGTCAGGCTTGGAGAGATGAAGAGCTCTTTTGGCTCCAGAAATCTAGAATTGTGGTTAGCCCATGGTGACAAAAATACAAAGTTTTTCCATCAGAAAGCAAGAATTCGGCGCTGGAAAAATGATATTTTTGGGTTGCTTGACACAGAGGGCCTGTAATATTTATGTTTTTCACCATTTTCCAATTACTGGAATTTTCTGATTTTTTTCGAGGGTAATTTTGTCTTTTCATGTTTTGAGTGCCACACTGGTCCCAAGGGCCGTTTTAGTTATTTTCTTGTGTCGAGAATTTTAGAAATGTAATTTTAATTATTTTAAGTCAATTAAAGTTGACGGTGTCAATTTTAGAATTTTTTGGGATTCGGGACGACTTCCAGATTCGGAAACCCTTCCCGGTTGCGCCGTTTTGCCTTGGGGTCATTATGGACTTTTCACTAGCATATATATATATGTGTGTGTGTGTGTGTGTGTATCTATATATTAGAGGATGATATTATTAGGGACCTTGATGGGATTACATTAGAAGATAAAGGACATGGGGGTAACTTACCCAAAATTTAGTAACCATCTTAGGCTTGACACATGGCATCACTTGGACCACAAAGGAAAAATCAAAGCTAAGCCATCACCTCTTCTTCCTCATTCTCAACTGAACATCTCCCCCTCTAGATTTTTATTTTCTCTTTCTATATCTATGTGTATATATGTCTCCCATGATTTAAGTCTAATTTTGAGAGGTTTGGGGAAAGATTGTGAGAAAGGCAAAAGGGGAAAGATGAAGAGCATGTCAAGGGTCACATTTTGAGACCATGGTTGCTAGGGTTTGGAAGAATTTCAAATTTGGGAGGCCTTAGGGCTTGTTTGGCTAGCTTCAATGAGGTAGGGGTATTCTAATACATAATTTCAATGAGGTAGGGGTGTTCTAATACATAATTTCAAATTTGATGAATTGTATGCTTAATTAGTTTAAGTTATTGCAAATTGTTTAAATACTACATTTGGAAGGTGTGCCTATGTGAAAGTTGATACAATTTGTATAAGCATGCCTATATGTAATGGAATTTGTGTTTTGTATGTCTAATTAGCTTGAACCCCTTGCAAGTTGCTTATGTGTTATATATATGAATTATGGGACAATGTGCTAGTTGATAAATTGTGTGATAGAATGCTTATGTGAAATGGATTTACAGCTTGTATGCTTGATATGTTAAAATAATGTTAAATGGAAGCATGAGTTATCTATTTTAGAGATTTAAATTATAAAGCATGTGTAAAATTCTATAGTGAGTTTATGATTTGAAGCATGAGGCATTCATGCATCCATTGGGAAAGGAAAAAGGGAAAAATGTTTTGAAAGTAATGAAATTTTTTTTTTTGGGAAGATGCTTTGAAAAGTGTTGAGAAAACTGGACGCTTAGGAGGCGCCTAGTGGTCCGTGGTGTTTATGTAATCTAGAGGAAAGATGTTTTGAAAAGTGTTTAGAAAACCCGAACGCCTAGGAGGCGCCTAGTGGTCCGTGGTGTTAATGTAATCTATCGGGAGGTTGAGCTACCTAGGCCAGATGACGCCATGGAGGTGCCATGTGGTCAAGAATTGCTAGCCAACCCCCTCTTCGAGACGCAATAGAGGTGCTATGGATCGGGTTGCATTACGATTTGGTACAATGATATGGATTTGTTTTGGGAATGGGGAACGACATTGCATGTCATTGCATCCCATTAAACGGCATGGCTCGTTATGACTTGGATTGTTTATTATTGACATTATGGTTATATTTTTCCCCGGAGTTGTATGATCCCATTTTCTTTTGCTCTATTCATTGTGTGAATTCACAGAGTCATAAGAGGTGTGTCTTAGACGCCTCCTATTGAGCTTTATGTTCATCCCTTTATTATTAACATTTTTCAGGGCACGGCAAGGTAGTGGCGGACGATAATCCACCGCCGGTGTGGACAGGTTGAAGGACTTGGACTCCTTAGTGCTTAATGCTTATTTTATTCCTTTTTGTTATAAAAGATATTAGAGGACATATTGTATCTCCTACACATTTAGGGATGGTCTTGAGACCATTCAGTTGTATTTTGTGAAATCATTATGAATTCAATACCCATGTAAGGCCTTAAGGCCATATTTGTAATGTATGACTGTTGTTGCTTAATTTTAATAATGCATCGGACTCGTGAATGGTCTTATTCGGTTTTAGAACCACTTGGTAATGTTAGTTTCATCATTAAATGAAGATTTGGGACAGGTTTGGGCTTTGGGAAAGGTCACCAAGGGACCAAAAGAGTGCTTAAGTGCACAAGATCAATTTTAGGCATTTTTTAGGCTGATTTCATGGTTCTGGACATCTTGAACCGGTTCAGCCTCATTGAACCGGTTCAAGGGGTGCATTTGGTTCACGTATGGGCTTACTGCCCATCTTAAACGGTTCAAGTCCTCCAGTGTGTCATTTTGCCTTCTTCAGTTGTCAGCTTGAAACGCTTAACTTCGGACGGTTATAATGTCTTTGTTCGAAATTCAAATAGGGTCATTCTTGAGCCCATTTTCAAGGATTTTAAGTTAGCTTTCCAATGAGACCAACCTCATCCTCAAATTCCATTCATGTTGAGAGTGATAGTCATTTTAGTGGGATAGTGTCAGGATTCCCTTTGAACCGAGTAAGGGTATTTTTGGGAAATCACATCCGGTGACCGTAGAACCTCACCGAACCTTATGGAATGTCTAGAAGAGTTATTTTAGACCTTATTTGATTATTTTACCCATTCACATTGTAAAATGACTAATTTGCCCTTAGTGTGTCCTCCGATTTGGTTATGGACCCGGTTAGCGATCTGGACCCCTGGTTTTAGTCGTTACGACATAGAAGAAGAACTTCACACAGCACTAGCTAGTATGGGTCCGTTTAAGGCCCCTGGGCCAGATGGTTTTACTCCTACGTTCTTCTAGACGAATTGGGCAGCGCTTAAAGGTGACCTCTTACATGGTTTTAATTCATTTCTCCACGGTGGTTTCTTCCCTAACGGTTTTAATTCTATAATCTGGTTCTCATTCCAAAGGTGACCCATCCCATTACTATGTCCAACTTTCATCCTATAGCTCTGTGCAATGTCTCATACAAACTTTTTTTGAAAGCGTTAGCAAATCGGCTTAAGCTCTTCCTGCATCTTCTCATATTTGATAACCAGAGTGCTTTTGTCCCTAATTGGCTCATCCACGACAATATTATTTTAGCTCATGATCTTTTGCATGTCCTTAAAAGGAAAAAGCATGGGACTCTCACTTTTTAGCCTTGAAATTAGATATGGCCAAGGCGTATGATAGAGTGAGTTGGTCTTTCGTGGGTGCTTTCATGAGTCATTTGGGTTTTGATCGGCGATGGGTGAACCTCATGATGGAGTGTATTGGTTCAGTTTCTTATTCGGTGTTGATAAATGGGGAACAGGGTGATTGTTTCCCTCCATTCAGGGGTCTTCGTTAGGGTGATCTACTATCCCCTTTTCTATTTTTATTTTATATGGAGGGGCTCTTTATTCTGTTCCATGAAGTTGAGAGGAAGCGACAGTTATTAGGGTTGTGAATGGGCCAAAGTTGCCCTCCCATTTCTCACATTTTGTTCGCTGACAATGCCCTTATTTTTAGTCGGGCCAGGGATCCGGAGGTTAGTCGAGTTAAAGCCATTCTCAACAGATATGAGTTTCTTACCGGTCAACTCATCAGTTTGGAGAAATCCTGTCTCTTTTTTTCTCCTAACACTCCTTCCTCCCAGAAGGATTTTTATCGCCAGGCTTTGGCTTTTCAGAATGTGGATTGGAATAATCAATATTTGGGGCTTTCGTCTCTTTTGGGGCTGTTTAAAGTGGGTGCCTTAAGTTTTATTCACGATCGCGTCTCCAAAAAGATTGCATCCCTTAAATGCTCTCTGTTATCCAAGGCAGGGAAAGAGATTATGGTGAAATCGGTTCTTTCGGCTCTTCCCATGTACTCTATGCACTGCTTCAAATTGTAGAAAAAGAATTGTGAGAAATTGACGAGTATGTTTTCCAATTTTTGGTGGAGTGGGATAGCAAAACCCCATAAAATCAAATGGATCAGTTGGGATACTTTGTGCGAGTCTAAGCAAGGTGGAGGGCTTGGCTTTAAAAATATTGAGGCTTTCAACCTAGCTCTTCTTGCTAAACTTGCTTGGCATATGGAAATTAGAGATGATTCTCTTTTGTACAGGTCTTTAAAGCAAAAGTATTTTAAGTTGTGTAACTTTGTTGATGTGCCTAATCGTCCATTTACTTCATGGATTTAGAAGAGTATTCTGTCCTCCAAGGAGATTATTAAGAAAGGAATGCGTTGGCGAATTGGAGATGGTTCTCGAGTTCACTGTTGGCATGATAATTGGCTCCTAGATCCGCTTAATTTCTCAGTGACCTCTAGGCCACAAGGGGCTGCTTTCTTCTTCGTTACTGATTTAATCCTTCCCACTGTTCACAAATGGAACTCTGATTTGATTGGTCGATTTTTTAATCCTTGAGATCGTGATCTGATATTGCAAATTCCTCTCAGTTTTTCGGGTGGCTTGGACTGCAAAATTTGGGGAGCTTTTAGTAATGGGCACTTCTCGGTTAAGAGCGCATGTTATGTTGCTGACTCTATTCTTCGCCCCGGTGTTTGTTCTCTTTCTCTAGCCGGGTGTAGCTTTGATGTCAACTGTAGTTCCATGTGGCGCCAAGTGGGGCTGCTCTATGCCCATCGTAAGATTCAACTTGTCTTATGGCAGTCTCTTCGTAACCGAGTTCCAGTGAATGAATTACTTTGGTGTCGCGGAGTTGTTGAATTTCTGATGTGTCCTGTGTGTGAGTCTGCTATTGAGTCAATTGATTACCTTCTTTTTTCTTGCCTATTTGCTTATTTGGTTTGGAAATTATGTCCATTGCATGTTGATTTTGCTAGGTTGCAGACGTCCTTTTGGCCGGTGACATGGGTCACTCTCTGTGAGAGGTGGCTGATTCTCCTGTCTCGGATGAGTGTATCGGCTTGGCAGCTTTTGTCTGCTGGTCCTTATGGAAATGTCGCAATGATTTGGTTTTTAAACAAAAGAGAAGAGATCTTTATAAAGTCAGTTTGATGGCTTATCATGCTTTTCAGGAATATCAAGAACAGGTTCGTCAGTCCAGCCGGATGTTTTTTACGCCTTCTATTGTGCAATGGTTTGTGCTGGAGGTCCATTGTTTTAAGCTGAATTTTGATGCCTCGTTTTACCCCTCTCGTCGCTTGTGTAGCGGCCGAAGGTTTGATTCTTCGTGACCATCATGGCCATCCTGTTAAGGTGGCTACACTTTTCATCCCTAATGTTAGTAGCCCCTCTTTGGCAAAAGGGTTTGATGCTTCGGGAGGCTCTAGTGTTGCTTAAGAGGTGGGGCTATCACAATGTGGTTGTGGAAGGAGATTATCAGCCTATTATGCGGTTGAATGCTTCGGTGGATGCTCTTAATGTTATTTTCAGTGATATTCTCTCTTTGCTTAAGGACTGTCCCGACGTATTCTTAGCGTGGGTTCTTCGAGGAGGTAATATGGTTGCTCATTTATTGAGCAAACATGCTTTTAAAGCCGAATGTGGTGATTTAGAGTGGAGTATATGGCCTTTGTGGTTATTAAATGCTCTTCTTTCAGATCATGTAGTTCCTTCTATTTAAATGTTAGTTTGTCTGTTTGGAGTTAAAAAAAAAAAAATTATAATAAATAAATAAAATAAAATAAAATAAAAAATAAAAAATAAGAAAGATGGATTTTAACTTGTTTGTCAAAAACTTAGTAAAATGCATTGCAACAAAATATTGGTTGGTGCATGGTTGACAGACATTTCGAATCTTGTCAATTAAATTAGAAAGATGGATTTTAATTTGTTTGTTGAAGACTTAGTAAAATGCATTGCAACAAAATATTGGTCTCACTAGGGTAGGGATTTTGGGCACTTAAGCAAATATAAGAGGTATCAATTTCTTAAAAAATCTAGCTATTTTGAAAGAATAATTTTATTGCAAAAGTGACTTCCACACCTACTATATTCCATGTGTGCTTGAAAGTTTTTGGTGCTAAAGGAGAAAAAACACTTCTAAATTTTTCGTCCATTGAAATTGAACTTACCGATACAGCGTCCATCTTTTATGCAAGAGTAATGCTATTTAGGCCTATGTGTTTCGCCGAATAATGTAATTAGTGGATAAGTTCAAGTGTAAGTCTTATTTATTGTATCAAAGAGATAAAAAAAATTCTTCATTTATACAAATAGGTAAGAGAAATAGACTAAAAGATCAATCATTTTTCTTTATGATATCAATCCACCTTTCACTGTACAATAATATGTGGATACACGTTTAGAAGTTCAGGAGAAAGTTCAGAATAAATTTTGAAATGAAAGGCAACTCTTCACGGTACTCTTAAAATAAATTTTGAAATGAAAGGCAACTCTTCACACGGTACTCTTAAAATAAATTTTGAAATGAAAGTTAACTTCTTGTCAAGGTAGGAGTGGGGTATTATTTCCAATCAAGTTTTGGTGATAGTTGCATTATTGAAAGTGATATTAATTATCACTCTTCTGTTTAATCTACTCTTCACGGCTCATTAATTGTATGTCAAAGTAGACATCTCTCATAGTTTCACTTTATGCTTAATTTTATGCCAAACTTTGTAGGTAAAATTCTACTTAATTATGTTGAGGGCACTATCACCCGGTGCATAATTGATGGACAAGGATTAGAATATCTAAATTACCCTTATTAAATAGTACCATATTAACTGTTGTACGTTGAATATCAAATCCCATATTGATTTGCATACCTGAGAGTAATGAAAATGTATCTTCATGGACGCCTTTTAGATTGGTCAAATTTTTTTCTTTTTGTAAGAAATTGAGAATTTATTATAACAAAAGAAATATGCAATTTTGTTATCAATTTTGTTATTTTGAGAAATTGTGGGTTATCAATTTTGTTATTTTGAGAAATTATGGCAGAATGAAAACAAATGGGTTTTTTTTTTTTTTTTACCAAAAACTTTGTTATTAATTTACACATATGTACTTTCATCCAATTTATTAATCTGTTTCAAGGATGTATAATATCGGGATGAAGAGTATAGATATATGTTCTATATTCTTCATCTGGGATGTACACACACACACAGTCTATATTCCTAGTGTTATGGTTGTTTGTTCATAAGGGGTAGTTTCGTCTAATTTATTAACTTGTAGAGTTAAAAATGTCAACTAAATAGTCTAAGGGCAATTTGATTAATTATTCATACAAGTTGGCTTCAAATGGTGCCTTTATCCACTTTTCAATCTTTCAAGGAATGTTATTGTCCCAAAAACAAATAACTTTAATCTGAATGTCTTTTTGACAAATTTCAGAAAGTGTTGTTGTACTTTACCTACAAAATTTAAAGAGACCATAAAAATTGATCTTTCCAATTCAGTTTTTATTCAATACTCAATCAGATTAGTAATTGTTATTTGTCTCTCCAATTTCCTTTATATACATTCTTATTTCTAGGTTCTATTAGACTTTTCGAAAGCACAATGAACACTCCCGTAAATTATGATTTCAATGTTATTCTCGGATTGTTTGATATCATCAACGGTAGCTTAATGCGGTCAATATTTGTTGGCAATAGGTACATATTGGGGATGCATATTTCAGTGATGACTACTCTGTAAACTTTCTACATAATCAATGTGATCTTTGGTAAACTGTTACTATCTCATTATACAATATTTATGTTATTTCTAAAAACTACTTACTATTTGTTATTTATTTTTTTATTTTTTTATTTTTTTAAAGTTAAAAGCGCCCCACCCTACTTGATTATATGGAGGGCACTGTCACGTGAATTGCAGGTGGCGGTGCATGGTTGGCAAACATTTCAAGTCTTGTCAATTAAATTAGAAAGATGGATTTTAATTTGTTTGTCAATGACTTAAAGATGCAATTGTAAAATGCATTGCAATAAAATATTGGTATCACTAGGGTTATAGGGATTTAGGGCCCTTAAAGCAAAAATTAGACCAATACTGATATCTACGACTGTCTTCAGGAATAAATTTTGCAATGAAAGGCATCTCTTACCGAGATAGGAGTTATTGTCATCAGTATTAGTCTAAGATAGGGTCCACTAAAATAAATTTTGAGATAAGAGTGGGGTATTATTTTCAATCAAGTTTTGGTGATAGTTGCATTATTAAAAGGTAGGAGTG
Organism: Cornus florida; assembly: GCF_030987335.1. Classification (NCBI taxonomy): domain Eukaryota; kingdom Viridiplantae; phylum Streptophyta; class Magnoliopsida; order Cornales; family Cornaceae; genus Cornus; species Cornus florida. The sequence goes on along the minus strand of NW_026775576.1, from coordinate 71,954,565 downwards.
CGGTATTATTTCCAATCAAGTTGTGGTGATAGTTGCATTATTAAAACTGATATTAATTATTATTCTTCTGTTTAATCTACTCTTCACGGCTCATTATTATGTTGGGATATGATATGAGATATGCATGGATACTTTTACTTAACTATTTACGTAAAAATTAAGATACATTCAATAATTATATTTTATTTATATTATTGCTTCAACATGAATGAATATACTTATATCAGACATTATGTTAAAAAAACAAAAAATATTTAACTCTGAAATATAAAACAAAAAAAATTAAGTAATATGAATTATATAAAAAAAGTTCAAGACTCAGCATCAACATCCATTCATCCATCTATCACTTTCTGTCTCTCTCTCTCTCTCACACACACACACATACTGAGCTCCTCATTATGATGTTATTATATGTCCTTTTTTTGTATCTTCTCCTCTTCCTATTCAAGTTAGTTGATCAATACAGAAGCCAAGGCTGCTACATACTGCACTACGAATGCTTCAAGCCCTCCGATGACCGGAAACTCAACACCAAGCTCTCCGCCACCATCATCAAGCGAAACAAGAGCCTGGGTCACGAGGAGTACAAGTTCCTCTTGCGCGCCATTGTGAATTCAGGCATTGGTGAAGACACTTACGGCCCAAGAAACATCATCGCCGGCCGGGAAGAATCTCCTGCTCTCACAGATGGCTTATCAGAAATGGACGAGTTCTTCTTCAACACACTCGACGAGCTCTTCCACAAGTCCAGAGTTCCACCACTAGACATTGATGTCCTCGTCGTGAACGTGTCCATGCTCGCTTCAGTCCCTTCTTTGACTTGTAGAATAATCAACCATTACAAAATGAAAGAGGACATTATGTCCTTCAATCTCTCTGGAATGGGTTGCAGTGCAAGTCTTATATCTACCAATGTTGTTCAAAGCATCTTCAAATCTCAAAAGAACAAATTGGCCTTAGTTTTGACTTCGGAATCAATAGGTCCGAATTGGTACTCCGGGAGTGACAAGTCCATGATTCTCTCCAACTGTCTGTTTAGGTCAGGTGGGTGTTCTATCCTCTTGACAAACAACAGAGCTCTAACACATCGAGCTAAGCTGAGTTTGAAGTGCTTGGTTCGCACCCATCTCGGCTCCAGTGATGAAGCACATGGGTGTTGCATGCAAACAGAAGATGACCATAAAAATCTAGGGTTTCACCTCGGCAAGAGCCTCCCGAAGGTGACGAATGGAGCCTTCGTCGAAAACATAAGAACCCTAGCTCCAAAGGTATTGCCATTTAGAGATTTGTTTCGCTACACAATGCTACAAAAATTTTGGGACATTTTTTCTAGGTATACCAAGAGTGGAGGAGGCAAAGTGATCTTGAATTTCAAGACTGGGGTGAAGCATTTCTGCTTGCACCCTGGTGGTGCCGCGGTTATCGAGGCGATCGGGAAGGGTTTGGAGCTGGGAGAGCATCATCTGGAGCCTGCGAAGATGACGCTGCATCGATTTGGGAACACCTCGGCCAGTAGCCTGTGGTATGTTTTAGGGTACATGGAGGCCAAGAAGAGGCTTAAGAAGGGTGATAGGGTTTGGATGATCAGTTTTGGAGCTGGTTTTAAGTGTAACAGTTGTGTGTGGGAGGTTCTTAGGGATTTGGAGGATGAGAATGTTTGGGGAGACTGCATTGAAAACTACCCTCCAAAAGCCCTAGCCAACCCATATATGGAGAAGTTTGGTTGGATTTACCAAGAGAAACCAGAATCTTTCACTTTTAGGATACATTAAAGTTTATGTTTGGCGCATGGACGTCTTCTCTAGCTTTCTAATAATTGTATTATAATATGTGATTGCTTTAGTGATTCTAATAAATAGCGTCCACCAAAAACTCTTTATCAATCTAATCAATATTTCACAGGTGCGTAAATCAATTGCAAAATTTATCTTTTTTCATATAATATTTAGCGACATCAATTGTTAAGGTTTATTTTTTATTTTTTATTTTATTTATAATTATTAAGCTTGCATGTGACTTGTGTGCATAGCAGCATAGACACTGGATGAAACTATATGTGTTTGTGATTTGGAGTATGTGAGTTGTCGCAGCGGAATGTATATAGGAAAGTTTTAAGTTTTGAAAGACAGATCTGTGTCGTTACCAATTTTATTTATTTTAGCAGATAAACAATTAATTGCATGCAATAAAATAAAGCAAAGTATAAAGTTAGAGATGACACTAGGATTTTAGCGAGGAAACCTCAATTGATAAAATACGTCAACTATAATGGGAAAAACCTCGTGGACTTGCGCAGTATACCAATCCACTATGCTTGAAACAAAGTATACCGAACTTTGATTCTGGCTCACACCCTATTGTTCTATACCACACCAACCGCTGACGATCCTCTGGTTTTGCGACTCCCCGTCCAACAGCAATTTGATCTCAGGCTTACACTTGATATTTATAGAAGAGTAGCAGGTAGATCAGACAGCACTCCACGAATGCTCTAATCCTTCCAAAGTGTGACTGTGTTTACTTCTGTTCTTCAATCGTCTGAATGATGTAGAAGAAGATCTGCTTTGTCTGATCGATGTTGATACGATTGTATGATCACGATCAGGAATTGAACACTACAACTCTAACCTAACTAGGTGAATAAGTGTATGTTCTAGGAAGAAAACAAAAAAATCAACTTTGATTTTCTGATAGAAATAAACTTCCTAAGGCTTTGAATAATATCTGAGTTATGATGTAAAAGTCGTGAATAAACCAATGTATATGACATGGTTTATATAGAGTATAGAATGACCTAATCCCTCTGAAAATAAGGTAAATTTCGTGCATAGTATTTGGTACAATTCTAGACCAACTTGGAAATAATTAAGAATAAGGAAACTGAAGTTGTATTGCAAACAGGAGTTCTTGAACCGGTTCAAGGAAGCTGAACAGGTTCAAGTTTGGCAGTGTATCAAACTTGAACATCTTGAACCGGTTCAAGGACGTTGAACTGGTTCAAGGTTGGCAAACTTGAATATTTCGAATTCTCCCAGCCTTGGTTCATTCTAAGGAAATTGTAGACTAATATGGAAAGTGTAGAATGTCCAACCTTGTTCATATTCCTTCCTAATGTAGTGTCCTTACCCTTTTCATCACAAACGCTTCAAGTATGGTAAGTTTGAACTCTTCCCAATTGTGGAATCCTTGTTGAACTTGATGACTTGTAGAACAAGTAATGTATATTACAACTCAATTTGGACTCGTTATGTCTACGATAATTGCCAAAAATAAATAATATCTCACAATCTCCCCCTTTGGCAATTTCGTGACAAAACCCTAAACACAATTTTTGCAATCTACCCAAAGCAGAAAAGTAAATTACATGATTTTGCTTAAAGGTAATAGGAACACTGTTCTTCTTAGATTCAAAGCTTGACCTATTTCCTGCATACTATCAAGCAATAACAACCTGTGAAGTTTAATAAATAAAAATTTAAAAAACTCCCCCTGAAGGAAATAGGTGGACTCCCCATTTTTGTAACAAATTGACAAAGGAGTGAAAAGAATACTAGAACAGTAAATTCCAAGTCAATTAAAGCACAATTCAGATAAGCATAATAAAGTCTGTGAAAGCATATTCCAGGAATATCCAAAAACAAAGACAAGTTGTGCAATAATTAAACAAAACATGATGTCATGATGCATGAAAAATTAATCATTAAAAGCAACACCATGTCCCCTTAACAACTTAGAGATAAGAAAACACCATCTTTAGTCTGTACCACTCTCTTCACCATCCTCCTCCTCCTCATCCTCATCTGTATACTCAGCTCCATCTTCATCATCTCCCTCATCTTCAGCTTGCAGAGACAGATTTGGAGGCACAGGCCTGTAGACATCCTCCTCTGGAACCCCAGATGGTTGTCCTTTTAACTGAGCTACCTGAAGTTTGAAATCTCAGATCTCAACCATCATCTTCTCCAATAATGAATTCTGATGCTGAAGTAGATTGGTATATATGAGGTTGGCATCAACTTTCATGAAAATTCCTTTCGGAGAAAATAGCTGAGAAATATCTGAAACTTGTGATGACCCCTCATCAATAGATCTCCTTGCCTTTCTAGCATTCTCCCTAGCAGTCTTTGACTTGTTCAAAGCTTGAGGATCCAATTCAGTCATGATAGGCTTATGATTAGCCCTTGGAGGAATTGGCACATTCTTCGTATGCAGAATTTCCATGATAATCATCGGAAAGGGAGAAGAGTGCTTACGAGAATTTTTCTTGTAATAAGCAATTATAAGCTACAGAATAGATTGATCCAACAAAATATTCTTATTGTTGACAAGAAAATACAGTACATGTGCTCTCTCCAAAGTCAATTCATCCTTCTTCCCGAAGTAGCCCAGATTTGCCATAGCAAACAAATTGAAGAACGCAGCTTTATCGGTCAGAAATAGAGCTAGGATAGTATCTTGGTTCACAGAGGAGTTAGGCACACAAATCTTGGGTATAATCCGGGAAACATTAGGACCTCTAACTGTCAAAGGCAAAGTATGTCCCGACAGTTGATGATTTTCCGGAAGGCCAAGAATAGATGCGATATCATGCTCATCAACTATATAATCAACCCCAAACAAAGATACAATGAAGTGGGAGTCATGAACTTCAAGAATATTAGCATAGAAATAGCTAATCATATCGAGACAATAAACGCCTTTGCCAAGTCTAGTGAATTAAAGCCACTGATGAGCTTTGATGTAGTTCACTAGAGCTTATCCTGCAGTGTCTTGAAGCTTCTGAAGATTAACATTTCTCTCTGTTTTGATTGGCCTATCCTTGTAAACAGAGTTATACACTTTCCAAACTTCTTTATTGTAAAAATTTGATGCTGTAAACTCAATCCTTCCAGTGCTAGAAACTGAAGGATATCGAATATGAGCCATGCTTGGAGCTTGAGAACCATTTTGGGGTGCTTGAATAGAAATGCTGGTTCTAGACCTCTTTGGCGGTCTAGATGATTCAATTCCTTTTCCTTTAGCTTTTCTAGACAATTTAGGAGGCATGTTCTTTACAAAATTATTTGTTTTGAAGCTTTGAAACTCGTTCAGTAATTTTATTGAACACCTGGTGTGCAAACCCAAACGTGTTAAAGAGAAAAGCTTGATTCAATCTTCAATCCTCCACAAAAATCAACACCAACAAATTTGTAACCCCCAAGCACAATGACGCATCAATCTCTTCAACAAACTCAACAATTTAACCATTCCTCTAAGATGTAAACCCAAACTCTACAATTTCCATTCAAACCCATTTTGCAAATTTTCAATGTTCAGCTCTTCAATTCGTGACTTCAATCTTATGAATATCATGCAATGATCATATGTATCATGAATGAATAACACAAATCTATGATATTATGCATATGGAAATTTATGTTGGATTTGTATATAGATATGGAGTTAGAGAGAGCAAGAGAGATGAAGTGATGTAGCAACAAATAAGGCCTGAAACTTGTTTTAAAAACCAAATCCTGAGCTCTTGAACTAGTTTAGCCTTCTCATACCAGTTCAAGAAGGGCAGCGCACTTTAGTGCACGAAACTTGAACCGGTTCAGCCATCTTGAACCGGTTCAAGATGAACAGTGTAATACCCCTAATTTCAAAAGGATAGTCCTGGTATTTACTTTATTGTTTAATTGCATTTTTAAATGCTGAAATGTTTATGTGTTATTTTAATTGATTTAATTGTTGTTTTAATTGACTTTTGTTTGCTTTAATTAATTATTTGATTAATTGTGTTATTTAGTTGTTTTATTTAATTATTTTATTTATTTGTGTATTTCATTGGATTTTATTTTATTTTAATTGGTTATTTGCTTTAGCTAAATGTTATTTGATTAATTATTTTAATTGCATAGTTATCGTAATTGGATTATGTTAAATGTGTTATTTATTAAATTAGGTTTTCTTATGTTTTTTAGAAGTCACGTTTTTAGCCGACAAGGTTTATAAACTAGGTTGTGTTTTATGGGTCGAGTTTTAGTTTAGGGTTTAGTTGGACTTAGGTTTAAGGGTGGCCTATAAATATATGTAACACGATAGTGGAGGCAGAGAAGGAACATAGGAGAATTTCAGTAGTTCGCCGGAGAACTTAGAAGACGACGTTGGGATTTTTGAACTGAAATCTCAAAGGCAAGTTTTAATCCTAACTCTATTCTGTTGACTCGTGTTCTTTGAATGTCTAATGCAACTCTAGGAATGTATAAGGATTAAAAGTAAACTGGTTTTCATGTCTCTGTTGTTTAAACTGACTGTAGCCATGAGTTGTACTGCTTGATTATAATCTTTCGTTATGTAACTCATAAAATAATTCACGTAACTGGATGTATAATTCATGTAAATTGCTAAATAAAGAGTGAGTTAGTCTGTAACACACTGGAAAGTATTAATGTTAATCTGGTTTGCATGTTTAGGTTCGTTTGCAACTGTGTATGTTGCATGATTCATATTTGCTTGTTTTACTTCTTCCTTGAATTTCTCTGTTCTAATTAGAGTGGATTTAAGATTAATGGTTTTTAAAATCTCTGGAACATTGGAACTTAATTTTAATCAGTAGAAACCATTAAAGTTGGGGACTGACAGAACTGGACGTCACCGGAGAGGACGCAGTTGAAGAAAACAAGCAGATAGGAAGAGAGGAGGAGGGAGGCGGCTTCATGGAATCATGGAGCCGCCTCATGGAGCCGGCTCAAAGTGACTTGGAGGCGGCTCCAAGTGGTTTGGAGCCGGCTCCATCTTGGTTAGAGGTGGCTCCAACATGTTTGGAGCAGGCTCTCTTCAATTCTTCAGTTTTCTGGGTTTGTGGGCGACTGTTTAGGCTGTGGTGCTCGGATTTTGGGATTTTTAAGTTCTGGTAGGAGCTCTGTTGAGGTGTTTTGAGATGATCTAACTCTATATTATAACTTCTAAGAGTTGATTAATGTGTATTAAAACACCATTGTTGAGGGTCAAACAGAACATAAGTCGGTATATGAAAATCTGGATACTGTCATTGGAGATGAAGAGTTTAATTGCTTAAAATTAATTTAGCAGATTACTATGGATGGTTACACCATGTTAATCATGGAACAGTGGTAGGAACAAGTATGTTAAAACTTTAACTACTGCTAGCTACGGATTAACTAACGTATAGAATTTAACTTGTTTCAGTTAGTGTTGGTTTGGTATAAACGTAAGCATGACATCTTCGAATGATTTTGCAGACGCTTCGTGAGCACCAGTTGTATGCCAAGTTCGAGAAATGTGAATTTTGGCAGCGGGAAGTGAAATTTCTGGGTCACATGGTGTCAGAAAGGGGAATAGCGATGGATCCGGCCAAGGTTTCAGCAGTGGTTGAGTGGGGACAGCCTACATCACCTACCAAGATTCAGAGTTTTCTTGGTTTGGCAGGATATTACAGGAGGTTCATTCAGGGGTTCTCAAAGATAGCGGGACCGCTCACTCATCTGACTAAGAAGGGTGTACGGTTCGTGTGGGATGAACATTGTCAGAAAGCTTTTGATGAGCTGAAGACTAAGTTGACTCCTGCACCAATTTTGTCTACCCCACAGAGCGGGATAGAGTATCTGGTTTACACGGATGCTTCTTTGCACGATCTTGGATGTGTTTTGATGTAGGAGGAGCGACCGATTTCGTATGGATTTCGGAAGCTTATCCAACACATGATTTGGAGTTGGCAGATGTGGTCTTTGCCTTACGTATTTGGAGGCATTATCTGTTGGGTAAGTCCTTCAGATTATTCAGCGATCACAAGAGTCTGCAGTATTTGTTCACTCAGCGAGAGCTGAATATGAGACAGCACAGGTGGTTGGAGTTTGTGAAAGACTATCACTTTTTTATACAGTACCATCTAGGGAAAGCGAATGTGGTGGCGGATGCACTCAGTTGCCAACCTGTTGGTAGTCTTTCTGCTCTATTCACTACTGAGTGGAATGCATTGAAAAAGGTTGATAAATTGTCAGATGCTTTCATGGCTTGCATGGTAGTTACACCTTCTATCATTCACAAGGTTTTGAAGGCATAACTAGCGGATCAACAGTGTATTGACAAAGTTGCAGAAATAGTTTCCGGAGAGGTTCCATTCTACCATGTTGGGGCTGATGGAGGTTTGCGGTACAAGGGACTGTTAGTGGTACATTTTGTTGATGATTTGAGGAAGGATGTGATGACTGAGACTTATCATTCTGAGTTTTCCGTTCATCTAGGAGGGGACAAGATGTATCAGGATATGAAGCGGCAGTTTTGGTGGGCAGGTATGAAGAGGGACGTTGCTCTTTCTGTTTCTCAGTGTAGTACTTGTCAGAGGTCAAGATAGATCATCAGAGGCCACCAGGAGCTCTACAGCCACTGCCGATACCGGAGTGGAAATGGGAGAGCATTTCTATAGATTTTGTGGAAGGGTTACCAAATTTCTTCAGGGATCACAATTCCATTTGGGTCATCGTGGACAGATTGACGAAATCAGCTCACTTCTTGCCTATTCGCACTGACTTCACTTTGGAGCAGTTGGCGAGACTTTACATTTCAGAGATTGTAAAGTTGCATGGCATTCCATTATCTATTATATCGGACCAGGATTCGAGCTTTGTGTCAGGATTTTGGAAGAGTTTTCAGCAGGCTTTAGGTACAGAATTACACATTAGTACTGCTTATTATCCTCAGACTGATGGACAGACTGAGAGGGTGAACCAGATCATGGAGGATATGCTTAGGTTGTGTGTTCTTGATTTCAAGGGCTACTGGGAGGATTACTTACCGCTTGTGGAGTTTGCTTATAACAATAGTTTTCAAAAGACTATTGGGATGGCACCCTTTGAGGCGTTATACGGCCACCCGTGTCGATCGCCTGTTTGTTGGATGGAGGTTGGTGAGAGCAGATTCTTGGGTCCTGAATTCATCAAGGATACTTATGAGAAGATCGCTCTTATTAAAGATCGCATGTGCACTGCTCAGAGTCAGCTAAAGAGCTATGCTGATCGTCGCACACGTGTGCTGGAGTTTCAGGTTGGGGATCAGGTACTACTCAAAATGTCGCCTATGAAGGGAGTAATGCGCTTTAGGAAGAAAGGGAAGTTGTCTCCGCGATTTGTTAGTCCATTTATGATTATGGATCGAGTTGGAGCTGTCGCTTATCGGTTGGAACTTCTGGATAATTTGAATCGCATCCACAATGCTTTCCATGTTTCCATGTTACAGAAATTCCTGCGATATGAGGATCGGTATCAGCATATCAATGTTGGGGAGATTGAGTTGCAGCCGGATGCGACTTATTTAGAGCCCCCGTGTCGTATTGTAGACCGACGGGAACAGATTCTTCGTAACAAAGTTATCCCTTTAGTTCGTGTCCAGTGGTGTCATCAAAATGATGCTGAGTCTACTTGGGAACGGGAGGACGCCATTCGCTCGCAATTTCTTGACATTTTGGAAGAAGGTCAGAGCGAATTCCGAGGACGAAATTCCTTTTATTAGGGGGGAAGAATGTAATACCCCTAATTTCAAAAGGATAATCCTGGTATTTACTTTATTGTTTAATTGCATTTTTAATTGCTAAAATGTTTATGTGTTAATTTAATTGATTTAATTGTTGTTTTAATTGACTTTTGTTTGCTTTAATTGATTATTTGATTAATTGTGTTATTTAGTTGTTTTATTTATTTATGTATTTCATTGGATTTTATTTTATTTTATTTTAATTGGTTATTTGCTTTAGCTAAATGTTATTTGATTAATTATTTTAATTGCATGGTTATCGTAATTGGATTAGGTTAAATGTGTTATTTATTAAATTAGGTTTTCTTGTGTTTTTTAGAAGTCACGTTTTTAGCCGACAAGGTTTATAAACTAGGTTGTGTTTTATGGGCCGAGTTTCAGTTTAGGGTTTAGTTGGACTTAGGTTTAAGGGTGGCCTATAAATATATGTAATATATTCTGCTTAGGGTTTTAGAACCCTATTCACAATAGTTGAGGCAGAGAAGGAACAGAGGAGAATTTCAGTAGTTCGCTGGAAAACTTAGAAGACGACGTTGGGATTTTTGAATCGAATTCTCAAAGGCAAGTTCTAATCCTAACTCTATTCCGTTGACTCGTATTCTTTGCATGTCTAATGCAACTCCAAGAATGTCTAAGGATTAAAAGTAAACTGGTTTTCATGTCTCTGTTGTTTAAACTGATTGTAGCCATGAGTTGTACTGCTTGATTTATAATCTTTCGTTATGTAACTCATAAAATAATTCACGTAACTGGATGTATAATTCATGTAAATTGCTAAATAAAGAGTGAGTTAGTCTGTAACATACTGGAAAGTATTAATGTTAATCTGGTTTGCATGTTTAGATTCGTTTGCAACTGTATATGTTGCATGATTCATATTTGCTTGTTTTATTTCTTCCTTGAATTTTTCTATTCTAATTAGAATGGATTTAAGATTAATGGTTTGTAAATTTCTAGAACATTCAAATTTAATTTTAATCAGTAGAAACCATTAAAGTTGGGGACTGACAGAACTGGACTTCACCGGAGAGGACGCAGTTGAAGAAAACAAGCAGATAGGAAGAGAGGAGGAGGAGGAGGGCGGCTCCATGGAATCATGGATCCGGCTCAAAGTGACTTGGAGGCGGCTCCAAGTGGTTTGGAGGCAACTCCATCTTGGTTGGAGGCGGCTCCAACATGTTTGGAGCAGGCTCTCTTCAATTCTTCAGTTTTTTGGGTTTTTAGGCGACTATTTGGGCTGTGGTGCTCGGATTTTGGGATTTTTAAGTTATGGTAGGAGCTTTGTTGAGGTGTTTTGAGATGATCTAACTCCATATTATAACTTCTAAGAGTTGATTAATGTGTATTAAAACACCATTACTGAGGGTGAAACAGAACATAAGTCGGTATATGAAAATCTGGATACTGTCATTGGAGATGAAAAGTTTAATTGCTTAAAATTAATTTAGCAGATTACTATGGATGGTTACACCATGTTAATCATGGAACAGTGGTAGGAACAAGCATGCTTAAACTTTACCTACTGCTAGTTACGGATTAACTGACGTATATAATTTAATTTTTTTCAGTTAGTGTTGGTTTGGTATAAACGCAAGCATGTGAATTTGTATATTCTGTTATGCTATCTTGGAGTTAAATTGATGATTATATGTATGATATGAATGATCAATTACTGGATATATGAAATAGTTGATAACTACAGTTATTACTGGTTTTATCAACTGCTGGATGTTGGATTACATGCACCGGTATGGGACGGTGGCATGCCTAGGTTTGGATTAGTTTCAAAATACTAAATCTTACCTACACGGAATAAGGGAATGGATTATAAAATAAATCCTACTTATACTTAAGTTAAAGAAGTTGCACAAGCTGAATGACTAACTGGATTACTAGCTATCTATGTTAAGTCAAAGAAGCTGCACAAGCTGAATGACCAACTAGATTTCTTATGGATGGTTGGAATGGGACTTTAAATATATTTTTATAGTACCGCGGTATGAGCTTGAGTCTCAGAGTTGACGGTTAGGGTGCGTATATGTAGTAGGATGCGTAGCTGGATATGCTAGGTTAAGGTGTACCCTGTTAGGCTTAGGTACTCATGCCCACTCAGGTGCGCTTTGCATGTTGCCTTCTATTCAGGTTGAGATCCCCTGCATAGTCCAGTGAGAGTCCTTGTAATACCCCTAATTTTAAAAGGCTATTCCTGGAATTTAATATATGGTTTATTTGCATTTTATTTGCTTATTTGCGTAATAGTTTTATTTAATTATTTGCTTAATGGTTTATTTGTTTAATTAGTCATGTTATGTAATTATTTGCTTAAATTGTTTTTGGTAATTGTTTATTTAATTATTTTTATTTAATTGTTTAATCGTTGTTATTTAATGAAAATTTAAATTTAATAGAATTTAGTTTTTCTGACTTATACGTGAATTTAGGGTTGCAATTCACATGGGTGGCTGACATAGGTATATATATTATAGGTTGGTTTATGGGCCAATAAGGATTAGGATTAGGGCTCTGTCTCTACACCTACAGGGAATAAGGATTTATTTTACGTCCCTATATATATAGAACAGTGTGTGGATTTAGGGTTTTGAGTATACGAGAGCTCTGTTTACGTCTCAAGTTTACAGAGTGAAAACAGAGAAGGGTTTTGTGAGATCAGAGCATTGTAGGGTCTGTCAAGGGAGGAATAGAGAGGACCAAGGAGGTGTGGTGGTGGACTAACTAGAAGCAGAGAAGGCTTGACAGTGGTTTGTATTGCCGGAACAAGCAAAGTTTAAACAGGTAAGTTCTTTTCCTTCTTTTTCCCTTTGCTTGTGTTCTGTGCACCTATGTGGCCTCTAGGATTTAATTAAGAATTAACTGAGTTTCTTATGTATATTTGATGGTATATCGATGCTCTGTATGTGTGAAAATTTATTCTGTTACAGTTTGTGCGTGTCTGTGATTTATTTGTTTCTTGAAGCATGAAAAATCTGATGAATCTGTAGCCTTTGTTTTTGTATTTAATTGCTATAAACACATCTTAGGAATGATACTGGACTTAGATAGAACTCTTAGGATTAGTTTAAAACCAACTGGACAGGTTGTGAATGATCGAAAACACTCAGAAAGTTGTAGGAGCAACAGAGGTTGAAGGAGGCTCGAGGAGGAGGAGAGAGCCGGCTCTGGAATGCAAAGAGCCGGCTCCCCCATCAAAGAGCCGGCTCTAGGAGAGGTAGAGCCGGCTCTACCCTCCTAGGAGGCGGCTCCAGGTGTATTTAGAGCCTGCTCCAAAATCTGGAGAAGGCTCTTTCTCACGTATAGTTTTAGAACTTGTTTTTTTTTGATAAATTTTGAGACTGTAGGAATTGGGGACTGTTTGGCCTGAGTTTGGGACTTCACTGTATGACTAAAAAGTTAATCCTATGTATTATTAAGACCTTTAAAGGACTAAAATCTTATGTTTAATCAATGGGACAAACGGTATAAAAATTACTAATTTTTCTATACAGCTAACGGAGGAAAGATGGATTAATTGCCTAACTAAATTTTGGCCTTGTAATGGGATGTAGGATGGTTATAAAAACCTACTTAGAATGCATGATAGGGTCCTCTATATATTTATTTTTGATCTGTACATGCTTTGGGATCTAAATTGTTGAAACAGTAAACTTTTCTACTATTACATAGATTACTGTTGATTTTCAATTGCTAGTATAACAAAACCATTTATGAAATTATTTGGATACTAGTTGGGACTGTAAATTACTCAGTTATGATTTATATGTTGTAATTTGCATGGATATGGAGGATTGTATGCACCGGTATGGGATGGTGGCATACTGGGGACGGTTTAGCTCAAAACGCTAAGACCTAACCTATCGGATGGAAAGTATGGATTGTAAAATATTGAATCCATTAATGTGTTGAGTTGAATCAACTGACTAGGTTGAATGACTCCCTGGATTAATTGGTTATGGTTAAGTCACTTCAACTGAATAAGTTGAGTGTTTATCTAGACGGTATTTTGTATGTCTCCTCATTGAATAAGTGAATGACATACTATGGTTTCGGAAGGACTTTAGATATATGATTATGATACCACGATATGAGCGTGAGTCTCAGAGTCATTGGTTAGGGTGCGTAGATGCAGTGGATGCGTAGCTGGATTTAGTAGGTAGGTGTACCCTGTTAGGTCTAGGTACTCATGCCCACCTTTGGGTGCGTTTTCACATGTTGCCTTCTATTCAGGTTGAGACCTCTACTATAGTCCAATTAATGTCCTTAGTGTGAATATATATGTATATTTATGGATTACGTAGTTATGTTGAGGGTATCTAGGGTGTATCTGCGTATCGGGCACTGTATGGATTACAGTTGGATTAAGACTTGCATGTGGGCTTGACCAACTTCTTTATTATTCTTTTCAGGTAACGGACGGTTCTAGTCTCAAGCTTGATCGTGCTAAGCAGGGACTCTTATTCATTCTACCGACGATGTAGGATTTCACTTCCTGATTTGGTTTTAGAATATCTTTACTTTCAGTTTTTCAGTTTCAGTTGGAGTTTTATTTCGGGGTCCACTAGTTGGATTCCCAAGTTGTAACCTTAGAGGTTTTTGAGCTGGATTTTTGAATCTTTATTATTTTTTGGATTTTATTTTAGTTTCTATCAGCTTAAACTTCATTTCTTATTTCGGTTTGTATTCTGTGTTCATTATAAAATATTAATTGTCAGATATTCCCTCGGGTTTGGGCCTGGGCCTGATCAACCCGTGTCTCGGATCCGAGGGGTATCACAGTTAGTATCAGAGCACTCCAGGTTCAAGTGTCTCTAGGACGTTTCGTATTAAGACTTCCGCGTAGCATTTTCTCTTGATTAGAGCTTAAGTTTAGGATTCATTGTATTCCTTTATGATTCGTTTAAACTCGTACTGATATCTGTCTTTCTTTGTTAACAGCATGGTTAACGCTAGAAGCGGATAGATAAACAGTTGACAAAGGAGAATGGCTCGTAGGCAACAGGAACGCCTGCGGCGTCAGAGAGAGCAGCATTTGCCAGAGTTTCAGGATGATGGTCAGTTCCATGAAGAGCAGAAGGATGTTTAGCAGACTCGGGATCAGGGAGGAGATCCAGAGTTTACTCCTCACATCAATGACCTCATTGCTCGGGCTATAGAAGCCGTGGTAATAGCTGCACTTCGGAATTGGCCTCAGGTACAGCCGGCACCGCTACCAGCACCGGTTGTTCAGACTGATACTTGGGAGAAGGCAAGGAGTTCTTTCATAAAGGGGAGCCCACCTAAGTTCACAGGCTCTACCGATGCGAGAGCAGCTCACCAGTGGAAATAGGACATCGAGCGACATCTTCGCTTGGTTCAATGCACGGAGGTTCAGAAGTAGATGCTTGCTACATTCAAGCTAGTTGGGGATGCATTATAGTGGTGGGAGTCAATTACCACCGCAGAGGAGAGGATGTCATTGACTTACGATCAGTTCAGTGCACGCTTTGATAAAAAGTACTTTCCTTATGTAGTCAGGGCAGCTATGAAGACCGAGTTTCTAAATCTGCAGTAGGGGAATATGACAGTGGCGGAGTATGAGCAGCAGTTCACACGCTTGTCTCTCTTTGCACCGGAGGAGGTGGATACAGAAGAGAAGAAGCGCAACAGTTTTGTCAAGGGACTGATGTGGTCTATCAAGAGAGCTATTACAGGTAGTCCAGCCTATACTACCTATGCTCAGGTGGTAGACACTGCTCTACAGTAGTATCAGTTGACTGTGGATATCAGACAGGCCAAGGGTAAGAAGCGGGGTAACAGAGACTCTGTTAATCAGTCAGCTGAGAAAGGGAATGGGAACAGTCACCGACAGAATGACAAGGGCAAGTTCCAGGGATAACAGCTTTGGAAGAAGCATAAGGGTGGATTAGATGCTCCCAGGGATGTGGCACCTGTTCAGCGACAGCATAATAGGGGACCACAGGTAGGACAGGGTCAGCCACAAGCTAACCGACAGAGGAGGCCATTCGATACTTTCTAGGGTAGTTGTTACACTTGTGGAGAGTAAGGTCACACTTCCAGGCAGTGTACTACAGTTAGACAGGGACAGGGACAGAGACAGGAGCAGGGACAGCATGTGCAGCAGGGGAAGAGAGCGCCAGTGCCTCTACCAGCTCCACAGGTTCCTCGGATTCAGGGACAGACTTATCTGGCATTACCGGCACCGCCGCAACCTCAGGGACAGGCACCGCAGCAGTTACATTATGACAGGGTGTACAACCCTAAGCTACAGGATATGCAGGCACCTCAGACTGTTGAGGGTAAGTTTCTTATGCATGGTTTTCATGGACGTGTTTTATTTGATACGGGTACTACACATTCATTTGTAGCTAGGACTTTTGTTGTTTTATCTGGAATAAGGACGAGGGTATGCACTAGACCACAGGGTATTTCTACACCATTGGGTGATACAGCTATTATACATGAGAGTGATGGGCCTGTGATACTAGATATTGGCAGACTCAGATTTCTAGCCAATCTATTGGTCCTGAACATGCACACTTATGATGTGATACTTGGGATGGATTGGTTTTCTCACTACCATGCCCAAGTTAATTGTTTTGATAGGTTTATTGTGTTTACTATACCTGATCAGGACATGTATATCATTGCCATGCCGCGTTCTAGCGGAGTCATTAGCACCTATTTGTTCCATGTGGAGGAGGAAACGGAAGAGGGGACTACTGTATCGTTGGATAACATACCGATTGTACAGGATTTCCCGGATGTATTTCAGGAGATTCCAGGGTTGCCACCTAGTCGTGAGATCGATTTTGTGATAGATTTAGCTCCAGGACTTTTCTCCATGGTTTACTTTGGATGTTCTTTGAGTAGTTTCATTTTAGTTTGGATTTTTATTAGGGGTCCACTAGATATGGATTCCCGAGTTGTTTAAACTACTGAAGGTTTTGGATTACTGGATTTAAGTATTTATTTTTTTAAAAAGAATTTTATTTTAGTTTCTTCTAGCATATAATATTTATTCTCAATTCATTTTGTCATCTGTGTTCGCTTTTAAAATATTAATTGTTTGATATTCCCTCGGGTTTGGGCCTGGGCCTGATCAACCTGTGTCTCGGATCCGAGAAGTATCATAGACAGTCACTTTAGGCTTATCCTAGTGATAATCTTGAACCGGTTCAACTCCCAATGAACCAGTTCAAGATTTCCAGTCTTGAAACCTCAGCAAAATGTGAAACAAAATGTTTTAAATTGTTTTCAGAAGAATATTTTAACACATCGGTGATAACTACTAGCAACAAAACAAACTAAAAACCTAAAATCAAAATCTTTTTGAATTTTTTTCAAATTTTTCAAATTTTTTTTTTTTATAATAAAAATAAGAGGAAAAAGAAAAAAAAAATCACCAATTATTAAAATCATTCAGTCAACACACGATTCAAAACCCTTTCAAAGAATTTTAAAATTATCTTAGAGAACAAATATTTGACTCCACAGACTTTTCAAATAATTTCGAATCTCAAAAAGTAATCACAACATGAAATCAAACTTGTAAATTTTATTGAAAAATTTAGAAATTAATCTAGCAAGTTCGTGTGTGTGTGTGAAATTTGATCTAATCCATCTTTAGTTGAATTTCAACAGATCATTGTCTAAACCCTATTGATCGATAAGCATCAAGATAAAATTATTTTGAACAATTTTTTTTAAGGTGGCTTTCACTCTAAAAGTGGTCATCAATTCCCCAATTCAACTTATCTCCACTTTTCGCTTCAATTCATAGTTTAATGCGAGCTTTCGATCAAATCTCAATAGGTAGTTTTTTCCTTTTCAACTTATTCAGCACTTTTTCTTATGTTCTTTTCAAGCTGAATATATTTTTTTTCAATCTTTTCTTTTGTTTTTAGCTCATATTTTTTAAACAATAACCTTTATAACTTTTGTGAACAATAAACCCTAGTCAACAGATCAAAGGATTTCCAACCAAATTTGTTAAAGATGGACTAGTGCACAAAAGTCTATGAACTTAAAAAATTCAAATCTAAAAATCTCCTAAACAATGAAAATCATCTTTCACTGTATAGATTACAGACCAAAAATCTATTTTTATTCAAATTATCATGTGTCTCAATTTGCATTCAAAGATAGATCATAAATCCTTCAAAAGAATTTTCACATGCATATCAAGAAGATTATGATCAGAAAAACAAACCCTAACCAAACCCTAACAAATGATCCAATGGTCACAAAATTTTCTTTTAAACAAAAGTCATGATCACTGAATTATATAGGACTCAATTTAAAGGTGAAATCCTCTTGGAAACTTGTTCCATGGACTCAACAGGCACATAATTGATCAAATCAGGCTTTTTGATCCACACAATTCTCACTCTTACTTCCTAAAATTCTTTGTCTTTCTTTACCTCTTTCTTAGGCAAAATTTTAGTTCTAGAAACCTTAGGTGTAAATTTCTTTTTCCCTTTAGAATGCACCTTGTTCTTAGTATAAGAAGATTAAGAATCAATCTTAAAAAAATCTTTCTTTTTCCTGTGAAGGCATGAGTTATACTTATGTCCATTTTTTTCATAAAAAGTGCAATGCAACAATTTAGGCACATAAGACATAGCAGAATGTGATGTATCAAACAAAATGAAATAAGAAATAAATAAAAGTTGGAAGAATTCTAAAAATAAAATCCTTTAAAATTAAATACT
Organism: Cornus florida; assembly: GCF_030987335.1. Classification (NCBI taxonomy): domain Eukaryota; kingdom Viridiplantae; phylum Streptophyta; class Magnoliopsida; order Cornales; family Cornaceae; genus Cornus; species Cornus florida. The sequence continues at coordinate 71,936,305 of NW_026775576.1, read as the reverse complement.
TAAAATTCTAAAACTTCCAATAGTTAAACAACTCGGGAATCCATCCATGGGACCCCTAATACTAAAATCCAAACTGAAGGATAAATACTTAAAAAAAACATCCGAAATGAAACCATAAAGAGAAGTCCTACGTCGTCGGAAGAGTGAGTAGTAGTCTCGGCTTAGTACGATCAGGTCTAAGTCTGAAACTGACGAGTACCTGAAAAATAGAAGTGGGTCAGGCCCACGAACAAGTTCTATCCTACTACAATTTAAGCAGAGACTCGATACGCATATACATTCTAACCAACTCAATAATAGCTATATAATCCGTATATATATATATATATATATATGGGACTCTCACTGGACTATGATGAGGGTCTCAACCTGAGTAGAAGGCAACATGCAAAACGCACCTGAGTGGGCATGACTACCTAAACCTAACAGGGTATACCTCAACCAACATAGCCAGCTACGCATCCTACTGCATATACGCTCCCTAACCGTCGACTCTGAGACTCAAGCTCATATCGCGGTACCATAAAAATATAGTTAAAGTCCTATCCTATTTATCCATAAAAAATCCAGTTAGTCATTCAGCTTGTGCAACTTCTTTGACTCAACATAAATAACAAGTAATCCAGTTAGTCATTCAGCTTGTGCAGCTTCTTTGACTTAAGTATAAGTAGGATTTATTTTATAATCCATTCCCTTATTCCGTGTAGGTAGGATTTAGTATTTTGAACTAATCCAAACCTAGACATGCCACCGTCCCATACCGGTGCATGTAATCCAACATCCAGCAGTTGATAAAACAAGTAATAAATGTAGTTATCAACTATTTCATATATCCAATAATTGATCATACATATCATACATATAAACGTCAATTTAACTCCAAGATAGCATAACAGAATATACAAATTCATATGCTTACTTTTATACCAAATCAACACTAACTGAAACAAGTCGTTAAATTCTATATGTCAGTTAATCCGTAGCTAGCAGTAGTCAAAGTTGAAGCATGCTTGTTCCTACCACTGTTCCATGATTAAAATGGTGTAACCATCCATAGTAATTTGCTAAATTAATTTTAAGCAATTAAACTCTTCATCTCCTATGACAGTATCCAGATTTTCATATACCGACTTATATTCTATTTCACACTGAACAATGGTGTTTAGTACACATTAATCAACTCTTAGAAGTTTTAATATGGAGTTAGACCATCTCAAAACACCTCAATACAGCTCCTACCAGAACTTAAAAATCCCAAAATCTGAGCACCACAGCCCTAACAGTCGCCCAAAAACCCAGAAAACTGAAGAATTGAAGAGAGCTGCTCCAAACAAGTTGGAACCGGCTCCAAACAACTTGGAGCCGCCTCCAAAACCTTTAAAGTCGGCTCCATGATTCCATGGAGCCGCCTCCTTCCCCCTCTCCTCCTATCTGCTAGTTTCCTTCAACGGTGTCTTCTCCGGTGACGTCTAGTTTTATCAGTCCTCAACTTTAATGGTTTCAATTGATTAAAATTAAGCTTCCAATGCCCCAGATATTTTAAACCATTAATCTTAAACCCATTCTAATTAGAACAGAAAAATTCAAGAAAGAAGTAACACAAGCAAATACGAAACATGCAAACATATACAATTGCAAACGAACCTAAACATGTAAACCAGATTAACATTAATATTTTTCAGTGTGTTATAGACTAACTCAACTCTTTATATAGCAATTTACATGAAATATACAACCATTTTCGTGAATTACTTTATGAGTTACATAATGAAAACTAGTAAAATAAGTAGTACAACTCATGGCTATGTTCAGTTTAAACAACAAAGACATAAAAACCAGTTTACTTTTAATCCTTATACATTCCTGGAATTGCATTAGACATGCAAAGAACACGAGCCTAAGGAACAGAGTTAGGATTAGAACTTGCCTTACACCGACGTCTTCCTCAATTCTCCGGTGAAATCTCTATTTGCCCTTTCTGGTTTCTCTCTGCCTCTACAGTCATGATTAGGGTTTTAAAACCCTTGGCAGAACCTTATGCATATTTATAGGCCAAACTAATCCTAGGTTCAATTAACCCTAAACTGATTCAATTAACCCTAAACTGACCTACTCGGCCCATAGAACAACCTATGTGAGATATACGTCGGCTACATACATGAATTGTATTATAAAGCTATAACCATAACCTAACCTGATACAATTTAACCTTATATTTATTAATCAAATTTAATCCCATTAAAACCTTTAATTAAACCAATTTACACATTAAAAGGAAAATACTAAATTATTAAATTCAACCAAGTAAAAAAAAATCAATTTAACAATTAATTCAATTCAACAGTTAAATCACAAAATAAAATAAAAAACAATTAAATCAAAATTCACAATTACAATTAAGTCAATTAAATAACTAAAATCTAATTAATTAAAAATAACCAGTCAAATAAATACTTAAACAATTAAAAATGCCACACAAACAATAAATTAAATACCAGGACTGTCCTTTTGAAATTAGAGGTATTACAAAAAGCGACATAAGAAAAATCATTATTATCATCCTGAGGAGAATCACTATCACTTAAAGTAGACTTTTCAATCATAGAAACTTTTATTGCATTTCCTTTATTCCTATCATTTTGTTCTTTCCTAAGATTAGGACAAACATTTGATGCATGACCTTTGCCACCACAATTCCGGCAAGTAAATTCAGTTTCTTTTGATTCTTCTATTTTTTTCTCATCAAACCTAAACTTCGACGTCTTGTCAAAATTTTGAGGATTAGCCATGTTGTTATTCCTTCTCCTCTATTGCCTTTGCAAAATCTGATTAAATTGCCTTGATAAGAATGCAATATCATCATCAGAGTCATCATTCACAGAATTCTCAACTTGTGTATTTAAAGCAAGATTTTTCTCCTTCTGACTTAAATCAAAATTTTGCATCTCAAAATTTTTTAATGGACCTACCATCTCATCAACTCGACAAGTAGTCAAATCTCAATGTTCAGAGATGGTTTTAACCCTAATCTGGAATCTTTTAGGTAAAGACTTTAAGATTTTCTCACAGATTTTTTTATCACTAACTTTTTTCCCTAAGTGACGCAGTTCAGAAATTATTTCAAGAAGACTAGAATAAAAATCAGAAAAGGATTCATCTTCTTTCATTACAATGTTGCCAAATTTATGTGAGAGCAACTGAATCTTGGACAACTTCACTTTTGAAGTTCCTTCATGAGTAACCTGTAAAATATCCCAAGCTTCTTTAGCAGTTTTACAATCAGAAATTCTAGCATATTCAGATGGAATAACAGAATTAATAATTGAATATAAACCTTTGCCATTAGCATCATTACGCTCAGTTTCAATAGCAGTAAAAGCAAAAGTATCTTTTAACTCTTTGACTATTTTACCATCCACAGTTGTATCTACTGTTGGAGGTGTATAGCCAGACTCAACTATTGCCCAAGTTTTACCACCAGAATTTTGCAAATAGGCTCTTATCTTTGATTTCCAAAAATTATAATTATCTACTTCAAATAAAGGACCACGTTGATTAGAACTACCTTCTTTCAACGCATAAGACATGATTAACACAATTTTTTAAAACAACACTAAACTTTCCAACAAGGATCAATTCAATGTATAGAGATTGGCTCTGATACCAAATTGTGAGTTGTACGCAGCAGAATGTATATAGGAAAGTTTTAAGTTTTGAAAGACAGATCTGTGTCGTTACCAACTTTACTTATTTTAACAGATAAACAATTAATTGCATGTAATAAAATAAAGCAAAGTATAAAGTTAGAGATGACACTAGGATTTTAGCGAGGAAACCTCAGTTGATAAAATACGTCAACTGTAATGGGAAAAATCTCGTGGATTTATGCAGTCCAAAGTAAACCAATCCACTATGCTTGAAACAAAGTATACCGAACTTTGACTCTGCCTCATACCCTATCGTTTTACACTACACCAACCGCTGACGATCCTCTGGTTTTGTGACTCCCCGTCCAACAGCAACTTGATCTCAGGCTTACACTTGATATTTGTAGAAGAGTAGCAGGTAAATCAGACAGCACTCCATGAATGCTCCAATCCTTCCAAAGTGTGACTACGTTTACTTCTGTTCTTCAATCGTCTGAATGATGTAAAAGAAGATCTGCTTTGTCTGATCGATTTTAATACGACTGTATGATCACGATAAGGAATTGAACACTACAACTCTAACCTAACTAGGTGAATAAGTGTATCTTCTAGGAAGAAAACAAAAAAATCAACTTTGATTTTCTGAGAGAAATAAACTTCCTAAGGCTTTGAATAATATCTAAGTTATGATGTAAAAGCCGTGAATAAACCAATGTATATGACATGGTTTATATAGAGTATAGAATGACCTAATCCCTCTGAAAATAAGGTAAATTTCGTGCATAGTATTTGGTACAATTCTAGACCAACTTGGAAACAATTCAGAATAAGGAAACTGAAATTGTATTGCAAACAGGAGTTCTTGAACCAGTTCAAGGATGCTGAACCGGTTCAAGTTTGACAGTGTATCAAACTTGAACATCTTGAACCGGTTCAAGGACGCTGAACCGGTTCAAGGTTGGCAGACTTGAATATTTCGAATTCTCCAAGCCTTGGTTCATTCTAAGAAAATTGTAGACTAACATGGAAAGTGTAGAATGTCCAATCTTGTTTATATTCCTTCCTAATGTAGTGTCCTTATCCATTTCATCACAAACTCTTCAAGTATGATAAGTTTGAACTCCTTCCTAATTGTGGAATTCCTGTTAAACTTGATGACTTGTAGAACAAGTAATGTAAATTACAACTCAACTTGGACTCGTTATGTCTACGATAATTGCCAAAAATAAATAATATCTCAAGTTATCCCCTTCTCATTCTAATAGTCGTTTAAGATATATATTTTAAAAAAATTAAATAATTACCCTAATAATAAAAAGATCAGACCTTAGTGCCTCACGACTCTCCTTGTCTGGTCAAAAAAACCTTAGTATAGCCACATAAGACAACAAACCCAAACAAGTAGCAAGAGCATATTACAATACAAGACCCACACCAAAGCATAAATAAAATAGACCCACAAAATTATGAGTTTTTTTTTTTTTTTTTGTCATTTTCATAGATATCTGTGTAAGTATATACTATTGTATTATTATTAGGCTATGTAATCTAAACCACACAAAAATAAAATAAAATAAAATGGCGTATTAAGAGGAGCAATTTCAAAGTCAGAAATAAAATATGAAACACACTGCTTGGAAACGCAGTCACAAATTGTCTTGGCAATCGTTTGCAATGAATGGAGAGGATGACAAGTAGTAATTTACTGCTGATCCTGGAGCAAGAAAACTTATCCATGCATCTTATATTAGGTGAGTATCTGTTTGTTATAGACTTTGAAGAAGCAGAATTTGACTTTTCTCCAAAAATGGCATCGGATGACTTCGTGTCCAGAGCACCATTCCATTTTGGATTTGAATCAGAAGAAGTTTCAAGGATCTAAAATAGAAAATGGCTATATGACAAATTCATCGTCATCTGGTCACCGGAGTGCAAATGAGCAGCTTCCTGCAAGCATGACTTGCGTGAAGCTAGCAGACATGAATGAGGAGGAATGGGCCATGTTTGTAGAGAAGTTCGGAGGGCTGCTGTCCCCAGCATTCGCCAAGCGGAAGTCTGTGACCCTTGGCCAGAGGACGAGACAGAGGCTTGGGACTTCATGCCAGTTTTGAGAATTAGTTATTACTATACGTTGGTAGAATAAGACTGCAGGTTTGTGGGAGTGAAGGGTTCTTAGGGTAGGCTTGGTTTGTGGCTTTTCTCCTGGGTAGGTGTAGTTGGAAGTAATTGTAGGATTAAGTTCTGTGAATATTCTTAAAGGCTCCTGAGTGAAAGGGCCGACTAGAATTGGTTGTATTCTTTTCCTTTATCACTCCTTATGTACTTGTTTCATAAATAATTTGTAGAATGAAATTAATCTTTTAAAAAGAACTTTTATGTAAATATTGGACTCCTTGTTTCTTATCTTTGTGTTGAATTAGTTATTTTCATATTTTGTTGTATTAGCTTTGGGTCTCAGACAAGTAGTGTTCCATGTCTGTCTTTTCTCTACATTTATATATAGAGATGGAACAAAAGAAAGGATGTGGTGATGAAGAAGGTTTAAAATTACATTTGATTAAAGGGGGAGCTAGGGTATTATTGATGATAGTGACAATATGTGTGTATGTATATACGCGCTCGCATGCACATGTAGAGGAGGATCTGGAATTGTAATGCTGTTCATATATTTGCATGTGGGACTCATCTTCGGGGGAAAAAACTAGGTGTAACTATTCTTTGCTATCAACATTAATTCTTAGCTTATTGTCCATGTTAATTTGGAGGAAAAGAAAAGCAGGAAATATAATCTGGAACATTATTTTTTAGCATTCCTTTAATTTCCAGCATTTTCTCTGTAAATGAAGTGGGTGTGGATTATTTTGAAGCTTTAGAGATTGTATGAAAGTTCAAAGGAATGTCACAACTATATTTTCACATTGTGTGATGCACTTGTACGTCTGTTTCAGAACACCTGGCTTTCATCATTACCAATTTGTTATCTAATTACTTTTCTGTTCAGCCGTTTCTGGATTCCTGTTCTATCATTTCATTAGATTTGTCTCGATGTTTCATAGCAGTATGTCATGGTAGTTCAAACTCATTATTCAGGAGAAGGATTATAGAGAAACTTGGCCAATGCTGACATCCCAAGCAAAAAAGAACCCTCGCATGATAAGGTCCCACTGATAACTGGACTTGAACCAAATTCACAATTGGCCCCTCAACTCAATGGTTGATTCAATGCTAAATCTATCATTGATTTGCTTTCCTTCAGATTTCCAGTAGCTGTCTTGATATTTTTGGAAAGTTTTAAACTGATATATTATTGTCTTGTTCTTATGCAGTGACCTTCATATTTTTGGAAGGACAGAGTCAAGAAATCATTAATTGTTCCTTTGGAGGCAAGTGGTATGTGTGAACTTGATTTCCTCTTTCCTTTCCTTGATATATTCTAGAGTCTAGAGATGCAAAAATCCCTTTACACATATGGAACAAAGAACGTAGATAATACTAAATAGTTACAATTAATTCTAGGTCAAGAACTTAATTAGATAAAATAACTTCTTCCAGAACATGATGTTAAATTGTTGGTTGTCTGGTTCTCCCTGCCATGTTTGGAGAAGAATTTGTGTTTCTTCAGAAAAGTACAATTAGAGAATAGCCATAAGGTTTATGCAAATAATAGTATACACCCAAGTTAACCAACTCTATTACAGGAGAAAATCTTTAATACATAATTGGTGGTTGTAAATGAATCTCAGCATGAAAGTGAGAGAATAAACACACAGAAAAATGCAATACGGAGAAAATATAATGTAGCACAGCAAAAAATAAAAGTCAACATTTGTATGGTAAGTGACCAATGTCAGATTTTTGTCACTCAACCCCTGCCAAACCTATTTTCTCCTCCGCCTTTGGGGGCATGAAACATTGGAGAAAATGTTTAGGGGATTTTTGTTCTTAATTTTAAGTTATTAAGTCCTTTTTTCTTGCTCATCTAGTCAATACAGAACGTAAGAGGGTAGATTGGATACAGAACTTTTACCTTTGGGTCCTGACATGTAATGTTTATAAATATGTTACTTAGGATTTGGAAAAGAAAAATAAAAGCTTACCACATGTATTAGGCTTATTGGAGAGGTTTGCTTTCTCATGTCCAAATCAACATAAGGGGAATTAGACAACATAGAGTTCTATTCTTTCACACATGTTTTCCATAACTAAGCAGGCAGTGGCATACTTGATATCAATGCCCTGTGAATTATAACTTCAATATTTGATTTGAATTTGGTCTCTTTGTATTAAACCTTTACATATCAAAAAATTTGCATAGGGCTATGGTGGTGTGACACTGTGGTTGTGGGCTTCTTGTTTTACATTTCTTCTTAGTGGGGAGTATAATTTGTTGGAATAGTTCAATCTCCTTTAAATTGAGAGATTCACAATTGGTACTGGAATTGCCGGATTACATTATGCCAAAATTACAGGATCAGATCAATTTCATTCTTACTCATGTAATTCATGTCGTATAGATCAGTTAAAAAAAAAAAAAAAATTCATGTGTAGCTTCACAAATTAGAAAATTTCAAGTCAACTGATGTTTTAGAAAGCGGCAATATTGGAGATTGGACTTTAGTTTGCTGCGGAAATAATATTTGTGCATTGTATACAAATCCAAGTTGAAATGGCATAGATACGAACAAAGTACTTGGTAACATCCAAATATTTCCTCCACATATTTTGTTATCTACTTGTGTTCTCTCAAGATTTGGCACCTACAAGTCTTAGTAACGGTTACAACTTAGAAAAATGCAATGCAGAAGTGACCAGTTTGTTTGAGTGCCCTCAAAGGAGCAACAGTACATTGAAATCTTAATTTAGGCAGTAGTATTTAAAGCAAGCTTAATGTTTGAAAATTGATAAGCTCATTAGGGTTCCTCTCCTTAGCTAATTAGTCCAACTTCTTGACATGTAAAACTTTTCGTTAATAGAGGACACTGCATCAAATCTTTTAAGAAAATCGACTCTATAAATTTATCAACTTTTAATTCTCCACAGCATGGTTTCTGTGCCACCCATGTTAAAACTTTTTTCCATTGTCGAAAGCAGACTATTGAAAGAAACCTTCTCTTTTCGTAATGTTATCAGCAAGAATTTGTCAACAATTCTGTGCCAGGGGACTAGCCTCTGTTTTGGGACAATGCAGGTGATTTCTGAATGGGAGTCTCTTTGGGCTTGAATCGCTTGATGAACACATTTTTATGAGCCCCTCCCCTTTTGTCATGGAATTTAGGGATTTAATTATCTGAATTCGAACATAACAAGAACAATTAAATGTGTGAGAATATTGGCATTCTAAAATCAATATGTGTTTGGACCAGAAAGCTGTTGCTCTGTGGAGGAGTTAAGGCCACTCGGGTCCTTCCTGTGAACACTTAACTCTTAACCATGCTTGTCAAGCTTATAAGAGCAGTTAACTTCTGTAGGTGTCCATAAGTAGGAGTTCAAATTCAACACAAGGATAGCTTTGCAGATGAAGTCTCGGGGAATGCCACGTTGTCTTGGTTTGTAGGCTTGGCTTGCGAAAATTGATAATAATTAAATGCATATATTCAATAATCAACTTATGAATTTGACTGCTTGATGATGTTGCTTCTAATAAACAATTTCACAAAAAAATTTAATAAGTTAATATAAAGTTTAGGTTAGACATGTCTCCAAGGTCTTTCTGCTAGATTTACGCATTCATTAAACCGAAAACAATCTACAAGATGATCGATTGTCATTCCCGCAGCTTGCATGAATGAATTGATAATCACTGGCCCCACGAACCTGAATCCACGCCTCAATAAATCCTTGCTGATAGCCTCTGCTCTTGGAGTCCTCAGAGGAACATTTTTCGGGTATTTGTATCTGTTGATTGCCGGTTTGTAATTCACATATCCCCATATATAGTTACTGAAAGATCCAAATTCCTTCATAACCTACATTTATGTCAAAAATAAAAGTACAATGACCAATTTAATCTATGTTGGTGAAAATTCATCGTAAAACACTGCAAAGACTAATTAATTACTCAAAACTTGCCTCCACTATGCATTTGGCATTGTCTACTATGCAACTAACTCTGCTCTCTGCTAACATTAACGCTTTGTTGGAGGCTATTTCCGTGATCTCTTTCTCCTCCATTTTGGCGACAACGTTGAGATCAAATTCAGCAAAAGCTTCTCTGCATGTGTTACTCATTTGTTGTAATAATATAGCATTCATAAGGAAATAGTGTAACTCAGAATATTAGAAGTCTTCATAGAAGTTGAGGGTTGAAAGAAAAAGAAAACTATACCTCAATGGTTCTCTTCTTTTTAGAATCTCAGTCCAATTGAAATCCATCAACATACCAGACATGGCAAGCAGCTCAAACAATTGGCTGTTTGATGATTGGCCAGTTAAAGTTCATATCTCACGCGCGCTGTAATTAATCGATGAACTTGAATTGAAAGCCACAAATGACTTACTTGTCATCATAGGTTGGAACTCCCCAGCACTCATCATGGAATTGTATATAAACTTTATCTGCAAAAATTTCTAAATCAATCTCTATTTTCTCATTGAATTAAATTTTTCCGTGCAAACATGCATATATTATGTATATGTCTCTATGTGAAGTGATATGAGTTTCCCTTCTTAGTTCTAGATTTACTCTGATATGCTGAACCACTGGTATTACAGTGCCATTATTATGAAACTCGGCATTCTTAATAAAACATGCTGTTGCCCTATTGGACTCCTAACCACTAAGCAGTAGGAGAATCTTGGTTAGGTTACTATTTTCTTTTCTTCCTTTCTCTATATTTTTCTCACTTGCCAAGCAGGGAATAGATTTCACAACAGATATTTGAAGTAGGTGAGGCACTTGGAACAGTTGGTCATAAGTCACAAGCTCAAACACTTGATAAAATATGAGCATAAATATGAGCACTATAAGTTGAGTGTAGTATGATATTGCAGACATCAATGTGACATGTTAAAATTTTTACGAGTCTTTTAACATGCTAGAAATACTGAATTGTTTCAAGGGCTTTCGAGTTCTATAGCTTACCACTATTCTTTGTAATCCAGTTGCACCTCTTCAAGTCTTCACCACTCGAACATGTATCGTGCTGTTCAACATCCTTAGCCACCGTGACTTCTCTTCTTTCAGGTGGAGCAATCCGGAGCAGGGCCAATGTGATCTTCTGAGTCAGCGGAGGAGAAGAATCCGTGAGAGAAGAATCGTTCGAGTTCTGTGACAAAGACAGCGATAAGGAAGATAGGGACAGAGGTGAGTTGCTTTTCAAGAGCCTAGTTGGGTAAACTTGTTGGAAATAGTGGCCTAGTTACACACACAACACTATACTATTTGGAAGAGAATAGAAATGGAGGAAAATATTTCTTATTTCACTTGATGGAAAATGAGTACAATGCATGGGTTTATATAGGCTTCAAAACATAAATGTAAATGAAACTTAAAACCCCACTAACATATCATTTAGTAGGCAAAACTCCCACTAACCCACTAACATGACCATTTAGTAGGCAAAACTCCCACTAACCTAAACTTTATTTTATTTAGTGTTTTACATTTATGTGAGTTTTTTATTGGAGTTAGTGGGGGACATGAGAGTTACAACTAGTAAATGGTCATGTTAGTGGGTTAGTGGGAGTTTTGCCTACTAAATGGTCATGTTAGTGGGTTAGTGGGAGTTTTGCCTACTAAATGATATGTTAGTGGGGTTTTAAGTTTCATTTACATTTATGTTTTGAAGCCTATATAAACCCATGCATTGTACTCATTTTCCATCAAGTGAAATAAGAAATATTTTCCTCCATTTCTATTCTCTTCCAAATAGTATAGTGTTGTGTGTGTAACTAGGCCACTATTTCCAACAAAGTGGTATCAGAGCTAGTTTGTGAGAGAGAGAAGAAATGGCAAACAATTCGGTTCCATTTAACTTTCTTCAGTTGATTGGAGAAAAAGTTGTGGCAAGGCTTCTCTTTTTCTCTAGGACTTGTGTTCTTCTGCAGAGCATGTCTTCTGACATTTTCTTTAGACATGCTTGAGAGGAAAAGAGAATCCTTTGCCTTAAATTAGGTAGGAATTTATAAAGGTTGGTTTTTTCAAATGATGGGATGTCAAAAGAAGGAATAACATGAAATTTGGTTGGTGGAATGTGAATTTTATTATATAGAACACCACTTGCTCCTTAGTTTTTAAGCAAAAATGGATAGAGAAGTAGACTGGATTTGAAACTATTTTTTGAAAAGGATACTTTGGAATTTCTAGGTGTTTGAATCAGACTTCCCCAATCCCAAAATTCCCAATTGAAGAAAATGATCTGCACATAAGCTTAGATTACACAAAGATTCGAACTAGGTTGTATGTTAATGTGTTGCATGACATTGTTTAATGGACTTGCAGTGGTTAGGTGGGGATTTGATATTTACAAATGTGGTCAAGTGTTATTATTTATTTATTTATTATTATTATTTTTTTAAGATGAGGAATCTATCTAGACAAATAGAACAAATGAGTTATTTAAATAAAATTAGACTATGCAGATTTAGGCAAATATTCTCCTCTCTCTCTTTTCATAGATTAATTTTGAATGATGTCTAGCATGACCCCATTGTATTTGTCATGCTACTTTTGAACAAAATAGATTATGCAGATTAGGGCAAATGTTGGTGAGGTGCTCATATCTCCTCCATCTTTTTATATAGATTAATTTTGAATGATGTCTAAGCATGACACCATAATATTTGTTATACTACTTTTGAATTAATAATCATCCATTGGGGCAAATAACAATTATTTGATTTTATCGTCATTTGATTGATATAACGGTTTAATGTTTGGCCTCACAATGTAGGTCTAGTTATGAAAGCAATCTCTTTGTACAAAAATAATGTCAAAAATTAAGCTCGTCTTCGGTCCAGCCTATTAACATGCTCCTAAAAGTAATGTAAAAAATTAGCGGTGAATTGAACATCATCGATAGTTGTATATTTGAGATATTAGTCAAATATTTGTTCTTCCTCTAAATTTTTAGGAATAATGATTGAGCATTCTTACTTTAATATTGTTTTTGTCTTGGTCATGTTATTATAGTTGGGGGTGAAGTGAATTGGTCACTCTTTGCACTCTTTTTAGTTGCACTGTTTGCCTCAATGGGTCCTTCATACTTGTGTCATACTCGCGCGCAAAAGTAGGGAAACAAACCCCTTGCCAGCACAGAAAGAGATACCATATCCATATATATATATATATATATATGGATAGGGTAATTTATTACCATTTTCATGGGCTGCTACAATTTGAATTCATTGGCTGCAAAGGTGAAAGTGTTGAAGCCAAATATAAGCTGAGGATGGGGCAATGGTACCTAAAATTAGGTCCATTGTAAATGTAGCATAGTAAATTACTACTTTCTCTATTCATTATTTTGGGTTTTTTTTTTTTTTAAAAAAAAAAAATTATTTATTTATTATTATATTTTTCTGACAAACAAAAACACAAGGGAGAAACACTTATTTGGAATTGAAATGAGGCAAATTGAGGTGTGCAGAGGTCTATTTGAGCTTGACTCAGAAGATTGTTCGTGTTTGGCTAGAATTCAAGTTAAGTTCTTTGTAAGAATATAGACTTGATTTGAATTTAGTTCTCATATAAGTCATTGCGGATTCGTTTTTTTGTATTGTTGACTTGACTTGTTTAATAAACGAGTGATGCTTTAATATGATTGATAAAAATTTTAAAAGGTGTCAATCAATTCTAAGTTGAGCAAGCTCATACTTGTCAAGTACTCCCTCTGTCTTACAATAAGTTACATTTCTCAAAAACGACATTTAAAATAGGACATAGGGAGTATTAATCATCATTAAGTAAAGATTTGACAGTAGAAAGGAAGTACCAAAAAAACAATATAGTAGCTAAAACTAAGGAGAATTTTTATGACATTTATTCACTGCAGGAAACAAAATTTATGTTACATATTTAGTTACAATTTTAAAAATTTTCATTTTTAATATCTCAAATTCACTTCTCACTTAAGGGGAACATCATTTTGAAATTAAATTAGACTTGGCAATTTATTCTCAAATATTATTTTATTACGTTTAAAATCTCCATTGCAACTAAATCAACAATAATGAGTTTTCATTTTTTCTTTTTCGGTAAAAAGGGCAAGTATATTGATTGAAATGAACTGTACAAACAAGGGCAAAAGCTCAACAACAGAAAAACAGGCAAAAGGAGTTTTCAATTTTAGCAAATAGCCCTTAACATTTCACCAAGCTTTGAAACATCTTCCTCATTTCTGGTGGTTTCTTATAGTTGTTATTGGTTCTTTATTTTATTTATTTTTGTTATTATCATTATTATTGTTTTTATTTATTGTTGACGATGTCATGGTGCTATCGGGCCTTTTAGAATACACAACAACGCATCACCGGACACATGCAATCTATTCGTCTCTCATACATTAGGATATTATTAGAAAATACTTCGAAATGATTCCAAGAGCTCGAAGCTCCCGACCTCCTAGGTGTTGCCTTGTCAATGGACTATCTCTAAGTTACATGATGGACTCCTGCCCTGGCCCAGGCCTAGGTTTAGGTCCAGGTTCGGGTCCAGACAGTTGACCAACCTGCAAAGTCAATACGACGGCGTTTCGTAGTATGTGCCCCCAATTAATATCTCTTCACAAAATTGCTGGAAACTAACAGTTCTCTTAAAAATCCTACATTTCATATCTCTAAAACCATAAACCCCCTCTCTCTTTCTATATATATATATATATATATACTAGAAATGTGTACGTTCGTAAAATTTATTTTATATCAAAATTATAAATTATTTTTTTTTAATTCAAAATTTGTCTTTTTGGATAAACAACTTCAAAATTCAATGGAAATATATATATATAATTGTAAACAATAATTGATTAATAGGTGAACTCAGAAAATGCAAGCAGTTCATTTAGGGGAGGAAAAACAAAAAAAACACTATAAAAAAAAAATGGTGCCATCTAATCAACAAATAACTTTGTGATCGTTTGGACTTATATGGAAAATAGATTTTGATAGGGAAAAATAATTCTAACATATCTTGACCTAATGACAGAGGTAATTAAGTTTTGACTAGCCACCAGACTTCTTCAACTTTCAAACGATAATATTTCGTTATCAAGGATAATCATTTCTATTGGATGAGAATGATGACAAATTGTATCAAGGATAATATTTGTCATGGGGTAAGTTCAAATTTTATCAAGGATAAGATTTCTACGAGATAAACTCCATGGGCTAAGGACGATGAAATTCCCTTATCAAGAATAAGGGAAGTGACTATAAATACGAAGACGACTCGGGAATAAGGTACACACAAAAAGATCTCCTACTGGAAATTACGATAAAAAATTATTTTTCTCCTACTAACTTGATCGTCGGAGGGTCAACGGCCGGCACCACACCGGTGTTTGACTTTATCGTCTTAGTTTTGCAGGAAACGGTGTCGTACCAAGTCGCGGCGAATTTGAGCCTCAACAGCTGGCGCCGTCTGTGGGAACGACAATTCCCTTATATTAATACTCAGTTGGGTAGAAACGTTTGCGATCCGGTATGGTCACCGAAGGAATATCGTTACAGGGATCTGGTCAAAGGGAAGAGTCGGGTGAAAACCTAGACATCCCAAATGACCAGGAGTGGCTTGCAGCGTTGGAACAACAGGTCCAAACTCTGAATCAGGGTATGGACCAATTGATCCAGCAAAATGCAGCAATCCTGCAACACCTTGTTCCACCGGTTCAACAGAACTTGCCACGACAAGATCTCTCGAATCCGAATAGAGGTAATGGGAATGATGAAGGGCAGGATAATCATCCTCCTCGACATGAGACCGAAGTGGAACAAAGCCAGGTAGGGAACCGACTTAGAGAAGTGATCCACCCATCTCTTCCACAGAGTTCCCGACCTCATGAAAACACAACTGTCGTTGAAAAGACAGAGGAGATTTCCCACGTTGACCCAAAGATACAAGATCTCAAGGCAAAGATGAAGAATGTGATACAGGCCACAAAGGGAAAGGTATTGCAGCCATAGATAGTTTGGTACAGAAGACTAACTTGCCGTTCAGCCCCTCGGTTATGAAATACCCCTTGCCGAGCAAATTTAGAATGCCCTCAATTGAGAGTTTCGACGAAACTAAAGATCCCATCGACCACTTGGAGACTTTTCAAGCACTAATTCATTTACACGCGATACCAGATGAGATCATGTGCAGGGCTTTCCTAACAACTCTCAAAGGATCAACACGAGTGTGGTTTAATAAGCTGAAGCCAGGGACCATCGAAACCTTTGAAGAATTGAGTAAGCGTTTCATGGGACACTTCATTGCTGGCCAGAAGCATAAAAGGCTTGCTACCTACCTTCTTACTGTAAAGCAGCAGAAAGGAGAGTCACTGCGAGACTACATTGGTCGTTTCAATACGGAAATGTTGCAGGTGGAGGAAGCGGATGACAAGGTGGCTTTAGCCGCCTTTATGGGGGGACTCCAAACCTCGAGATTTCTCTTCTCTTTATCAGAAGAACCCCCTACCAGCATGGCCGAGTTACTGGTTCGAGCTAAAAAACATATGAATGCTGAAGATGCAATGATGGTAAGAAAGGGGAAAGAAGGGGATGATAAAAAGGCAGACAAGAAAAGGCCGGCTCTAATAACCAAAGATGAAAAGGAAACCAAGTATAAGAAACCTATGATCAACCAGAATGAAAGGGCATCTCGCTATAAGAGCGCGGAGAGATATACAAATTACACTCCTTTAAATATGCCAATAGATCAAGTTTTTCTACAGATCCAGGATGAACCATATCTGAAGTGGCCACCAAAATTGAAGTCAAACCCGGCGAGGAGACTTCGTGATAAGTACTGTAGGTTCCATAAAGACCATGGGCACGCCACAGAGGATTGCTTCGACCTCAAGGATCAGATTGAGACTTTGATCCGAAGGGGCACATGCGAAAATTTGTTATGGGGAATGACAGAACCGACGTTAATCTACCAAGAGCAAGCCGAGATAACCACCTCCCTGATCAACAACCAATGGGAGAAATTAGGGTCATAGCGGGGGGATGTGCAGGTGGTGGAGAATCAAGTTCAGCCTGTAAGGCCTATGCCAGGAGAATGCGAAACTCATCTGAAGTTTGCGAAGTTGGAATACAGAATCCACATCGAAAAATGCCACGTTTAGGTGATCCTATTATCACATTCTCAGATGAAGATATTAAGGACGTGTAACAACCCCATGACGACCCTCTCATTGTTACTATGATGATCGCTAATTATACTACTCGACGGATCTTGGTGGATAATGGAAGTTCGGCTGATATCAATTTTCTTGATGCATTCAGCAAAAGAATATTGGTAAGGAGAAACTCAGACCTACTAGATCACCATTGGTGGGATTCACGAGAGATAAGGTCTACCCTCTAGGAGCGGTCCTTCTTCCTGTCACTACAGGAACCAGCCCTAAACAAGTTACTGTTATGGTAAACTTCCTGGTGGTGGATTGCCTATCTGCTTACAATGTTATCCTAGGAAGAACTACCTTAAACTCGATGAGGGCAATCACTTCGACTTATCACCTCTTGATGCGTTTCCTTACAGAGTAGGGCGTAGGTGAACTAAAAGGAGATCAGACCACTGCCAGAGAATGCTATGTTGCTTCTCTGAGAGAAAAGAAGCAGCAAGAGGCTTTGGTTGTCGAAGAAATTGAAGAACAGGAGCGAGATTGAGCCAAGTCAATTGAGGACCTGGTAGAGATATGCTTAAATGACAATGACGTAACAAAAAAGGTGAAGATAGGGTCTCTACTCCCCTTAGACTTCATGAATACTCTTGTACAGTTCCTCAGACATAATCAAGATGTGTTCGCATGGTCACATGAAGACATGCCTGGTATTGATCCAGCTACGATCGAGCATCGATTAAACACAGATCCCACAGTCAAACCTATCAGGCAGAAACGAAGAACATTTGCCGCGGAGAGGAATATGGCTATATCAGAAGAGGTGAACAAGCTTCTGAAAGTTGATTTCATCCAAGAGGTCAATTATCCCGACTGGTTGGCCAATGTTGTTTTGGTAAAAAAGGCCAATGGAAAATGGAGGTTGTGCGTAGACTTTACCGATTTAAATAAGGCGTGCCCCAAAAATAGCTTCCCTCTGCCAAGAATCGACATGTTAGTAGAAGGAACGGTTGACCTTGAGTTGCTCAGTTTCATGAATGCATATTCGGGATATAACCAAATCTTAATACATCCACCAGATAGAGAAAAGACCTCTTTTGTCACGGATAGAGGTTTGTATTGCTATAAGGTGATGCCTTTTGGGCTTAAAAATGCTTGTGCAACATACCAGCGGCTAGTCAACTTGATGTTCAAGAATCAAATCGGAAGGAATATGGAGGTATATGTGGATGACATGCTGGTAAAAAGCTTGAAAGCTCAAGACCACCTAGCTGATCTACAGGAGACATTCCAAGTCCTTAGGAAACACTTAATGAAACTCAACCCAGACAAATGTGCCTTTGGTGTCTCCTCAGGGAAATTCCTTGGTTACATGGTAAGCAGGAGAGGGATAGAGGCCAACCCCGAGAAAATCCAAGCAATTCTCAACATGCGGTCTCCAGCATAGACTAAGGAACTTCAAAGATTGACAGGAAGAATCGTCGCTCTGAACAGGTTGATTTCCAAGGCAACGGATAGATGCTTGCTTTTTTTTTTTCGTGTGCTCAGGAAAGCTTTTTCATGGACACCTGAGTGTGAGCAAGCTTTTACAGAATTAAAGGAGTATCTCACTTCACCACCGTTACTATCACGGGCAATGCAAGGAGAGCAGTTATATTTGTACTTGGCGGTTTCTCCATTGGCAGTAAGTTCAGCCTTAGTCCGCGAAAAGGATGGAATCCAGAAGCCAGTATATTATACTAGCCGTGCATTCAGAGGGGCAGAAGAGAGGTACCCAAGGATAGAAAAGTTGGCCCTTGCCCTAGTTGTCTCTGCAAGGAAACTCAGGCTTTACTTCCAAGCACATACCATAATAGTATTGACAGACCAGCCACTTAGGTAAGTCCTCTGCAAACCTGATACTTCGGGGTGACTCATGAAGTGGTCAGTAGAACTTGGAGAGTTTAATATCCAATACAAACCCAGAACGGCCTTAAAAGCTCAGGTACTGGCAGATTTTATAGTAGAATTCACACCAGAAGATAGGTACGAGCACGGCGTAGATGAACAAGAAGAAACTGAATCTACT
Source organism: Cornus florida (assembly GCF_030987335.1). Taxonomy (NCBI): domain Eukaryota; kingdom Viridiplantae; phylum Streptophyta; class Magnoliopsida; order Cornales; family Cornaceae; genus Cornus; species Cornus florida. The sequence continues at coordinate 71,917,325 of NW_026775576.1, read as the reverse complement.
TGGACATTGTATGTGGATGGATCGGTCAACGGCCGTGCAAGTGAGGCGGGGCTAGTACTTATTTCCCCAGAGGGCGAATGCATCAAATACGCCCTCAGGTTTGGGTTTAGAGTAACCAACAATGAGGCTGAATATGAAGCCCTCCTGGTAGGCCTCAAGATGGCTAAAACCCTAGAAGTTGAGCGACTAATAGCGTATACTAATTCTCAACTAATAACTGGACAAGTCTAGGGGGAATATGAAGCAAAGGATGAGAAGATGAAGACCTATCTGCATAAGATAGAAGATATCAAAGGCTTCTTTAAGAAGTTTTCCATTCATCAGATTCCCCGAGAAGATAATGGTCAAGCAGACGCCTTAGCCCGACTAACAACCGCAGCAGAGGAGGATAAAGTTATACCTGTGAAACATTTGGCTGAGCCTAGCATAGTTTGGGATTGGCCATAGAAAATACACCAGGTGATCCGAGGTATGGAATGGGCAGAACCCATTATCAGGTACATAGAGAACGAAGAGCTACCACAGGATCGCATGGAAGCACGAAAGATCAGGATGCGTGCGGCAAAATATTGCCTCATTGAAGGGGTTCTCTACAAGAAGGGATTTTCTCTACCCTACTTGTGTTGTGTCTCCATAGATGAGGCAAATTACATTCTAAAGGATATACATGAAGGCCTTCGTGGAAACCATGCTGGGGGCAGATCACTAGCGCATAAAGCTATCCGACAAGGATACTTTTGGCCTACTATGAGGAAATATGCGCTTGAGTTTGTGAAGAAATGTGGCAAGTGCCAGAGATTCACCAATGTCCCAAAACGACCAGTAGAAGAGTTAACCCCTCTTACAGGGCCGTAGCCTTTTGCCCAGTAGGGGACGGACCTCATCGGCCCCTTACCCTAAGGGAAGGGACAAACTAAATACGCAATTGTGGCTATTGATTATTTCACTAAATGGGTGGAGGCTGAGCCGTTAGCTCATATTGGAGCGAATGAAGTAAAAAAGTTTTTCTGGAAGACAAGAATCTGCAGGTTCGGAGTACCAAGGGTAATTGTGACCGATAATGGGAAGCAGTTTGAAAGTGAGCAGTTCCTTGATTTTTGTAATGAACTTGGGGTCAAAGTTCATTTCTCTTCTCCTACCTATCCCCAAGCCAATGGGCAAGTTGAGGTCACGAATAAGACAATACTAAAGATGATCAAGACACGTCTAAAAAAGGCCAAGTGCTTGTGGCCTGAACAACTAACCGGAGTTTTATGGGCCTATCGCACTACCGTAAAAACCCCCACTAGGGAGACCCCTTTTGGGTTAGCTTTTGGAAATGAAGCTGTGATCCCGGTAGAAACAAAGGTTGCTACCTTCAGAACCAAGTATTTTGAACCTCAACAGAACGAGATGGAACAACGGTTAAACTTGGACTTGATAGAAGAAAAAAAAGAGCAGACCCAAATCAAGGTTGCAACTTACCAACGGATGGTATCCAAGTACTATAACGCCCGGGTCAAGCTAAGGAGGTTCGAGCCAGGGGACCTGGTGCTTCGCGAGGTTACCCCAGCTACTATGGTGAAGGGGGAAGGAAAGTTAGCTCATAACTAGGAGGGCCCCTATCGAGTAACCCAGTGCAACAAACCGGGGGCATATTGGTTAGAGACACTTAGTGGGAGCCAACTTCTCCACCCATGGAATGCAGAATTGTAAATGCAAAATTTGGCTCAACCAATTCCGATCGAGAGAAAATAATACAACACACTCAACAAACAATAAGAATAAACAAGAACAGTGTCTATAGAAGAATTGAATTGCTTGCCCCTTTATTGGAGGTCTAGGCCTCTATTTATACACAAAAGTTGGAAGAATTATGGTAGGACTCGCGTTGCTTGTCCTCCAATTCTTTCCATATATGACTTTCTTTACAAATAGAGTTTTTTCCATTGTATGATATTTCCTATGTAGAATTTGCTTTGTATAAAAACTTTTCTTCCGGGTTGACTCCTTTGTTAAATAGGACTGAGCCATATTTAGTTATACTTGGGTTGGATGCGGTTTGGTGTAAGTGACTTGACTAATGGATCAAAACTTCAACAGTGGTGATGTTGGGTTGATCGGTACTTTTGTCTAGCTTTGGAGGCCCAACATAAATGATAATGGGTTAAAGCACAACGTAACTTGGGCTTGATCCGGACGGGCTTCTAAGATATCCTAAATGCAGATTTGTATAATGGTGACGTGTCTCATTCTTATTGGAGGGAAATTTTTCCCTCCACAAGAACATTTGAGGAAATATTACCAGTAGGTACAGGCTATGTCTTATTATCTCACTTTTAAAAGTGATAGTATGTTTTTAGCTTCAATAAAGCAGACCAATGTTTAATGGATGCTGATGCTCGACTATCGAATATTGTTTTCAATAAGTTTTTAATAAAATTCGTATTTATTTCACGTGTTTCTACTGCTGATTACGTTATTACTAGATTTAATAAGTCACGAAAGGATTAGTAAAGCATTAAGTCCATTTCTTTATTAAAAGAAATATTCCCTTACTAAAGGGATGAGCTGGGTGAAGCTCGTAAAAAGACATTCTTTCAGAAGCAGGACAGGTTGAGTGAAGCCTGAAAAAGTAAAAGAAATTCTGCATACGGAAGTAACGAGTATGAAGCAGTATCATGAAAGACAAAATGTCAAAAGAAAAGCAACTATTCTCTAAGTTGAGAGATGTCAAAAGAAGAACAACTATTCTCTGAGTTGAGAGATATTCTGAACAGTTCTAAGGGATCGACATGCTAAAAAAAAAAAAAAAAAAAAAAAAAAAAAAAAAAAAAAAAAAAAAAGAACCTAATATATATATATATATATATATATATATATATATATATGACTGTTACTATGGAGTTCAATCTTCCTCTTCACTCTCCGCCAGAATGTCATACATAGAAAAATCTATGTCTGGACGATCTTTGCTAACAAGAGCTTTGAACTGGTCAAAACCATCACAGCAAGCCTTGGCTATGAGCACCTTGAACTTGTTAGAATTTTTAAAGCTCTCCACGGCAGCTAATTTCTCAAGTTCCAGTTTATCGAAGTATTCTTTGGTAAGTCTCACTTTCTCATCTTGAAAGTTTAATTTCGCATTAGCCAAGTCATCTTCTTTATTTTTAAGCATAGACGTAACATCTTCGTATTTAGCCTTGAGGGAAGCCATCTCTAGGGAAAGCTTTTCATATTCTTTTGCAATAACAACAGAGTATGTAGTGCCCTATAAGTCAATACATAAATAAATAAATAGTGGCAAATAGTTGAAAAAGAAAGAGATGCACATGATAAGGGTAAAATCTCACCTGGCTAATTAGATGAAGAAATTTCCTTGAAAGCTCAGATACTGGCAGGTTCTGCAATCTGGCAGCGTCGTCTTTTACTACCATTTTATATAGCCTATCATACACAACATTAGCGTTATCGAGAATCGACTCCCCTTGGGAAAATGCTTGGTTGGTTAATACTGAACTAAAACTCTCGAAACTCGTAGGAACCCCGCCAAATCCACTGAAACCTAGAGATATAGGAGTGGGACCTGGTAACACACCAGGGTTTAAAGATCTACCATGATTTTGCTCTCCTACCCTTCGTAATTTCTTGGAAGCAGGAGTAGAGGGAATATTACTTGACTGGACTTGGGCTAGGAGCCTTTTACTGAGTTTCTGGCCTACATAAAGAGTAATAAGGAAAATATTTAATAAAATGTTAACTAAAATTAGTAAGTTTACGTATAAGTACCTTTATTTTTCTTACCTTTCTTTGAATGGGTGAGGGATTCAGTTGAGCTAGTAGCTCGTACATACAATTCTAGAGCTTCCTCCGTCATAAGATCACTAAAGGTCTTCACTGGGTGTGCAAGGGGGTTACCAACATATTCTTTTTCTTGGGCTGAGAGAGCTGGTCTTGCCTTAAAGTCTGGAAAACAGAATTGTAAGTCGCAATTCTCTTAAATATATATATATATATATATATTTGTGAGTACTATTCACATGAATAGTACCTGCGGGTACTGTTCACAGGTTAAAAAATAAATAAATAAATAAAATAATTTTGTGAGTACTATTCACATGAATAGTACTTGCGGGAATAGTACCCGCAGGTACTGTTCACAGTAAAAAAATAATAATAATAAATATTTTGTGGTGAATAGTACCCGCGGGTACTGTTCACAAAAAAAAAAAAAATAAAAAAAAATAAGAGAGAGAAAAAAAGGAAAAAAAAAAAAAAAGAAAAAAAAAACATATATATACATTGTTATATATCATACCTGCAGGGTCTGAATTACTCCAAACACTGGGAAATTTCCTGTATGCACCGGAAATAAAAAAGAAACAACTTTTCCAGCCTTTATTATTTTCAGGAGCTGCAACAATGAGGAATATCTTCCTTGATCGACACTGAAAGTACCAAAAGTTATCCTTTTTCTTCTTGGGATAATAAAAATTCAAGAATTGATTTACAGTTAGACGACCATTGCCACACCTTCCCTAAACAATCAAACAACCTATAATAATTCTCTAGGAATTAGGAGCAATTTGAGGCTATCTTTAGATAAAAAAGAATTTCTTCTACAAATGGATGAATCGGAAAACGCAAGCCCGCAGCAAAAGTCAACTCGAAAAAGCATACCTCGCCTAAACGAATAGAAGAACATCTATCTTCTGGCTTAGGTTTGTGAAGGTGAATAGATGAAAGAATGGAATATTTGAATCTACAATTCTGTAAATTCTCATCCTTAATTAAGGATTCTCCTTCACGTTGAGGTTGCTTGGAAAAAGCAGTCCATGGTCTTGAGGAATAATCAACACCAGATTCGTCAGCATAATTAAGATCAAGTTCTTCAACACTTTCAGAGGTTGAGTCTTCAAATTGAGATTCAATATTCAAGTTATTTTCCTGCACGGACATGATGAGATATTGGATATCGCGAAAATAGCGAAACCACAGTGGAATTACATCGATAACCCGATAAAGACGACTTAACCCAATTACGTGTCTACAACGATCCACAAGAAACTCACAGTTAGGATCCAGTTTAAAGGATTTCAGACAAAAAAAAAAAAAGGGGGAGGTAAATATATAAATAAATATATTTATTTATTTATAGGAAAATTCTTTTTCAAGTAACAGTGAAGTTCTTGTAAAGAAGTCCTACTACAATATGGAAGGAGCTTGTAATAAAAAGGAAAAAATAAAATATAGAAAGTATTTCCTTGGTCCAAAACGTATCCGGAAATAGGGGGCAACTGTGATACCCCTCGGATCTGAGACACGGGTTGATCAGGCCCAGGCCCAAACCTGAGGGATATCAAACAATTAATACTTTAAACGAACACAGAATACAAATTGAATTAAGAAATAAAATTTAAGCTGGAAGAAACTAAATATAAATCCTTTAAAAATAAAAACTTAAATCCCAATAATATATTTGTTAGAATCCGATAGTCCAAACTCCATAAGTTTAACAACTCGAGAATCCATCACTAGTGAACCCCTAATAAAAATCCAAACTGAATTAAAAACAACTGAAAGAACATCCTGATAAGCTATGGAGAGAAATCCTACATTGTCGATAGAGTGAGTAGAAACCCCTGCTCAGCACGAACAATGTTAATCAACCCCTCTCTGCCCCGTCTCTTTGTCTTCCCTCTTCTTCAGACGACTTCTGCAGCTTCTCTACCCTACGCTATGATTTCCAAAAGTTGTAAATCAACCCCAGTAGGTTCCCAGTCCATGTTTAAGTCATTAACACATTCCATACATAGGTTTAAACAGAGAAATAAGCAAGCAAGTAACACGGTTTAACAGGTTTAGCAAGCAAGCAAACATACTGTGATAATCCAATTTTTTTAGCATAAACATATAACATTTTTTATTGATTAAATCAATCCTAGAATTATTTAGGAATGCAAAGAACACGAAGCCTAAGGGAGAGAGTAAGGATATAACTTGCCTTACACCGACGTCCGTCTCAATTCTCCAGCGAATTCTTTGTTTGTTCTCTGTTTTCTTCCCAGCCGACTCTAAAACTCCACACAATTTTACTATGTCGTAATCTTTTTCTAAAACCCTAGGCAGACATCTTAGATGAGTATTTATAGGCCACCCCAATCCTAGGCTCTCTTAAACCCTAATCTAATTTACTCAGCCCATAAATAATCTAGGTGAAAATCATGACGGCTAATTATGTGTATACTACTGTAATGTAAAGCTACTGCAACGTGAAGCTAGAAAACAATTACCTTTAATTACATTAAATCAATAATTAACACAATGACATAAAATAAAAGTAACTAAATAAGTAAACAATTAAATCACAGTAAAAATAATTACATAAGTAAAGCAAAACAAAAAGCCAGTTAATATACAATTAAATTAACCAATTAAATAAACTAAAAAAAACAATTAAACAATTAAATAAATTCCAGAACTATCCTTTTTAAAATTAGGGGTATTACATTCTTCCGCCCTAATAAAAGGAATTCTGTCCGCGGAATTTGCTCTTACCTTATACCAAAATTTCAGGAAACTGCGAGTGAATAACGTCCTCCTGTTCCCAAGTAGACTCAGCCTCATTGTGATGACTCCACTGGACACACACTAAAGGAATAACCTTATTACGAAGGATTTGATCCCGCCGGGCGACAATACGACACGGTGACTCCAAATAAGTTGCATCCGGCTGCAACTCAATCTCCTCAACATCGATATGCTGATACCGATCTTCATCTCGCAGAAATTTCCGCAACATGGAAACATGGAATACATTATGGACGCGATCCAAGTTATCCGGAAGTGCCAACCTATAAGCAACAGCTCCAACACGATCCGAAATCATGAAAGGACCGACAAACCGCGGTGACAACTTCCCTTTCTTCCCAAAGCGCATGACACCTTTCATAGGTGACACTTTGAGTAGAACATAATCTCCAACCTTAAACTCCAAAGCACGAGTACGCCGATTAGCATAACTCTTCTGCCTACTTTGAACAGCACGCATGCGATCCTTAATAAGAGCTATCTTTTCAGAAGTATCCTTGATGAACTCAGGACCCAAGAATCGGCTCTCACCAACCTCCATCATACAAACAGGCGATCGAGACGGTCGGCCGTATAACGCCTCAAATGGTGCCATCCCAATAGTCTTCTGGGAACTATTGTTATAAGCAAACTCTATAAGAGGTAGGTAATCCTCCCAGTGGCCCTTGAAATCAAGAACACACGACCGAAGCATATCCTCCATAATCTGATTCACCCACTCAGTCTGTCCATCAGTTTGAGGATGATAAGCAGTACTAAGGTACAACTCTGTACCCAAAGCCTGCTAAAAACTCTTCCAGAATCCAGACACAAAGCTCGAATCCTTGTCTAATATAATAGACAATGGAATACCGTGCAACTTCACAATCTCTGAGATGTAAAGCCTTGCCAACTGCTCCGAAGTGTAGTCAATGCGAATAGGTAAGAAGTAAGCTGATTTAGTCAGTCTATCCACAATGACACAAATGGAATTGTGATCCTTGAAGGAATTTGGCAAACCTTCCACAAAATCCATAGAAATGCTCTCCCATTTCCACTCCGGTATCGGTAGTAGCTGTAAAGCTCCTGGCGGCCTCTGATGATCAATCTTGACCATCTGACAAGTACTACATCACGAGACAAAAAGAGCAATATCCCTCTTCATACCTGCCCACCAAATTGCCGCTTCATATCCTGATACATCTTGTCGCCTCCTGGATGAACAGAGAACTCAGAGTGGTGAGTCTCAGTCATCACATCCTTCCTCAAATCATCAACAAAAGGTACCACTAACCGTCCCTTGTACCTCAAACCTCCATCAGTCCCAATATAGTAAAATGGAACCTCTTCGGAAGCTATCTCTGGAACCTTGTCAATGCACTGTTAATCCGTGAGTTGTGCCTTCAAAACCTGGTGAATGATAGAAGGTGTAACTACCATACAAGCCATGACACCATCCGACAATTCATCCACCTTCTTCAACGCATTCCACTCAGTAAATAATAAAGCAGAAAGACTACCAACAGGTCGGCGACTGAGTGCATCCGTCACCACATTCGCTTTTCCTAGATGGTACTATATAGAGAAGTGATAGTCTTTCACAAACTCCAACCAACTGCGCTCTCTCATATTCAGCTCCCGCTGAGTGAACAAGTACTGCAGACTCTTGTGATTGCTAAACAACCTGAAAGACTCACCCAACAGATAATGCCTCCAAATCCGTAAGGCAAAGACCACAGCTGCCAACTCAAAATCCTACGTTGGATAATTAAGTTCATGAGACTTAAGCTTCTGATATACATACGAAATCGGTCACTCTTCCTGTATCAAAACACATCCAAGACCCTGCAACGAAGCATCCGTGTAGACCAGATACTCTATCCTGCTCTGTGGGGTAGACAAAACTGGTACAGAAGTCAATTTTGTCTTCAGCTCGTCAAAAGCTTTCTGACAATGCTCATCCCACACGAACCGTACACCTTTCTTAGTCAGATGAGTGAGTGGTCCCGCTATCTTTGAGAACCCCTGGATAAACCTCCTGTAATATCCTACCAAACCGAGGAAACTCCGAATCTCGGTAGGTGAAGTAGGTTGTCCCCACCCAACCACAGCTGAAACCTTGGCTGGATCCCCTGCTATTCCCCTTTCTGACACCATGTGACCCAGAAACTTCACTTCCCGCTGCCAAAATTCACACTTCTTGAACTTGGCATCCAACTGGTGCTCACGAAGCGTCTGCAAGACTATTCAAAGATGTCTAGCATGATCATCCTCTGACCTCGAGTAAATCAAAATGTCATCTATGAAGACAATGACAAATTAATCCAGGTAAGCCCTGAAGACCCTGTTTATTAAATCCATAAAGACCGTTGGTGCATTAATCAACCCAAACGGTATCACACGAAACTCATAAGATCTATATTTAGTGAGAAACGCTGTCCTCGGAACATCCTGCTCCCTAACCCAAAGTTGATGGTATCCAGACCGCAAATCAATCTTAGAAAAATAGGTAGCTCCCTTCAACTGATCAAACAAGTCATCAATCATGGGTAAAGGATACTTGTTACGAATCGTAACCTTGTTCAACTCCCTGCAATCTATACACAAGCGAAGCGAACCATCCTTTTTCTTCACAAATAACACTGGTGCTCCCCAGGGTGAAGTACTCCTATGAATGAAACCCTGGCTGAGTAGCTACTGAATCTGATCCCGCAGCTCACGCATCTCCACCGGTGCCATCCTATAAGGTGCTCTAGTAATAGGCGTAGTGCCTGGAGCTAAATCTATAACAAAGTCGATCTCACGACTAGGTAGTAACCCTAGAATCTCCTGAAATACATCCAGGAAATCATGTACAATCGGTATGTTATCCAATGATACAGTAGTCCCCTCCTCCGTTTCCTCCTTCACATGAAACAAATAGGTGCTAATGTCCCCGTTAAAATGTGGCATAGCAACGACGTAAACATCCGGACTAGGTATGGTTACCACAGTAGACCCATCCAAAACAAATAACTTGAGCATGGTAGTGATAACCAATCCGTCCCAAGTATCCCGTTATAAGTGTGCATGTCCAGGACAAAAGATTGGCTAGAAATCCGAGTCTACCAATATCTAGTGTTACAGGCACATCACTCTCATGAAACATGGTAGTATTGCCCAACAATATAGAAATATCCTGAGGTCTACTGCATACATGTGTCACCAACCAATCCCTTGAAATCTCCTGTTTCCAAAAACTCCGTAGAGCAAAACACACAAGGTAAAACGAAACGCTCCGCAATCGTCCCACTTAGACTGTCATTCTATTCCTGGGAATCCTCCTTCTAAACCAAACTTACCATATTGATTTACACCAGTTCTTTTGTAAGCCTCTTGGTAATCATCATGTCTCAACACGATGTACGTATAAGCAAATATCTGCTTGCCTATTTAAAACCAATCACTCCACTGTAATAGACATCTATTAGCCCAACATACACATTCTAATACAGCTTAATAAAACCATGTGTATAAATCACAACAATGCCATCACAAAACACAATAGAATAGCCAAAACCATTAGTTCACTTTATTAAGAACTTTTCCAAACCAAAACTGTCAAACAAATAACCGTACGGTGTTCTTTAACATAATCCTAGTGTACATGATTAAATCCGTACTATATTTTTTTTTTTAGTAATATCTCCATTACTACTAGTAATTAAAACTCCTCTTAGAAGAACAGTCATCCTTGAACTCCGGTGCCCTCCATCTCGGATGCTCCGGTATCTCCTCCATCTTAATCTTCTTCGGGGTCTTCCTCTCCGTTTGGCTCAGCTTCGAGCACCACTGAAGTTGTGTTAGGTCCACAGTATGGTGGCCAATCCCGCAGACAAGAAACCTTTCTTGACTTGTACTCTAAAGCAACGCCTATTGGAATCAACTCCTTGGTCTCCAATTCCGCCTTCTTGATCGGCCTTCGAAGGGGAATTACCGGAGTAGCCTTCCTTGGCTTTGGGCCCTTCTTTGCTTTCATCGTGGCCCTCATCCTCCTCCTAGTGCCAAAAAGTTCTGCAATTACAGAATAAACTTGACATCAGTAACTTCTAAACGAACCGTAAAGGAATACGACGAATCTTAAACTCAAGCTCTAATAAAAAGATAACGCTACGCGGAAGTCTTAAACGATAGAATCCTAGAGACAGTTGAACTTGGAGTGCTCTGATACCAACTGTGATACCCCTTGGATCCGAGAAACGGGTTGATCAGGCCCAGGCCCAAACCCGAGCGATATCAAACAATTAATTCTTTAAACGAACACAGAATACAAATTGAATTAAGAAATAAAATTTAAGCTGGAAGAAACTAAATATAAATCCTTTAAAAATAAAAACTTAAATCCCAATAATATATTTGTTAGAATTCGATAGTCCAAACTCCATAAGTTTAACAACTCGGGAATCCATCACTAGTGAACCCCTAATAAAAATCTAAACTGAATTAAAAACAACTGAAAGAACATCCTGATAAGCTATGGAGAGAAATCCTACATCGTCGGTAGAGTGAGTAGAAACCCCTGCTCAGCACGAACACGTCTAAATCTGGAACTGTCGTGTACCTGAAAAATAGAAGTAGATCAGGCCCACGTGCAAGTTCTATACTTCTATAATCCAAACAGAGGCCCGATACACATGTACATCCTAAACTATTCCACAATAGCTAATAGTCGGTAAATATATATATATAGTCACACTAAAGGACTCTCACTGGACTATAGGCCGGTCTCAACCTGAATAGAGGTAACATACTAAAACGCACACGAGGTGGGCATATGTACCTAAACCTAAACAGGGTACACCTCTAACCATCGTATCCAGCTATGCATCCCAATGCATATACGCTCCCTAACCGTCGATCATGAGACTCAAGCTCATATCAAGGTACCATAACAATATATTTAAAATTCATCCTATATCCTAGTAGTGCCGCTCAACTAGTCGTTGCCATGACACTAAAATCAATAGGACTTAACTCTTAGTTAATCCAATTCTTAATCCAGAGCAGGTAGGTTTTGGTATTTTGAAACCAAACCGTCACATACCGGTGTATACTATCCAATCATTCAGCAGTTGATAATACCAACAATTAAAGTAAACCTCAACTGAATCCATATCTCCATCACAGATACTAAAAGCATAGTGTAAGCATCTATGAACACAGTCAACTATATACATAATCATGTTCAGCTTTATATCCATCACTGATACTAACAATCATAATGTAAGCATCAATTAACATAGTCACAGTATATACATAAACCTACTCAGTTTTGGTTGTTCCATCAAATCCGGTATCATGCTAAGTTTAAATCTTAATAGCATTCAACCTCCAGCAGTTGATATTATAGACAGTTAAGGTAAACATCAATAAGATCCATGCCTCTAATAATTGATACTAGCAGTGACAATGAAAACATCAACGCAGAATTACAGTATACACATAGACATGTTTGATCTGTAGTGTTTTCACAAAATCCAGTGTAGTACTAAGTTTATATAAATCCTAAAGTCACTTAACACCAATTCATCCAAAACAGATGTAATTCAGGCACATGATCATGATATATGATAAAACATGTTTTAATTATATTATCTGTCTCAGAAGTCTACAAAACCTAGAGAATTAAACCAAATTAATTCTTCCAATTCCAACCATAGTGTGTTATTTTGTTTACAATGTATACTGTTCAAGTGGCAACCATAATTAGATTATTAGCATGCCTTCTAAAGTCTTAGAATTGTCTCTAAGCATTATCCATACACCTCACACACAGTCTTAAACCCAACTGGAAAAACAGAAAACCAACCCCTGCAACTAAAACTGACTAAAAACGAAAAAAAAAAAATAATTGTATTAAGGAGACGTCTCTAAAAGTGGAGCCGCTTCCTTTAGGACTTGGAGCCAACTCCCACACTTGGGAGACACCTCGAAACACAAAGGAGCCGGCTCTTTCCCTCTCTGCCCCGTCTCTTTGTCTTCCATCTTCTTCAGACGACTTCTGCAGCTTCTCTGCCCTACGCTATGGTTTCCAAAAGTTGTAAATCAACCCCAGTAGGTTCTTAGTCCATGTTTAAGTCATTGACACATTCCATACATAGGTTTAAACAGAGAAATAAGCAAGCAAGTAACACGGTTTAACAGGTTTATCAAGCAAGCAAACATACTGTGATAATCCAAATTTTTTAGCATAAACATATAACATTTTTTATTGATTAAATCAATCCTAGAATTATTTAGGAATGCAAAGAACACGAAGCCTAAGGGAGAGAGTAAGGATAGAACTTGCCTTACACCGACGTCCGTCTCAATTCTCCGGCGAATTCTTTGTTTGTTCTCTGTTTTCTTCCCAGCCGACTCTAAAACTCCACACAGCTTTATATCTCGTAATCTTCTTCTAAAACCCTAGGCAGACATCTTAGATGAGTATTTATAAGCCACCCCAATCCTAGGCTCTCTTAAACCCTAATCTAATTTACTCGACCCATAAACAATCTAGGTGAAAATCATGACGGCTACTTATGTGTATACTATTGTAACGTAAAGCTACTGTAACGTGAAGCTAGAAAACAATTACCTTTAATTACATTAAATCAATAATTAACACAATGACATAAAATAAAAATAACTAAATAAGTAAACAATTAAAGCACAGTAAAAATAATTACACAAGTAAAGCAAAACAAAAAGCCAGTTAATATACAATTAAATTAACCAATTAAATAAACTAAAAAAAAAAATAATTAAACAATTAAATAAATTCCAATTAAACAATTAAATAAATTCCAGAACTATCCTTTTTAAAATTAGGGGTATTACAGCAACTGATAGAGAAAAATAACCCTAACCTATCTTAACCTAATGACAGAGGTAATTAAGTATTGACTAGCCGCCAGACTTCTTCAACTTTGAAACGATAATATCTCGTTATCAAGGATAACCATTTCTATTGGATGAGAATGATGATAAATCGTATCAAGGATAAGATTTGTCATGGGGTAAGTTCAAATTTTATCAATGATAAGATTTCTACGGGATAAACTCCATGGGCTAAGAACGATGAAGTTCCCTTATCAAAAATAAGGGAAGTGACTATAAATACGAAGATGACTCGGGAATAAGGTACACACAAAAAGATCTCCTATTAGGGAAATTATGATAAAAAATTATTTCTCTCCTACTAACTTGATCGTCGGAGGGTCAACGGCCGGCATCACACCGGTGTTTGACTTTACCGTTTTGGTTTTACAGGAAACGGTGTCGTACCAAGTCGCGGCGAATTTCAGCCTCAACAGATTTAAAACTAAGACTTGATGGTGTTACTGAAAGGTGAAAATAATAATAATAATAATAAATAGAAGGGTTTAGAGAAGTATAAAAAATTAAACGGTTAATTTCACTAACACCCCTTCAGGTTTGACCAAATATCAGTCTCAAACATCTTTCGAAAATAACTATCACTTAAGTTCATTTTAGCTACAGTGTCCGTTAAAAACATGAGAAAAGACAATTTTGACCTTCATTTTTTAATCACATTTATTTCAAAATATAAGATAACCTAAATTACTATTATATCCCTAATTAAATTATTAGAAATTTTTTAATCACACTATTTCTCTCTCCGTTATCTCTATCTGATCTGTTTTGAAGTCTCTCCTCTCTTATCTTTATCTGATTATTAGACGAATAAGGGGATGAGGAAAAGTTAGTTGACAGGATTGGTTCCTCATTTTACTCTATTTGATAATATACTATCAGTGAAATCATATATTACAATATTTTTTCTTTTCTTTATCTATCAGATAGAGATAGAAGGGAGAGACTTGTTCAGATAGAAATCACATGTTAAATGGTGTGTCAAACCACTTGCTCTATTTGATAATATACTATCAGTGAAATCACATGTTAAATGATGGGTTTTTGGATTTGCAATTGGGTCTTAGATTCTTGAATGGGTATTGCGATTTGTTCTGTTGGTGGTGTTACAAGGTATGAGTTTATGGTGGTCTTGGCTTGGTGTTGGATTACCAATGGTGGTGTTAAACAATTCACCGACACCGAATCGGAAGGCCCTCTATTCACGCCATTAAGGAACCAATCCTCCGATCTCGTAAAGTTTTAGCACAGACCCAATTGCGGAGGCCGACTCGAGTTTCGACAGGAATAGAAAGAGATGGAGGCGAGACGACTTTTGGGTAGCGGCGGCTGGATTGGCCGTTGAGAAGGGTTTTGGAGAGACGGTTGGTGAGGTCGGAGAGGGTGGTTTGATGTTCAACCAGATTCGGGTGTCGCCACCGCTGTTTCTTGTGCCCACATCCTCGCCTGTGTTGTGCTTGTGTGTGTGTGTGTGTGTAATTATATATATATGTCTGTGTGTGGGGGTAAACATGTCATTTGAATACTTAAAGAAATAATTTAATTAGTTAAACTAAAGTCAAAAGAGGGTAAACATGCCATTTGAATCATTAAAGAAATAATTTAGTGGGTCAAACCAAAGTCAAAGGGTAAGAATGTCTTTTTACATGTAAAAAGTGGTCTGACACATCTGTCAACTAACTTTTAGGGTGTGAGTGAAAAACGGAACAAACGTTCGTAATATGAGTGATAGTTATTTTCTAAAGATGTTTGAGGATGATATTTGGCCAAACTTAAGGAGGGTGTCAATGAAATTATCCCAAAATTAAAATACGTATTGATCCATGAAAGGAAAACACACTTATGCTTAGAGAAACCCAAATTGTGCCAGTGGTATATAGAAATAGTTTATCACTCAAATTCAAATATTTGGGTTTCTCTATAGGGTGATATAATAAAGGGGTAAGTGCAAAAAACACCCCTTAATTATACCTTTTGTAGCACTTTTACCCCCTAATTGAAAAAATGTGCAATAAACACTCCTAATCTTTTGATATTGTGTAAAATTACCCCTCTATAAAAATTCTGACAGAAATTAGTGTTGTAATATTTTTTTTGCCCTTTTATTCTTTCCAAAATGCCCATGTAATCATCCTCTTTACTGGCCGAAAATTTCAGTGTTCACCGCTGAAATTTCTTTGATTCTTACTTTAACAAACCCATCAAACTTGACTTCTTGCCCGTAGAGTATTGCGGGAAGCGAAGTATCAATGTTAGAGGGCAATACTCCCATCTCTAAAAAAAAAAAAAAAAAAAAAAAAAAAAACGTATCAATAAAAATGAGTTACAAGCGAGTGAGCAAGCTTCTTCAGAAGCAATCAGATTATTGACTAAATTTTTTTATTTTGTCTTTGTTTGTGTAAGAATGATCTTACACCAAAGCTTTTTCGTGTGTATTGTACCCCTCGTCTTTCGGACCATTCTTTGACTTCCGTAAGTACGCTCGACCTATCCCAATGATGGAACCACTAATATCGCCAATAAGAAGAATCGTAAAAAGAGAGAGAAAGCTGTAGATACAAAGATCAAACAGGTGGTGGTCTCACCGGTTGCACCCATCGGCCGTAGCCACCGTTACGAAGCGACTACCCGCTAGGTTACACCCACCATCTCCATCACATCTGATGCCAGGATCACCGACGAGAAACTCCTTCTGAACGGGGATTTATACACAGGAGGGTTTTCGGGAAACGTAGCTCACAGATTAGGGAAGTATCTATGGATCAATGGGTGTATGTACAAAGGGGAGTGAAAGGCCTCTGGGAAAGGGAAGTTCTCGTGGTCATCGGGGGCGAAAGCGAGTCGGATGGAGGGGTTCAGGACCTTCATCGGCTCCGACGGGGACACCTACCTGGTCAGCAGATCAGAAACATGGGTATGACCAATGGTACGCCAACGACGACTACTACGATGACTCGTGGCGGCGAAACCTCCAGGACGGCCAAGGCCGGTATGTGTGGAAGAACGGGAATGAGTTTGTGGGTGAGTGGCGGAATGGGTTGATCAACGACAAAGGATTGCTGATTTGGGTGAACGGAAATTGATACTATAGGAAAACATAATGTCCTTTTTGGTTTTTTTACCAAAAAAAATTATTTTTATATATTTTATAAAATTATTCAATAAGGGTAATTTGGTCAATTAAGATTTCAGGGAACCTAATTGCACCAAATTGAAACTTGAGGGGTGTTTTTTGCACGTGAAGGATGTGATATGCACTATAAGTATATTTTAAGGGTGTTTTTTGCACTTGACCCTATAATAAATAGGATCGAAGCAGAGTGGTCAAAATAAAAAATAACTTAGTGGTATTATTTATGAAAAAAAGAATAGCAAAGTGTTAAGCGTTAAGAAGATGCAAGAACAATGAATCTATGCAGTGAATACCAACTTTGGATGATGAATGGAAGATTAATAATGACTGCGTGGAGGGAATTATAAGTATAACGCTTATGAATAATATAACGAAAGAAAGAAAACAGTTTTAAGTTGTATGACTATATTTAAATTGTAAATCAAATGATGCTCCGGTTACAAGAGGAATAGTTAATTTATGTAAAAGGTCACTAAATGTAAGAAGAAGAAGAAAAATGATTTAAAATAAATTAAAATTAAGACAAGACATGATTTATAATGAGAAAGAGGGAAATAAAAATTCACGTGACTTGACTTCAGTGATTTGTAATAAAGGACAGAAATAGCTGTGGCCTTTCAAAAGCAAGGACGGATAGACCTAACTTACTCAGAACAATTCAAAAATAAGGTGCCAATACACCCCTGATCCAATTATTCTGGGCCATGGTCTGTGCACCGTACAAGAGGAGTGGAGTGTGGCACTGTAACTTGCGCTTGACCACTACTAATACCAGACTGTTAATTAATAGCATAAAGAATTGAAAATGAATAAAACAAATTTCTTCGAGAATACTCCTATATAGTGATAAATAAAAATTAAAAAGAGAATGCAAATATATTGTTATTAACATTATGCACATATATATATTGCATAACAGAATGTGCTCACAACATCTTCTCTAGCATACTTACTTCTGCATAGTCCCACACTAGGTATAAGCAGATAATATTTATATATAACAACTCAAATTTGAGAATTTGAATAGTTAACCGTGTGCTTTCCCGAATCCCAGATCATCTAAGGGCAAATAAGTCATTTCTAACATCAATGTACTATATACACATTATCCCATGGGTCATAACACACTGAACTACTAACATCACTGAAGGATCACAAATGCATCACAAATGCAGGTGGAAAGAACAGCATTGGCTGGCTGACAGCCTTATGTTAGCCGGCTGAGGGCAATAGTAGGCGTGGCAAAGTTCGACATGACCCGTCAACAAGACTCGAACACGACATGAGATAAATGGATAATTGATAATTTAAAGATTTAAAAGAAAATCCTTTGGCTTCTATTTAAAATGCAAGATATTATTTTGATAATTTAAAGGTGTCAGACATCTTAACTGTTGATGTTTTTTAAAAATTACTTTGCAGAAAGTTACCATTTTTTTTAAGGTATGGTATATAATTAAAGTTGCTTTTTTTAATAAAGAAATCTAGAGTGTAAGATTGATTTAAATTAAAATTTAAAAATTATTTAAAACAATAACTCTTTGAAAAAAAAAGAAAGAAAGAAAGAAAAAAAAAAAAAAGTGCTTAAACACGACACGAGATAAATGGATAATTGATAATTTAAAGATTTAAAAGAAAATCCTTTGGGTTGTATTTAAAGTGCAAGATATTATTTTGATAATTTAAAGGTGTCAGACATCTTAAATGTTGATGTTTTTTAAAAATTACTTTGCAGAAAGTTACTATCTTTTTCAAGGTATGGTATATAATTAAAGTTACTTTTTTAATAAAGAAATCTAGAGTGTAAGATTGATTTAAATTAAAATTTAAAAATTATTTAAAACAATAACTCTTTGAAAAAAAACAAAGAAAGAAAGAACCAAAGAAAAAAAAAAAAAAAAAAGTGCTTAAAAAGGAACGTCGTGTATAATAATTTTGTAAATTAAAAAAATTATTTTAAAATGTATATAAAAATTTAAAATTGAATACACTCGAGTATATATAGATATATATAATTGGTGGGAAAGCAATGGCTATCTGAAGAAAACCCTAGAAGCTCTCTCATGCTCACTCATATCCGTCAATGTCGATCCCTCCATTACCCAGTAAAATTCCTTACCCTCAGTCCTCTCACCTCCTTCATCTTCTCTGAGCCCTGTACCTCCGCCGCAAAGATCGCCGTCGACGACGAGCCTACCACAATCGACTCTCTCTCTAACCCTGTGGACATTGTTTGTGAAATCATCACAGGCGTGAAGACCATTGGTCCCGTGAAATTCCTTGAGGGTCAGTGGTTTAGAACCCTAATTCAGTCGTTGAATCAGCCTCAGGTGGATCAAATTGTCGACGTTCTCAGAATCGAGAGCCCTGACTCGGCGGTTTTGTTCTTTGATCGGTTGAAAAGTGAATATGGGTTTCGGCATTCTAGGGTTTCTCATTTGCTTATTGCTCATGTTTTGGCGGGAAAAAGGAGGCTCAAGGAGTTGCGTTCTGCCCTACAGCAAATGCTGCAACAAGAAGGTATTTTTAACATTACATAGATTCATATAAACACGGAAGTAGTGTGTAAGTAGTGTGTCTGTTTTGGGTGTATGCATATATTATCAGTGTGATATATATAAAAGTATATAAATATGTTTTTGTATGTATATGAAAATTATGTTCCGAGTATATTCAATATGAAAAGCTCAATTCAACAAATAATGATTTATTAAAATTTTTCTTGGTTCAAGAACCAATCTTTTAATTTTTTTAATTTTTAATTTTTATTTTTTGATAATTAAGAACCGATTTTAATTATTTATCTTTTACCTACATTTTCCCGATAGTCAGACACGGGGTCTGCCATTCTTCTTTGAAACAACAAAAACTGAAATTTTCAAGTCTAATGGATAAGTGCATATATTTGCTTCTAGAAAATGTTTCAGGCCTTTGTGCTACCTGATAATATCAGTTGCAAAGAGCTCGATCCTTTTGTATACATTGACGAAAAGAAAAAGAGCTTTGGGTGTTTTTATGTTGCTTAGTTTTCCTTCTATAGATTTTTTGTGATTTCTGTTAGGCACTGGTTCCGCGCCTTCACTTTGTGAGCTGCTTTGGATTAGCTTCAGGGACTGGGATTCAAATGGTCTGGTGTGGGATATGTTGGCCTTTTCTTATTCCAGATTGGACATGGTTCATGATGCCCTCTTTGTTCTTGCCAAAATGAAGGATTTGAATCTCCGAGCTTCAATACAAACCTACAACAGTTTGTTGTACAACTTGAGACACACTGATAAAATGTGGGACGTATACAGTGCAATCAAAGTGAATGGGATTCCTCAGAGTGAATACACTAATTCCATTCTTATAAATGGTCTATGCAAACAATCCTTGATACAAGAAGCTGTAGCATTTTTGTGTGAGACTGAAGGGAAAGAGTCTAAGCCTTGTGTTGTTTCATTCAATACTCTCATGTCAGGGTTCTGTAAAATGGGTTTTGTAGATGTTGCAAAATCCTTTTTTTGTATGATGTTTAAACATGGACTACTTCCAGATGTGTACAGTTACAATATTCTTATTCATGCGTTGTGTATAGCGGGTTCTATGGAAGAAGCATTAGAGTTTACCAGTGACATGGAGGATCACGGAGTACAGCCTGATGTAGTAACTTTTAACATTCTAGCAAAAGGGTTTCGTGTACTTGGTATGATGAGTGGGGCGTGGAAGATACTGCACGAAATGCTACGTAGAGGGTTAAATCCTGATATTGTAACATATACAATACTGATCTGTGGGCATTGCCAGACAGGCAACATTGAGGAAGGCTTTAAGTTGCAAGAGGAGATGCTTTCTCGGGGGCTTAACTTGAATAGTATTTCATACAGTGTTTTGCTTAGTTGTTTGTGTAAGAGGGGGCTGGTTAATGAAGCATTAAGTTTGCTTTGCGAAATAGAAAATATTGGTTTAAAACCAGATCTTGCTACATATTCTATCCTCATTCACGGTCTCTGCAAGCAAGGAGATGTACAAAGCGCTATTGAACTATATAAGGAAATGTGCTCTAAGAGAATCCTCCCAAATGCTTATGCACACTGTTCTATTCTATTGGGTCTGTGTGAGAAAGGGACAATATCCGAGGCAAGAATGTTTTTTGATACTTTAACAGAGATTGATTTGATTAAGGATATTGTTTTGTATAATATTATGATTTATAGGTATGCAAAACTTGGTAATATTGAAGCGGCTGTTAAGTTATACAAACAAATAATTGAAAAAGAGATTAGTCCAAGTATAGTCACTTTCAATTCTCTTATTTATGGGTTCTGTAAATCAAGGAAACTAGTGGAGGCTAGAAGGTGGTTGGATACCATCGAGGCACGCGGATTGGTCCCAAGTGCTGTAACTTACACCACTCTTATGAACGCATTGTGTGAGGAGGGGAATATACAAGCCATGTTTGGATTGCTTCGGGAGATGGAATCAAGAGCTGTTGAACCAACTCATGTTACCTACACCGTGGTTATAAAAGGACTATGTAAACAACAGAAGCTGCAAGCATCTGTCCAATTACTCGAGCATATGCATGCTAAGGGTATATCCCCAGATGAAATAACATACAACACTGTCATCCAATGTTTTTGCAAAGCTCGGGACTTGAAGAAAGCTTTTCAGTTACACAATGAAATGTTACTGCATAATCTTCAGCCTAGTCCTGTTACATATAATGTGCTCATCAATGGTCTTTGTGTATATGGATTCCTGAAAGATGCTGATAGACTATTCTCCTCTCTTCAGGACCAAAATATCAGATTGACGAAAGTTGCATATACTACACTAATCAAAGCACATTGTGTTAAGGGTGATGTAGACAAGGCAATGGTTCTCTTCTGTCAAATGGTGGAGAATGGGTTTGATAGCACAATTAGAGATTACAGTGCTGTGATTAATAGATTGTGCAGAAGATGTTTGATAAATGAAGCAAAAAAGTTTCTTCATTTGATGTTAATAACTGGCATCTCCCTTGATCATGAAATTTGTTCAGTGATGCTCAATGCTTTCAATGAAGGTGGTGATCAAAATTCAGTATATGAACTACTTGCTGAGATGATCAAGTGTGGCTTATTTCATGAATAATCCATGAGATAGTGATCTATCACCAGTGGAAATATCAATTTAATGATTGAGACAGAAAAATGGCATTCCAGGTAACTTTTAGAATCTCATCCTTTTTGCTTTTTTTCTTTAAAGATATTCCATGCAACCCATTTAATGGACTGAAGAACTACCATCCGGGCCAGCCGGCAAGTGCATAGGTTGTTTATCTCTGCACACACAAATGCACACATCTATAAATGCCCTGTATGAATGGTGGCATGGTTAACAATGGTATTCTAAGAGTTTTATTCAAAGACATTGATGTTTTTATTATTTTTATTATATATATGTATATTTTTATTTTATTTTTTTTGGAGGGGAGGATTAGGTATTGACCTAACCTGCTGCATCATTTGCATGATGTGGTGCCTTAGACTCAAATACTGTCTTAACCCTGGTTGTTTATTACGGTCTTTGTTTAAAAAAAAATTCCCCCTTTTTTCCTGTTAAAAAATGAAACTTTATTGATGGAAAGAAAAAGGTCCATATTATGAGTTATATTTGGAGGAAACTTCATATAAATAAGGCCCAAGAATTCAGGAAGCCTTAGCTAGTAACACCATCTAGAAGAGATGCAAAATCTTCCAGCCTATATTATCATGGCTCATACTCGCTATCAAGACTTAATTGATGGGAAAGAGATATGTCCATAGTACAAGTTATGTTTGGAGGAAATTTGTATAAGAAGGCCCAAGAAGTTGAAGCTGTTAGCCAGTAAACCATCTAGAGGAGGGGGGCGGCAAATTCATCTTACTTGAAATCAGCTTGAAACTAGAAAGCTAATTTGAGGTGCTCAACTTTTTAGGCATGCAACTGAATAGAGGATGGTACTATATGCGTATTGGAAATAAACAACCTAATTTATTTTTCTGATCACTTGGAAACCTTCCAATACAATTGAACTTTGAGCTTTCAAAAACTTAATGATTAGCCATAATCATTAAGAAGTGGGGAGGAGGTTTCACCTGTCTTATGCCTCTTGGGGCACTGTCAATAGGAGTAGCATAAGAAATAGAGATACACGCTTCAATCCATTTCCTCCAAGTTTGATCAAGACGTTTGTTCTCAACAACAAAATCTTAGGATCTTTTAGTACATCAATGTAAGCTTTCTACACGTCCACCTTAAAGAGCTTCTCTCCCCACTTCATGAAGGGTATGCATTTCTTGCACAAATACTCCATTAGAAGAGAATTTGGTGAAAGAAATTTTTTCTATTATTTAGTTGGACTATAGATAAGCTCATAGTCCCTTGAACATTATATACTTTCTTTTTTTTTCCTAGTTACTCACACACACTTGTCTCTTCTGAGATTTGAACCCCTGACCTCCCTTTGAAAGGTAAGAGGCTGATACCGCTGGGCTATTGGCCCGTTGGTAACATTATATACCTTCCTTTTTATTGTTATTGTTAGAAGTGAAATCTAGGCTTCTATTACTATTATTGTTGAATGAAGTGAAGTTTGAGCTTCTATTAATGATTTAGGAAGAATGAAGCTTCTAAAAAAATACTAGTAATTCTGTTAAAATCCTAATAACATTGAAACATTCAAATGTGAATCAATTATTACACTACATTTCTCTAACTCAAGGTCTGTTCGTCTGGACGGCCTTCTCATCCTTTATTAGTGACCCAGGCCCTCTGCTCTAGGTCTCACAGTTGCTGACAATACATCAACAGGCACAGTAGTGGTCTTCTTCCCTTTGTAATATGTCAAATCCCAAACAAAAACAATTTCTGCTGCTTTATACTGGAGACCTACTGTAGATGCTGGGAGCAACAACCTGCTTGACACATTGGCACAAACTGAGTCCCTTCCCATATGGCTGCTTCAATCTAAACTCTAGAAGCTAGCTGCAACCGAGTCTAACTTTTCTACGTGATAATATTTTAAATTGTTTCTTTCTAACTGCCTGTTTATTTTGATGCAGCTGTTGTTGGGCTGCCGTTGGTTCCCACATACCTGGGTCTCCCAGAGGATGAAAGGAACAATCTCATTATTATTATGTAAACAATGCATCTGCTGGATGTGGTGTAGGGGTTTAATTTGGTGTTGGAATGGAAGTTGTCTAACAAATAGATGATCAATGGACGGTAGGACTTCTGAGGTCTGTAGGTGGGTGAAAGCCAGAGAAAATACCCACAATGAAGGTCTTAGAGGCAGCGGGCCGTCCTGAAGATGGACTTATTCCGCGTGTTTTTCCATTGGTGCAATGCTAGACTGCAGCATACCTCTCCCTCTTGTTGTGCTCTTTCTCGGAACATTATATACTCTTCTCGATATGTTTAAAGAGGACATGCACTATGGAATAATCCACGGGTCCACCTAGCAGGGTTAGTGAGACGTCGCCCTGGTGAGTAACTTCCGCCACATTCTCACCAATGGATTGATTAGAAACGTCACCCTGCTATATCCCAACGAAGATGTTTTCATGAGGGGGATCCACGAGACTTCTGGATGTCCTTCTTAGCAGTGGTATTCTGCAAGTAACCGGTGATATTGTTGGTAAGAAAAGAAAAGGAAGAACTTCTCATTATCTTTATCTTTCTTTTCCATATTTATTCTCTTAATCATTTTCATTCTTACTTTAGCCACAATTTTATAAGTTTCACATAGAAGCTTACAGATCTAACAGATTATGGACCACATATTGAAAGTCACTTTTGGGACCAGATTGGATTTTTTTGGAAAATAGAGTACTTGCTCACAGATTTAGACCGTTATCCTATAATGATATCACCTTCCTGTTTATGATTCTTATTAAGAACATCAAGTATATCTGCACCGAAACTAGAGCCTTACCTTTTTGCAGAGTAAATTCAATGCATGTTGATATAGCCGATTTCTGCATTTTTCTTGAGAAAAGCACCGCTGTTGTCAATTTTAGTGCTACTGTTTCTTTGATCTTTTGAGGGGTTTCTATCAGTTATATGTGTGTATTTCCAGACATGGGATGCTTCCCATTTCTTTGATGGTCTAGTGAGCCAGGTCACTTCAATTTTGAGAACACTTCCAAGGTCTAGCTGCATTTAAGTGGGTAAAATCAGTATGTTTTTTTATTGCTGATCTTCATCGTGTGACTGTGTGACCCTTCACCTCGCGGCCGCCGGGGGGGGGGGGTGGTGGGGGCCGCGGGGGTGGGGGAGGATGTGTGAGATCATATCCAGGCAAGGCATAATTCATTTGGATAAGTCCATTTTAGTTTAGGATCAAACTAGATACTTCAGGCCCATTATTGTTGACCTGGAGCAATTGAATTTCTTGCTCTGCTCTAGCGATGTTTTGACTGATTTATCTATTTCCCGCTTCTAATCTTTGCACCATAAAGATCTGATTATATGATTGGATTATGCCATGGTCACTATTGAACCTTGAATCCAAAGCAATCCGTTGTGAACTTCATTTCTTGGAATTTTTTTTTTTTGTAGTATTATCATGTTCAAGCACAACAAAAAAGCTCATCTTTTTTCCCATTTTGCAGAGTCTGAGTTTGGGCAAGAAAATTTTTAGTAGACAAAATTGAGTCAATGGGGCGATCCTCAAAAAATTCATTTAGAATGAAGCATGAAGGGAATGCAACAAAGATATAAACCAGATATTGCTGCTTTTTACTGATCACCTTCCTTGGGTGCTGGGACAGTTTCAGGTTAGTTCTTGTTTTGAAGTTATAATCTCAAATCCTTAAAAAAAAATAGAGTTTCTTGTGTATCTAAAAGGAAACTGAAAAGAAAATAGTAAAATATTTTGGAAGTTGTCAACAAACACTCCCTTCTTACTGAATTATCTATGTGAATCCAATATCGTTCTATAAGTGCTTTATTTTCCTTCCCTGCAGGGATCATTGATACAAGTTACCCATGGAGAACGATGTATATATGTGTATATATAAATTGATGAGGGACTTTTTGATATCCAACTTCTCTTTTAAACTGGGAAATGGTGCTACTTTTGAGTTACTTCAGCTCCTCTGGTGTGAGGCAAGCTAATTCAGAGGTTTGATGCATCTATTTTTGGAGGCATGGATACAAGGCTTACTATGCAGTCTATTGTTCAGAATGGCCATTGGCTTATTCCTGATTATTTTCCTTCCCAAGTTGCTGAATATATTAGAAGGTTTCAGTCATCTAGAGATGATGATCAAATTGTATGGAATCATGATTCATTTTCTCTTCAATCAGTGTGGGAGGTTTGTAGGGTCAGAAAGGAAAAGAAATCAAGGGCTGTTGTTTCTCGGAGAAGTTGCAGATGTAGAGTAGCAACTCTTTTGTCCCTTATTCCAAAATAGAAATATTTCTTCGGTTCATCTGAGGAACTGAAGCTTATTCTTAACCTCTGTGTGCCTTTACTGCTGCTACATGATCACTTGTTTTATACTTGTGACTTTGCTGTTGCTATCTGGAGATACATTTCTGATGTTCTGAACTTGGCCAGTCCTTCCTTCTATTCTATGGATCAACTTATACATTGGTTCTTGAACTTAACCAGAGTGAATTCTGTCAAATCCAGAATTCTCAAATATGTCTTAGCTTGCACTGTTTGGAAAATCTGGATGGAGAGAAATACAGCTTTTCATTTGTGGAGAAGAAATTCTCCGCTGCAGCAGCCGTTGACATTATTGGGAAGTTTTGCAATTTCAGTGTAATTCCTTGGAGGACATTTCTTCCACTTCCTACTTTTGAGTGCTGTTTTTTGTTCACTTTATTGGAAATGGGTATTATCCATTTCTTTTGTAAGTGAAGGCGGGTATGCCCCCTTATATATATATATATAGATACATTGATGAGGTTTGCACCACCCAGGCTTCAAATTTCCTTTTTCTATTAGTTGCTTAAATGGAACTCTCTTCAGTCTTCACCCCTATTGAGATGCTTGTGGGACCCACTGATTCATGGCTCGTACCTTGATTTTCATCAATTAGATTTTGGAATTAAACTATGGTCTCATGTGTTAAAATTTAGGACTGGGCAAAAAAATCCGCGAGTCCGTGAATCCGATCTGATCTGATCCGTACGCTGGGCAAAAAATCCGCGAGTCCTTGAATCCGATTCGATCCGTGGGCAAAAAATCCGCGAGTCCGTGAATCCGATCCAATCCGTACGGATCGGATCGGATTACCTGACCCACGGATTGGGCGCGAATTCAAAAAATTTGAATCCGTAGTTTACGGATCAGATCACGGATCGAATCGGATTCACGGACCCACGGATTGGGGGTGGATTCAAAAAATTTGAATCCGTAGTTTACGGATCAGATCACGGATTAGGCCGTCAAAAATTCAATCCGATCCGTGAGTAATCCGTAAAATATATATATATATATATATATATATGTATATATAATATTAATATATAGTAATATATTTACTTATTCTATTTTTCGTAACCAGCATATATATATATATATAACCCTACTTTTTTTTATTTTCTTTGTTTTTAGTAAGTATTATGTATTAACTGTATATATATATACATAAAATCTAAACCTAACTAAAGAAGATCAAGGAAGCCGAAGAGAAAGCGGCCGCCTCACTACTCTTCTTTAGTTCTTCTGATCTCTTGTTGTCTCCTTCACCAAATCAAAACCTAATCGCCTCACCTCTCTTCTTGACTTCTTCTGATCTTCTCGACTTTCATTGTCTGAATCTGCACAGTCTCTAGTGAGTTCACAAAGTTCATTCTCTTCTCTTTATTTTGATTTAAATATGTTGTGGTTTTCTGGTTAAATTTCTATGATTTTGATTTTTGATTTTTGAAGTTTGTTGATCCGTAAAATTATACTACTGCTTAAGGTTTCTCAACTGAGTTTGAGATATTTGATTTCATTTTCATATTTTCTACCTTGCTTTTGCTTTGAAATTCTCGCATCTTTATTCTTTTTCTAAGCAATCCCATCCAGTATTCTACTATTTTTTGATGGATTACTTAGATCAAGCCATTACCATCAAAATATTATACTCTTGCAGCTGTGACTACGGTTTGAGGAGATTCATGGAGATTGTTATAGCATATGGACTATGGAGTGACTGTCTACTACCCCTTTTTTCAGTCCGCGGATTGAATCCGATCCGATCCGTCGTTTCACGGATTCGATCCGATCCGATCCGTGGACTAACGGATTGGTGGCGGATTCAAAATCTCCCAATCCGTTGTGAGCGGATCGGATGATTTGATGCCTAATCCAATCCGATCCGTGGCCACCCCTATGTTAAATGTATCTAGAGTGAGTATTTCTGCAAAAGGTAGAACATTCTTCATAGTTTTCATGATAAATATTGATCCATTCCTTGGAAGTTCAAAATGTTGGGCGTGGAGAGAAAAAACGCCCTCCAATAAAAAGCGCACACGTCACCATTACCCATATCTACATTCCAAGGACATATAAGGCCCATCATGCTCAAGCCCAAGTTGAGGGTATTTATAGCCCAAGACCATTGTTATTTGTCCTCCAACTTCCATCAAGGCCGAATCAAGAAGTCATCAGCCCAGCTTATGAGTATTTAACATCCGGCCTGTTACTCAAGCCCAGCCGGATCAAAATATATTCGGCCCAAGAATGCACAAGTCCTACCATATGAAGGATTTAATGTAGAAGGAAAATTCTATAGGAAGTTCTGTACAAGGCAAGTTCTATGTATGGAAAATTCGACAATGGAAAAAACCCTATTAGAAAAGAATGGTTATATAGAAAGAATTGGAGGGCAAGCAACGCGAGTCCTACCATAATCTTGCAATCTTTTGTATATAAATAGAGGCTAAGACCTCCAATAAAGAATCAAGCAATTCTACGCTTCTCTACATACTATTCTTATTTATTTTTATTGTTTTTGAGTGAGTTGTTTTATTTTTCTCAATCATTATTGGTTGGGCGAAATTTTGCACCTACACTTTGGCGCCGTCTGTGGGAAACGTATAGAAATATACTCCCACTTGTTCTTCAAATTAAATCCTTTAGTCGTGTCTGGAATGTCAAACGGAGAGTCAGCAATGAATCAACAGATAGAATTGATGCAAAAGATGCGAGAAGAGTTCTTGCACCAATTTGAGACACTCCGGCAAGCAAACGATACGAGTGTCGCCCAGATAGCTGCGCTTCAGCAGCAGACTCATACGCTGCACACGGCCATGGCTAGGCTAACGCCACAACCACCACTAGGCGATGCTGCGGCACCACCCCCCACCCGGAATTTACCTCCGGTTCACGAGCCTCCAGCCAACGAAACACCACCCAACGGGGCTCGACCTAGTGAGGTTCAGCAAAAGCAAGGGACGAGGTCCGAGGCGGTTGCTTCAGATAATCTCCCGCATCGCACACAGGACGAACAGGCCGAGTCCAGCCATAGGCTTATGGTATGGTCCAATGGCGTTCCAGATGGTGCACGGGTACAAGATGCCTTCGACGAAAAGAAGCTCTTGAGAGTCCAGACACCAGCCGAGATGGCTAGAGAGCACAAGAACTCCTTGGTCAAGACCCCCTTTACTGACGAAGTGTAACTTGTGGAGAGGCCGAAGAAGTTCACTATGCCATCCTTCACCCAGTTCGATGGGGCAGGAGACCCCTCTCGGCATCTCGATCATTATGCACAAAAGATGGCACTGGACGATCATAACGATCCATGGATGTGTAAGGTTTTTCCTACCAGTTTAATCGGAGCAGCGTTAGAATGGTTCAGGAATAGGCCACACAAGTCTATCCCTGACTATGAGACCTTGTGCACTATGTTCTTAGCCCAGTATTGCGGAAACAAGAAGCAGAAGAAAAGTATCGCCAGCCTTTTCACCATAAGGCAAAGGAAGGGGGAAACTCTGCAAGATTTTTTATCCAGGTTTAACATGGAGGCCTCGGAGATAGCAGATTGCCATCCTGCCACGGCAATCGAAACATTTAAGTTGGCAATGATCCAGGGAACCAAGTTTCACACATCTTTGGTCAAATATTCCCCCCCGAATATGCAGACTTTGAATGCTAGGGCACAAATCTACATCCGGTTGGAGGAAAACGTAGCCCACAGTGCACAGCACGCTACCCTCGTCACGGTGGAAAACAAGTCTCGAGAGAAAGCTACGAACACAAGGATGCAGAAGGTTCCTCATACCGCCACACAAGTCACCCAAGCGTCTGAGAAAAGGTGAAGGACAGATGACAGACTTACCCCTCTCCGTACTACCTTGGCGTGCCTATTCCAAGAGAATAAGACGAGGTTCGCGACTCCTCAGCCCATGAAACAACCCTTGGAGCAGAGGGACAAAAGCAAACATTGTGCCTACCATAGAGATTATGGGCATACCACCAATGACTGCAGGTCCCTACAGCGACAAGTAGAAAGCATGATAGCGAGAGGAGAATTGGTGGAGTATCTCACCACGAAGGAGCACGTAAAACCTCGGGAGGTTAACCCTCGACGGGTAGAGGGCGGTCAGGTAAAGGTTATCCATGCTATACACGGAAGGTCAGAGGACGATGAAGAGTCTGAAGAGTTGTACAGATCCAGGCTGAGAGAGGCTCATAAGTTACGAAGAGTGTCTTCGGTAAACACGGTTGCACCAGGCAGCATCAACATTGGATTCGGTAACAATGATCTTTCTAGAGTCCAGCGCCCGCATGAGGACCCCTTGGTCATCAGCCTCCTGGTAGCGAATTATATGATCAGGAGAGTGCTGATAGATCCGGGAAGTAGCGCCAACATCATTACAAAAACAGCTTTTGATCAGTTGGGGGTTTCACCATCGTCCATCAGGCCAACTTCCAGCCCCCTAATGGGATTTGATGGTACTAAGGTGAATCCGCTCGGGGTGATCGATCTATCCGTTACTGCAGCAAAGAGGACTCTGAAGGAAAACTTCGTCGTAACAGAAATTCATCCATCTTATAACCTCATTATGGGGAGAGGTTGGATCCATCGTATAAACAGAGTCCCCTCTACACTTCACCAAGTAATGAGGTGTTTATCCCCGGATGGCAGGGAGGTCATCGACCTCTGGGGAGACCAGGTTGCTGCAAAAGAATGTTACATGCTAACGCTACATGAAGCAAAGAAAGCGTCGAAGTCACCTCAGTCAGAGGCGAATCCCAAAGACGCGATCAAATAGCAGTTACAGTATCCTCTGCCCAAGTATCTCAAGGCAGAGGAAGAAGCCGAAGCTGAAGCACCTACCGAGGAGTCCCTCGAAGCTATAGAGGTAGTCCTCGGAGACCCCCAGAAGATCACCTACATTGGCTCATCTTGCATAGCCGAAGAGAAGGAAGCATTGATCAGGGTCATTCGGTGCAATTCGGATGCCTTTGCCTGGGATCACTCGGACATGGTGGGGATCGATCCTACAGTCTCATGCCATAGTCTGAGGGTTAACCCGGAGTTCAGGCCAGTCAAGCAGAGGCACCGACGGTTCGCACCTGAACGGAATCGCATAATAGCCGAGGAAGTAAATAAACTATTACAAGCAGGATTCATTCGAGAAGTGCAATATCCGCAATGGCTCTCAAATGTAGTAGTCATTCAAAAGAAGAATGGGAAATGGAGGGTATGCGTAGATTATACCAACCTTAACAAAGCTTGCCCAAAAGATAGCTTTCCTCTGCCCAAGATTGATCAAATGGTGGATGCTACGACGGGTTATGAAAGGCTCACATTCCTCGATGCATACTCCGGCTATAATCAGATTCCCATGAATCCTGAAGATGAGGAGAAAACTGCTTTCATCACAGAAACGGGCACTTACTGCTACAGAGTGATGCCCTTCGGTCTAAAGAATGCCGGAGCCATCTACCAGCGACTTGTCAATAAAATTTTCAATAATCTGCTGGGAAATACGGTTGAAGCCTATATCGATGATATGGTGGTCAAAAGTATACGGAAAGAGGACCACCCGAAGCACCTCCAGGAGGTCTTTGATACTCTCAAGAGATACAATATGAAGCTGAACCCCACCAAGTGCTCCTTCGCCGTCTCGTCAGGACAGTTCCTTGGGCACGTCGTAAATAAAAGAGGAATAGAAGTAAGTCCAGCTCAGGCAAAGGCACTAATACAGAACCAGGAGCCGAAAACCCGCAGGGAAGTGCAAGTTCTAACCGGCCGAATTGCGGCTCTCAGCCGGTTCATATCCCGATTATCTGATAAGTACAAACCTTTCTTCGATGCTATTCGATCCAAAAACAAAGATATGTGGGGACCTCAGCAGCAGGAAGCTCTCAATCAATTGAAAAGCTACATGACAAAACCCCCAATCCTTTCTGCTCCAACGCCCGGAGACACTCTCATCCTGTACTTGGCAGTATCGGCTGTAGCAACAAGCGCAGTGTTGATCAAAGAAGGAGGCAAGGTTCAGCACCCAATCTTTTACACAAGCAAAACAATGACAGATGCCGAGACGCGGTACAGCAAGACAGAAAAGGTGATCCTGGCGTTAATTTATGCCAAGAGGAAACTTCGACATTACTTCGAGTCTCACAGCATAGTGGTACTTACAAATCACCCTATACGGGCTATCCTAGCTAAACCAGACCTGTCTGGTCGAATTACAAAATGGGCTATTGAACTTAGCTCTTTTGACATCACCTATGCACCGAAGGTATCTCACAAAGGGCAGTCGGTAACAGATTTCCTACTAGAGTAAGAAGATCAACCTGAGGAACCGACACTTCAAGAGCCATACTGGGAGTTACGAGTTGATTGCTCTTCCAACCGGAAAAGGGCCGGGGCCGGGATTGACATCATAACACCCGAGGGTACCAAGCTGCAGCAGTCAATTTTGCTAGATTTCCCATTTACTAATAATGAGGCCGAGTATGAGGCGATGCTCGCCAGACTTCGGCTAGCTCAACAGCTACAGGTACGATGTTTAAAAGTTTTTAGTGACTCACAGCTTGTGATCAATCAAGTGACAGGGCAATATTCTCCCAAGGAGGAACGTATGAAGTTGTACAAAGATGCTGTAGAGAGTGCTATTCGGGAGTTCGATCAAATCGAGTTCCATCAGGTACCACGAGATGAAAATGCCGAAGCAGATCGATTGGCTGCAGCCGCATCATCTTCAGATGAAGAGTTGGTTCGGCTTGTTCCAATCGATGTTCTCGAAGAGCCGAGCATTAATCCCCAGCAAGAGGTGATGGTGATCCCGGAAGTACCACGCGAGCCCTGCTGGATTGATCCAATCGAGGCCTACCTCAAGGAAGGGGTTCTCCCGAATCAGAAAGCTGAGGCAAGGAAGCTCAGGCTTACCGCGGCTAAGTACGCAATCATCAATAACCAGTTGTACCGAAGGTCATTCTCCGGTCCCTATCTCAAGTGTTTAACCCCTACTGAGGCTCTCACAATTCTAAAATAAGTTCATGAAGGAGATTGTGGAAACCACTCCGGAGGAAGATCCCTTGCACACAAAATTCTAACCCAGGGGTATTTTTGGCCATACTTGGCTCGGAATGCCGAGGAATACTCAAGAAGATGTGACAAGTGTCAACGCCATGGTCCAATAAAGCATCAACCTGCCGAAGGTTTGCACGCCATGGCTAATCCATGGCCGTTCGCCCAATGGGGGATTGATATAGTAGGACCGTTACCCAAAACCATGGAAAAAAAAGAGCATGTGCTTCTGGCTACGGATTACTTCACCAAGTGGGTGGAAGCTGAAGCCTTCTCTAGCGTCACCCACGAAGAAGTAAAGCATTTCATTTGGAGCAACATTATTTCCCGGTTTGGGGTACCAAAAGTCATCGTAATGGACAATGGTAAGAACCTCGATAACAGAAGTACAAGAAAGTTCTTTAGTGAACATGGAATCCTACAAAAATTGGCTGTAGTTAGTCATCCACAAGGCAATGGGCAAGCTGAAATAACTAACCGCACGATATTCGGTTGCTTAAAGAAAAAATTGGAGAAATTGAAGACAAAGTGGTACGAGAATCTCCCTTAAGTGCTCTGGGCTTATCGAACCACTCCAAGACGGCCCACGGGAGAAAGCCCATTTGCTATGGCATATGGATCCGAAGTTGTCATTCCTACCGAGTCCATAATCCCAACCCTTCGGACATCTTTGGTATTGGAAGGGAACAATGAGCAACAACTTGAACATAGCCTTGATCTTGTGGACGAAAGGAGAGATGCGGCAGCAATTCGGCTCGCGGCATACCAACAGCAGGTGTGTAACAGTTATAACAAACGCGTCAGATTCAGGAGCTTTGTGGTAGGCGATTGGGTTTTGAAGCAGGAGACAGCTCATGTAAAGAAACTGGAACCTAATTGGACCGGACCCTATAGAGTTACCGAAGTAGTAGGGAAAGGAGCATATCGTTTGGCCGAAGCTGGCGGACGTCCCATTGCGCGTCCTTGGAACGCAATACACCTGAAAAGGTATTTCCATTAGTTAAGTTTGTCAATTTTGCTACAAGTTTTTCACAAATAAGGCTGAATATGTCCACAGTCAGCCACACTTTTCTATATTTTTGTTTCTTTTTATAACAATGGGGGGGGGTCATACGACTCTATGATTACGCAACTTTTATGCGCATGTCAAGTCGCACTATGCGTTATAATCAATGATTTTTACAAAACAAACAAAAACAAACAAAAAACAACAAGCACACAAGACACAAAACACATGACTTATGGCCTGTGCTTAAAACTTTCTATCCCACATCGATAAAACAGTATGTGCTACATTCTGTTATATATGGGAATATTCAAATAGTTAATTACGGTGTAAGGAGGGCCCACTGGTATTTAAGGCTGTCAAGCTCAATACCAGAGGCATTTCTTACACCGACTTTTTTGACAAAATTTAGTCTATGTCCCACATCGGATAGAAATAAAAAAGAAATGCGGTTCATATATGCGTGGTCCACAACATTTGGCTGCCAAGGAGGGAATATCAGTGGAGGCAGGTATCTAAAGTCAACAAATGGAAAACTTCACAGCCACTGTTACTCGCTTTCTTGGCGTCCTATCATTTTTGAGTCCTCGGCCTCATGATAAGTGGTTTGAGGAAAAATATAAAACAAATCTCCCCTCAGGCTCAGCGCCGGGGAGTAATTCATTCGCCTCGGACCTTAGGTGTCCGGTTCGGCACAACCTCCCTTCAGGCTCAGCGCCGGGGAGTAGTTTTCTCGCCTCGGACCCTAAGTGTCCGGCTCGGCAAAACCTCCCCTCAGGCTCAGCGCCGGGGAGTAATTCATTCGCCTCGGACCTTAAGTGTCCGGTTCGGCACAACCTCCCCTCAGGCTCAGCGCCGGGGAGTAGTTCTCTCGCCTCGGACCCTAAGTGTCCGGCTCGGCAAAACCTCCCCTCAGGCTCAGCGCCGGAGAGTAGGTCATTCGCTTCAGACCCTAGGTATCTGGCTCGGCAAAAATCTCACCTCGGACCCTAAGTGTTCGGCTCGGCGACAATCTCACCTCGGACCCTAAGTGTTCGGCCCGGCGAAACCCCCTCCGGCTCCACGCCAGGGAATGTATAATTCGCCTCGGATCCTAAGTATCCGAGACAGCTTCGGACCCTAAGTGTCCTACTCAGCAATATCCCTCCACACTCAGTGCCGAGGAGTAATTCGCTTTAGACCTCTGGTACCCGGATTATAACTCTTCCTACCAGACTCTAAGTGTTTAATACCCTGTGGATGCAGATATATCGTAAGTTCATCATACTCCACCTCACATCAGGAACACATGAGAAGGAAAGAGTATGTATACGCCTACTACAGGCAAGTAAAAGGCAAGGGTTCATTTAACAGTTAAATCATTGTCCATATGAATCATCCTGCGATATCAACTAAACTGTTAAAAGGATCCCCTTCCTCCCACAATCCTTGCGTTTTCACGGATAGCATAAGTCCGAAGCATAAAGACAATGTTTAGTGCTTAAACACATTACCAGACAGAGAAATATGAACAGTATCAAGAACATACAGCAAAAACAAGTCAGGCAAGCCTAAAACGAAAAGTTATATTCATTATCCCAAAACAGGCTGTTCATAAAAACAAAATACATGGCTCTACTTCCTCTTTGGATCGAATGGAGTAGATTTAAAAGCATCTACTACATTAGGATTTGAGGTAGGAGGGGTTGAAGCCGCAGGAGCAGGGGAGCTAGGGGTACCCTTCAGGTGTGCCTTCACCATCTCGGCAAAGCGGATTTCAGCTTCCAAAGCCTCTGGCCCTTCATCGTATGGGAAGTGCACCCCCACTTTCTTGTCAAAGGCGTCCGGATCCATCGTCTTAGAGCCTGAGCCCTGATTATAGCCAAATCGGAACGCTTTAGCACTAGCCAGGTGCGCCAGACAAGAGTAGCGCCCCTGCATTTGCTTCCCCGCCTTGAAGCAAGTAGTAAGAGCCTCGGTCAGGCGTTGAACCTCGGCCTGAAGAGAATCTACCTTAGCCTCAGAGGCTGACAACTGCCTCTTATACGCATCCTTGGCTTCAGAAGCTATATTCAGATTGGTGGAGGCAGTAATGGCTCTCTTCTCTGCGTTATCAAGGTCCTTTTCCAACTTCTTGATGGAGAGGGATTGAGCTTCAGCAGTGGCGCAGAGGGCCATGGTGTGGTATAGACTCTGTTTAACAGGGAAGCAAATATAAGCATAAATAGAGATATAAGCAAGCAAGAGTAACTTAATTCTGAAGGAGCAATGCGAACCTCTATGGCCCGGACTGGGGCAGAGGGGAGTAGTTGCTCCAACCCCATTTGGCTGATGGCTTCCTCGTCCTTTGGGAGCCACATTCCTCGAGCCACCGCCAGCGCAGCTGAAGGGTCTGTAATCACAGAATCCCCTGAGTGCAGGACTGACCTGTCAGCCCTGGTGAAGGAAGGAGTCCAAGGAGCCCCAGTCTCGGCTAGAACAAAGGCCCTGACTTCATCTTCAGGTTCGGCCTCTCCAGCCTTTTTCCCTCTGCTTTTAGAAGGGACCTTGCCTTTGCCAGAGGATGAGGGGTTGAGGCGAGATTTCTTCAATGGTGGTTCCTCAACCTCCACTTCATCCTCAGTTGATCCAATGACGACCAAGGGTTTGGCATCTTCGGCTTTCTTTTTTAAAGCCTCAGCCCTCTGTATCTCCTCCTCAGTCATGGGGAAACTGTTAAAGGATGGTAGAGACAGATCCATGAGGTCTGCAGCAACGGCACTGGAGGCAGTGTCCTTGAGGTTTGAAGAAGTTAGCAGGTCCTCGATAGGCGAGGGGTCACTCCAGACTCGTTCCTTAAGAAAAGAAAGTCTGTTCCTTGCTGCGGAGGATGGGAATGTAGCTGAAAAAACACCAAGAAACTCATAAATACGGCGAAATATTAAGACTTGATAAGGAAAACAGCCAGAACACTTGGTATGAAGGGAGGTTAAATATTCTATACCTAATTTTCCGAATTTGCGCTGGATAGGGGGAGCAATTGATTGGGACACGAACCATTTTCCTTTAACTACAACCATCCTTTCCTTCCATTTCTTTTCGGATGAAGGGAGGTTCGTGCATATCCTCTGATGAAGGGGAGAAGTAAAAAAGAAGCGACCAAGCTCGGTCCCGTGCTTAGATATATTGTAAGTAAGCAGAAGGTCGGCAAGGGTCAAATCCAGAGCCTCTAATTTTCGGCGCACCAACAGTGCCGAAAGGATGCGAAAGAAATTGGGATTTACCTGAAGGGAGGCAAGACCTAGCTTATTGAAAACTAAATGATAGAAGGGATGAAGAGGGAATCGGAGGGCGTTAAGGTGCCCTACCGAAAGAGCAACTCATCTTCCTCAATTCCCTCGCCGGAGGTGAAATCGGCACCCTCGGGATATTCTGCAATTTCTACTCCCTCAGGAATATCAAATTCTTCCATTACCGAAGCAATAGAGAACTTGATGCGGCGAATAGAGATGATTGCTTTCTTCTCTTCATGGGTAAGAACATAATCAGAGCCTGAGGTGGATGTTTCGGTTGGAAGAGGGGAAGTACCTAATGGATTCAACGAAGGGCGATCTGTAGAAACCCTAGGAGGGGGAGCCCTAATGCGAACGGGGGAAGATGAAGGTGTGGATTCAGAATCCCCAAGGTCTACACGTTCGGGAGTAGATGAAGTACTCAAAATGAAAGATTGAAGAGAAAGATGCGAAACTAACCTGACAAAGCGAAGGAAGCGATGGAATGAAGGACGCAGAGGTGCAGCAAGGGCAAATGTAACTCTTGCAAAATCTTGTGTGACGGAGTAATAATGAAAGACCACGAACCGTTTCTGAAGCAAAGTAAAAACCGGTGTCAATTCCCTCTTTAATAGGAGCCGTCACTCAATTAAAAATGGAATTTGGGGCAAAGTGTGGAGGGAAAAAACGCCCTCCAATAAAAAGCGCACACGTCACCACTACCCATATCTACATTCCAAGGACATATAAGGCCCATCATGCTCAAGCCCAAGTTGAGGGTATTTATAGCCCAAGACCATTGTTATTTGTCCTCCAACTCCCATCAAGGCCGAATCAAGAAGTTATCAGCCCAGCTTATGAGTATTTAACATCCGGTCTGTTACTCAAGCCCAGCCGGATCAAAATATATTCGGCCCAAGAATGCACAAGTCTTACCATATGAAGGATTTACTGTAGAAGGAAAATTCTATAGGAAGTTCTGTACAAGGCAAGTTCTATGTATGGAAAATTCGACAATGGAAAAAACCCTATTAGAAAAGAATGGTTATATAGAAAGAATTGGAGGGCAAGCAACGCGAGTCCTACCATAATCTTGCAATCTTTTGTATATAAATAAAGGTTAAGACCTCCAATAAAGAATCAAGCAATTCTACGCTTCTCTACATACTGTTCTTATTTATTTTTATTGTTTTTGAGTGAGTTGTTTTATTTTTCTCAATCATTATTGGTTGGGCGAAATTTTGCACCTACACTGGGGCAAATGGGTGTGTTACAACAATATGTAGCTAAAAAGTTGAAGGAATTAAAATGAATCCATTTATTGTTTTTATTATTTTCAATGCACTTGATGTTAGTATTAGGTCCTCACATAATTTGAAATGACTGATTACAAACATTTACATAGTCCAACACAAAGGAATATAGGAAATGGGATAAGTCGAACGTCCTCTCATGTTATCTTTCTGTATGCTCCAACATCAAGTGATCCGATAATATTGATTCCCGACCAATTACTATTTAACATAGGTGTTAATAGATGAATTACTAATCTATAATTATTATTATTATTATTATTATTATTTTTCCGAAATTTTAAGCAACTGATATAAATAAAATAAATAATTACGAGGAGGGCCTTCGGCCAAAAGCCCAAAACAGGTAAAAGCAAAATCCCAATTAAAGAGTCAACCCAATATAAGCGAGGCCTGGAAAAAGCCCAATCCAATTCCAAAACTAAAAACCGACATTAACGGCTAATGCAACCGTTAATGGAGGTTATCAGTCAAACAATCCGGTTGCAAACCCTAGCATGTAGGGTGGAGAAGATGGAGTGTAGGAGCTCAATCCGACGGTCTTGGGGGGCGAACGACGACGGCAAGCAAGAAGGGCGAGACATTTCAGTCAGTAAGAATTCTTCTTGTTGCAGCACAATCCAAGAAATACCCTAATTTGAGGAGAGATGTAATGGTGGAGCAAACTTTGTTAAAGAATACCCTCTATGAAGAGTTTGTCCCTCGAAAGATTCTACTATTTCATTCCTCCCATGTGTGGTAGATGACAGTAGAGAGGCAAACTTTCTGAAACATGTTCTGAACTGAATTTGGCTTCCGTTGGATGCTAATGCAAGGCAACCAGGGAATCCCAATGGAGTATTTGTGTGAAGAATTGGCATCTATCCTTTATGTGTCTCCATATTGGTGAGACAAAGAGACAGTTGAAGAAGAGTGTTCATGACACTCGGTGTGATTCTTATATAAGACACAAATATTCTGTAAGTGAGCCATTGACTTGCTGTCAAGGGTGGAAAGTTTTGATTGTACAGCTAACCACAAGTTAAACTTCATCGGAGGGATTGTGTGGGAATTCCAAACCAAGTTGTACCGTTATACTAGAGGCTGTAGAGACCTGTTGATGATGCAGTCTATATCTTCCTATCATCTCTGGATATACAAGGTGGAGGCATTGAGGCTAATTTTGGGATTGAGTTCATGATAGAGAAGGGGAAAGGACCAGGAGTTGTTTTCAATGAAGGAATCAACTGTGATGAGTTCATTAACTATAAGAATGTTTGATGAGAATCTTGAGCTTTTAAAATGTTGAATTCATCTATAACATTTTAATTATTAATATTCAAACATGTAGATTAAGTGTCAAAACACTTGAAAATAGTAATAAATTTGGTTAGACTACTTAGTAGGCTAAAAAAATGGAGGCAAACTTCAGTTTTCTAAATGAATGAAGTTTTATGAAAAACTGATGCGGCCATGAAAATTTGTTGCGACATGACCCAACTATCTTTTCTATCTCTTTATGCTTTCCCCATCTCTCTCCATATCTCTTTGTGAAGAGATTTCAAAACTTCCGTGCTTTACCCACCTTGTTTTCACTTTTTTCCTTTCATTTTCATGATAAAATGTTGTAGCCAAAAACCTTTAGGTGAAGATGGGCTTATAACTGTGACGGTGAGCTTTGAACTAGCGATGAAGCAGATTGAACAGCCGAGCACGAACCGGCAATGATGAACTGAGTCAAGCTCATCTTCTAACTGAATTTGTGTATGCCTCTCTCTCTCTATCTTTATACACACACACACACACACACACATTGTAGACATTAAAATTTTAGTGGACTTTTGTTTTGGCGAATTGACCCAACAAATATGGGTTTAATATTTAATTAAATTATTTAATTGACTCAAACTTGATCCACTTAAATTATTTAATTAGGTCAGTCTAAATGATTAAATGAAAAGATAATTATTACTAATAAAATATATTTGGAAGAATTATTTTTTATGGATAATTATCATAATATAGCTGGCCCGACCCAGTTATGATTTTATCCTTATCGGGAGAGGACACGTGTCATCATCCTATTAATCCAAGAGGCCTATAAATAGAGACATAGAGGAAGGAGGAAGGGGTACAAAAATTAAGAATTCGAGAGACCCAGAATTTCAGAGAGAAATACAGAAACTCTGCCAATACTCATGCCCAACATCCAAATCTGAAGGTGAAGAGCAACAAACACATCAAATCGTGCCGTCCTTTATCAAAATTTCATAGTGATCAGCAACAAGCACATCATATCGTGCCGTTCTTCATCAAAATGTCACGATGATCAACAATAAGCATATCCAAAGCCGTGCCCTTTTACATCAAATTCAACAAATTCTCTCTGAAGACGAAGAACAACAAGCACATCTTCCTCAAATTCAACAAAGAACAACAAGCACATCAAAATCGTGCCATTCTTTCTCTGTGATTAAATAAGTTTGACGAATCACCACACAATATTGTTCGAGATCAAGTTTCGTCAGCCCTCGATCACAAATCATCGGCAATCTTCCTCAACTACAAATACTTGAAGACAATTGTCAACAGCCCGATTCAAGATCAAACTTCAACAACCCTTGGATCCAACCAACAAAGGAGATCGAATCAGAGGACAAGTTCTTTCATTTGTAAAGAATACCTTGGAGGATTGTATTCATCAATTTTCATAAATCAATAAATTATTATTTGCTCCCTATTTTGTTCTTTAATTTGCAAGTACACACATGACACACATATCTATATAAATAGAAAGAGGGGCGCGCATATATGCAGATTGTAGAGGGGTCTGAATTGATGTTCATGTTTGATGATGGTATTGAAGTTGGACTCTATGTTTTGATCAATCTCTGTGTTAGGCTCTGGGAATTCTGAATGCTTATCCATTTACACATTTGGTGGTGTGGTGGGACAATTGATGAGTTTGTACTACTTGTAGTTGATACTTGAATTTTGAAAATGGAAACTTGAGATGGCGACCATGGGTGTGGTCGCATGACCTTCTTGCTGCTGGTGTTGATGGGGGAATTGGGCACATCAACCCCAAAAGAGTAGGCAATCACAAAGAGATATGAAGAGAGAGAAAGGGCAGTTGGAAAACACGCAGAGAGAAAGGACAATTGGGTCATTTCGTAACAAATTTCCTTGTCCACGTCCGCCTTTCATAAAACTCTATTTATTTAAAAAACGAAAATTTGACTTCATCTTTTTAGCTTTTTATCTACAAAATTTCATTTTTTTAGAATTATCCCTAAAGTTTATGGTTCGTGCGTGGTCTTCTCTAGCTTTCTACTGAGTTGTATGATCTCTTTTTTGACGGCTCCAATGGATATCATCCAAGAAGAACTCTTTGTCAACCTAATCAATGTTTGACACATAAATCGCACCAAAATTCAATGGCAAAGTTTGTCTTTTTCCTTATTATATACAACAACATCAATTGTTCAGTTGTTGTTTATTTATTTATTTATTATTATTATTATTTAGCTTGCATGTGACATGTGCGCCTTCTCATTATCATAGTCGTTTACATTTTACAATGTATATATGTATTATATATATATATATATAGAAATTCAAACAATTGCATAGATGAAGAATATGTACAAGGTCAAAGAGTTGAGTATAGCCGCATGAGACAACAAACCCAAACAAGGAGCAAGACCATAGTACGATACATGACACTCAGCCCATTTCATTCTCAACTGGACCCAAAACTACTTTAGGCCCAAACCCAATATATGAAATAGACCCACAACACTGGAGTAATTTTTTTTGCCATTTTCATATGTGTCTTGTGTATCTTCTATATGCTATATATTAATTATTATTGTTTTAATGATTAGAGACCATATGATGGGTGATGAATTATTTTGGATGAAGAAAGGGTAAAATCTTGTGTTTATAGCAAGTTTTGCAACAATTGATTTCATAATGCATTTACCTAAGCAAAAAAGAAAAAAGAAAAAAGACTTAATGGCTATCTAATCTAATTTTCTAAACGACACAAGAAGAAGAAAAGTGCATTAAGAGGAGCAATTTCAAAGCCAGAACCACAATATGAAACACTCGTGCATGGAAACGCATTAACGCAGTCACAAGTTGTCTTAGCAATCGTTTGCAGTGAATTGAAGGGGATATACAAAATATTATATGTAGAGAGAGAGAGAGAATCAATTTGTATTGTTTATTACAGTATAAAAAATAGGTGCCGCACCCACTTTTGACAATTTTCCACTGGCTTGGTCTTTGTATCATAGTTGAAGGATGACCCCGGTTAACAATCGGACAATTGCAGAAAATACTTTAAATTTTATTTTACGTAATATTTTTACACTTTATTTTAAAAAATATACAAAAAATACTTTTAAATTTTTTACATTGTGTAAAAATACTTCTCCTGACATAAATTAGTGATGTAATACTGTTTTGCCATTTTACTTTTTCAAGAATGCCTAAGGGGATATATATACCACTAATCTTATAATATAGGGGTGTTATGTGCACATTATTTCTTCTTCTTCTTCCCTTTTTTTTTTCTTTTCTTTTTTTGGGTAATTTGTACTCACACCCCTTGAGATTTGAGTCAACACCACTCAGTGGTCGATCAATGCACTAGTTTATATTAATACCCCTTGAGGTTTCAAAAGTCATATTTATACCTGAACCCCTTAATTGAATAAAATAACCCTAATCAATATTCTTAATCCCCTCCCACCCACCACCGCCACACCCATACACCGCCACACCCACCGCCACACCCATACACTGCCACATACACCGCCGCACCTGCACAACGCCACACCAGCACACCGCCACACCCACCGCCACAACCACCGTCACACACACTGCCACAAGCACCGTCACACTCACACCCATACCACCACAACCACATCCACACCGCCACAACCATAACCACCTCCTCATCTACACACACATAACCACTGCTATATAGCAGCAACACCATCACCGACACTACAACCAGTGCCACAAACCATCGCCGCAACACCCACACACACCGCTACACCAACACGCACACACACCTCACTAAGACGAACCCATTCTCGCTCAAGGTCAGACTCGCCCAAATATTTCGCGGTGGAGCAATTGTCGAAAGTCACCAACTCCGACCAGGCCAAGATCACCGAATTTGCTGTCACCACAATACTTTAACATCGCTAGACAGCACCACCGTCGCTTGACACCATTAATTTCGGCGGCTGCTCATCCAAGGGAAACGATTTATTCTCTTCAACGACGGTGGCAATCAAGACGTCCCCGACGCGTTGACGTTTCAGATCGGGGAGCGAATTGGC
The DNA here is from genome assembly GCF_030987335.1 of Cornus florida. Lineage (NCBI taxonomy): Eukaryota > Viridiplantae > Streptophyta > Magnoliopsida > Cornales > Cornaceae > Cornus > Cornus florida. The sequence continues at coordinate 71,873,350 of NW_026775576.1, read as the reverse complement.
AATTCCTTTAGAAAGGTGGCTCGTTGTTGGTGACGTCGGCTAGCGATATTCTCTATCGCAGCTCCACTCCAAAACCCTATTATAAGAAAACCTCTTCTTTGACAGCATCGCCTCCAAGCTCTTCTTCAACCTCGTCATCCTTCGCCTCTGTTTCTACAACCTCGACTCCTTCTGCGTCCTACAAGGCGGCCTCAGCCTGAATAGTAAGCAACATGCAAAACACACACATAATGGGCATAAGTACCTAGACCTACCAGGGCACATATCTATCCACTATATCCAGTTATGCATCCTATGCAATATACACTCCCTAACCACTGATCCTAAGACTCAAGCTCATATCATGGCACATATTTATGCATATATAAATCCATCCCATCCAAAACAGAAAAGTAAACTAGCCGCCGTATTCTTTCAATTGCATGTCATCCAATTGGTTTCGTGGCCTGACATGAATAAGTAGGACTTAACTTATTAGTTAATCCGTCCCTAATATGCCCCCATATCCTGACAATGGTGCATTAATCCACACGAATATGTATGCCTTAATTTATTAGTTAATCCATCCCTAATATGCCCCCATATCAGGACAATGGTGCATAAATCCACATAATCCAATAATTGATGCAACAAATATAATAATACAAAAAATAATTCAGAAGTAAGCATAATAAAAATCAGATAAATATATGATCATATTATACTGCCAATATATGATTAAAATTATATAAACATACCTTGAAAATTGTTAGAATAATGTTAAGCAATTAAATCATCCATTAATAACATGTAAGTTAATTTTAAATTTTATATTGTTCAAATCTTTAGCATATTAATGTGTATCATGCATTCTGGGAGATTATCCATTTTATTCCAGTCATTTAAATCACCCAAACCAACCTAAACAACCTTGGAACAGCCCCAATCATCAAAACAGAACCCTAAAACAGTTTCTACAAAATTCCCAGCAAGGGAGACGACTCTTAGCCTGAGGGAGTCGACTCCCTCCAAGAGAGAACTGGCTCTCTCCCTGAGAGCCGTGATGAAAACCAAAAGGGAGTCGGCTTTTGCCCTGCTGTTCACGTTCTTCTCCTTCTCCGGCGACCTCTGATCACTCTGATCACCTCTGTTAAAGGTCCTAAACTTCTGTTTTAAGTCCTAAACAGTCTCAATTAATTTTATAAAGCCCTTATGCATCATTAACACAAGTTAAAACAAGATTACATGCAAGAAGTTTCAAGATCAAGAAAATATAGATTCATAAACATACTCACTGTTTTTAATCTGTTTAAGCATGCATACATGGTTAATTTATTGTCGAATTAATCCTGGAATTAACCTAGACATGTATAGAATACGAGATCAAAGGGAAATAGTTAGGAGAATAACTTACCTTAAGATTTTGGATTGAAATCTTAACCTCCTTCTTCCTAACTTTTCCGGCAACCCCTTGACTGCCTTCGAAGCTCTCTGTGCTCCTGGTTCAACCTACGAACAATCCTCTTCCTTCCTTCCTTGGTTCAGTCTTCTCCTTGGCCAAGATCTTCTCTTAGTTTCTCTCTCAACTCTCTACCTCTAAACTAACGTGAATAGGGTTTTGTAACCCTTTCACAAACCTATTATGTATATATATATATATATATATATATATATATATATATATAATTATTTCATTCACGTTTTGGCAGACTTAGTTATATAGATATATATACTTTCATATTTTTCCTTTTCTTTTATTCTCCTTAAGGTAGTTAGGTTAGGAAATGATTATGATTATATATATATATATATATATATATACTGACTAAATCCTAATAGTAATAATTCTATTACTAAACATAATAATATTAATAATAAATATAATAACCTTATATGCATATATACTCATATATACATGTACAATTATCCATGAGTAAATATCTGTACCCATTTAGACTCCTATTTAAGTAATCCATGAGACCCAAATGGTTGTTCCATTACCACTATCCACTTCTAACTCCTTTAAAATTTAAAAATAAAAATAAAATATTTAAATCCCTAAATAAATACACATTATCACATAACATTTAAACAAATTAATTCATACTAACAATTAATAAAAATACACCATTTAAGCACGCAATTAAATTAAACAATTAATTCAATTAAACATACAAATAATTAGCCACATAATCAAATAATCAATTAAAAATTGCAATAAAATAAATAAATAAATTTCGAGACTATCCTTTTAAAATTAGGGGTATTACAAGAGGTGGATTGTGTAAGGTTAGGAGAGACATAAAATGAAAGGTATTTTGGTTTTTCAAAATTTAGTTTACAGGGTTATATTAATAATTTATACTTTTTTATGTATTTGTTGACGAAGTCAAATGTTAAAATAATCATTTTCTAAGGTAGAGGGGGAGTGTATGAACAATTTTGAAACCTCAGGGGGTGTCGATATAAACTAGTGTGTTGACCGGCTACTGAGTGGTGTTGACCCAAACCTCAGGGGGTGAGAGTGCAAATTACCCTTTTTTTTTAAAAAAAAAAAACTTTTTTCTATATGTATATCTCTTAACTTTCTTTCTTTTCTTTTTTTTCTTTTTTCTTTTTTTTTTTTTTTTTTTTTTTTTTTTTTTGGTGAAACTTTGAGAATTTGTAGAGAATAAGGATTTGAATTTGTTGAGATTTCAGTTTACTATTTTCTACTAATTTTTTTTCGTACCAACACTGTAAAACAAAACAAAAAACAAAAACAAAAAAAAAAAAAGAAGGAAAAAATCCCAATATCAGCGTGCACTGGTTTTCGGAGTTTAAAGTAAATTTGTTTTCTTTAGTTTGCACTTTATTTTCTTTTTTTATTTTTATTTTTATTTTTATCTTTACTTTACTTTATAATTTTATTTTTATTTTTATTCTCTATTTTTATCTTTACTTGTCCATTGTTGGCGTCCTCAAATAATGTCATTTTCAATCATTTTACAAAATTATTTATTTTTATATATTTTATAAAATGATTCAATTAGGGTAATCTAGTCAACTTAGGGTTTAAATTTGTGAGAGAGGTTTGTTTGCACCAAATTGAAACTTTAGGGGTGTTTTTTTGCACGTGAGGGGTGTCCTCCAATAGTGTCATTTTCGGTTATTTTATAAAATTATTTATTTTTATATATTTTATAAAATGATTTAGTAAGGGTAATTTAATCAACTTAGAGTTTAAATTTGTTAAAGAGATTTATTTGCATCGAATTGAAACTTTAAGAGAATTTTTTGCACATGAAGAGTGTAATATACACTGTGAGCATATTTTAAATGAATTTTCTGCACTTGACCCGTTAATAATACATTTTACAAATATTGAAGTTTTGGAACTGAAATGGAATTTGATAAAAATAATTAAAAAATTAAACTAATTTTTTTTTCTTTCAAAATTTACCAATTTTAGTTTAAAAGTTCTATTTTCATGCAGCTAAATACATTCATAGTCCATAAATAAATTTCAATATATATATAGGACAAGACTTGTTTACTTATTAAGAAGTAGGTCGCTAATGTGGTTCAATTACAAATACACACACGAAGACAAGACTTGCTTGCTCACCAGTGAATAACTTATCTCTACTCACCGCTCTTTTATTTTGTAATTGCAAATTATTTGTGCTGAATTTATTCCAAAAAAAAATTATTATCTTTATTTATATATTTTTTAATTTTATAATTATAAATTAGTTGTGTATTTGTGATTAGATTATAGCAAAACTTGTCACATTGATAGATGGTAGTCTGGAGCATGGTTGACAGACACAAATAGGAGTAGAGTACCTAAAGGACTCACTAGCACAGACACAAATAGGAGTAGAGTATCTAAAGGGCTCATTAGCACGAGGAGTCTACATGATTGTATTTGGTCTAGTGCAGTGATTGTAGCTCCTGATAACCACTATATTATCCCTTATTTTATTTTGAGTAAATTATAATGACCCATGATAAGGTTTAGATAAATTACATAGGGATGGAGTATTTAACTTTAATTATTTTGACATATTCTAAAATAATATAATGTCTTTTATATTTTTATCTAATTTAATAATATTTTGATATAAAAAATTTGTCAAATCAAAAGACTAAGAACTTGTTTGGGGTTGTAATTATGAAAATAATTTTCTATTATCAAAAAATTGGAAAAAAAAATTGAAAATACTATAAAAATTCTGTTTGGCTCAATTTTTTAAAAACTCAGATATAAAAAGACATGTTTTCATATAACAGTCTTTTATAGTTTTTTGAAAACTGTTATTTATTTTCTGAATTTTTAAAAATTATTTTCAAAATTACAAATCAAACAGGTCCTAAGAAATTTGCTTTTTTTTTTTAAAGAATAATTTTATTTCAAGAGTGACTTTCACACCTACTATGTTCCTTTCGTTTTTTTTTTTTTTTTTTTTTTTTTTTGGGACAGGTCTTTGAAACCAAAGGAGATAAAACACTTCTATCTCGTCAGTTGGAAAGTCCGTCTTTTATGAAAAAATAATGTTATTTAGGCCTATTTATCTAGTCAACCACTCTATTCATTTCAAAATAAATTTCCATCTCAGAAACTGTGACATCTATTTTCACAGTATCCAAAATGAACATCTATTTTGAAATGGAGTGAGTATGTGACCGGTGAATAACACATAGACATGGCATCAAAGGGATAGAAATCATTTGATTATACAAATTGGTAAGAGATATTCGCCAAATAATCATTTTTTCCGCCTTCACCATACAATAAGGATAATACTTCAGTCCAGTCCATCAGGACAATTTGTGTCCTGCACACTAACATGTCCCAATAAGAGATTGACACCTCTTTTAAATTTTAAAAAATACAAAACATGGGTTATATCTATTTTTTAGGGTTAAACCCGACATATTTTTTTTTATTTTTTTTTATTTTTTATTTTCTCTTTGCTCCTATCTGTATATCTCACTCACATATTCATTTGCATCTTTCTTTTTCCTTAGCTCCACCCGCCAATCATTCCGTCATAGAATTGAGTGAAAAAATAAATAACTTTCATATATAGCATGCATAGAAAATAGTTAAGATAGATTTTGAAAAGGGAAAAATAGAAAAAGGATAGTTTAATTTTTTTAAGGATAATTTTTTATCTTAAAAAAATTAAAAATAACAGAAAAAGGTAGAAAAGATAATTTTTCATGAGTTGTTCTCTAGAAACATAATTAAAAGAAGATACATTTAAAGTTGAGTAATTTTAAAACTATTTTATTTTATTTTTTTAATATGATTCTAAAAAACTGCCTGAAACTATTTTCAGAATTAATTTTTTTTTTTTATTATTCTAAAAAGTGGAGGTGTAGTAAGAAGTATTAAGATTTGGAATGTTTGGTAGTTGGATCTAAGGGAAAAGAAAGAGGTGGATGATCATATGCGTAAAATACATAGATGGGAGCAAAGAGAGAAAAAAATAAAATAAAATAAATTTATCGGATTTAAACTTAAAAATGAGCATAACTCATATTTTGTATTTTTTTAAATTTAAAAGAGGTATAAATCTCTTATTAAAACACATTAATGTGTAGGATGCCATCTATTATGATAGGACAGCACTGAAGCATTATCCATGCAATAATACGTGGATTTGGAAGTTCAAGAAAACGGTCTTTGCTGATATTATATCACTACCAAAATAGGAGTTATTATTAGTCTTTCAATTCCACTAGAATAAATTTTGAAAATGAAAGGTAACAGCCTTATCAAGATCGAGTGGGTGTTATTTCCAATATGAAATTATTTCGAATCGACTGTCGGCGATATCAACATTATTAATTAGGAAAATGATACTTACATCAAGGATAGGCAAGTCGATTTCTTGTCTGGATATAGTCGCCATCTGTTCTTCTCGATCCAATCCTTTATTTTCACTCGTTTCTCATTTTTTTTACTATTAGCCCCTCTGCCATTAAGCATCTCAGCCATAAACGCCTTCTTACAATCTCACTGACTACTAGCGGCAGTGATCTAAATTATATATATATATATGTATATATATATATGGAGTTATAACGAAAACTTATATGTGTGAACTGATAGATGAAGATAATAAAATCCAATTATAATGAAAAATATTCAATCTTCGTAAATCACTAAGTTGTTGAATCAAACTCCTCCTCCATATATAAACACCGTTTAACTTTCTGCCTTCAGATCTCCGTACCTCCACATGCTGTGGCGATGACGGCGGCCGGAATTTCTCGCCGGCCGTTAGATTTCCCTACGATTTCCGTCTTTATTAGAATCACTAGCCATGATTTATAAAACCCTAATTTTTTTAGAAGAAAAAAAAAAAAAAAAATGGCCCACATTGGCCCACATTTTAGATTGCGTTTGGATAACAGAGAAAATAAAGGTAGTAATAATTTTTATTTATATTTGGATAAATAGAAGAAACGAAATGATAAATCATTTTTGTTTGTATAAAATAGAAGAGATAAAAGAAAGGAAAGAATAATAACTAAATTATTATCTTATCCTTTTATATAATTAGGACTAAATGAAATAACAAATCAATATATTTATTTATGAAGACTAATTTTGGTATTATTAAATACCACTAAACTATTATGATTTTTCTACCTATCTTTTTAATTTTGGAGATATAGCAACAATGATAATCATCCTTATCCATCTCTTTCTTACCTCACTATTTAATTCACTCAAACATAATCGGCCCTTATCCTTTCTTTTTATTTCTCTTCCTATCCCTCCGAATCATCCTATCCCATCCCAACATGTCATCCACATAACACAAACAAAAGAATTAATTAAAGTTTGCGATGTATCACTAATCTATTACTTATTATTCTTCTGTTTAATCTATTTTTTCAGGCCCATTATATGTCAAAGTAGACAACATATCTCATATTTCCACTTTGTACTTAATTTTATGCCAACCATGTTAGGTAACTATCACATTGATTGTAGATGCGGGCATTATGGACGGACCCTGTAATAGGGGTAGAATATCTAAAGTACCCTTATCAAATCCCATATTCATTGCTGTACGTTCAATGTCATATACACTGTAAAATTTAGGAGATCTGAAACTTTGACCCAAGAAAAATTAACTCCACGTCTTTAGAATGCTTTTATTACTCGTGATTTATCTAGAAGCAGCAGAAAATCACTTTCTTCATCTTAAAGAGGTCTGCATACAATAAAAAGAAGAAGAAAAGTACCCGACACACGATATTTCGATGTGGTACGAGATATGTGTTCTATATTTTTTTAGTTAAACATGTACTTAAAATTACATTCAATGAATGCTTATATTAGAAGATATTATTTAACTCTGAAATATAAAACAAAAATATTAAGTAATATGAATATTTAACCATATTCATGTATCCTTTGTTTGGAGATTTGAGGTATTCAATGTGCAAATACATTCATACCCAATACAAGTACCCGAATTCAAAAAATATGTATTTACCTAAATAAAAAAAAAAACCATAAAATAGCACTCTAATTTACATCAATGCAGTGTTTCATTTCTTAATTTGAAATAGTTCCTATCTATATTATTTTGTCTGAAGCTAGTTTTCACCAATTTACAATGCCATTTTTTGCAAAACTTACGTATTCTATATGTATATTTACTTTATAACGACAATGGGCTTGTTTATCCTGAAATACAATTATTGGGGTAGGAAAAAAAAACAAGTAGAATCCAATCTGGGCTTGCATATATACCATCAATAGATCATATAGATATCATTCACAACTGTATAAAAGGGGTATGCCCTCTTTATACCTGTACGTACTGTTTCTTAATCTAATCTTATTCTTATTTCTCTCATACAAACACACACACATCCATCATAATTATTGACTGTACGATGGGCGAGTATGCCAATATTTATGGTGTTTATTGGTGGTTTAGGACCACAATACATTGCCTACGTTGAAGGTAACATCACATGTATGATATATGTCACCTATACTAGTTTAGAGCCAGACAATTTCGGAGTTGGATTGGTGACTTTTTGTTTATAAAGCCATCAATGTACCAATTAAGATTTGTCTACTTAGTGAGTTGCAACCAACTTGGCTCTTAAGTATTATCCAACTAACAACAACAATAATAAATGCAGTTTAGGAGAAGAAAAGTAAAGGATAATTCAATAAAAATGGAATATTGGAGGTCAAAAGACAAAAGAATGGTCAAAATTAAAATTTCTATATTAATGAAATTTTCTTAAAATTTAAGGTGAACATAGAAATTTAATGTATATTATATATATTTTTTCTAAAATACCCTTCTATTGTTGTTATAAAATTCTGTTACTATTCCTCATATCTAAAAAGAGAAACCCATATATAGTAACCTTTCTTTTCAAACGAACAACTAACAAACCTGAGAAATTCATCCAAAACTTTTTGTCATTTACACTTTTCTAATGATTAAATGGATTTACTATATATATATATATATATATAAATGGATTTGCTGGTTAGGTGGGTGAAATAAATAGATGGCCAATCAAAATGAAAGAATTGTTTTTGCCATTGCAGATGAACACATTCAGAAAGGGCCGGTTTAGGGGTGTGAGAGAGATTGATGATAAAATAGGTATTTTTTTTTTTTTTTTTTTTAATGGGTTTGCTATGAAACAATTGAGACTTCTAGTCTTGCAGGCCTTTGGTCACCATTAAGAGTTATTCCGCTATATGGAGAGAGGGCCTTTCAAACAAAGAAAAGAAAAAAGCTCGAGGCATTCAAGCATAGGCGATGCAGAGGCAGAGATCTATAACAGTAATAAAAGGGTATTTTGGAAATAAAAAGATGATATACATTAAATTTTCATGTCCACCTCAGACTTTGAGAAAATTTCATTAATTTGGAAAACTTAATTTTGACTTCATTCTTTTGTCCTTTGACCCACAAAATTTCATTTTTATGGAATTATCCCAAAAGTAAAAATAAAAGAAAATTCTACATAATTATAGACTACCATTATGTATTTATTGTGATTTGGATTTAATCTAAACATGAACACGGTCTCCATGTAACAATGCAGAATTCAAGAAGAGAAAAAAATAAAAAATAAAAAATCCGATCTTCTTCTTCTTCTTCTTCTTCTTCATTTTTTTTTTTTTTTTTTTTTTTTTTTTATAATGATTATAGATTTGGGTGCATTTGTAATTAGACCATGAATTACAAATGCCTAAAAAACTACGTTGCTATTTTGCGAGGCAGATTCACATCAATGAAATGAAAGTGAAGGACCTACGACAATGATGAAAACGTCCGAATAATTGACTCATCTACCAAGAAAGTCTCATGAAAACTTCCCTCCTTGCGTTTAATAACATCTAAAAGCAACTTGTAAACTTTATTATGGCCGTCCCTCATTGATCGTCCATGAATTCTGTTATCAAGAAGTGCACTCAAGTCTACTTGTACCAATTTCTCCTGAGAGGCTTAAATCTACTAGCTGTTAATAGATGGATAAGAGTATCATGATAACTCTTCGATAGAGTTCATTAATAAATATCCGAGCTCATCATTAGTTTAGTGCTGAGTTTTGGTGTTCCTAAAGCACATCTAGTTCAACTCAGCCCCATTCATATGAATCTTGTATCGTACAAGAATATGGAGGACCTAAGAATCTATGACATGGTGTTACCCTCTAAATAAATATTCTAATATCGATTAATCAAAAATTTGTGAAGAACACGGAGAGATGTCATGAATTTTTTTCAATATGCATGGTGTGAACCATTGAACGCATCTAATCTTATTTCTGTCACATCAATTTTGAAGACAATAATCTATTTTTCATTTTTGATAAATATGTCTATCCACTAACCACTAATTTAAACCCATTGAACGCATCTAATCTTTATTGTGTCGCATCAATTTTGAAGACTCATTTTTGATAAATATGTCTAACCACTAATTTAAACGTCATGACATTTTTTCAAAGCAATTGCTGTCGTGAACCACTGAACACATCTAACCTAATTGTGTCACATTAATTTTGAAGATTATAATCTTCTTTTCATTTTCGATAAATACGTCTAACCACGCAACTAATTTAAAACAAGAAAGCATCAACAATTATATCAGGCCAGTAAGAAGTATTTTTTTTTCTTAATTTAAGGCTTGATTTAAGAGAAACCAATGAACAAAAAATCATTCCAATTCACTCAGCAGCCAACATTTGAAATTATGGAAATCGCCTTCTTTTCTTCCTTCATTATTATTGGAAGCTCCAAGGTTGTGGTGTATACATCAGACAACTAAATGCTATAAAGAAAAAGAAAAGATAATCGAAGTATAAAGAAAATAAATGAACTAATTAAATCAATGTTTTAAAAATCGAACCCCACTCACCCAACCCATTAACCAGTCTCGTTTAGGGTTCTCTTGCGATTGAGATTTAACTTTTGACATTATCTTATACAAAATGACTGTTTTTACATCAAACATATATCTTTAGATCCAAATATCTATCATAGCACCAAATAATAACCCTCGCATACAATTTCCTAAAAATAAAATAAAAAATACAGAACAGTTAAAAGATTTATTGAGACCAGTGGCTGAACCAATGTGACCCATGTGAATAATTGATGATTGGGGAAGCCGATTATAAGCAATATTGGTGAGACATAATAGACACATGCAATGTATCAATGCGTAAAATAATTTTCCACCCTATTTGTTTTTTGTTTTTTGTTTTTTGTTTTTTTCTTTTCTTGTTATTCTCACTATTTGTTGTCAAAACATGGCTTACATGGGCACCCCACTTCCTCTCTTCTTCAAGTTAATAGAAGGCAGCATTTGACCCTAAATTTCTGGTATGACAATCTTCAAATTCTATACTTGGCTAATCCTGTGCATAACAACGCTACAATACCGTCTTTAACAGTCATGTACGTAGTAACTATAAACAATTCAATCCGGTCATAATCACACTACTCAACAAAAGGATTATCTGAGGTGTCATTAACTTTATCTGTAAAACTGTTAACTTGTTGTACTAACGAGAAGAAGAAGAAAGGACCTAGCTTGCTTGGATTCAGTACAACAGCCTATATAGTTTTTCTCCCAGTATCTCAAAGCACTTGAAGTTTGTTGAACAAAATATGGCTATAACCATCTCCAAGTGATCATTTTCAAGACCTTCAATTTTCAGAATTAGTATCCTGTGCACTGCATGACGTTGTGCATAGTGGAATGGTGGAGATCACCACACAGAGAGTGCTCCACCACATACAGAGTGGACCCTACCCCATATGGGATGTGTTAGAGGATTTTATTATTATTATTATTGAGGATAGCCTTGTTTTTTCTCTCTTTATTAGTTTAGGGTATATTATATTCTTGCATATGTACTCTAACTCTGTATTCTTATAAATAACCTACGATGTTCTTTTGATATGTAAACTTATCAAAAGACAATGTTACCCTCAATAATAATAAGAAATCCTCTAACAGGGTGATCTCCACCCTCCCCGATCACCCTGTCTGTGCATAGCACGTTGCTGTGCTTACCCAGTGCATAACATGTTGCTGAGCACATGCAGGATAGGATCTGAGTTCGAGTTCTCATCACTCATTAAATGATGGCAATGATTCTTCAATTCACCAATACAAGGAAATGGACCTCATAGTACCTTACTGAGACCTGGTGGCATGCTCTACTTGATTAAAGCTGTTTTAATTACCAAACTGGTGTGCAGTAGAAACAGTGGGAACTGAGGACCCTTGCCATTATGGTAACAATATGAGGTAGGTAGACTTCAAATCTTGAAAAGTACAGGCAGTGAAAATTGACAATGGACAGCCTGGATCTGATTAAATATGACCAGCATGTGTTAAAGGTGGGCCATGGGTGTAAATTATCCATTGCCAATCCACTTTATAAGGAGATGCAAAGGATTCTTTCCTATGCAGAAGTTATATGTTTATTTGATCTCTCTCCCTCCCCCTCTCCCTTTCTCTCTCTCTAAGCTTCCTTTCTCTCTCCGCAAATGGAGCTCATGATAATCTATTTGCTTCCTCTCTTCTATGTTATCTTTCAACTCTTCAAGTTGGTCCTCCAGTGGAGGGATCAATGCTGCTACATGATTGATTATGTATGCTACAAGGCCACCGAGGATAGGAGGCTAGACACTGAGTCATGCGCAAGCATTGTCCTGCGCAACAAGAACCTAGGCTTGGAAGAATACAGGTTTCTCTTACGAACCATCATCAGTTCTGGCATTGGTGAAGAAACTTACAGCCCAAGAAATGTCATCTTGGGTCGAGAAGAATGTCCTAATCTTGTTGAAGCGCTATCAGAGATGGACGAAATCTTGTTCGACACACTCGATAAGCTCTTTGCTAGGTCGGGGATTTCTCCATCAGAAATCGACATACTTGTCGTGAATGTGTCCTTACTCTCTACTGTGCCATCTCTAACATCTCGCATAGTAAACCGTTACAAGATGAAGGCTGACATTAAGGCCTTCAATCTTGCAGGAATGGGCTGCAGTGCAAGCCTTATTGCCATCGACCTTGTTCAGCAATTGTTCAAGTCTCACAAGGAATCATTTGCTGTTGTTGTGAGCACAGAGTCCATGGGACCAAACTGGTATTGTGGCAAAGAAAGATCTATGATGCTCTCTAACTGTCTGTTCCGTTCAGGTGGTTGTTCGATGCTCTTTACAAACAATAGAGCTCTAAAGCATAGAGCCATTTTGAAGTTGAAGCATATGGTACGTACCCATCTTGGCTCAAACGATGAAGCATATGGATGTTGCATGCAACTGGAAGATGATCGCGGCTGCCTAGGTTTTCGTCTCACCAAAGGCCTCACAAGAGCAGCTGCTCAAGCATTAACCAGGAACCTAAAAGTGTTGGTACCTAAAGTGGTACCACTACTGGAACTACTTCGTCATGTAAAAGTATCTAGCCAGTGGAAAAAGAAGAGTGATCCCACTCTGGAAGGACTTAAAGCAGGTTCAAGTCTCAAGAACAGTATCGAACACTTCTGTATACACCCGGGTGGACGTGCTGTTATTGATGAGGTTGGCAAAAGTCTAGGTCTCAGCGACTATGCTCTTGAACCAGCTAGAATGGCGCTTCATCGCTTTGGTAACACATCAGCTGGTGGCCTGTGGTACGTTTTAGGTTACATGGAGGCAAAGAGAAGGCTCAAGAAAGGTGACCAAATTCTGATGTTGAGCTTGGGAGCCGGTTTTAAATGCAATAATTGTGTGTGGGAGGTAATGAAAGACATGAAGGATGAAAATGTCTGGAAAGATTGCATAGACAGCTACCCTCCTAAAACCCTGGACAACCCTTTTATGGAGAAGTATGGTTGGATCAATGATGAATGCCTAAGTTTTATCAGAATGCCTACTACATTTCTTTAGATTTGACTTGAAGCCAATTCTCAGGGTCTTCACCAGTGTCTACTTCATGTATTTTAATTTTTTTTTGGTTTCCTTTTCTTACTTTTGCCTTTATTTTTCATCTGTGTTGCAATTTACTTACAGCTTCTAGAATACGAGTGTTGTAACAGTATGCAGTGCTTTGTGAAAAATAAAGTTACATTTAATATGTTAATGCTTAATAAGGTTCCCGTAATTTCTACATGAACCTGAGTAAATTATTATTTTCTATCAGAAATGGAGTTTTTTCATGACACTAAAATCAGCTCAGTCAACCTTGCATTGAGTGTTTACTTCTTGTTTAAGTTGCTTTTGGCGAACTGATTATTGTATTTTAAACACACACTGCATGATCAAAGCTCCAATTAGAGCATGAAATATATTTTTAAAGTGAGCAACCTAATAACACATCAGCCTTATTAACCTACAATGTTCTGTATATCTTATTAGGACTCTTCACTGATGTGTATTTGCATTTCATGATTGTAGTAATCTGATGCGACAAATACCTAGAACCAAGAATTCAATCAAGAATCACGATAGAAAAGTAAACACGCCACACACAAAGAACACAAAAATTTACATGGTTCAGTGTAAGCCTAGGTTCACGGTGAAGATCCGACGAAAGATTTCATTATGCGAAAAACAACAATCTATTGCCCATTTTTGGGTCAGAACTAGGTCGCACTGCGACCCGGGTCAAAACAAAATTTGGGCCACTACCCTTCACACAATCAACAATAGAGATCATTGTTCTGACCTTTGGCCAACTTGTAAACTTAACTAGCAAATTTCAAATGGAAATTCAATCCATGAAAGCTGGTAATTAATGTTATGTGACAAGAGAGTGGGAAGCATACCTGAAGCCATGTGCGAAGAGTTCGAAATAGAGAGCAGGTCTTAAATTCACTCTGTCATCAAGGACAGCTAATACTGGTCCTTCATCACAAACTTCCAATACTGTCTACCCTTGGTGCGAAGCCTCTCCAACACTGCTCCATGTTTGGTTACTACATCTACAAACAGCTATCGCTTATGACAGTGACAATAATTACTTATGCCACGAGCAAACTGCTGAGAAATCAAGCAATTCTATAATCAGTAACAGAAGAGAAACAGAATTATCTAACCAAGTCAGGCCACATGATAATTTATTTGTACTAATTATTTGATAACTTCCAATGAAGAAAAGAAAAATACTAACCATGGCCACCTATTCAATAGAAAATGACCATGTACGAGTACTAAATTTGTAGGTTTTAACGGTTCAAAGACACCATTGAAGATGTAAAACAGTGATTCTAGTGCCTGAAAACTAATTTAACTTGTTTAAAGCTAGCTAGCACAAAGAATAAGAATGAAATAAGTAGATTTGCAGAGTAGACTTGATTAATCCAACTGACTCTTATATAAATACAGCTTGGGCTTGTCTTCGCATCATTATAGTCCTGTGTAAGGAAATCAAGATCAAGGTCAACTTTTATTCTAATTTGTGATTTAAACCCACACTGGTATCAACAAACTTGTAAAATTATGTACTTGTAACATAATTTGTTATATTTATGGGGTTAGAATTAATTAATTTTATGCAGATCATCCGTTAACCCTGACTAACCTGAGCTGAAATTGCAACATTATGTCAAGTAAGCTTGGTTCTCTTTTTAATGAACTATCTGGATTTGAAAGATTGTCATATAATATAAAAAATAAATCCCAATATGAAATACTGTCTTTTAGTCTTACTCTCCGCCAGACAGTTGCACTAGAACACACAATTGAAGAACACTACCCCTATACTGCTCCGACGACTTTAACCGATACAATCACCAACAAATCACAACAATATTGTATCCTAATTAACCAAACAAGGGCAGTAACACTAATGAAACATAACCAAAGTAGAAGTTGATTTTAACATGGGTTCAAATATGGTCAACTCTAATTCGAGTGTGTAGAGCTGAGATTACATGTAGCCATTAGTCTCTTGCTGTGGAGGGCCAGACCCAAAAAAAAAAAAAAAAAAAAAAAAAAAATGGTGACACCCACGGATTTCCTTTTTTATCCACCAGCCATAAACTTTCCCTTCCTTCCCATCCATGTTTTCACACTGTTTGAGCATTTCTAGAATGCATTGACCATAAGAGTACAATATATCTGTTGCACAATCAATTTTCATTAAGAAACCACCTAATACTCAGTTGTGGGTCAGCAAAAGGAAATTGGTCTAAAGCTGCTGTAGCTGTCTGCACTTGAATGGGTCATTAGTAGATTACAGGATCTGAATCAAGCAATGCAGGCTTGACCGTGCTCAGCTCAATTCAATGCTAAACCAACCCCACAGAAGAAGGAAAATGAGTTTTCAAGTATAGGTCGGGCCTACGTCTAAACCCATTTTGACTCGTTCTTTCTACACTATGTAACATGGGCTTTTAAGTCCAGAAACTGTATTGGGTTAAGATTTTCTTTATAAATAGATTGTTGTTTCTAAATAAAACATAGACTTCTATATCCTTTATGCATCCACTACATGTTTAGCCACAGAAATCATTAATTTGCAGACAACACAGTAGTGAAAAATCATGTCAATCACCTAAAAGACCCTTCAAAGAAATTACTGAGTTGAACAACTTGAACTATTACTATTACAACGTCTATACCTGAGGCTTGTTGCCTGATTCAATTTATAAAAGGTTGAGCATTGGTGGTACTTGCGCGATTTTGAGCCTATAGCAGTTATTTTGGCCCATATTGAGTCCTACGTCCCAGGGACCCTGCTGTGGTGGGATAGAACTGACTAATGTCCTTTTATTACAATGTTTATACGTCTAATATTGCATTTATTTTCATTTCACAAAAGAAGAACTTATTTGAATCTACTAACTTTCATAGTTCAGAAATGAATTTACATATCCAATCACTAAGCTTAAGGGTTAGTTTGGTTTGAGAGAAATGGAAGGAGAGGAAAGGAAATGGAAGGAAACCGTCTTTTTTTATTTTTTATTTTTGGTTAAAAAATTATGGAAGAATATAAAGGAAAAGGAATATGCAACTTGAATGAAACAGGCATATGAACAACCAAGGGTAGTTGTCATATATGCAACTTGAATGAATATGTTTAATACTTCTCTTTAAAAAAAGCATATGTTTAATACCTTGGATAGAGCCGTCAGTCAAAGAATTCCATGAAGCTAAATCATGCCATGCAACCAACCTAAAAGTGTTGGTACCTAAAGTTGTACCGCTACTGGAACTACTTCGTCATGTAAAAGTATCTAGCCAGTGGAAAAAGATGAGTAATCCCACTCTGGAAGGACTTCGAGCAGGTTCAAGTCTCAAGAACAGTATCGAACACTTCTGTATACACCCCGGGTGGACGAGCTGTTATTGATGAGGTCGGCAAAAGTCTAGGTCTCAGCGACTATGATCTTGAACCAGCTAGAATGGCGCTTCATCACTTTGGTAACACATCAGCTGATGGCCTGTGGTATGTTTTAGGTTACATGGAGGCAAAGAAAAGGCTCAAGAAAGGTGACCAAATTCCGATGTTGAGCTTTGGAGACAGTTTTAAATGCAATAATTGTGTGGAAGGTAATGAAAGACATGAAGGATGAAAATGTCTGGAAAGATTGCATAAACAGCTACCCTCCTAAAACCCTGGACAACCCTTTTATAGAGAAGTAAGGTTGGATCAATGATGAATGCCTAAGTTTTATTAGAACGCTACATTTAATTAGATTTGACTAGCATTTTATTAGAATGCTACATGTATTGATATATATATATATATATATATATATATATATTTTTTGTTTCCTTTTCTTATTTTTTCCTTTATTTTTCATCTGTGTTGCAATTTACTTATAGCTTCTAGAATACAAGTGTTGTTACAGTATGCAATGATCTGTGAAAAATAAAGTTAGATTTAATATGTTAGTGCTTAATAAGGTTCCCGCAAGTTCCACATGAACCTGAGCAAATTATTATTTTCATCAGTAATAGAGTTTTTCCATGATACTAAAACCAGCTCAATCAACCTTGCATTGAGTTTTTACTTCTTGTTAAAGTTGCTTTTGGTGAACTGTTTATTGTATTTTAAACACACACTGCATGATCGAAGTTCCAATTAGAGAGTGAAACAAATTTTTAAAGTGAGAAACCTAATAACACATCAGCATTATTTAACCTACATGTTCTGTATATCTTATTAGGACTCTTCGCTGATGTGTATTTGCATTTCATGATTGTAGCAATCTCTTGCGACAAATACCTTGAATCAAGAATCATGAAAGAAAAGTTAACACGTCACACTAAAAAGAACACAAATTTACGTGGTTCGGCGTAAACCTACGTCCAAAGTGAAGATCCAACGAAAGATTTCAGTATGCGAAAAACAACAATCTATTGCCCATTTTTGGGTGGGAAATAGGTCGCACTGTGACCTGGGTTAAAACAAAATTCGGGCCGCTACCCTTCACACAATCAACAATAGAGATCATTATTCTGACATTTGGCCAACTTGTAAGCTTAACTAACAGATTTCAAATGGAAATTAAATCCAAGAAAGCTGGTAATTAATGTTTTGTGACAAGAGAGTTGGAAGCACACCTGAATTCATGTGCGAAGAATTTGAAATAGAGAGCAGGTCTTAAATTCACTCAGTCATCAAGGACAGCTAATAGTACTGGTCCTTCATCAGAAACTTCCAATATTGTCTACCCTTGGTACTAAGCCAAAGACACCATTGAAGATGTAAAACAGTGATTCTAGTGCCAGAAAACTAATTTGACTCGTTTAAAACTAGCTAGCACAAAGAGTAAGAATGAAATAGGTAGATTTGCAGAGTAGACTCGATTAATCCAACTGACTCTTATATCAATATAGCTTGGGCTCGTCTTCACATCATTATAGTCCTGCGTAAGGAAATCAAGATCAAGGTAAACTTTTATTCTAATTTGTGATTTAAACCCAACACTGGTATCAACAAACTTGTAACATTATGTATTTGTAACATATTATATTTATGGGGTTAGAATTAATTAATTTTATGCAGATCATCCGTTAACCACTAACCTGGGCTGAAATTGCAAAATTATGTCAAGTAAGCTTGGTTTTCTTTTTAATGAACTATTTGGATTTGAAAGATTGTCATACAATATAAAAAATAAATCCCGATATGAAATACTGTCTCTTAGTCTTACTCTCCGCCAGACAGTTGCACTAAAACACACAATTGAAGAACACTACCCCTATACTGATCCGATGACTTTAACCGGTACAATCACCAACAAACGACAACAATATTGTATCCTAATTAACCAAACAAGGGCAGTAACACTAATGAAACATAACCAAAGTAGAAGTTGATTTTAACATGGGTTCAAATATGGTCAACTCTAATTCGAGGGTGTAGAGCTGAGATTACTCTACATGTAGCCATTAGTTTCTTGCTGTGGAGGGCCAGACAAAAAAAAATGGTGACAGCCACGGATTTCCATTTTTATCCACTACCCATAAACTTTCCCTTCCTTCCCATCTACGTTTTCACACTGTTTGAGCATTTCTAGAACGCATTGACCATAAGAGTACAATATCTGTTGCACGATCAATTTTCATTAAGACACCACCTAATACTCAGTTGTGGGTCAGCAAAAGGAAATTGGTCTTAAGCTGCTGTAGCTGTCGGCGCTTGAATGGGTCATTAGTAGATTACAGGATCTGAATCAAGCAATGCAGGCTTGACCGTGCTCAGCTCAATTCAATGCTAATACCAACCCCCACAGAAGAAGGAAAATGAGTTTTCAAGTTTAGGTCGGGCCTACGTCTAAACCCATTTCGACTCATTCTTTCTACACTATGTAACATGGCCTTTTAAGTCCAGAAACTGTATTGGGAAAAGATTTTCTTTATAAATGGATTGTTGTTTCTAAATAAAACATAGACTTCTATATCCTTTATGCATCCACTACATGTTTAGCCACAGAAATCATTTGTAGACAACACAGTAGTGAAAAATCATGTCATACCAACTAAAAGAGCCCTCAAAAGAAAGTACTGAGTTGGACTATTACTATTACGTCTATACCTGAGGCTTGTTGCCTGATTCAATTTTTAAAACGTTGAGCGTCGGTGCTACTTGCTCGATTTTGAGCCTGTAGCAGTTATTTTGGCCTTTATTGAGTCCTACATCCCAGGGACCCTACTGTGGCTGGACAGAACTGAGTAATGTGATGTCCTTTTATTACAACCTCTGCTGTGGCGAGACAGAACTGACTAATGTCCTTTTATTACAATGTTTATACTTCTAATATTGCATTTATTTTTCATTTCACGAAAGATTAACTTATTTGAATCTCCAACTTTCATAGTTCAGAAATGAATTTACATATCCAATCACTAAGCTTAAGGGTCAGTTTGGTTTGACAGAAATGGAAGGAGAGGAAAGGAAATGGAAGGAAACCGTATCTTATTTTTGTTATAAAATTATGGAAGAAAATAAAGGAAAAGGAATATGCAACTTGAATGAAACAAGCATATGAACAATCAAGGGTAGTTAACATATATGCAACTTGAATGAATATGTTTAATACTACTCTTTAAAAAAAGCATATGTTCAATACCTTGGATAGAGCTGTCAGTCAAAGAATTCCATGAGGCTAAATCATGCCATGCAACCAACATTAGTCTATCAATCAAGCCATCCTGTCTCCACCCAACCTCGGTCATTTCGAATACAATTCTGTGCTAATCAACAACCAAGGGTAGTTAGCATATATGCCAAAGATCTGAACTGAGTTCGTATGAGAAACAATGTGTCAATTTCCAGAGACCCCACACCAGCATATGCACGCAAAAAGGCAACAATTTCGATGCAATCAAGCCACTGGTTTTCATTCCTCATCAGTAAAACAAATTTGAATGCTATCTTCACCAACCCATTAGAGTGCACCCACCAGAAAATGTCATGTTACCATGTCTCTTTCAGGCATTTAAGGCATTTAACCGAACAGTTTACATGCTTCCTCAAAATCTACCGTTCAGTGTCAGAAGTTTAATCTGAAGACTTTCTTTATTAATGAACTCGTATTATGAGGAGCTCAGCATGTTGGCTTTTTACGCCATTCATCAACATCATTTAACGAAGTTTTCAATTAAAAAACCATAATTCCAACAATGAACACACAATTGCTGGTAGAGAACACTCTTATAACTAAGAATTAGTGGGAGAGTTTCCAAAGGAAAACCCCCCTCCAAAAATGGGCGTATGCCGTTTATTGTGACGAGCACACGGTATTCTTTAGTAAAAGGCGAAAGAATAGTTCGCTCTGTGCTCAACACACGGCTGCGTGATTATACGACTTGGGGATGCTTGCTTTATATACCAAGGGATTATGCTTCTTATCGGTTGTACTTTTCGATGTGGGACTTCCTTACTTCTGAAATGACTTTTATTATGGCCATTTCAAGTTTCAATCTGCTTCTCTCCCTCCATTTTATTCCCATCTTCATTGCCAGTCTAGTTCTCTCTCTCTCTCAGTTGTGCTTATAAAAGTTGTTCAAGCATGTTGATTTTACAAGATTCAAGTAGAATAAAAAAAACAAGAGCATCTTTGTCTCACCCAGGAAAGTGGGGTAACAATACAACATGCTGATCAAAACCCTCTGTGGGGGTCGTTTTTCCTTTAGTCAAAATGAAATGTTTTGTTTAGGAAAAGCCTTCCTAAAAGAATTATCAAATAGTCAAATTTATATTTATGAAAATTACTATTACTATAATAAAGTAGTGACCGGAGACTTTTGGCTTGGATTTAAATAAGACAATTGGTTTTAACAAGTGATTATCATAAAAGAGAGAAAGAATAAAACTGATGGTTGGTTGATTAAGTTAGTGAACAATTAAATTAAAATGCAATTAAAATAAACTAAGTTAGAGTTAGGGGTTTAAGATATAGAAGAGAGTTTTTAGGGTTTATTGGAATCACCACTAAGTTCATGCAATTAATCATTTGTTTTTCATTAATGGGGAGAACATTGTTGCAATTTAAATGTATCTACAATCACTAGCACAATTTGCATATGTAAGTATGATCATCTAATTCATTTGAAATGCATTGTCTACCTAACCAACAAGTAAACTAAGTGTAGAACAACACACCAATCTTGAGGTTTAACCTATCTCACCAATCCACAAATGCATCCAATGAGAGCACATATCAATGGTTAACACAAATTTCAATCATGATGATGGATTGATTAATCAAGTGTAGATTTTCTACCTAATGACAAGTAAACTAGGGTGTATGTAACGACTCAAAAGGATACCAAAATAATAATAAAAATCTATAAAAAATTTCGGTATGACCTCCGCAGAAAATGTCTCTAAACAACCTGTTGAAATACAAAAAAAATAAATACAATGGCCTCACTGGGCCTTAATTTTAACATATCATGTCCCAACGCAATATACATATATTATATCACATCTCCAAAGTGACTACAAACATACAAAATCCCATTCCTCCATCTCATCCAACAAGGAACATACTTTAGTTACATCGAGTTACAGTCCAAAAAGCGTAGTTAGAATTTAAAAGTCCATGGCTTACAACATTATAATAATTAAACTAAAGTTTTACGAGTTAGTTAATATTACATTTACAAAATATTAGAGAGTTTTAATACAAAAGATAGCAAAAAAAATAAAATAGGTCTTCGTGCTCGTCTAAAATCGTGGTGGATCGTCGTCCGCCACCTCTTTTCTATGTCCTGAAAAATGTTAGAAATAATGGGGTGAGCATAAGCTCAGTAAGAAGTGTCTAAGACACACTTCTTATATTCCCGTGAATCCATACAATGAATAGATAAAAAGTGAAAGGGATCATGCTATAAGGAAACGCACACTCTCAAATACAATAACAAGTATGTAACAAATACCACCCAATCACAAGTTAACCACAATGTCATGAAGTGTAATATGCAAATGTTACTCCCCATTTTTCGAAACATTTCCGTTTCAACTTCCAAAACCGTTAGTGTAATCCGACCCAAGGCACCTCCAAGGCGTCACGAATGGAGGGTTGATTAACTATCCACGACCACAAGGCACCTCCAAGGCGTCGCATCCGGCCTAGTTAGTTCAACCATGATCCCTTCTAGACTACACTAACACCACGGACCACTAGGCGTCCGGTTTTCGCAAACTCCTTTAAAAAAATATTTTCCCAAAAATAATTTCGTTTGATCAAAATATATACATATATATATATATATATATATATAATTTCGTTTGATCAAAATATATACATATATATATATATATATATATATATATATTTCTCTTTCCCAATGAATGCATGAATGTGCATGTTTCGATTTATCAATTCAACCATAGGCTCTCACACATTTCATTTACATCATTATCACAATTTAATAGAAATTTCTAAGCAATCATTTCTTTTATTTATTTATTGACCATAGCATCATTTTCTTTCAAAGCAATAAATAAATAAATAAAATACATAATCTTAGGACATTCAATATGTCAACACCAAATATGCTCAATCACCGTAATAAATCTAGTCATATATATATGAATTCAAATAACACATGGAGCACATTTAGCATTTTAATTCAACATACTTCAGCCACAAACTAGATAATCAAAATTAGCATGCATAGGATCAAATTTAAGGGGAAAAATTCACAAAAAAAACTAAGAAATTGTAGATTAGAACACCCCTACCTCAATGAAAGTGAAAACTCCTAAAATCCCCAAATTCAAGCCCAAGAACCCTAGAATTTTGAACTCCTTAGAGTGCACCAAATGATGATTGGCTCTTATCAAATTGAAGGCCTTGGCAAGCTCTCCGACTTTGCTTCACAAGGTTCTACCAAATTTCAAAGGGATAGAGCTAGATCAAAGCTTAAAATTGCAAAAAAGAAAAGAAAAATGAGAACTGCCGAGAGACGCAGAGAGAGAGAGAGAGCAGAATAAAAGGCTCTACAATGACTCTTAAGTCATTGACTTAAAACTCATGCGGGCCCCACAAGTAAATAAATAAATATTTATTTTAAATTATATATATAAACACTACATTCTCCCCAACTTTAAAAGATTTCGTCCCCGAAATTAGGCCATACCTGAGGGAGAAAACAACTCTGGATACTTGGAGCGAATCTCCTGTTCGAGCTCCCAAGTAGCCTCCTCAACTCCATGATGCTTCCAAAGAACCTTTACCAACGATATCGTCTTTTTCCTCAACACCTTCTGTTGTGTGTCAAGAATCTGAACTGGTCCCTCTTCGTAGAAAACATCCTCATCAATGTCCACATCAACCCAACTCAAAATATGAGACGGATCTGGCTCATACTTCCGTAGCATCGACACATGAAAGACATTATGAACCCTGTCCATCTGTGGTGGCAATGCTAGTCTGTAGGCAACCTCTCCTACGCGGTCAAAGATCTCAAAAGGTCCAATAAATCGTGGCGACAACTTGCCACTCTTCCCGAACCTCATCAACCCCTTCCATGGAGAAACCCGAAGAAAAACATGGTCTCCCACCTCAAAGGATAGCGGTCATCTCCGCCTATCTGCATAACTCTTTTGTCGGCTCTGAGCTGTAAGCAATCTCTGTCTGATCAGCTTAATCTTCTCGGTAGTCTCGAGTACAATGTCGGGTCCTAAGGCGGTTGTCTCGCCTACCTCAGTCCAACAGACAGGAGACCTACAAGGTCTACCATACAACGCCTCAAATGGAGCCATCTGAATACTCGCCTGATAACTATTGTTGTAGGCAAACTCAATAAGTGAAAGGTGATCCTCCCAATTACCACCCAAGTCAAGTACATAGGCTCGAAGCATATCCTCTAAGATCTGGATGGCACGCTCCGACTGGCCGTCCGTCTGTGGATGAAATGCAGTACTAAGGTGCAACGCTGAGCCAAACGCTGCTTGAAGTCCTTCCCAGAACTTCGAGGTGAACTTAGCATCCCTATTCGACACAATAGCCACTGGAACTCCGTGCAATCTCACAATCTCTTTCACATAAAGTACACCGAGTGTCTCTGCGTCATCTGTTGCCTTAATAGGCAAGAAGTGAGCCGTCTTGGTCAATCTATCAATAATAACCCATACGGCTTCATTTCCCCTCCGTGACCTAGGAAGACCTGTCACAAAATCCATTGCAATCTCCTCCCATTTCCACTGCGCTACCGGCAACGGCTGCAATAAACCAGCTGGTCTCTGGTGCTCGGCCTTCACCTGCTGACAGGTAAAGCACTTAGCTACAAACTGTGCAACATCATTCTTCATTCCATTCCACCAATACTGACGTCTCAAATTGTGATACATTTTGGTACCACCCGGATGAACTGCAAAGCGGGAAGTATGAAACTCCCGTAAGACGTCCTCACGACAAACTGTAGGAACAACCAACAAACCCCTAAACCGTAGACCTCCATCTGCATGTAAGGTCTAATCCTTCACGATCTCGCCACTGGAGATCAAAGTGTAAATGGCATCCAAATCTGAATCCTGTCTCTGTGACTCAATCACCCATCTAACAAGAGTGGGTTGAGCCACGAGACTAAACAAGAATGCTGACTCACTGCCATCATCATCATCATCAAAACAATACAATCCCATTTCAGCCAAATTTTCCAGCATTTTCCATTTCCGAATGGCTAAACTAACCAAAGTCCCACGAGATTTCCGGCTTAAAACATCAGCTACCACATTTGCCTTGCCAGGATGATACTGCAATTCAAAGTTATAGTCTTCTAAGAATTCAACCCATTGCCTCTGTCTGTTGTTCAAGTCCTTTTGGGAGAAAAGGTACTTGAGACTCTTGTGATCCGAGAACACCTCAAATCTCTCACCATACAAATAGTGTCTCCAACATTTCAAAGCAAATACAACTGCCGCTAACTCTAAGTCATGAGTAGGGTAGTTAAGCTCGTGAGTCTTCAACTGTCGAGACCTATAAGCCACTACTCTATCATCTTGCATCAGTACACAACCCAAACCATCACGTGAGGCGTCACAATAGATCACATAACCCAAGCCACGCTCAGGTATCACCAACACCGAAGCCGTAGTCAACCTTGTTTTCAACTCTTGAAAGGATGACTCACATGCCTCATTCCATGCAAACTTGATCCCTTTCCTGGTCAATCTGGTCATAGGAGCTGCCAAACGGGAAAAATCCTTCACAAATCTCCGATAATAACCCACTAGGCCAAGGAAACTCCGGATCTCAAAGACATTCTTGGGTTGCTCCTAACTCAAAACTGCCTCTATTTTTGAAGGATCAACTGAAACCCCACCTTCCGAGACAACATGTCCCAAAAATTTCACCTCTTGTAGCCAAAACTCACACTTTTCATACTTGGCGTACAAACGGTGCTCCCGTAGAATCTGCAACACTATACCCAAATGGACCTCGTGCTCTTCCCGAGTCCATGAATACACAAGAATATCATCCACAAAAACTACCACAAATTGATCCAAGTAATCGTGGAAGACACGGTTCATTAAATCCATGAATGCCGCCGGCGCATTGGTTAAACCAAAAGGCATAACAAGAAACTCGTAATGTCTATATCGCGTACGAAATGCGGTCTTTGGAATATCCTCCTCTCTAACCCGTAACTGATAATAGCCTGACCTCAAGTCAATCTTTGAAAAACAACTGGCTCCCCTCAACTGATCAAATAAATCATCTATCCTTGGTAAAGGATACTTGTTCTTAATGGTGGCATGATTCAACTTTCGGTAATCAATGCACAATCTCAAAGAACCATCTTTCTTCTTAGCGAACAAGACCGGTGCACCCCACAGTGACACACTCGGTCGGATAAAGCCTTTCATCCTCAAACCATCAAGTTGTTTCTTCAATTCTTCTAATTCAATCGGTGCCATACGATACGGTGCCATAAAGATTGGTGCGGTACCAGGTATCAAATTAATAGCAAATTTCACCTCTCGGTGTGGAGGCAACTCAGTCAAGTCCTCCGGAAACACATCCAGAAAATCATGCACAACTGTTGGATAATCAACCCCATAAAACTCAACGTCATCATCGGCGAAAAGACTAGCCAAGAAGAATGTTTGCCGATCTCGACCCCTAATACCATAAAATGAATGAGTGAGAGGATCACACCGATCTCCCACAAAACAGAAACAATCCCCATCCGGGGTACACACTGAAACTCTGCTCCTGAAACAATCAATGACAGCTCTGAAGGATGACAACCAGTCCATCCCAAGAATGACATCAAATCCCGTCATCTCGAGAACGATAAGATCGAACTCAAGAACATGTCCGGCAATTGTGATGGAACAACTCCTACAAACTCTACTAAGAACAACTGAACCCCCGATAGGCGTGTCAACACAAAGCGGTCTGTCTAACTGACTGACCTCTAAACCCAATGCCCGTGCAAATGATGAAGCAATGAATGAATAAGAAGCACCAGAATCAAACAATACACGAGTCCAAGAATGGGACACAAGAAACATACCCCTAATAACTGAAGAACTGGATGGTGACTCGGCTGGAGTGAGTGCAAACACGCGACCCTGGGTCCTCTGCCCCTGAGAACTGCCTGCCTGATAGCCAAACTGCTGAGTAGGTGCACTCGAGGAAGCTCCCCTACCAGGTCGAGAACTCTGGGCTAACATAGCTGGCTGAGACGGCTGAGGTGGTGGTGGTGGTCGAAACCCTGACTGAACTGTGGCAGACTGCATCTGCCTCTGCTGTGAACCCTCACCTCTGCCCAAACCATTGCCCCGCTGTGGACAATCTTTCACCCTATGGCCCTACTGGCCACACCCGAAACATCCACCAGACGCCACCTGAATCTGAGTACACTGGGACTTGTGATGCCCTGGCTGCCCACACTTGAAACAAATCATCCGAGCTACCTGTGTCTGAGTGCATTGGGACTTGTAATGTCCCAACTGCCCGCATCTAAAACAAGTAACATTCGGTCTAGAAGACCCCATGGACACTGAAGCTGTGGGTACAGATCTAACTGGCTGTTGTCCCCTGAACCCTGACTGCTCATACTTCTGCTTCTTACTTGATTGACCTTCGAAGAAGGTACTCATACCCCTGTTGTGCTTGTAGGACTCCCTGATAGCCTTGTTGTCCTTACCCTCAGCCTCAACCACTAAAGCCTTTCCCACTGCTTTTGCATACTCTGTCAGTTCTGAAGCAGCTACAATTGGCCTAATGATAAGATCAAGGCCATCAACAAATTTCTCTATCTTTCCTTCTTCATCATTAGCAATTCCCGGTGCAAACCTCAAAAGTGATGTAAACTTGTTTTCATACTCTGTAACTGTCATACTTCCTTGCTTTAACCCATCAAACTCCTTCTTTAGTTCCCTCCGCTTAGGCGCTGGAAATACTTCTCATTATACAACTTCTTGAATGTAGCATATGTCATAGTATCCAGATTATGGGTGTGAGAAACGGTCTTCCACTAAATCTCAGCATCGCCCACAAAATTGTAAGTCGCCAATGTGATCTTCAACTTGTCCGTTGCCAAATTCATGGCATTAATATGCTTCTCCACCCTATCCAGGAAACTGTCCGCAACAAGCGGATCTGGACCACCCTCAAACAAGGTTGGCATCAACTTCACGAACCTGGCAATGTGAGAAAGAGTATCATCTAGCTCATTTGTCTTCGGAGGTGGTGGTGGTGGTAGAGCCGGTGGTGGCACAAACTGTGATGATGACGCACCTGTCGGTCGATATGCATCAAAAATAGCCTCTTGAATGGCTAACCTAATTTGTTCCCTATTCATCTGAAAAGGTGGATCAACAGTCCCCCTCGCTTGTCCCCCTCTTGGTGGGACCAAATCACGCAACAAGATATCTTCCTCAACTTGCTCCTGATCCCTTTCCACGGGATTGAAGCTAGAACTTTCCCCGGGATCCCTTCGTGTTGCCATGACGCTATAAGAAAAAGGAAACAGATCAAAAACGATGACACTAAAATACGCACGAGAACGAAGTCCTCACACGAATAACTTGACAAGAATGGAAACACATAAGCACCTTTCATAGTCCCAGAATACCCAACTAATGATAAACATGATCATGCTAATCATATACAACAACATTAAGCACTTAGCACGTAGTCATATAAGCAGTTAAACAAATAAGCATGTAATTCAAATAATTAAGCACCTTAACACATAAGCATATAAGCATGCCATCACGTAAACAATTAAGCAAGTAAGCAAATAACTCAACTCCCCATGCAATCCTAGGTAGGCCTCTACCCGTCGTCCTAATGGTATTCGAACCATTGTTCTGATACCAAATTTGTAACGACCCAAAAGGATACCAAAATAATAATAAAAATCTATAAAAAATTTCGGCATGACCTCCACAGAAAATGTCTCTAAACAACCTGTTGAAATACAAAAAAAAAATAAATACAATGGCCTCACTGGGCCTTAATTCTAACATATCCTGTCCCAACGCAATATACATATATTATATCACATCTCCAAAGTGACTACAAACATACAAAATCCCATTCCTCCATCTCATCCAACAAGGAACATACTTTGGTTACATCGAGTTACAGTCCAAAAAGCGTAGTTAGAATTTAAAAGTCCATGGCTTACAACATTATAGTAATTAAACTAAAGTTTTACGAGTTAGTTAATATTACATTTATAAAATATTAGAGAGTTTTAATACAAAAGATAGCAAAAAAAATAAAATAGGTCTCCGTGCTCATCTAAAATCGTGGTGGATCGTCGTCCGCCACCTCTTTTCCATGTCCTGAAATAATGTTAGAAATAATGGGGTAAGCATAAGCTCAGTAGGAAGTGTCTAAGACACACTTCTTATATCCCCGTTGTGGAGGGAAAAAAACTTCCTCCAGTAGAAAACGCACACGTCACCACTACCCGTATCTACAGGCCAAGGACGTATAAGGCCCATCATGCTCAAGCCCAAGTTGAGGGTATTTACAGCCCAAGACCATTCCATCAAGGCCGACTCAAGAAGCCATCAGCCCAGCTTATCGTCAGCCCAGATATGAGTATTTAACATCCGGCCTGTTACCCAAGCCCAGCCGGATCAAAATATATTCAGCCCAAGAATGCACAAATCCTACCATTTGAAGAATTTACCGTAGAAGGAAAATTCGGATAAGAAGTTCTGTACAAGGCAAGTTCTATGTATGGAAAATTCAACAATGGAAAGAACTCTATTAGAAAAGTATGGTGATATAGAAAGAATTGGAGGGCAAGCAACGCGAGTCCTACCATAATTTTGCAATCTTCTGTATATAAATAGAGGCTAAGACCTCCAATAAAGAATCAAGCAATTCCACACTTCTCTACACATTGTTCTTATTTATTTTTATTGTTTTTGAGTGAGTTGTTTTATTTTTCTCAGTCATTATTGGTTGAGCGAAATTTTGCAATTCGCTTGGGGTGGTCGATCTATCAGGCCAACTTCCGGCCCCCTAATGGGATTTGATGGTACTAAGGTGAATCCGCTTGGGGTGGTCGATCTATCCGTTACTGCAGCAAAGAGAACTCTAAAGGAAAACTTCGTCGTGACAGAGATTCATCCATCTTATAACATCATTATGGGAAGAGGTTGGATCCATCGTATGAATGGAGTCCCTTCTACACTTCATCAAGTAATGAGGTGTTTATCCCCGGATGGCAGGGAGGTCATCGACCTCTAGGGAGACCAGGTTGCTGCCAAAGAATGTTACATGCTAACGCTACACGAAGCAAAGAAAGCATCGAAATCACCTCAGTCAGAGGCGAATCCCAAAGACGCAATCAAATAGCAGCTACAGTATCCTCTGCCCAAGTATCTCAAGGTAGAGGAAGAAGCCGAAGTTGAGGCACCTACCGAGGAGTCCCTCGAAGCTGTAGAGGTAGTCCTAGGAGACCCTCAGAAGATCACCTACATTGGCTCATCTTGCACAGCCGAAGAGAAGGAAGCATTGATCAGGGTTATTCGGTGCAATTCGGATGTCTTTGCCTGGGATCACTCAGATATGGTGGGGATCAATCCTACAGTCTCATGCCATAGTCTGAGGGTTAACCCAGAATTCAGGCCAGTCAAACAGAGGCACCGACGGTTTGCACCTGAACGCAATCGCATAATAGCCGAGGAAGTGAATAAACTGTTACAAGCAAGATTCATACGAGAGGTGCAATACCCACAATGGCTCTCGAATGTAGTAGTCGTTCAAAAGAAGAATGGGAAATGGAGGGTGTGTGTAGATTATACCAACCTTAACAAAGCTTGCCCAAAAGATAGCTTTCCTCTGCCCAAGATTGATCAAATGGTGGATGCTACGACGGGGTATGAAAGGCTCACATTCCTCGACGCATACTCTGGCTATAATCAGATTCCCATGAATCCTGAAGATGAGGAGAAAACTGCTTTCATCACAGAAACAGGCACTTACTGCTACAGAGTGATGCCCTTCGGTCTAAAGAATGCCGGAGCCACCTACCAGCGACTTGTCAATAAAATTTTCAGTAATCTACTGGGTAATACAGTTGAAGCCTATATCGATGATATGGTGGTTAAAAGTATACGGAAAGAGGACCACCCGAAGCACCTCCAGGAGGTCTTTGATACTCTCAAGAGATACAATATGAAGCTGAACCCCACCAAGTGCTCCTTCGCCGTTTCGTCATGACAGTTCCTTGGGCACGTCGTAAATAAAAGAGGAATAGAAGTAAGCCCAGCTCAGGCAAAGGCACTCATACAGAACCAGGAACCGAAAACTCGCAGGGAAGTGCAAGTTCTAACTGGCCGAATTGCGGCTCTCAGCCGGTTCATATCCCGATTATCTGATAAGTATAAACCTTTCTTTGATGCTATTCGATCCAAAAACAAAGATATGTGTGGACCTCAGCAGCAGGAAGCTCTCAATCAATTGAAAAGCTACATGGCAAAACCCCCAATCCTTTCTGCTCCAACGCCCGGAGACACTCTCATCCTGTACCTGGCAGTATCAGCTGTAGCAACAAGTGCAGTGTTGATCAAAGAAGAAGACAAGGTTCAGCACCCAATCTTTTACACAAGCAAAACTATGACGGATGCCGAGACACGGTACAGCAAGACAGAAAAGGTAATCCTGGCGTTAATTTATGCCAAGAGGAAACTTCGACATTACTTCGAGTCTCACAGCATAGTGGTACTTACAAATTACCCTATACGAGCTGTCCTAGCTAAACCAGACCTGTCTGGTCGAATTACAAAATGGGCTGTTGAACTTAGCTCTTTTAACATCACCTATGCACCGAAGGTATCTCACAAGGGGCAGTCGGTAGCGGATTTCCTACTAGAGTACGAAGATCAACCTGAGGAACCGACACTTCCAGAACCATACTGGGAGTTACGAGTTGATGGCTCGTCCAACCGGAGGAGGGCAGGGGCTGGTATTGACATCACAACACCCGAGGGTACCAAGCTGCAGAGGTCAATTCTGCTAGATTTCCCATCTACTAATAACAAGGCCGAGTATGAGGCAATGCTCGCCGGACTTCGGCTAGCTAAACAGCTACAGGTACGATGTTTAAAAGTTTTTAGTGATTCACAGCTTGTGATCAATCAAGTGACAGGGCAATATTCTCCCACGGAGGAACGTATGAAGTCATACAAAGATGCTGTAGAAAGTGCTATCCGAGAGTTCGATCAAATCGAGTTCCATCAGGTACCACGAGATGAAAATGCCGAAGCAGATCGATTAGCCGCAGCCGCATCGTCTTCAGATGAAGAATTGGTTCGGCTTGTTCCAATCGATGTTCTCGAAGGACCTAGCATTAATCCCCAGCAAGAGGTGATGGTGATCCCGGAAGTACCACGCGAGCCCTGCTAGATTGATCCAATCGAAGCCTACCTCAAGGAAGGGGTTCTCCCGAATCAGAAAGCTGAGGCAAGGAAGCTTAGGCTTACCGCGGCTAAGTATGCCATCATTAATAACCAGTTGTACCGAAGGTCATTCTCCGGTCCCTATCTCAAGTGTGTAACCCCTACTGAGGCTCTCACAATTCTAAAACAAGTTCATGAAGGAGATTGTGGAAATCACTCCGGAGGAAGATCCCTTGCACACAAAATTCTGACCCAAGGTTATTTCTGGCCATACTTGGCTCGGAATGCCGAGGAGTACTCAAGACGATGTGACAAGTGTCAGCGTTATGGTCCGATAAAGCACCAACCTGCCGAGGGTTTGCACGCCATGGCTAATCCATGGCCGTTCGCCCAATGGGGGATTGATATAGTAGGACCATTGCCCAAAACCATGGACAAAAAGGAGCATGTGCTTCTGGCTACGGATTACTTCACCAAGTGGGTGGAAGCTGAAGCCTTCTCTAGCATCACCCACGAAGAAGTAAAGCATTTCATTTGGAGCAACATTATTTGCCGGTTTGGGGTACCAAAAGTCATCGTAATGGACAATGGTAAGAACCTCGATAACAGAAGTATAAAGAAATTCTTTAGCGAACATGGAATCTTGCAAAAGTTGGCTGCAGTTAGTCATCCACAAGGCAATGGGCAAGCTGAAATAACTAATCGCACGATATTCGGGTGCTTAAAGAAAAAATTGGAGAAATTGAAGACAAAGTGGTACAAGAATCTCCCTCAAGTGCTTTGGGCCTATCGAACCACTCCAAGACGACCCACGGGAGAAAGCCCATTTGCTATGGCATATGGGTCCGAAGCTGTCATTCCTACCGAGTCTATAGTCCCAACCCTTCGGACATCCTTGGTGCTGGAGGGGAACAATGAGCAACAACTCGAACATAGCCTTGATTTGGTGGACGAAAGGAGAGATGCAGCAGCAATTCGACTCGCGGCCTACTAACAACAGGTGTGTAACAGTTATAACAAACGCGTCAGGATTAGGAGTTTTGTGGTAGGCGATTGGGTGTTGAAGCAGGAGACAGCTCATGTAAAGAAACTGGAACCTCATTGGACCGGACCCTACAGAGTTACCGAAGTAGTGGGGAAAGGAGCATATCGTTTGGCCGAAGCTGGCGGACGCCCCATTGCGCTTCCTTGGAACGCAATACACCTGAAAAGGTATTTCCATTAGTTAAGTTTGTCAATTTTGCTATAAGTTCTTCCCAAATAAGGCTGAATATGTCCGCAGTTAGCCAAACTTTTCTTTATTTTGCTTCTCTATTCAATATCACTCTCTTCTGTTTTTGTTTCTTTTATAAAAATGGGGAGTCATACGAACTCTATGTTCCGTAATTTTTATGCGCATGCCAAGTCGCACAACAAAACAATGATTTTTACAAAACAAAAACAAAAACGAACAAAACACAAACACAAAAACCAACAAGCACACAAGACACAAAACACATGAGTTATGGCCTATGCTTAAAACTTTCTATCCCACATCGATAAAACAGTATGTGTTATATGCTGTTATATATGGGAATATTCAAATAGTTAATTACGGTGTAAGGAGGGCCCACTGGTATTTAAAGCTGTCAAGCTCAATACCAGAGGCATTCCTTACACCGACTTTTTTGACAAAGTTTAGTCTATGTCCCACATCGGATAGAAATAGAGAATAAATGCGGTTCATATATGCGCGGTCCACAACATTTGGCTGCCAAGAAGGGAGTATCAGTGGAGGCGGGTCTCTAAAGTCGACAAATGGAGAACTTCACAGCCACTGTTACTCGCTTTCTTGGCCTCCTATCATTTTTGAGTCTTCAGCCTCATAATAACTGATTTGAGGAAAAATATGAAATAAACCTTCCCTCGGGCTCAGCGCCGGGGAGTAATTCATTCGCCTCGAACCCTAAGCGTCCGGCTTGGCAAAACCTCCCCTCTGGCTCAGCGCCGGGGAGGGATTCATTTAAGCCTCCCTTCGGGCTCAGCGCCGGGGAGTAACTCATTCGCCTCGGACCTCAAGTGTTCGGTTCGGCACAACCTCCCCTCAGGCTCAGCGCCGGGGAGTAGTTCTCTCGCCTCGGACCCTAAGTGTCCGGCTCGGCAAAACCTCCCCTCTGGCTCAGCGCCGGGGAGTGATTCATTTAAACCTCCCCTCGGGCTCAGCGCCGGGGAGTAGTTCATTCGCCTCTGACCTCAAGTGTTCGGTACGGCATAACCTCCCCTCAGGCTCAGCGCCGGGGAGTAGTTCTCTCGCCTCGGACCCTAAGTGTCCGGCTCGGCAAAACCTCCCCTCTGACTCAGCGCCGGGGAGTGATTCATTTAAACCTCCCCTCGGGCTCAGCGCCGGAGAATAGGTCATTCGCCTCGGACCCTAAGTGTTCGGCTCGGCGAAAATCTCGCCTCGGACCCTACGTGTTCGGTTCGGCAAAACCCCCCCTCCGGCTCCACGCTAGG
Source organism: Cornus florida (assembly GCF_030987335.1). Lineage (NCBI taxonomy): Eukaryota > Viridiplantae > Streptophyta > Magnoliopsida > Cornales > Cornaceae > Cornus > Cornus florida. The sequence continues at coordinate 71,838,545 of NW_026775576.1, read as the reverse complement.
GAATGTATAATTCGCCTTGGATCCTGAGTATCCGAGGCAGCTTCGGACCCTAAATGTCCTATTCAGATCCGAACTCTTTCCTCCGGACTCCAAGTGTTTAATACCTTGTGTATGCGGATATGTCATAAGTTCATCATATTCCACCCCACATCAGGAACACATGAGAAGGAAAGAGTATGTATACTGAAGGCAAGTAGAATGCGAGGAAGGTTCATTTAACAGTTAAATCATTGTCCATACGACTCGTCCTGCGATATCAACTAAACTGTTAAAAGGGATCTCCTTCTTCCCACAATCCTTGCATTTTCACGGATTGCATAAATCCGAAGTATAAAGACAATGTTTAGTGTTTAAACACATTACCAGTCAGAGAAATATATCAAGAGCATATAGCAAAAACAAGTTAGGCAAGCCTAAAACGAAAAGTTATATTCATTATCCCAAAACAGGCTGTTCATAAAAACAAAATACATAGTTCTACTTCCTCTTCGGATCGAAGGGAGTAGATTCAAAAGCATCCACTACATTAGGACTTGAGGTAGCCGCAGGAGCAGGGGAGCTAAAAGTACCCTTCAGGTGTGCCTTCACCATCTCGGCAAAGCGAATTTAAGCTTCCAAAGCCTCTGGCCCTTCATCATATGGGAAGTGCACCCCTACCTGCTTGTCAAAGGCGTCCGGATCCATCGTCTTAGGGTCTGAGCCCTGATTATAGCCAGACCAGAACGCCTTAGCACTAGCCAGGTGCGCCAGACAGGAGTAACGCCCCTGCATTTGATACCCCGCCTTGAAGCAAGTAGTAAGAGCCTCGGTCAGGCGTTGAACCTCGGCCTGAAGAGAATCCACCTTAGCCTCAGAGGCTGACAACTGCCTCTTGTACGCATCCTTGGCTTCGGACGCTATCTTCAGATTAGTAGAGGCAGTAGTGGCTCTCTTCTCTGCATTGTCAAGATCCTTTTCCAACTTCTTGATAGAGAGGGATTGAGCTTCAGCAGTGGCGCAGAGGGCCATGGTGTGGTATAGACTCTGTTTAACAGGGAAACAAATATACGCATAAATAGAAACACAAGCAGGCAAGAGTAGCATAATTCTGAAGGTGCAATGCAAACCTCTATGGCCCGGACTGGGGTAGAGGGGAGAAGTTGCTCCAACCCCATTTGGCTGATGGCTTCCTCGTCCTTTGGGAGCCACATTCCTCGAGCCACCGCCAGTGCAGCTGAAGGGTCTGTAACCACAGAATCCCCTGAGTGTAGGACTGACCTGTCAGCCCTGGTGAAGGAAGGAGTCCAAGGAGCTCCAGTCTCAGCAAGAACAAAGGCCCTGACTTCATCTTCAGGTTCAGCCTCCCCAGCTTTTTTCCCTCTGCTTTTAGAGGGGACTTTGCCCTTACCAAAGGAAGAGGGGTTGAGGCGAGATTTCTTCAATGGTGGTTCCTCAACCTCCACCTCATCCTCAGTTGATCCAATGACGACCAAGGGTTGGGCATCTCCGGCTTTCTTTTTTAAAGCCTTAGCCCGCCGTATCTCCTCCTCGGTCATAGGGAAACTGTCAAAGGATGGTAAAGCCAGGTCCATGAGGTCTGCAGCAACGACAATGGAAGCAATGTCCTTGAGGTTGGAGGAAGTTAGCAGGTCCTCGATAGGTGAGGGGTTACTCCAGACTCGTTCCTCAAGAAAAGAAAGTCTGTTCCTGCTGCGGAGGCCGGGAATGTAGCTGAAAAAACACCAAGAAATTCATAAATACGGCAAAATATTAAGACTTGGCAAGGAAAACAGCCAGAACACTTGGTATGAAGGGAGGTTAAATATTCTATACCTAATTTCCCGAATTTGCGCGGAATGGGAAGCGCAATTGATTGGGACACGAACCATTTCCCTTTAACTACAACCATCCTTTCTTTCCATTTCTTTTCGGATGAAGGAAGGTTCGTGCATATCCTTTGATGAAGGGGAGAGGTAAAAAAGAAATGACCAGGCTCCGTCCCATGCTTAGATATATTGTATGTAAGCAGAAGGTCGGCAAGGGTCAAATCCAGAGCCTCTAATTTCCGGCGCACCAACAACGCCGAAAGGATGCGAAAGAAATTGGGATTTACTTGAAGGGGGGCAAGACCTAGCTTATTGAAAACTAAATGATAGAAGGGATGAAGAGGGAATCGGAGGGCGTTAAGGTGCCCTACAGAAAGAAGCAACTCATCCTCCTCAATTCCCTCGCCGGAGGTGAAATCGGCACCCTCGGGATATTCTGCAATGTCTACTCCTTCAGGAACATCAAATTCTTCCATTACCGAAGCAATAGAGAATTTGATGTGGCGAATAGAGATGATTGCTTTCTTCTCTTCATGGGTAAGAACGTAATCAGAGCCTGAGGTGGATGTTTCGGTTAGAAGAGGGGAAGTACCTGACGAATTCAACGAAGGGCGATCTGTAGAAACCCTAGGAGGGGGAGCCCTAATGCGAATGGGGGAAGATGAAGGTGTGGATTCAGAATCCCTGATGTCTACACGTTCGGGAGTAGATGAAGTACTCATAATGAAAGATTGAAGAGAAAGATGCGAGACTAACCTGACAAAGCGAAGGAAGCGATGAAATGAAAGACGCAGAAGTGCAGCAAGGGCAAATGTAACTCTTGCAAAATCTTGTGCGACGGAAGTAATAACGAAAGGCCACGAACCGTTTCTGAAGCAAAGTGAAAACCGGTTTCAATTCCCTCTTTAATAGGAGCCGTCACTCAATTAAAAATGGAATTTGGGGCAAAGAGTGGAGGGAAAAAAACTCCCTCCAGTAGAAAACGCACACGTCACCACTACCCGTATCTACAAGCCAAGGACGTATAAGGCCCATCATGCTCAAGCCCAAGTTGAGGGTATTTACAGCCCAAGACCATTCCATCAAGGCCGACTCAAGAAGCCATCAGCCCAGCTTGTCGTCAGCCCAGATATGAGTATTTAACATCCGGCCTGTTACCCAAGCCCAGCCGGATCAAAATATATTCAGCCCAAGAATGCACAAATCCTACCATTTGAAGAATTTACCGTAGAAGGAAAATTCGGATAAGAAGTTCTGTACAAGGCAAGTTCTATGTATGGAAAATTCAACAATGGAAAGAACTCTATTAGAAAAGTATGGTGATATAGAAAGAATTGGAGGGCAAGCAACGCGAGTCCTACCATAATTTTGCAATCTTTTGTATATAAATAGAGGCTAAGACCTCCAATAAAGAATCAAGCAATTCCACACTTCTCTACACATTGTTCTTATTTATTTTTATTGTTTTTGAGTGAGTTGTTTTATTTTTCTCAGTCATTATTGGTTGAGCGAAATTTTGCACCTACACCAGTGAATCCATACAATGAATAGATAAAAAGTGAAAGGGATCATGCTATAAGGAAACACACACTCTCAAATACAGTAACAAGTATGTAACAAATACCACCCAATCACAAGTTAACCACAATGTCATGAAGTGTAATATGCAAATATTACTCCCCATTTTCCGAAACATTTCCGTTTCAACTTCCAAAACCGTTAGTGTAATCCGACCCAAGGCACCTCCAAGGTGTCACGAATGAAGGGTTGACTAACTATCCACGACCACAAGGCACCTCCAAGACGTCGCATCCGGCCTAGTTAGCTTAACCATGATCCCTTCTAGACTACACTAACACCACGGACCACTGGGCGCCTCCTAGGCGTCCGGTTTTCGCAAACTCCTTTAAAAAAATATTTTCCCAAAAATAATTTCGTTTGATAAAATATATATATATATATATATATATATATATTTTTTTTTTTTTTTTCTTTCTCTTTCCCAATGAATGCATGAATGTGCATGTTTCGATTTATCAATTCAACCATAGGCTCTCACACATTTCATTTACATCATTATCACAATTTAATAGAAATTTCTAAGCAATTATTTCTTTTATTTATTTATTGACCATAGCATCATTTTCTTTCAAAGTAATAAATAAATAAATAAAATACATAATCTTAGGACATACAATATGTCAACACCAAACATGCTCAATCACCGTAATAAATCTAGTCATATATATATGAATTCAAATAAAACATGGAACACATTTAGCATTTTAATTAAATATACTTCAATCACAAACTAGATAATCAAAATTAGCATGCATAGGATCAAATTTAAGGGGAAAAATTCACAAAAAAACTAAGAAATTGTAGATTAGAACACCCCTACCTCAATGGAAGTGAAAACTCCCAAAATCCCCAAATTCAAGCCCAAGAACCCTAGAATTTTGAACTCCCTAGAGTGCACCAAATGATGATTGGCTCCTATCAAATTGAAGGCCTTGACAAGCTCTCCGACTTTGCTTCATAAGGTTCTACCAAATTTCAAAGGGATAGAGCTAGATCAAAGCTTGAAATTGCAAAAAAAAAAAAAAAAAAAAAAAGAGAACTGCCGAGAGAGAGGGTCTGGACACAGAGAGAGAGAGCAGAATAAAAGGCTCTACAATGACTCTTAAGTCATTGACTTAAAACTCATGCGGGCCCCACAAGTAAATAAATAAATATTTATTTAACTTATATATATAAACACTACAGTGTAGTACAACCTATCAAGACAAAACCATAACCAATTAAATCCATTGACCATTTGCATTTAATTCACAATCAAGAAGATGATACAAATTATATATAATAAGTGTGGAATATCAATTTCATGTATGAATTGTCTAATCATAGTACAACCCATCAAGAATAAAGCATAGACCATCAAACGAGTTAACAATTGCATCCATTAAATACCATGTCATGGCCTTCAAGTATAATTCTCAATTAATAACACATAGACATGAAATTAATATAGAGAATTAATGAAAGAATTAATCTTTAACATCTAATAATGAGTATAAACCCTAGATTAATCACACATAGACATGCAACCAAAATAGAGAAATAATGGAAGGATTAATCAACACAAATCTTGGAACATCCAAGTATGAAATCACAAGACCACAACATCAACTACAACAATATTTTAATTTCCTCAGAAATAGAAATTGCAAAGGTTTAGATTACAAGAGACTTAGGGCTTAACCAAGCCCTAAGTGGAGAGCTAGCCCATCATGGTTGTGGTGCTCAAGGTGTCAACAAGATCCTCCTCCATGCTTTGCTCATTCTTCTTCTTCTTCTTTGATGGTCAAGATAGATGAGTGTGTAAATATTCTTCCAAAACTAGTGCCTCCATTCTTCCCTCTCTTCTAACCCTAGCCTATTCTCTAGAGAGAACGTGATATCGATTACAGAAAAATAAAATGTAATAATCAAATAATAAAAACCTCCTAACTAATGGGTCATTCTTTCCCTTAAGTACAAACCCTATTGGAGGCCAATAATTCACAAAATAAGCCCAAACAAGAAAATCTTGTAACCAAGTAAACAAATAAATCCCGCAATGCTACCAGGGGCTGGGGGATCGATCCCCCAGCCTTGGAGATCAATCCCCCAAGGGCATTTTTAGTTCTGTGAACAGTGGGGGATCGATCCCCTAGCTTTGGGGATCGATCCCTAAGGGGTATTTTTTTACACCTTTCCTGGGGGATCGATCCCTCAGTGTTGGAAATTTCTTTTAAGCCTTATTTAGCTCCATTTTGGCCTCGGGTAAATTAGTTTGCTTGTTGATCTTTGGGAACAACATCAAAGGTCCAAAAAAGGTAGAATTGACCGTTTTTTAAGGATAAACACACTATACGAACAATGGCTGCGGCCTTTTTTGCCATTTTCTAAACTTTTTTCAGCTGTCTTTGCTTGACTCCAAAAAGTCTTTAATGAACCGAAATTAGTCCGTTTGAACCTTATTGACCTGAAATTGACAAAAATATAAATTAGAACTAAAACATGAAAGTAAGATAGATGCAAGGACTAACATACCCTAGCTTAGGTGCTGAAATGTGCAACATTTAAGCATTTATCACATGCATAGCTCTTGTTATGAGCTTAGCTTGTTACTCAAGTGGTAAAAGGGTTGATTCAAGTGGCCCTGGTGTTTTGGAGGGTTGTGAGTATCAATTAGGAAATAAATAAATAAAAAGGAAATGATATTTCGTGATTTTAGCATTACACAATCACTTTCCCAGAAAAATAATTGCTGCAAGTTGTTTAAAGGACAAAATAAATAAATAAAGTAGTAAAAAGTTACCCCCTTGACATAAGTGAAAACGATAAATTTGTTCATAAGGAATGGGTTACTTTGAATTCACAAAGTAAGGTGTTTTGAATTCACAAAACGATGAATAATTTCAGAGGTTAATTTCACTGACACTTCCTCAGGTTTGACCAAATATCACCTTGAAACATCTTTCGAAAAATACTATCACTTACACCCCAAATCACTTTTCCGTTACTAACACCGTTAAAATGGGTATGGATTGACATTTTTACCCTTATTTTTATTTTAAAACTTATAAGGACAAAATTACCCTATCATCCTCACCATCACTCACACATCTTTTCTTCTATTGCCGACAAATTGGACATGTCCCCTGGCTAGCCGCTATCATTGGGCAGATCTTTAATTAGCCTACCCTTTTTCTGTTTCACGTCAATTCCTTGTAGAAACCTTCAACAAGAGGAGATGTTAACAAAAAAACTCAGGTGAAAAGTCAACCCCTAATTAGTAGAGTTGGAAATCTGACATTACGCTCACGATCTAAGATGGAAAGGAAAGGGTCGGACGTCACTCACACACTTTCTCTTCCAGCGCCGACCACCCCGCCACCCAACCATCATTGGAGTCAACCTTTCAGCTAATATAATCATAGCATAACTATAAAGAAAAAATCAATCAACATAACAGAGTATACAATAACCAACAATTCACATAGATTAATCAAATACATTTTAGAAAGAAAAAAAAATTAAAAACCCATTAATCAAAACCATACTACATAATAAATAAGAATGATCGAGAAAAACAGATTATTGAAAGCAAAATTTACAAATTCATAGTTAAGAACAGTAGCAGGATTAAACTCCAAGAATGATAGAGAAATTATCAACTTGAAAAGGGATATTTCTCCTTCGCCACTATGATACCCCTCGACTCCGAGACATGGGTTGATCAGGCCCAAGTCCAAATCCGAGGAAATATCAAATAATTAAAGTATTTAAACGAATACAGAATACAAAATGAAATGAGAATAAAGAAAAAAACTGAAAGAATGCTAAAATAATTAATCCCATAATAAACCTCCAATAACTAAATCCTCTAATACCAGTAATAAATTAAAATTACAACTTTGGAATCCATCATATGGACCCCTAATCCAGAATCCAACTGAAAAACTAAAAATCCAAAACTAAAACATAAAGAAGGAAAGCCTATGTAGAGTCGAAGGAGTGAATAGACTGTCTCTGCTCAGCATGAACAATCCCTAAGTTTGGAACTGACGAACACCTAAAAAATAATGGTGGGTCAGGCTCACAAACAAGTTTTAATCTACTATATCCCAAACAGTGACTCAGAACTCATAAATATCCTAGTCAATCCAACAATAACTACATAGTCCGTATATATATATACACACATACTAAATGAACCTCACTAGACTATAGGGTTGTCTCAACCTGAATAGTAGGCAATATACAAAACGCACATATAGTGGGTATGAGTACCTAGACCTACCAGGGTACACAACTACATTATATCTAGCTACACATCCCTGGCAATATACGCACTGTGATACTCCCTAATTTCGGAACACAAGTTGATTAAATCCGTACACAAAATTAAGGGATATCAAAACAATTAAAGTATTTAAACAAGCACAGATTACAAAATGAAATAAATAATAAATAATACGTTACTTGGGAATCCCGTAACTCAAGGATCCCTTAACCAAATGCTACTACTAAGAAGTTCATTATTAAATATCAACATCAAATGAAATAATAATATTCTACTTTAAAAAAAAAAATCGAAAGAATGGATAAGTCCTCCAGCTGCGGATCCTCAGCCTTGAGACTTGAACTTCTAATAACCTTAAAAATAAATTTCTGGTTAAACCCTACGAGCAAGCTCTCTCTACCAAGCCTCTTAAAACAAATAAATAAATCATCTATACATAAATCAATCCTAATAAAGTTTTAACTTTAGTATATGATGATACACATAAATATAAACACTTATATATAATACAATACTCATATCCATTAATAGGTACATCAAAATATTAAAATCATAACTTAACCAATGATTAATTAATAATCATACCTAAACCAATCCACCAATATAATTTTCTTATAACATAAACTTCACTCACCTTAATTCCATCCTAAACCGTAATTTAATCATTTAAGTAACAAATTACAATTAAAGGAATAATATAATAAATCTTAAACCCAATAATAATTTTGATTATTTAAATTATACATCCAAAATTTAAGCTTTGACAAATCATCCATGTCTCCACCAATATTATTTTATTAATTTATATAAAATAATACACTAATCTGCAAGTACTAGACTATTCTAACCATAATCCTACCTATACATACACTAACTAAGATGAAATTTTAATTATCTAACACATAATAATTTAATTATGCAATGGCAATTCAACCATGCCATTAAAAATATATCTATTTATATATTAAAAATTCAACCATGCTTCCTTAAACATAGTTATTTATACCTTTAAATAGCAATTCATCCATACTTCCCATTTATGAAATTTATTCATAAATAATAAGGTCATTTATTTAAGCCTTTGGCAATTCATCCATGCATACAATTCAACTATATACCAAAATTTTAAACCTAATTTAACCATAAGCCAAATCATACCTAAGCCTTCCATGCATATTATAAGCATACCATTTAATTTAACAACCAGCCTATTAAGATATACCAAATAAGAATAATAATCAAATCATTCTAAATAGTATATACATCTACACATATATTATTTATTAAAAATATATGTATAAACCCCTTCTACAAAAGTCCTCTGTTATCAAAATAATATATATATATATATATGCATGTCAGTACATATATACATACATCATTCCAACCCCAATTATTAATTTAATATACTAACGCCCATTAAATACCGTGGTCATACTCTATGACTCTCAAAACACCACAAACACGTCCTCTAATGGTTGCTTTCAACCTTAACAGCTTAAAAATAAATTTTGGGAATTCACGGAACCGCACAGAAACTTCCAAGGAACTCAAACACCCCCGCACGCGCCCCTAAACGCATCTACACTTGCTGCACGCGCAACTACTCACTGGCAGGCGCGTCCACGCGCCTGCATCACTCTCAGCGCATGTTGGCAGCTTTTGGTTGGCTGCTTCTCTCTTGTCTTATGAGCCGCGAAGCACTGGATCACTTCCCTTATTGACTAAACCTAGTCAACGATCTAGATCTGTTGTGCACCAAGATTAGGTGCACTCTAGCTTACCTGATCAACTACCATTGATCTAGCTACATCAACGGCCGAATCCGAAGGTGCACCACATTACTATGTGCCGTATCACACCAGATTACCTTATTAGCAATCAACTCTACATCAATGGTTCCCATCCGCAGCACACCATAATTCAGTGCACCGCGCCGCACGGAATCCCAACCCCTTTGTGAACGCACCAATGCCCATGATATTCCAGTATGTTTATAAAAACATATATATATATATATATATATATATATATATAAATAACAGTATCTATAAAACAATTCCTAACAAATCAATTCCAGAAAATAAAATAATTAATATTCCTAACAAATCAATGTGTATATGCATATAACCTTCCATAATTAATTATTAATTAATTAGATCATCTATACCTATATATATACACACATATATATCTATATATATATTCTTCCATAATACTTATTAATTAATTATATTTATATATAATTAAATATATATATAAATCATAAAACCATGGGCTTTATTAATTAACCCAATAAGGCTTCATTCAAGCCAAGACCCCATCCATTGGTCCCACTCCTTTTAAGCCCAACCCAATTAACTTAAATACATAAAATAATTAAAATAAACCAATTAAATACAAATAATTCACAATAAACCACGCAAGTTTAAATACACACAAATCAAATAAACAATTCACTCATAACACTCCACAAATCAAACACCATAGCAATTCAACAAATATAATTATGAAATATAATTTAATTCAACCAAGACAAATAATCTACGCACTTAATTACATACAACAAATCATTTAAAAATAAAATAAAAATAATTAATTTTAATTAATAAATCCTTTAAAATATCGGGGTATTACACGCACCCTAACCATGATCCTAAAACTCAAGCTCATATCATGACATATATATATGTATATAATCCGTCCTATCCAAACATAAAATAAATATCCGGTATGTCATCCAACTGATTCAGTTGACCTGACATGAAAATATGTAGGATTTAACATTTTAGTTAATCCATTCCGTTATACATGAATAGGTATGACTTAACGTTTTTAGTTAATCCATCTCTAATATGCCACCATCCCATACTGGTGCATACAATGCATACAATCTATAAATGATGCTACAGTTATAATATCACATCAAATAAATCCATACATAGCATGATATAAATCATACATATATTCCTTCGCATTTAATTGAACAAAATATAACAATTCTAAGTAGCATGCATTGAATATATCTCATAAAAATTACATGCATCTCAAATAATTGTACTCTTCCACAATTTGATCAAATTTATTTAAAATTAAATAATTGATTAAAATAATTTAATCCAACCATATTTAATTAATTTAACCTTTTAAATTAATTAAATTTCATACTTAAAATGTGTACTTAAATCATGTTTTTAAAATCCTCCACAAATCTAATTTAACAATTTAAAAATCATTAAAATAGATTTAATAACATATCATGAACAGTATGCAAAATCTCAAACAAAACCCAAATAATTCCAACACAGTTCATAAACATTATTTAAACATTGTAGAATACACATCATGCATCAATTTGTCCAAATTATCAAGCATATACACAAACCCATCACACATATACATACACTGTAATTTCAGTTTTTAATCATGTAAATAGCTTCAATTAATTTAATTAATTAATCCTGAAATTGATCTAGCATGTATATAATTTGAATCAAAGGAAAAGAGAAAAAAAAGAACTTGCCTTAAAGATTTTGATAAAACCCTAGCCACCTTCTTCCTCTTTCTATTCCTTTTTCTTCCTTCTTTCTCTCTCTAAACTCTCTGCCTTTTTCCTCCAAAATATGCTATGTGATTTAATTTCTAGCCCCCTTTTTCTAACCTATATGTATAGGCTAAATAAAATAACCCAATCATTTTTCCCAATCCAAGTCAACTTAATGAAAGAAAATAATAAAATTAAAATATTAAAAAGGTAACTAAAAATATATTACGCACATAATCTATGTATATCCTTATTATAAAAATATATAAAATATATAAATCAGATTATTAATACTAAGTTACAATAATATTAAGTAATAAATTACTTTCCTTGTATATATATATATATATATATATATATATATATATATATATATATAACTATCCACGGGTAACTAAAAATATGTTAAGTATATAATCAATGTATATCCTTATTATACAAATATAAAATATATACATTAGATTATTTATTAATAGTAAAGTTACCATAATATTAATAAATAAATTATTTTTCTTATAATATTAAGATATTAAAAAGGTAACTAAAAATTATGTTAAGCATATAATCTATGTATATCCTTATTATATAAATATATAAAATATATACATCAAATTATTTATTAAATCTAAAGTTACCATAATATTAATAAATAAATTACTTTCTTTATATATATATATACACACACATATAAAACTATCCATGGGTAATTATCCACACTCATTAAACCTCCTATCCAAATAGTTCATAAGGCCCAATTGGTTAGCCCATTACTACTAACCATATTCATAAAATAAAATAAAACAAAATAAACATTTAATTATTTAATCTACAATTAATTACAAATAAACAAACACATTCATTAATCAACTAATTCAAATAACATTCAGCACATACTTTTAATTAATCAGTTATGTCAAATAAAACATTTAAGCAAATAAAACATGTAATTAACCAATTCAATTAAACACGTAATCAAATAGCCAAACAATCAACTAAATAAATAAAAATGAAATTAAAACATTTAAAATAATATCGAGATTATCATTTTAAAATTAGGGGTATTACAGCCACCACCAAGTTCACCGCCACCCACCGCCGCGTCCCTCGACTCCCTCCTCCTCTACCACACCCTCAATTACCACAACCTCACCGGGATCCCCAACGCCGGCAAACTACTGAGTTTTTGTCTCCAAGAACGTCAATGGAGAGATGACCTTTGCCGAGACCAAGAAGTCGATTGCCGAACGGCAGCCGGATTTAAATCTTCGCCGATTTGTTCGCTTTAGAAACTTCAGGAAGCCATCGCCATATATATACATACATATATATACACTATATAATACTCATATATATATATATATATAATTGTAAATTTACAAAATATTTAGGGATAGTTTAGTCTTTTAGTATATTTATTTAGGTTAAAGTTTTTTTTGACAAAGTCAAAGGGCATTTAAGTCATTTTATATGGTGTCAGATGTCTAAAGATAACAGTTGAGTTGTGAGTGAATAACGGAACAAACGTTTGTTGCATGAGTGATAGTAATTTTTAAAAGTTATTTCAAGATGATATTTGGCCAAACCTGAGGGGTGTCAGTGAAAGTAACCCTATTTATAATAAAAGAAAACCTAATTCTAGAATAAAATTAAAACATAAAGAAACCTAATAGCAAAAGGAAAATAACACTAAAAATAAGTCTAAAAATTAAGTTTCTCTAAAAATTCAGAAAAAAATAAAATAAGAAACCAAATAAATAAAAAATACTAAATCTAAAATTTGAGAGCAATCAGACTTTGTTTAGACCTCCAACAAAAACCCGAAAATAATCAACACGCCTCCTATAATGTAATAAAACGCGATTTAGAGCCCTAAACGAAGGTTTTTAGCAGAAAACCAACATAGCTCACAAGCTAAAACTAGTGGGTTTTTCTCAATGGATCGTTTCCACCCAAAAACACACTATTGGTTTGTCGAAAACGGACTTGTCAAACTATTTGTTGAACTGTTCATAATTCTGTCCTACATCACTCCTCCTCAACTCAAGAGGGATAGGCCATGCATCCTCTATTCCCTTCTCATTTCTCTCCCCAGGATAATGTTATTGTTTCAAGAAACAAATGCCTAATTTTGATTGTAGCAAATGTCACTGTTGAAGTTGATAATGAACATGCTAGTGATGGGGAATCATAACATATAAACACTCGATTTTCTTTCAAATATAACTTATTTTCGACCCTCATCCATTTGAGATTTACTTTGCTTGAACTTTCTTTATCCTTAGTGTCCCATTTGATGTCACAAGTTTAATCTTTATCTAGTATGGCACTGAAGTCTAAGCAACTTCCGAACAAACTTTATTAATGAACTCTTGTTATGAGCCAACCATGTTGGCTTTTACTAAATTCATCAACATCAGTAAACAAAGTTTTCAATGATATCCTTGTTTATTAGCTTAGCACATTGTCTTCAGGATACAAAATCAACATAGAACTTTCGTATTTTTTAAGAGGAAACTCTGTCATGTAGAGAGGTATAGAGTGTTTGAATACTCCTTTTTGCGCATGGTAATTGACCGGATGCATATGCCTTAAGTGCATACATGACAACTGCAAATAGAGAGAAGCTTATAACTTTGAATTGATGGGAGAGTTCCAAGAGAAAACCCCCCTGCAAAAATGGGCGTATGCCGCTATAAGTGACGACCGCACGGTATTCTTTAGTAAAAGGCGAAAGAATAGTTCGCTCTGTGCTCAACACACGGCTGCGTGAAGTTTAACCGTTTCGGATGCTTGCAATATATGCAAATGCATTCTGCTCGTTTTCGCTGTCACTTTTCGATGTGGGACTTCCTTACTGCTGAAATGACTTTCATGGCCAGTTCAAGTTTCAATCTACATCTCTCCCATTTTAGTCCCATCGTCATTGCCAGCCTAGTTTTTCATTCTCTGAACCATGCTTATCAAAGTTGTTCTAAGCATATCTTGATTTTATAAGATTCAAGTAGAATAAAAAAATCAAGAGCATCTTTGTATACAACTTAGGAAAGTGGGCTAACAAGCATCTTTGTATGACTTGGGAAAGTGGGCTAACAAGACAGAAATGTAGAAGTGATTGGAGGTTTTGTGCTCTATTTGATACAAGGAAAATGGGGGAGAAAAAATGGATGGTACAGAAGAAATTCTAATGGAAAGTAGAGGTCATTTTCTTCTTCTATTTGATTGAGTGAAAAAAAGGAAAAAGAAAAAAAAAATTATATATATAAATATGTATTTTAGAATTTAATCAATAAGGATATAAAGTCAACATAGTTGAAGAACTTTGATTCATAACTCAGAGAAACCAATGTCATGTTGAAAGAGGGAGAGAATTGCAATAGTACTGGAAGTCAATTTTGGTAGTAATCCTGAAGACATTCACATTGAAAAGTGTAGATGAATATGAGCAAACCTCATTTGACTATAGTACAAGAACTATAATAGAAAAAAACCAACAAATGCAGCATTATAAATTTGCAGTTATTTTTATCAAGTCCCTTGTGGCCTAGTGGTACCTCCTCACATTCTAAAGTGGAAGGTTGTTGCCCTAAAAAACAAAAATGCCATTATTTTCGGAGATGATATTTACTTTGAAACGTCCATCAAATCTCAGTTCAAAGGTTTCAAGCATTTGACAAAAGCCAATTTCTTTGTCCTTTGGGACATCATCAGCCATTCTTCCTAATTTCTTCATTCCTCTGGTGGGGGAAGAAAAGAAAGGTGGTTGGTTGGGAAGAAAAGATTGGAAATAGAGTGATTGTTTTTTGTGTTTGGTATTAAAATCCTAGTAAGGAAAAGAAAGGGTTGAAGAGAGACATAATCAAACAGTTTACATGCTTCCTCAAAATCAATCTACCACCAGAAAATTCAGGCATTTAACCAAACAGTTTTCATGCTTCCTCAAAATCAATCTACCACCAGAAAATGTCATGTTACCAAGTCTCTTTCAGGCATTTAACCAAACAGTTTACATGCTTCCTCAAAATCAATCTACCCATTTAACCAAACAGTTTACATGGGCTCAGCATTGTCAGAAGCTTAATCTGAAGACTTCGGATAAAACTTTATTAATGAACTCATAATATGAGCTCAGCATGTTGGCTTTTGCTCCATTCATCAACATTAATTAACTAAGTTTTAAATTAAAAAAACGTAATTCCAACAACGAAACTTAAATTAAAAAAACGTAATTCCAACAACGAACAATTGCTAGTTGAGAAGTCTTATAACTAAGAATTAATGGGAGAGTTTCCAAAGGAAAACCCCCCTCCAAAAATGGTCGTATGCCGTTACTTGTGACGAGCACACGGTATTCTTTAGTAAAAGGCGAAAGAATAGTTCGCTCTGTGCTCAACACACGGCTGCGTGATTCTATTAATTGGGGATGCTTGCATTATATACCAAGGGATTATGCTTCTTGTCGGCTGTACTTTTCGATGTGGGACTTGCTTACTGCTGAAATGCCTTCTATTATGGCCATTTCAAGTTTCAATCTGCATCTCATTGCCAGTCTAGTTCTGTCTCTCTCTGAGCTGTGCTTATAAAACTTGTTCAACCATGTTGATTTTACAAGATTCAAGTAGAATAAAAAAACCAAGAGCATCTTTGTCTCACTCAGGAAAGTGGGGTAACAATACAACATGCTTAGCTCTTGTTATGAGCTTAGCTTGTTACTCAAGGGGTAAAAATTTGGTTCTAAAGGGTTGATTCAAGTGGCCCAGGTGTTTTGGAGGGTTGTGAGTATCAATTAGAAAAATAAATAAATAAATAGAAAATGATATTTCGTGACTTTAGTATTACACACTCACTTTTTAAGAAAAATAATTGCTGCAAGTTGTTTGAAGGACAAAAAATTCTTGACTTAAGCCAAAACGATAAATTTGTTCACAAGGAAAATGGTTTCTTTGAATCCACAAAGTAAAGTGTTTTGAATCCACAAAACTAAGAATAATTTAGAGAAATTTGATATTTGTATTGATAATTAAATGAATAAAAGTTAATTATGCACTTGACAGTACACATATTTATAATAAAAGAAAACCAAGCTCTAGAAGAAAATTAAAACATAAAGAAACCTAATAGCAAAAGGAAAATAATATTTAAAAAATAAGCCTAAAAATTAAGTGTTTCTAAAATTTTCGAAAAAAATACAATAAGAAACCTAATAAATAAAAAATGCTAAATCGAAAATTTTCAAGCAATCAGACTTTGTTTATATTCCCAAAAAAATAAAGTAAGAAATCTAATAAATAAAAAATACGAAATCTAAAATTTGAGAGCAATCAGACTTTTGTTTAGACATCGAACAAAAATCCAGAAATAATCAACATATCTCCTATGGCATAATAAAATGCAATTTTATGGCTCACAAATTAAATCTAGTGGGTTTTTCTCAATTGGACGTTTTCACCACAAAAAAAAACTATCGATTTGTCAAAAACGGACTTATCGAACTGCTTGTCGAACTAATTCTGTACTACATCACTCCTCCTCAACTCGAGAGGGATAGGCCACACATCCTCAATTCCCTTCTCATTTCTCTCCCAAGGATAACGTTATTGTTTCAAGAAGCATATGCCTAATTTTGATTGTAGCAAATGTCATTGTTGATGTTGGTAATGAACATGCTAGGGATGGGCGAATCATATCACAGAAACACTTTATTTTCTTTCCAAATATGACTTGTTTTCAACCTTCATCCAATTGAGATGTACTTTGCATGAGCTTTCTTATCCTCTGGTGTTCCATTTGAGGTCACAAGTTTAATCTTTTACCTAGTATGGCATTGAAGTCTAAGGGCCCATTTGGCATGCGCTTTGTTTTAGGTGCTTTGTTTTTGACTAAAACAGAAACAATATTTTTGCTATATGAATGTTTTGAAAAAAAAATCGAAAATACGTTTGGGAATAATGTTTTGCTATGGAAATCTCAGAAACAGAAATATGCAAAATATGTTTGGTTGGTAATGCGTTTCAAGAATTTCAAAAACAAAGCATGTTTGGTCACTCCAACTAAAATTGGTAGAGATAAAAATAGTCACAATTAAACAAGATTAGGTATGAGTAACTTTTATTTTCTCCACTATCCTTGGTTCTTCTTAGAGAATTCTTTTTCTTTGCTAATGTATTGATATTATTATGATTAGCAAATCCCAACATTTCTTTTGCTTTCTTTGGAGTACATAATCTTTCTGCGAACCTGTAGGCTATGTGCCATTGCCTACTGGTTTGACTTCATTGCTTCGAGATTTTTTAAAGAAAATTTTTCAACCTATAAGTTCTCTAAAAAGAAAAAGAAAAAAAGAAAAAGAAAAAGATAGCTAATTCAATTCAACTCAACAAAACCATCCATTCCATTGAAATACATTTGATAACACAATATACAACCTATTGCGTATAATAAAAAAAAAAAATCCAACAATTTTACATAAAGATGTCTCAGCTGTCTATACACAGCTCTTGAATTATATTATTTACAAAAGACAAAATTGGAAAAAAAAAAAATCTTACAACACTTCAAGTGCTTTCTGAAACTGCATTGACACCAAGAAAAACAACCAAATAGGGTAGAGTAGTCCCATTTATGTCCAGCATTATAGAAGGAAGCAAAGTCCAGGAGGTTCCAAATTTTGCCAACAACAACATGGTCACAATTGGAAGTCTTCTATATAAAAGCACAATTCCAGTCCACTCTAAACAATAACAATGAACCATTATAGCACTAAACACACGGAACATTATCCAGATAATACTTGAATATTCCAGTCACCATCAACATGAATTCCCTTAAAAATTAGAAACAAATAGGCACATTAACATAATGAAGTAACAACAGGAAAATTTATTAAAAGTAATTGAGCTGAAAAATGACATGTTCACCATTTTTTTAATACTCAGCAACCATATAGCACCAACACCTAAGAGTATCTTCCACCCTAAATTCCTCATTTTCTAGTGATCATCAACATCAATACCCACAAAAATTTAGAAACAAAGACGGAATAATTATAACTACTTTTTCTTTTGGTAATTAGACTTTCATTAACAAAGTAAAACAAGTATTCAAGAGGCATTCCCCAGCATAGAAAAAGCTCCAATGCCACCAATCCATAATGAGAAAAGAAAATAGAACTTTCCCCAAATTTTAAAAAAGAAAAAGAAAAAACATTTGACCAGCAAATTAAAGTATTTTTTTTTTTTTCCAAGAAGCAAGCTTGATTTTTATTCCTAAATCACAAACTATGAATACAACATTCAAGGAGGCATACCTCCTCTCCACCAACAAAACAACACAAAAACAATCAAACCTATAGCCAACAAAGACAATACTCAAAAGGCAGAGAAAAAAAAATTCACCACCAACGAAAATAAACTCTCACAATAAACCTAATATCAAAAAGTTTTTAAACATCAAACAAAACCAATTTAAAACTCTATGTCAGCACAACACTAACTATTGCAGGCCCTTTCATTGAAGTAAACAATTTTTCACTCAACCTAACAACAAAATTATAACTGGCCAACTAATAATGTTTACACACAAGAGTCCAGCAAATGGTCCAGAGCAAGACTGCCAAACTAATCTTATACAATCTGCAATACCTACCATGTTCTGATAAGTATCAAGGAACCAAAACAAATACCAACCTAGACACAGGTGTAGAACTGAGCATAACCACCACATTACTTTAACTTCTTACTTAAAACTAATTCAGGTAAATTCAATTCCCTATTTACCCCTTAAGAGAATAAAATTTGAGTCTGACAACCTCAATAATTTCTCTTTGGAGAATAGAAATAACCCTGAAGTCATTTTTAAATAATTTTTTGTTCCTCTCCTTCCACAAAGTGTATACTGCAGCAGCCAAAACTACCATGTTTAAAGTAACAATCAAAGTATTTCTTTTAAGAGTAATCAATTAATGAGATGGACTCAATCCCCAACAGGCCAAGATAAGAGAGACATTTGGAAGCAACTTGATTCATTCATAAACAATAATAAGCATGGTTTTAAAGAAAAATGAACCAAATCGAACCTCAGAAAACTGGCATTTGTGGTCGTTTATCAGAAAAAATGAAAAAAAAAAAAAAAAAAAAAAAAAAAAAAAAAAAAAGGGTTTCAAATCAATGAACTTATATGTTTAAGAAAACCCTAAAATCATACAATATCTGACGATTATTAACCACAAAAGTCGAAAAAAGAATTGAGAAACATGAAATATGTTCAACATAGTGCAATAAACAAGAAAAAATTGCTCAAACCTGCCTTGTTCTTCGACGAAGACAACAAAATGGTAAAGATCGGTGACCAGATTAAACAAAAACACCACTAAAAGCAAGGATCGGTCGTGGATTTCAGCCAAACAAGCACACACAGTAGAGTCGCCACAAAATGGCCTCCGCTCGAGCTCTCTAAAAAACCCTATAAAATGACTGAAATGTTTTAAGCGTGCTTTATATATGTGTTGCAAGTCTGGTTTAAGTTAGTATTTTTACTTCCTCTGCTACAGTGATTATTTGGGCCAACAGTACCCAAAACACAGTAAAACACCAAAATGGTGTTTCAACTTTTGGCCCAAAGATAGAATCTATTTTGACATTATTGACAACAAAGCAGACCGAACCAAACATGTTTTGGGCTAAAAAATTATTACTGTAGCAGGCCTGCAACAAAAACGCATGAAGTAAAACAGATACTAAACAGGGCCTAAGCAACTTCCCAACAAACTTTATTATTGAACTCTTGTTATGAGCCAACCATGTTGGCTTTTACTTCATTCATCAACATCAGTAAACAAAGTTTTCAATGATCCCTATTTATAAGCTTAGCATATTGCCTTGGTACTCCAATTTGGTAGCTTAAAAGAAAACAGCTTTTTGTTTTCTTATTCATTCAGGATACAAAATCAACATAGAACTTTGGTTTTCTTAAGAGGAAACTCTGTCATGTTGAGAGGGATAGAGAGTTGGAATAGTAGTGAAATCAATGGTAGTAATCCTGACAATAGCCAATCACTGGAAAGACACATCAGCAAAGGGCCAATCACTGTGTGAAATAAATGCATTTAGCTTTTTGGTGATATGTCACATAGTGATTGACCGAAACTAATGATAAGCCAATTTGCTTTGTCAAGAATACTTTGTTGAGACAAAACTCTAGGCCTTTTGGACACTACTACATTCCCAAGTGCATACATGACAGCTGCAAATAGAGAGAAGCCTTACAATTACGAATTGATGGGAGAGTTTCCAGAGAAAACCCCCTCCAAAAATGTGCGTATGCCGTTATAAGTGACGAGCTCACGGTATTCTTTAGTAAAAGGCGAAAGAATAGTTCGATATGTGCTCAACACACGGCTGCGTGAATTTTAACAATTTGGGATGCTTACATTATATGCAAATGAATTCTGCTCATTTTCGCTGTCACTTTTCGATATGGGACTTCCTTACTGCTGAAATGACTTTCATGGCCAGTTCAAGTTTCAATCTATATCTCTCCCATTTTAGCCCCCATCGTCATTGCCAGCTTAGTTTTTCATTCTCTGAACCATGCTTATCAAAGTTGTTCTAAGCATCTTGATTTTATAAGATTCGAGTAGGATAAAAAATCAAGAGCATCTTTGTATACAACTTAGGAAAGTGGGCTAACAAGCTGTTGGGAAACGTGCTAGTTTTAAAAACTTTTTGAGGGATTTTGATTCATAGATCTTGATTCATCACATAGAGACAAGTTTTATGCAAAAATAAAATATGATGTATCATTCAATTAATGGATTGAATACTTACATCAAAGGTCTGAGTAAACATTTAAATCTTTCCTCTAAAGTGAATGTTCTCACTTATTGTAGATCCCTTAACAAGATGCCTTCTCCTTGGATCCCCATCTTCTTGGTAATTGTTTTGTCTTTAGGAATCACTCATAAGCCTCCATGAATGACCTTGGAAAACTAGGCTTGTGGGAGCCTCCATTAGATGAGAACATAAACCCTAATTTTCTAGAGAGAGAAAATAAATTCCTTTTTCCTTCTTCTAAAATCCACCCCAAAATATACATAGACCATGTATATTTATCGGCAACATAAAGGTAAAGAAAAGGAAACAATGAATCCTTCTCAATCTCTACTTTACATGTCTCAAATCTAATATGATTCCAATATCAAGTTGGACTATGAGTGAGAATCCATTGGGCTTATTACTTTATTGGCTACAATGAATTAATAATTGGCCCGGTCCATGAACCTAATTCAATTAATTCATAAATTAATTTCTACTCCACTAAAAGAAATTAATTGAACTCCAATTAAATAATAAATAACCTCTAAGTCAATATTACACTTTGACCCCTCTATACATAATTAGTTATCGGATAAATAAAGCCATCAATCCGACTACTTAATTAATATATTTATTTAGGTACCTTTGATAATTTCTGGCTCGATCACAATAAAACATTTATTTGACAAAAATAATAATTTAAATAAATAAATATATAATAAATCATTTTGTCTAAAAACACACGAAGGCCTTCGAATTTACTTTGTGATCAACCATAATCAATACAAAATAAATACAACTAGCAATGATGCAAATATTGAAAATATAACCCTCTAATTATTAATTACATAACTACCCAAAGTGTCAGTCTAAGGATCCCGAAGAATCCGCCGAACAAATCAAAGTAATTATTAATTAATAAAAGAGTCTATAATTTTCCCATGCTTAAGAGTCAAATGCTATAACGGTGATAGGGAGCAATTGCATACGACGGCTCTCGCAATATATCTTAACCTAACGCGGATCCAGTTCAAGTCTTAATTAATTATGAGTCCATCCATAATTACCGACTATAAACAATTTATAATTACTATTTATATATCATACATTGATTGCCATCACATACATATATATAAATATTTCTCGTAATCACAGGGACACTATCAATTTCATAGTGAATCGAAACATAATACATTAAATTCACCAATTATATAAATCATAAATATTTCAGATATGTCAGTAACATATGTCACTATAATCCAGATAGGAATTTGCTATGCCAGGGCATATAAATCCCAACAGCTCCCACTTGCTCTCATAGCCAATTCAAATTGCATCTAACTCCAATGTTATCCAGGTGTTGATCAAAACTATTGATCGACGACACCTTTGTTAATGGATCAACAAAGTTGTGTTCCAATGCAATGTTCTAGCCACAAGTACATTTTCCTCATAGCCAATTCAAATTGCATCTAACTCCAATGTTTTCCAGGTGTTGATCAAAACTATTGATCGACGACACCTTTGTTAATGGATCAACAAAGTTGTGTTCCAATGCAATGTTCTAGCCACAAGTACATTTTCTTGCCGGACAATATCATGTAGAACATGATACTTCCTATCAGTGTATTTTGTTCATCTATGGAACCTTGGGTCATTGGTTTGGACTATTTCTGTACTATTGTCGCAATATAGCTCGATAGGCAGGTTAGTATGCTCCACAACCTCTAAATCAGTGAGATCAAACCAATAGGCTTCTTTTGCCGCCTTTAAGGCTGCAATATATTCCACTAGCAGGTTTGAGTCAGCAGTTGAAATCTGCTTAACAATCTACCAACTGATTTCCCTTCCATTAAGTGAACATACACTAAGTTATGAACCTCATAGTATCTACTTCTGATTGAAAATCAGAACTAGTATACCCGACTAGGACCATATCATCACATCCATAAATGAGTATGATATCATTGATTCTCCTTAGTTACTTAATGATATTTTTCACAACAGACCAGTTGTCAAGTCCAGTATTGGACTGATCTTTACTGACTATCCCTACTATGTAGCGGATGTCCTATTTGGTATAGACCATGGCATATATGAGACTCTCATATGCTGAAGCATATTGTTCCAGTCTCATTTGCTCAATCTCATTTGATAGTCTTGAAAAACTACTTACTAGAGAGAGCAATCCATATCAATAAAGCAAGAACTCATTCTTTGAGTTATGCATACCAAACCTGGTCAAAACTTTATCAATGTAGGATTATTAAGATAAACCTATTTTCCTTTTAACCCGATCTTGTAAAAGCTTGATCCTAGGAATATAGCTTACATCATGAAAATCCTTTATTTAAAAGTAATTGAACAACTACCTTTTTATTGATGACAAAACTTCCACGTCATTATAAATGAGTAGGATGTCATCAATATATAGAATTAAAAACTAATGACATTCTCTTGTACACTCATGATTTATTCACTAAGAAATCTTCTGGTATCTTTTTGTAGATTAACTTGCCTTCCATAGGTATCACCCTACTAGAAAGTTCTACAAGATCCCAGAATTTATTAGAATACATAGATTCCAACTCTGATTTCATAATAGCTCGCCAAAACGATCTGTATCCATATCGGTTCACGCTTCCGTGTAGTTTACTGGGTCCAACTCATGTTTAACAGGGATGTCCATAATGGTCTCACCTAAAAACATGATTCTATCGGTTGGATGATAATCCTCCCACTACATTAATGTACCGATGCAGGAATCTGTGTACTAGATGATGCTGACGCATCAATAGGGAATTCATATATTATTCTCAATCTCTATAATAAGTGTGTTCACATGTGGTACATCTGGTACTCATACCATATTCTCTAACATTATGCTACTAGGTGTATGATTCATAATATGATTCTCCTATAGATAAACAGTGAGTGTAAACAATCAACTTTTATCTTTGAGATCATAAAATAATCCATCCTAGTGACTTAAGAGTAGCTATCATATCTAGCATGCCTATGATCTGCTTTCAACTTACTTGTCCATATCAAACGCACATGTGCTAGACTACCCCATACGTGCATGTGATTCAAACTAAGATTTAGTAAAAAACACAGCTCAACGGTATCCTTGAGACAGACTAAGATGGAATGCAGTTCATAATGCGCATCGATGTCATTAACGCTAAACTCTTAAATGAAAGAGATAATGTGGCATATCTGATCATAGATCTAACCATGTTAAGTGGAATTCTGTTATTCCTATTTGACACCTAAATGCATTTAGCGTCAATTGCGGAAAACTGGTACATAATACCCTCATTGACCATATAGTCTTTGCACTATCCCAAGAAATATTCATATCCTCGATCAGATCGAAGTGTCTTGATAAGTTTACCTAATCTGTACTCCACATTAGTCTTGACCCTCTCGGAATATACCAAAAGTATAAGACTTGTGTCGCAACAGGTAAATTTATCCAAAACGTGAGTAATCTTGCTTGGATGTTCACAAGACCACACGTATCTGTGTGTACCGACTCCAATTGTCCTTTATGTCTATTTCATTTGGCTGATTAAGCCCTTAGAGTTATCTATCCTTCAAAACAGGATTCACAAGTTTGGTTTAGACTCCTCTGCCTCACTAGGTAATAAACCTTCTTTGACCAATCTTTGAATCTCATTTTGATTGATAACAACCCAAAAATAGACATTAAAAATACAATGAGTCAGAAATAACAAATTTTCTCTTAACCTTCAATCTAGAAGATGCAACATTAGTTTCTACATCCTGCAAATCTTAAGAGCTTGTGGTTATAGTATATTAACCATCTTTTAATGCACCAGAAGTAATCGCATATCTATTCAATTTTATAAAACCAGTTTTATAAAATAACAACACAGTTTTTATAAACCAAAAGTGAAACAAGAATTAGATTGCGTTTAACATCTGTACATAAAGATAGTTCTCTAATACTAATATCCTCATACTCTCTAATTTCAGATGTAATACTCCCACTGACTTAGCTACAACCTTGACATCAGGTTAAAAGATAAATATATATCCATATCATCGAGGCTTCTGGATTCCTGAAGTCCTTGCAAAGAATTGCAAACATACTTAGTGGCTCCAGAATCTATCCATTAGGAATTAATAGATACAACTACATAACATGGCTCAATGATTAAATATATATTTTCTTATGCCACGTCATTGCTTAGACAGTTCGTCCTTGAGTGCCATAGTTAGCGGCAAAAGAAACAATTTAATTTGCCCTCAACATACACTGCCTTATTCCCTTTAACCTTTTGGATACCCATGTTTTGTGCTAGCCTAGTCCTATTATCATCCTTCTTCTTTGCTTTGCCCGTCCACTTGGGCCTAGAAGAAGATGGTATAGACTAGGTTAGATTGATAGGAACGCCCATACTCTTGATTATCCCTTCATCTGTTACCAATTCTATAAGAATATCAGCGAGTGTGAACTCAAACTAATTCCTTATTTAGTTCACTCTAACAAAGTCGAACGAGTTTGGTAACAAGGCAATAATCATGTCAACTTGAAACTTACCACCCAAGTCAGCCCTATTGATCTCCAGCTAATAATAAACAATCATTTTCCAAAATTCGATTTCATACTGGAGTTCCTTAGGCTATCTTGATGCTATTCAAGTCTGACATAGTACTTTGGCATACTCTCTATCTAATCTCACCAAAACATCTTATTGACATTTAACATGATGCTTGAAGAAAATAAAATAATGTAAATATTAGCTTTTGAGCGTATTCGAGGTAGATTCTAGAATATTGCACCAAGTCATCTCATTTGCCTTATTTCACTTATTAAAAGCATTAATGTTCTCTTGAGTATCTTAAAGTAAAAGGATTATGTTTAGGAGTACTTAATACATTTGTACCCTTACGTTGTGAATAAAATATTTAAGTTCCTTTCTCAGTCAATATTAATGAGGTCCAGTTACATTGAATATGTAAGCAAGCAGATAAACTAGTTTAGACATAATTAATCTGAATATAAATGCATTCATACAATATGCAAGGTGAATTATTAATACTGTCATGCATATTTAAAATTAAAATGAGTTTGTTAACCACATAATATAATAAATCTCAATCGAACAAGAGATCATTATCATTATTGGTGAACAATCCCTTTTAATTAATGCGGGTCCCTCAACTTTGTAGCATAATAAATCAACCAATCAATATGTCAATAACTTATCCTGTTGGAGGATTTCATTATTATTATTGTTGAGATTCATTTACTATTAGGCGAGCACTTCCATTAAAATAATATGTGGGTCCCTTAACCACTGCATGAAAAATCGGATAACCAATACGCCAATAACTTATTCGGTTGGCGAAGTTCATTATTGCTATTGGCAGGCAATCCCATCATCTCCATATCTCTTAAGACAATGCCTTGTCTATCTATATGAAATGATTCCCGATTATGTTTAATCTTTCTAAAATCACCTAGTGTAGACCACTTCGTTAGAGAGTTAACACTATTGATTTTAGATTGAGTGTATAACGTTATTAAAGCTCTAATGAAAAATAAAATATTAAATATCTTGTCATTGTAATCTAGACTCTTTAAATCATGCGCAGGGCCTTATTTTTAAAGATCTAATTATAATGAACATTTAATATATTTTAATGAGACAACCATTCTTGTAATATTAAGACTCTTCAAATCATGCGTGAGGCCTTATTTTTGAAGATCTAATTACAATAGTTTTAATAACGAAGGCCATGGGGCAATGTATAAAAATCCCAGCTCCCACTCAATTTTTAATCATTAATAATTAAGGTTTTGAATTTATTCAATTACATGATATAATGCATGCAAAACGTCTTGATTTTAATACAATTAAATTTAGAAAATATTTGGACATTTAAATGATTCACTAATGTTTAATTTGAAGCACACTTTTAAAAAATAATTTACAAAAATAATTTTTCGTTTCCCAATAAGTGTCCTCAAATTAATTAGTAATCAAATCCAATTAATTTTCATAATTTAATTAATATAAATCAAGTCATTTAATTAAATATCATGGATCCAATGCATGAATAATAATTAATCAATAATTATCTATTCCATGCATCACATAAAAAAATAAATGACAGATAAAGCAAATAAAAACGGCCAATGGAATCAGCTTTTAACATTTATGTGCTCTAATTATTGCGCGAGGGTCCTTCATCAGCTTGCAAACACCTGTAGGAGACAAGAACGTGCCTGGAGAAGCAAAACGGCGCTTGGAACGCACCTGGAAGGACTTACATGAGCTAGCACACACCCCTGAAAGGTCCCAGTGCGTGTCAGGCGCTACCACGCACTTGAGTGTTAATGCTGCGTGTGCCACGTGCTGGCACGCGCCAGATCTACCTGGCTTTGTAAGCGCGTGAGCTTCACACGCGTTTCCATTTGTGGTGCATTGCGCATCATGTTGCTGCTCCTCACTATATCATCTTCAGCCGCATGATCTGCATCCACCGGTCCCTTGCTGCAGTTGCACCAAATGATGGTGCACCGCGAAGCATGGGATAACCATCCTACATTCCGATGTTCCTGTCGCTGCCGGCGGCGCTCCGGTCACCGGAATTTCGCCGAAAAATCGCCAAAAATAATAATAAAAATCCAGAAAAATTAAATTTAGGCCCTAAAAAAACCGGAAAAATTCTGAAATATTTCTAAAAAATCCCAGAAAATTCCTGAAACCTAATTTAACCCTCATGGACCTTTTTAAAGCTTCATAGCATCCTTTGACGAAGATTACATGACTTTAAAAATATTTACAATTTGAAATACAATGGAAAAAATTAAATTACATCATTGAACTTTCAAACGGCTAAATCAAAGCCTTAATTACATTTATCTAAAGATAAAATTACATTCCAATAACCTATAAGCTTCATTCATGGCCCAAACATACATCATCATCCATTCACAATTATACATATATTATCATGTATCAATATATATCAATATATTAATTCATACATCAATAAATATATGCATATCAAAATTGGATCCATGAATGATGAATTTTGATAAAAACATGATCTCTAGTAATGAATCAAACCATGCTCTGATACCACTCATTGAGAAACGTGCTAGTTTTAAAAACTTTTTGAGGGATTTTGATTCATAGATCTTGATTCATCACATAGAGACAAGTTTATGCAAAAATAAAATATGATGTATCATTCAATTAATGGATTAAATACTTAAATCAAAGGTCTGAGTAAACCTTTAAATCTTTCCTTTAAAGTGAATGTTCTCACTTATTGTAATTCCCTTAGCAAGATGCCTTCTCCTTGGATCCCCATCTTCTTGGTAATTGTTTTGCCTTTAGGAATCACTCATAAGCCTCCATAAATGACCTTGGAAAACTCGGCTTGTGGGAGCCTCCATTAGATGAGAACATAAACCCTAATTTTCTAGAGAGAGAAAATAAATTCATTTTTCCTTCTTCTAAAATCCACCCCAAAATATACATAGACCATGTATATTTATCGGCAACATAAAGGTAAAGAAAAGGAAACAACGAATCATTCTCAATCTCTAATTTACATGTCTCAAATCTAATATGATTCCAATATCAAGTTGGACTATGAGTGAGAATCCATTGGGCCTATTATTTTATTGGCTACAATGAATTAATAATTGGCCCGGTCCATGGACCCAATTCAATTAATTCATAAATTAATTTCTACTTCACTAAAAGAAATTAATTGAATTCCAATTAAATAATAAATAACCTCTAAGTCAATATTACACTTTGACCCCTCTATGCATAATTAGTTATCGGATAAACAAAGCCATCAATCTGACTACTTAATTAATATATTTATTTAGGTACCTTTGATTATTTTTAGCTCGATCACAATAAAACATTTGTTTGACAAAAATAATAATTTAAATAAATAAATATATAATAAATCATTTTATCTAAAAACACACGAAGGCCTTCGAATTTACTTTGTGATCAACCATAATCAATAGAAAATAAATACAAGTAGCAATGATGCAAATATTGAAAATATAACCCTCTAATTATTAATTACATAACTACCCAAAGTGTCGGTCTAAGGATCCCGAAGAATCCGCCGAACAAATCAAAGTAATTATTAATTAATAAAAGAGTCTATAATTTTCCCATGCTTAAGAGTCAAATGCTATGACGGTGATAGGGAGCAATTGCATACAACGGCTCTCGCAATATATCTCAACCTAACGCGGATCCAGTTCAAGTCTTAATTAATTATGAGTCCATCCATAATTACCGACTATGAACAATTTATAATTACTATTTATATATCATGCACTGATTGCCATCACATACATATATATAAATATTTTTCGTAATCACAGGGACACTATCAATTTCATAGTGAATCGAAACATAATACATTAAATTCACCAATTATATAAATCATAAATATTTCAGATATGTCAGGAACATATGTCACTATAATCCAGATAGGAATTTGCTATGCCAGGGCATATAAATCCCAACACAAGCATCTTTGTATGACTAGGGAAAGTGGGATAAAAGAAAAACATCTATTTGATTTAAAAGTAATTTGGAGGTTTTATGCTCTATTTGATACAAGGAAAATGGGGGAGAAAAAATGGAAGGTACAGAAGAAATTCTAACGGAAAGTAGAGGTCATTTCCTTCTTCTATTTGATTCAGTGAAAGAGGGAAAAAAAAAAAATATATATATATATATATATATATATATATACATATTAGAATTTAATCAATAAGGATATAAAGTCAACATACTTGAAGAAGTTTCATTCGTAACTTAGAGAAACCAGTGCCATGTTGAAAGAGGGAGAGAATTGCAATAGTAGTGGAAGTCAATTTTGGTAGTAGTCCTGAAGACATTCACTTTGAAAAGTGTAGATGAATATGAGCAAACCTCATTTGCCTATAGTACAATAATTATAATAGAAAAAAGCCAACAAATGCAGCATTGTAAATTTATCAAGACCCTTGAGGTCTAGTGGTACCGTCTCATATTCTAAAGTGGAAGGTCGAGGACCAATAAAAAATTTGGTGTAAGTGTATTTCTTGCCGTGAAAAAATATATATATATTTGCCGTTATTTCGGTTAAGGGTGGCAAAATGGGTCAGAAACCATCAACCCGCCCATATCCACCCGCTTTTTAATGATTTTGGGTGAACCATATTTAAGATGGGTCAAAAATATGTTGGGTAATTTTTAACCACTTAATTTGAGAGTCAAGATGGCTTGAATATGCATATTTCACCCAAGCACATAATAGACACAAAACATACATCTATTCTTATATTACATTCAACTCATTTCTCTCTCTAAAATTTACTCACTCACGATTAGGGCTGCAAGTTGGGCTGGCTCAACCCAGCCCAGTCCCAACCCAACCTCAATCTGAAATCGGGTTGGGTTGGGCCAGCTCGAATATTTTGGGCGGGTTTCATGAGTCAATTTTTTTTTTCCCAAATATGCAAATTATATTTTCCTTTTCCATTTTGTAAACATTAAAATTTAAAAAAAAAAATTTATTTTTAAAACATCAATATTTTGGACGGGTCAATAGGGTTTCACGGGTTGGCTTTTTTTCCTTTTTTTTTTTTTTTTTTACAAATTACATTTTCCATTTCCATGTTTGTAAACATAAAAATTTTGATTTTTAAACATCAATATTTTGGGCGGGCCGGTCGGGTTTCACGAGTCATTTTTTTTTTCCCTCAAATATGCAAATTATATTTTCCTTTTCCAAGTTTGTAAATATCAAAATTTTTAAGAAAATTTTATTTTTTAAACATCAATATTTTGGGCGGGTCAGTCGGGTTTCACGGGTCAATTTTTTTTTTTTTTTTTCCTCCCAAATATGCAAATTACATTTTCATTTTCCATGTTTGTGAACATAAAAGTTTTTAAGAAAATTTTATTTTTAAAACATCAATATTTTGGGCGGGTCGGTTAGGTTTCACGGGACAAATTTTTTTTTTTTTTTTTTCACAAATTACATTTTCCTTTTACATGTTTGTAAACATCAATATTTTGGGCGGGTCAATTGGGTTTCACAGGTCAAATTATTATTATTATTTTTTTCAAATATGCAAATTACATTTGCTTTTT
Organism: Cornus florida; assembly: GCF_030987335.1. Lineage (NCBI taxonomy): Eukaryota > Viridiplantae > Streptophyta > Magnoliopsida > Cornales > Cornaceae > Cornus > Cornus florida. The sequence continues at coordinate 71,807,373 of NW_026775576.1, read as the reverse complement.
CCATGTTTGTAAATATCAAAAAAATTTAGAAAATTTTATTTTTAAAACATTAATAGATAAATATTGTTGAGTTTGACAATTTTTTTTATTTGTTATTAAATAAAATTTTAAAACCTTCCGAAAAGAAAATAATTAAAAAAATAATAATAATAATTAATGGGTCTACGAGTAATAATGGATTGACCCTTTACATTTTTTACCCGCTCATTTTCAACCCGTTCTGAACAGGTTGAATATAAATTTAATTTGATATATTTTCAACTCAATCCAAATCCAACCTAATCCGCCTATTTGTCACCCCGAATTTCGGTGATGATATTTACTGCTATAGTTGAATCCAGCGAGCCAAAACCAATGTCAACTGTTGGTAAACTATCACATTGTTGGGGATGACAAGACTTCTGATCCTTTTTTTTAAAGAGAAGGAAGATCAGTGCATTTATATCTATAAAAAATAATAATAAAATGTTCATGAATCTCATTAGCCTTAAATAAAGGAACTGAATAACTATTGCATTTGACCTAAATAACAGCTCTCGAATAACTCAGAAAATTAATTTGAAGCTATCAATCTTCTAATGACTCCACACAAATGATAAGCTCACTGAAGCCACCTCCAGCAATATAATTATAGCAAGGTCGAACAAGTTAAAACCCAGGCCCATGTTAGTCAAAAACGTTGAGCTCCATACAAACTTCAGTCTCCGATGCCGAAAGTATTTTCCTTCTTGGACCCATTGGTAATCCAAAATCCTTGAGTTGCTCATCAGTCATGCATACAAGGGTGGCTTTATCAATTTTCTTATCTTTGAATAACTTTGAATATTTTTTAAGACCCAGCGACTGCAGGAAACAATCCACTGAATCCACTGATTCAGCCTCGGGTACCGACTCCAGCTCTGGTGGATCCATCACTGCCATCAGACGCATGTCCAATTCGAGATCCTCAGGCCGCTCAAACTGAACCATGGGACCCCTTGTCCAGAATTCCGACATGCCGCAGGAATATTTACTCTGCTGGGAGTAAAAAAAAAGTGATGTTAAACTCGCCGGACCGAGGTTGTTTATATTCAAGGCGCAGAAAGCTCCTTCATGTCATCAGAAACTTGGACGATCAAGATGGAAACATATTGAGTGTTGGAGGGGTCAACATTGAAACCAGTCTGCATCATACAAAATATTTTCTCTCCCAAATGAACTAAGCAACCGGGGGACAATGACGGACCACAATCCACTGGTAATTCCAGTTCTCTAAAATGCACCGGAACACCAATAGATTGAATGATACCAGCAGAACGTTCAGCTTCATTTTCTAATATTGTTTCATCTAATAAAGCCTTATGGGTTCTCTCGTGAAGCAATAATACGAGCAATGGGGCTGTCCAGCGCTGCTTGTGCCCCCAGATTTCCATGCATTGCCTCACCCTGACGAACTTCTGGTATTTCTGTGACATCCCAACTTCTGAAGACGAAAACACGGGCTCGCATCAGCAGCAGCTGAGAGATTGAACAACTATTGTACAACAACAGCTTATGTGTTGGCACATGCGTTTAGGACATATTTCTTTTGTCGTGGATGTGAAATGTTTCAATCTTGTTTCATTGCATCGATTTTATGCTTCATTCGTGATTTTACTCCTTAAATTTCAAGTGTTGCATTCATTGAAGATTTAAAAAAGTTATAATTACATCCCAAAGTGTATATGTAACCATCAACTTATTCAGCCTTTCCAAAGATGGGGTAGAATAACCCAGAATTCTCCATTGTCTTTTTGAGGACCCGCCACTGCTTCATGTTACTCCCGACTCTGTAATAATAAAATCCAGTTGTGCTTCCGTAAAGAAAATCATAAACTGAAGTGAGAATACAGTCGTCCACGACTGCGTAACCGGAGACAACCGTGGGTGATTTTGTGTCCAAACGATACTCAGGTAGGAGGAAACAAGAATCATCATCCCACCCTTGAAAAGGATCCAAACGTTCGAAACAAGGTGGGTGTATGTCGACGCAAGACATCGTGGTGCCTCCAGCAAGCACATAAAAACCTCTTCCACCGACAGCCATCACTACGGGATTAGGTTTTGTTGCTTCTGGGAATGGCAATTCGAAACACTCTTTGGTCTTTGAATCGAAAAGAAGGGGTTGAAGCTGCTCAAAACTGTCTTCTTTCGTCTTCAGATATGAAGCCATCAACAACATGTGCGATCCTGAGATTTCACAACCAACCGGTGAATATACTCTTTCTTCTGCTAAGCAACTAAACGCTTTCTGCAGAGGACTAACTCTTGCAAATTTAGATCCCCATTTTCCTACTCCAATTTTGATTTCGTAAATTGCAGCAATATATGGCCCACCATCAAAAGAGGCAACCAAAAACAATGATACTTCCTCGTCCTCCATCTTAAATTAATTGCCTCCCTCCTCCTCCGCAGAAAGATGTTATGGGGCTGTGAAAGTTTCAGAAGAGAATCTCGGTGCTGCGCCGCGGCCTGTAGAAGGGCTTTTAGGGTTTTGGTTCCTCCTCCGCCGGAGATGGTATGGAGTTGTGACTGTGACCGTTTCGGAAGAGACTCTTGGTGTTGCGCCGCGGCCTGCAGAAGCATTTTTTTTTTTTTTTTTTTTTGAGTAGTTTGTTTCCTTGCTTAATTGTGTGTGTGTGTGTGAGAATGAAAGTTTCCCAATTATCTTTTCAAAGTTTTGTCATGCATAATTTGTAATGAGACAAAACTTACAAATTATGGAATAAATTAAAAAGCAAAATAAAGTAAACTTACCAAGATAAACCTACCAATAATTAAAGACACAAAACACGTTTTTGAAACATAAAAATTGTAATAAGATTTTATGGTGTAAGACATATGATTTATTGTTTCAGGCAATACTTCTTTCATTCCTTCCCTGACTTTATAATAAAGATGATCATTGTCTTGAGAATGAAATTTTAGTACTTGTTACATTATTTTATTGGAATCCCGTGGTGTTCTCAGCAAAATAATATAGGTTTTCTATTAGTACGTTTTTTTTTATTTTATTATTTTATTTTATTCTATAATCTTGTAAATTTGGTCTCACTAAAAATATACATTAAATCAATTTGAAAAGATAATTCGGAATTATATATATATATTGATAATTAATCAATTTTATTAAAGATAGAAACAAGTAGCACTTAAAGAGACATATTTCTTGACAACCAAAAAAGTAAGTCAGATTATAAAGAGGGTATTTGGGATTTTAACTATAATTTTTGATGCGTTTATAATTATTTTGTTTAAATCTATCAAATTGAAAATTAGACTTCTAAAATAGACCATTTTGTTATTTTGAACCTCCAATTCTGCTTATATGTAATTTTCTTTATAATAATGTAATAACAGGGCCCAGATACAGGCAACACAGCCCAAAGAAAGGGCCCAAAACATTTGAATAAAAACCCAGGGGAAAGCCCAGTCTTATTCCTAGACTAAAAACCAAGATTAACGATTAAATTAACCGTTAATGATGGTTATCAGTCCTACACATCAAGTAATCATCCCTATTTTCTAGGGACTATAAGATTCAGTGTGGTTCTCACGTGTTTTGAAGATGATTTTTGTGTTATTTTATTCACTGATTTGCAGTCCAAGTGTTTTGAAGACTTTCTGATACTTCAACGTTTAAATTTCTTAAACTTGAAGATGATCAAACACTTATAATGTCAACTTCTGTAACTTGATGATCAAATAAAAATATAAACTTTGAGACGTATATTTACTTTCTTTAAAATGTTATCTGTCTCCAATTGGATTGAGCTTGCTATCGGTGATGTCTGTAGAAAAAAAATGCTCTAAGAATACAACAAAATTTGAATTCCTCAATTAGCAATACTGAAGGAATTCTATAAAAACTCTATTGAAATTGTTATAAAGATGACTGAGATCCAGGAGAACACAAAATAAGGAACTGAGTTGAATTGCAGAATTGAAGTACAGGCATCCTTATTTATAGACTTCCAAAAGGTGTGGATGGATAGTTATAGTTGCGACCCATTTACATAGTTGTCATTTGAATAGTTGCAACCAATCATTTAAATTTAGCAGGCACATTCTATTATGTACATATATATTACAATATATCCAACAGTTATCCATGATGTTGAGCAAGAAATTTAGGAGTATTTCGATTTTATGTCCTATTATTATTAGGATTAAGTGCAAAAAACTCCCCTTTATTATTAATATAGTGCAAAAAAATCCCTGCGTAATATAAAACCTTCATATACTATCAATTTGGTGCAAATACCTCATGTTCGCATAAAAAGACTATAATACCCTCTTGTCAATGAATTATGTTCATTTTTCCTATTAATCAAAGTAGTGTGATATGTTGATGAAATATATGCTTAATGTGACTTTTAAAATATAACAACCCTTATACTAATATGTCATGAGATAATTAATAATATGCTAATAAATCATTAATTAAATATGCAACTCTATATTTAATTAAATATACAAAATAAAGCAATAAAATAATAATAATATGCAAGGAATGAACCTGGACCGAGGCTAGTATTGGATACTATGTCCTTAAGACAGATTCGCCCCGCTATGGTGCTAGCGGATTCAGTGGCGTCTATCTCCCAGGATACAACGGTCTACATCCACCAGTAGCAGCACTACAAACTCGTAGATACGGCGAACCTCCTCCGTGTAATACTCTCTCTGACTCAAAAATGCATCTATATACTATATAAATGCTGAATTGGGTGTAATCCGAACCAGATGGTTCGGACCAATCTTAATATGGTTCGATGAAATTGGATTAGGATCGAAGTGGCTCGAACCACTTAACCTATGGTTTGAACCCACTTGGGTTGGGTTCTAGTCTAGAGAGGGAGATAGAAGAAAATGAAAATGAATGAATTGCAAATGATCTAAAGGGGGGTATTTATAGAAACAGAAATGCCTTTTCGAATGGGGTGCGTCTTTTTATTATTGGACACAACCATTGCAATAGGTTGCAATGGTTCACATGGTGTCTATTCACCACTAGACACATCCATTCCAATAGGTTGCAATGGTTCACATGGTGTCTGTTCACCAATAGACACATCAATTCTAATAAGTTGCAATGGTTCACATGGTGTCTGTTCACCAATAGACACATCCATTCCAATAGGTTGCAATGTGCCTTTTTGAGTGGGTGCAACTATGGGTTATGATGGTTCGGAAAAAGGTGTAACCCTTTGAAAAAAACTAAAAGTGGTTTTTTAATTTAAAAGGTGTAACCCTTTAGAAAAAACTAAAATATGGTTTTTTAATTTAAAAGGTGTAACCTTTTAGAAAACTAAAAAGTAGTTTTTTTAATTAAAAAAAAACCAACTACCCAAAAACCCCACTCATTTGTGAAACCCATTTAAATAAGCCCAGCCCAAAATTAGGCCCAATCCAAAATTCCAAAAAAGAATAATCTGGACTTTACAATTAGGCCCAAGCCCAAGCCCAAATCGTAAACTCAGCTTATTTAAATTTCAATTTGTTTCAACATTTTTTCCATGTGGGACAAACACTTCCCACATTTTGCATACCCATTTAGGCTTATCAAAACACTACACTTTGGAGCTAATTTCTCATTCATCCGGAAATGAATTTCAGAAAGTAAATATACCATGTTCATCTCCTTGCGGAGAGAAACGCGCTTGTCTAGAGATCCGTAAAAAATTATTAGCAGAATCTATTTCAAATCTCATCCAAAGTTTATGTTTTTAATGCCCCCATTTCCAACATGATACAATAGCATGGGACCAATTTTTTTTTTTTTTTAATGAAAAATAACAGAGCTATATTATATATATATATATATATATATATATATATATATATATATATATAATTTTGTTTCATCATAGACCAAAAAAAAAAGTAAAGAACATATTTGAAAAAGTAAAAGTAAATGATTTTATATGTATAATTGAAAAATTAGAAATTCCTTACCAAAATTTATTAGGAAGAATAAACAAATAATTTGAAAGCATTATATAAAATATGAAATTATATATATTCATATAATTTCAGTCCTAAAGAAATAAATATTTATATTTAATATGATTCGTACTAAAAGCAAAATTGTATTGTATTCATATAATTTGTTATTTACAAAAATAAATATTTACATTTAATATGTTTCATGTAAAACATTCATATAATTTTTTGACCTAAAGAAATAAATATTTGCATTTAATATGATTTGTACTAAAAGTAAAACAAAAAAAAGACGAAGTAAAAGAAAACATATTCTTTGATCTTGGTGATATGAGAAAAGGGTAAATTATGATTTTTAAATTTACTTTATGCCAATTTTGACCAAATAGTGGTTAGGCTTATTTGCACCCTTTTTTTTTTTTTTTTTTAATTTTATGGACTAAAATACACCTTTTAAAAAAGGAAGAATGCATTGTGCACATAGGACAAGGATCACCTCCAGTTGCACAATAGTCGATTTCCTCCATTTTTGTAAGTAAAAGTACGTCACAATATTTTCGTAAGGTGCATCCCAATATTTCCCTACTATGCATCCCAATATTTTCCTACTATGCATCCCAAACATGGGTGACGTGATCATTTTTGGACCACTCATTTCACAATGGAGTAAATGGTACACTATTTCACTGGAGATGTTTTTCACCCTGTGTACATAACCTATATTATAGGGGCTTTTCTACACTTAACCCTTATTATTATTATTATTATTTTGATAAATGATACAGAAAGATGTTCCTATGGAAAGGTGGGAGTGAAGAAAATGATTGAGTGGAAAGAAAAGAAAAAAGATTTAAGGAAGGAAGTGATATTTCATGATTTTACTATTACACTCACTTTTGAAGAAAAATGATTCATGTATGTTGTATGATGATTGGAGTTGTTATAGAAATAGTTGGTACACAAATTTGAATGCTATCGACAATTCTGTGCTAATCAACAACCAAGGGGTAGTTAACATATATGCCAAAGATCTGAACCGAGTTCGTATGAGAAACAATGTGTCAATTTCCAGAGACCCCACACCAGCATATGCACGCAAAAAGGCAACAATTTCGACGCAATCAAGCCGCCGGTTTTCATTCCTCAATTAGTAAAACAAATTTGAATGCTATCTTCACCAACCCAACCCATTAGAGTGCACCCACCAGAATTTGTCGTGTTGCCAAGTCTCTCTCAGGCATTTAACCAAACAGTTTACATGCTTCCTCAAAATCTATCGTTCAGAATCAGAAGTTTAATCTGAAGACTTAGGACCAAACTATATTAATGAACTCCCATTATGAGCTCAGCATGTTTGTTTTTACTCCATTCAACTGCTATAAATTACGATATGATAGTAGATAACTCTTATAACTAGGAATTAGTGGGAGAGTTTCCAAAGTAAACCCCCCTCCAAAAATGGGCGTACGCCGTTAATTGTGACGAGCACACGGTATTCTTTAGTAAAAGGCGAAAGAATAGTTCGCTCTGTGCTCAACACACGGCTGCGTGATTCTACTAGTTGGGGATGCTTGCATTATATACCAAGGGATTATGCTTCTTATCGGTTGTACTTTTCGATGTGGGACTTGCTTACTGCCGAAATGACTTCTATTATGGCCATTTCAAGTTTCAATCTGCATCTCTCCCTCTATTTTATTCCCATCTTCATTGCCACACTCTCTCTCTCTCTCTCTCTGAGCTGTGCTTATAAAAGTTGTTGATCTGCATCTCTCCCTCTATTTTATTCCCATCTTCATTGCCACACACTCTCTCTCTCTGAGCTGTGCTTATAAAAGTTGTTCAGGCATGTTGATTTTAGAAGACTAAAGTAGAATTAAAAAACCCAAGAGCATCTTTGTCTCACCCAGGAAAGTAGGGGTAACAATACAACATGCTTTGAGCATCTCTGGCCGCGCTATATTAAAATATTTTTTTTGTGTAAAATATACATTGTCACGTATAATATATAATTTTTTTTTTTACACTATCATGTTATCAATATGTAAAATTATTGTGTATTTTACATAATCTTTTTACACAGCCACATCATTATATTTACTTTTTCCACCCTCTTTCTTATTCTATTAACATATCAATCATATATTAAGTAAGTTTGTAAAAATTATATAAGATCCAAGCATGACAATAATTGGTTGTTATTATGGGATCTATTTTTATACAAAAGATATAAAATAACCGCTGGAGCTAAAAATAAATAATCTAATTTTTTTTGTACAAATCTATTTTGACACATCATATTTACACAAAAATGTATACACAACCAGTGTGCCTCACATACATACTCTATCTACTTTTATAAAAGTAGAAAGCCACATCAACATTATTTAATAAAAAATATTGATGTGGTACTCTTTTTTTTTTTTTTTTTCTCCCAAGTTCCTGCGATGGTGTGGTACATTTACCTCATTATCTATTTTTTATTTTATTATTATTTGTTTGACCTATGTATATTATAAATGAGTATAGCTATTGTGAGGGAAAGAGTAAAGTAATCAAAAAGCACTATAGAAAGGTTAAAATACTACATAAAATAGATAGATATTATCTAAATGTGGACAATACAATGGACCACTGATTTGATACTCTACTTTTCAGCGATATCATCCCCTTCTTTCTCTACTTTATGAAAATGTACACCACTTTCTCTCCCACCTCGCTTGCTTTTAGATCTGGTTACAAGCTTAGCTTATTACTCAGGTGGTACAAATTTGGTCCTAAAGGGTTGGACTCAAGTGGCCTTGGTGTCTCACGAAGTAAACAATTTTTTGAAGGGTTGTGAGTATCAATTAGAAAATAAAGTAGTAATAAGTTACCTCCTCCTCCTCAACTCGAGAGGGATAGGCCACACATCCTCTATAGCCTTCTCATGTCTCTCCGATAATGTTATTGTTTTCAAGAAGCATATGCCTAATTTTGATTGTAGCAAATGTCATTGTTGATGTTGATAATGAACATGCTAGGGATGGGGAATCATATCATAGAAACACTCGATTTTCTTTCCAAATATGACTTGTTTTCAACCTTTGCTTGGACTTTGTTTATCCTTCGGTGTCCCATTTGAGGTCACAAGTTTAATCTTTTATCTAGCATGTCACTCAAGTCTAAGCAACTTCCGAACAAACTTTATTAAATGAACTCTTGTTATGAGCCAACCATGTTGGCTTTTACTACATTCATCAACATCAGTAAAAAAAGGTTTTCAATGATCCTTGTTTATGAGCTTAGCATATTGCCTTGGCACACTCCAATTTGGAAGCTTAAAGAAAACAGCTCTTAGTTTTCTTATTCATTCAGATACAAAATCAACATAGAGCCTTGGTTTCATGACTTAAAAGGAAACTATGTCATGTTGAGAGGGATAGAGAGTTGGCATGGTAGTGAAATCAATGGTAGTAATCAGCCAATCACTGTGTGAAAAACACATTAGCAAAAGGGCCAATCACTTTATGAAAGACACGTCATCCAATGTCTTTCAATTTTTTTGCTAATATGTCACATGGTGATTGACCAAATCATTACCATATAATAATGTCACATGCAAATAAAGGGAAGCCTTATAACTAGAAATTGATGGGAGAGTTTCTAGAGAAAACCCCCCTCCAAAAATGGGCGTATGCCGCAATAAGTGATGAGCACACGGTATTCTTTAGTAAAAGGCGAAAGAATAGTTCGCTATGTGCTCGAAACACGGCTGCGTGAATTTTAATCATTTGGGATGTTTACATTATATGCAAATGAATTCTGCTTTTTTTGGCTGTCACTTTTCGATGTGGGACTTCCTTATTGCTGAAATGACTTTCATGGCCAGTTCAAGTTTCAATCTACATCTCTCCCATTTTAGCCCATCGTCATTGCCAGCCTAGTTTTTCATTCTCTGAACCATGCTTATCAAAGTTGTTTTAAGCATATCTTGATTTTATAAGATTCAAGTGGAGTAAAAAATCAAGAACTTCTTTGCATACAACTTAGGAAAGTGGGCTAACAAGCATCTTTGTATGACTTGGGAAAGTGGGCTAACAAGATAAACATGCTTAGCTCTTACCAAGTAATTGGAGGTTTTATGCTCTATTTGATACAAGGAAAATGGGGAGAAAAAATGGAAGGTACAGAAGAAATTCTAATGCAGCATTGTAAATTTATCAAGACAAAATGTTAAGATATTATTTGTCTCCAATCGAATTGAGCTTGCTATTGGTGTCTGTAGGAAAATGCTCCGAGGATACAACAAAATCTGAATTCCTCCGTTAGCAATACTAAAAGAATTCCATAAAAACTCTATTGAAATTGTTATAAAGATAACTGGGATCGAGAAGGAGAACACAAAATAATAAACTGAGTTGAATTGCAGAATCTGAAGTACAAATATCTTTATTTATAGACTTCCAAAAGGTGTGATTGAATAGTAATAGTTTTAAAAAAGTTATCCATGATGTTGAGCAAGGAAATTTAGGAATATTTGGATTTTATGCCCTATTATTAATATTTTGATAAATGATACAGAGATATGTTCCTATGGAAAGGTTGAGTGGAGAAAATGATTGACTGGAAAGAAAAGAAAAAAGAAGGAAGGAAATGATATTTCATGATTTTACTATTACACACTCACTTTTCAAGAAAAATGATTCATGTATGTTGTTTGAGAACAGAAAAGTGGTAAAAAAAATTCCTTCTCTTCCTCAAATCCGGAAGGATAGCTTCCATCTCCTCCATTTTTTTTTTTCCATTCTCTTTTCCTCCTATCTAGGAATATCCTTCCGTCTCCTCCATTTTTTTTTTTCCATTCTCTTTTCCTCCTATCTAGGAATAGGATAGCCATTCATTTCTCTCTTTTATTTCCTCCTAACATAGCCACCATTAGTCTCTTATTTAGGAATGCACAAAAGAACTGTAGAACCGGAACCGAACCAAAATTCCGATTCTCATAAGTTTCGGTTCGGTTCGGTTCGGTTTTGGAACCAGAACCGAAATATATATATATATATATATATCTTATATATTTGATTATATTTTTTTTACTTTTAGGGCAAATCATTTCAGCCGCAGCAATCGCCTCCATCTCTATTCTCTCGACTCTGAACTTGCCCTCTCTCTCAGATCTCTCACTCTCTCAGTCTCAGTATATATATATATATATATATATTTGATTATATTTTTTTTACTTTTAGGGCAAATCATTTCAGCCGCAGCAACCGCCTCCATCTCTATTCTCTCAACTCTGAACTTGCCCTCTCTCTCAGATCTCTCACTCTCTCAGTCTCAGTCCTCTCCTTCTCTAAATCTCTGAGATTCTCTCTCTCCTTTGGCTCTCCACTTTGAAAGAGCAGACCCTAATCAAGTTATTTGAGCAAACAAAAGGTAAAAGGCGATGCTGAGAGTTGCGGGTAGGAGGTTAACATCTCTCTCATGGAGATCCACCGTCCACCCAGACATATCGGCCTTCGTCAACAGAAATCCAATCATCATCCTATTCCAGCTGGTCTACCTCCCAACTCCCCTACACATTTTCTGTCTCTTCCCAATTTCTAGATCAAATCAGAGGTCAACCCTCTCACCTTTGTTGCTCTCTCTCTCATCTTTTAGATCTAGGGCTCATATATTTTTGCCTAGTATGCATCTGTTCGGACTATTCATGGCTTTAGGTTTTCTTTTCTAATCCATTTGATTGTTAATGTTAACAAGAAATATAGGAAAAAAGCCAAACAAACAGTTCTCATGGAACCGAACCGATTTTACGGTTCGATTCCGGTTCGGTTTCATATTAAACGGTTCCGGTTTCGGATTCGATTCCGATTTCAAGGAACCGTTGTGAACGGTTCCGGTTCCGACCAGAACCGAACCGTGTGCACCCTACTCTTATTGATGTTTTATATATTAAACTTGTTTTCATAAATTGGATACTGTAAGGAGAAAATAAAAACATACTAAGTTGATTATTGAAAGAATATGTCAGTGATGATTGGAGTTATTATAGAAATAGTTGGTACATAAATAATTCATCTCTATAGTATCATTTTGATTCCAGCTACCTTAAACATAAATGCAGAAATGGACTTATTGGAAATTTAATATAATTACAGAAGGGTATTACAAGAATAAAACCTATAGGAAGCACTGAATGGAGGCTATTATAAATCGATTTTAGAGGTTAAATTAGGAAGAAAAAGTTAGTCATTATTAAATCACATTAAAGACAAAAATGAAAGAGAAATACATACTAGAATTTATGAGAGATTTTTTTTTATTTTTTTTTATGTGTATCGGCCCCACAATACACGTACCATTTAAGTCAGGAGTACGGTTCGAAAATGAGATCTTAAGAACATACTTCTCCGATTCCTGCCAATACCGCTATATCCATGGGGACAATTTTTGAAATAAGCTTATTTAAGATTATTTATTATAAGTTGATATTATGTTTTTTTAAATATATACATAAATATAATGTAGCCTTAATATTATAATTCTATAAGACTGCATTGTGAGCTTGGAATCATGACTCCGAAACAACAAATAGTTTCAACGTAATAGAGGTAAATACTAAGTATATTTAATCATCTTTAAATTTACTAAAAGTGTCTTTATTTTATTTTATTTAGGATAAGTCCAGTAACACCCTGAAATTTGCCTTATTGAAGCTATATACAAATTAGTTCATTTTTTAACATTGACAACCCCTATCAATTGTTGCACATAAAAATGCTACGAAATATATAAATTACGCTCATATTTTAAAAAAAAATATTTAATAAAAAATAATAGATAAACTAAAAGATCATTTTGCCCCTAATATTTTGGGGGAATGAGTGGTGCTATCTAGTTTTAGGGTAGTGATATAATTGATATATATAAAACCAACTTTATTATTAAGGGCAAACTAGAAGACACCGTTTTAAAACTATATTATTATTAATTTTTAGAGTAGTTATATTTGTATCGATTTTTAGAATAATAATATTTGCACCTATTTAAAACTAACATGGTCATTATTTTTTTTAGAATAGTAATATTTGCACCGATTAAATTTTTTTGCACAGTATAAATAAATGGAGAGTCACTGCAATAAACTCAAATGTCACTGCTCTAAAAATTTAGATAATTGAACCGCATAAATATAAAATTATATAAACACAAGCATACACATAACCAGTGTGTGTGATTGCTCAATATTTATTTGCAATATGATGATATAGATGTATGTTCATTCCTGCAGCTAAAATCCAAACAAGGAGATCAAAGTGGTTCTTAATTGTTTAACTTTTGTGTAGATCGGAAGATGTTGACTAAGCAAAGCAACACATGGGAAAAGCAACACACATGGTCCAAGTAAAGTGAACCTACTCAGAGTGGGTATGGGTCTGAAAGCAAAATAAAATAATTTGCATGAAAATCCCCTATATTTTACACTATTTGAATTCATTTCCCATTATTGTGTACCAAAGAAAGTGTAGAGAAGATAGAGAGAGAGAGACGATAGAGAGAGAATAATGTTTTTGCTTTTACTCAATCAGTTATATATTTGATGCAATTTGGTTACAATGTTTAGGCTTTGTTTGAATACAAATGAGAGAAAAGAAAAGAAATGATAATAATTTGTTTGTTATCATTTTTTCTTAATTTCTCCAATCTATTATATTTAAATAAGAATATTATATCAATTTTTTTTTTCTTTTCTATTTATATAAATATAAATAAAAATTATTGTTCTACTTTCTTCTATTCTATTTTCTCACGTAATTAATACTATCATTTTTTTTTTCTTTTCTTTCATTTGTATTAAAACAAAGCCTAAACGTTTTAATCAAATTGCATCAAATATATAACTGATTGAGTAAAATAAAAAATTATGCATTGTTACATTGCAAAAATTGAATTTCAGATGCTCAAGTGCAAGTATATGGTTTTGCCATTACCATGTCTTTTCAATTATCAAAACTAACATATATATATATATATATATGTGTGTGTATATATATATGTGTGTGTGTTTTAAATGATAATAAAAAATTAATAAAATAAATTAAAGACCACACAATAAAAGTTTCATGCCAAAATTCACTTACCACACAAATCACTAAGTTTAAATAATATTTCATCTTCTTTATCATTTAATCAACTTCATGTTTAAAATTAGAAAGTTATAAGATTAACACCACCATATAGTTGTGTATCTCACAAAAACTATTGGGCCCACAATTATATTAAACAATTCACTAATGGAGTGTCATCTCAAGTAGGATTACTCTTTAAGTTGTTAATTTAAAGAAAGAATTTATAACAAATACCATGTAATCGATCTTATTGTGCATTTTGCCAAATATATATATCTTACAATTTACTAACATTATAAATTTGTAACATGCTTATTTTTCTTTAAAAATAAATAAATAAATAAATAAACTTAAACAAAATACACCAAAATAGAAGGGCACCTTAGCAAAAACAAATCAGTCACGACACTAATATGCCAAACTCTGACCCTTCCTCACACTTTCCTCTCACGCGTGCTCTCTCTCTATTATCATCTTCTTCTTCAGCAGTTCATACCTATGGACTAATTTTACTCTTCTAATTTCCACTAAACAATAACTTTAACAAATCTCGAGCTTTCTTCTTCCAAAAAAAATTCAATTTCTAGGGTTTGATACTCTCTCTCACCTCTCAGCTCAACCATGGCTTCAATCATCCAAGAAGGTACTTTTTTTTCTCTCCACTCTCCCAATCAACTTGGACATAGATCATGATCAATAATTAATTTGTAGCTGGATAGAGGTATATATATATAAATTATCTAAGCTTATGGAAGAGTTTATAAAACTGATGTAATTAATTTGCTCTACCAATTTTCCAGAAAATGTAATTTAGTTTGCTCTAGTTTTGAAAATTGATTGATTGTGTAGGAGGAGAGAGAGATTTGGAGAAGGGACTGATGACTCCTTCACAAAGTCAAAACCCTCTGGCCGAGCCGTCGCCAACTCCGTCGCCGTCGTCGGCGACTGCACCAGCTCTGGTCCTATCGAATTCGGGAAAGCGGATGGATCAAGCTGGAAAGAAGAAGTACGTGAAGCAGGTGACCGGCAGGCACAACGACACGGAGCTGCATCTGGCGGCGCAGCGTGGTGATCTGGCGGCGGTGAAGCAGATTCTTGATGACATCGATTCGCAGATGGTGGGGACTCTGAGCGGAGCAGACTTCGATGCGGAGGTTGCAGAGATTCGGGCATCGGTGGTGAATGAGGTGAATGAATTGGGAGAGACAGCGTTGTTCACTGCCGCGGATAGAGGGCATCTTGATGTTGTGAAAGAGTTGTTGAAGCATTCCAATAAGGAAACTATCACGAAGAAGAATCGGTCCGGGTTTGATCCTTTGCATATAGCTGCGAGTCAAGGACACCATGGTGATAATCTAAACTTTGTTAGTTGTTTTTGTTCCTGTTCATTTCTGAATGGCTTTCATCATTTTCATTTACTCAACTTTAGAAAAGCTTGACCCTTTTTAGGTGTTTAAGAGATTGAATATATAATAAGAAGATCATAGAGTGGGTTCTAGTGATGAAATGGGAGGTTATAGAATAGCTATTAGAAGTCTTCTATCTTGTTTATGCTATGTTAAATTGAGCATCTTAGGTACTATTGTTGGATGGGTATTGTTGCTATTTTCCCAGATGTTTTTTCATTCATATCCAAAAAGATGTGCTTAGTTTATATATTGCCACAGACCAAAGAGCTTCACCTAGGTGTTGAAGGCTCTGATTTGAATAGGATGTTGAGAGCTTGACTTCATATGCAAAAATTTCATTTGTGGAGACGTAAGATTTCTTGGCATTGGTTTGATTGGGAGGCTTATTCCCTGCACAGACACTCATTTGTGGACAAATATAACTTGCACGGATGTTGGTCATATACCGACTCATGGTTTAGAAATTCTCGGTGGGAAATAAATTAGTCCATCATGCACCTTGGGGAATAAATGATACTCCAAAATGCTAATTGTTTCTGCAGTTCCTTTGTCAATCTTCTGGATGACCTAATAAGTAGATATCATGAGGGCTACTTTGATTTACTGAAACATCTTTCTACTTCTATTCCTAAATTATACACCTTCTTTACAAAACCAGGCGGTCCAGACTAGTACATTTATAGTACTATTTTGTTGCAGGCATTGTCCAGGTTCTACTAGAGCATGACCCAAGTCTAAGTAAGACAATTGGCCAATCGAATGCAACCCCTCTTATATCTGCAGCTACAAGAGGGCATACGGCTGTAGTTAATGAACTGCTGTCAAAGGATTGCACCTTGTTGGAGATTTCTAAATCCAATGGGAAAAATGCATTGCATTTAGCTGCTAGACCAGGACATGTAGACATTGTGAAGGCATTGCTAGACAAAGATCCCCAATTGGCAAGAAGGACAGATAAGAAAGGACAGACTGCATTGCATATGGCTGTAAAAGGGCAAAACTGTGAGGTGGTGAAATTGCTTCTCGATGCTGATGCGGCTATTGTGATGCTGCCAGACAAGTTTGGGAACACAGCATTACATGTAGCCACCAGAAAAAAGCGAGCAGTGGTATATTCTGAGATTCTGAACTTCCATCTTTCAATACCTTCTTTTGGGATGTTCAATGGCTAGTTCCTCCTTACCATAGACTATTAAAATTAATTTGATCCATTTCCATGAATTACTTACTTTTTGATCATCTTATGAAGTTTGCCTAAATATTTCAAACTGGATTAGATCATCCCTTATTCCAATAATAAGGTTTGAAAAAGAGCTTAAATAAGCTTTATGAAATTCACAGAAGATATGAAATTTTATGGCTGTTGTGCACACAATTTTCTTAATTTGGCTCTGAACTTCATTTTCCATCTCTGATTTTGAATGCACTTTTTAAAACATAATTTCTGATATTCATTTAAGAGGAAATGCATATAAATCAAAACAGACATTGTATGCAGATTTAGCTTTCTGCTAACTTAACCAAAAAAAGGTGGACTATTTATGGTTCTCTAAATTTATGTCTCAGCTGTTTTCTTCCTTATCATATGGGTTTATTCATCAAAATGACTCAAACCTAACTACCCATTTTTTGCTTTTCCCAGTTTTTTATTTGGCTAGAATCTTAGTTAGAAATTTAAAACATATTCAGCCATCCTTAGTCTGAATTGCAAAAACTACATGTCCAAGCACTGGTTTACTTTTAGCCTTTGCCTTGCAGATAGTGAATGAGTTGTTACGCCTACCAGACACCAATGTTAATGCGCTGACCAGAGATCATAAGACAGCTCTTGACATAGCTGAGGGGCTTCCCCTCTCTGAAGAGTCCTCAGAAATTAAAGACTGCCTTTGTCGCTATGGTGCCGTCAGAGCTAATGAATTGAATCAACCGAGGGATGAGTTGAGGAAAACCGTCACTCAAATCAAGAAAGATGTCCACACCCAGCTTGAACAAACCAAGAGGACTAACAAAAATGTTAGTGGAATTGCCAAAGAGCTCAGAAAACTCCACCGAGAAGGGATCAATAATGCCACCAACTCAGTAACTGTAGTGGCTGTGCTTTTTGCTACAGTTGCCTTTGCTGCTATTTTCACTGTGCCTGGTGGGGATGATAATGATGGGATGGCTGTGGTGGTGAGCAGTACTTCTTTCAAAATCTTCTTTATCTTCAATGCCATTGCGCTTTTTACGTCCTTGGCCGTTGTGGTAGTTCAGATTACATTGGTTAGAGGTGAGACAAAAGCTGAAAGACGCGTTGTGGAAGTTATTAACAAGCTGATGTGGTTGGCTTCTGTGTGCACTTCGGTGGCATTTATGGCCTCCTCTTATATAGTGGTTGGTCGAAAATACGAGTGGGCTGCAATTTTGGTTACAGTTGTGGGAGGTGTGATAATGGCTGGGGTACTTGGCACCATGACTTATTATGTGGTGAAGTCCAAGAGAACTAGGTCGATGAGGAAGAGAGAGAAGCATGCAAGGAGTGGATCCAACTCGTGGCATCACTCCGAGTTTTCCAACTCAGAAGTAGATCGGATTTATGCCCTTTGATGTGATAATTCCTAGCCTCTGGGATCAGGACTCTGTGTAATAAGTTTTTAAAGGTGTTTAGGAGAACTACTTGCCTGTTACATTCTTAGGGACAGAATGTTCAATTCTATCATGAATGCGAACAAGTTCTATGAAAATATAATTACCATGAAAGATCCATGGAATTGCTAATAGATAACGATACTTCAATGGAGGTGGCGTTGCGCAATTTTAGGCCGGTTTATGTTTGTATAGATGAAGGAAAAATGGGCAGAAACTGTAGTTTTTTGCTTGCCATTTTGTGCTCCATGTAGAATTTGAAGACCTGAAAGTGGGACAGGAAAGAGGTAAAAGAAGGTGAGCTTGAAACCAAACTATGTATGTATGCTATTTTGTCATTTTATTTCTGCCCGAATGAAGTTGATTTTATGAAGCCATGGCCGAAAGTACTTGGAGACTGTAATCTGCTTGGTGGATATTTAAGCATTTCAAAGAAGTCTACTCGTTTCAAAGGTTTTAAGCGTTTCTATTTGATAACATTCAGAGCTGGTTCAGTGGTCATAATCATAGCCTTGAACCATAAAATTGTCCAGCATTTTCAGGTGGCAAATTGCTTAATTGCTACTGTACCTTTCCTTCAATACTTATTTGCTCTTATGGACTTGGGCTATACCATAGCTATTTCATCAATAATTATACTAAATTAAACTGTAATAATTCGCAAAATCTAACATCAAATGCAACCCTTTTTCAAGGGTTCTGGCCGGTTTGGTCAATTTATACTGATTTTGTCTGAGTTTGTGATACCGCGAATGTAATCCATACTACAAACAATGCATCAAATACAAATTGAAATCTATAATTACCGAGAAACTCATAATACACCTATTAAGTTATATCGCAGTGTCTCTGCATAAATATACTACGCACCAAAGACAACCCAATACAAAAAATAATAATAATTTAAAAAATTTCGAATCTTGATAGCAAGACAGAGAAACATGAAGACCTTTACAACTCTACCCCCTTTTAGGGTTGCAACTTGGGCCGGACCAACCCGAACCATACTTTGGGTTTGGTTGGACTGCCCGAGATAACCCAATTTCTAGCTTCAACACACGAAGAACAGCCTGAACCAGACTTTGGGTTGAGCTGGACTAGCCCGAGATAACCCAATTTCTAGCTTCAACACAAGAAGAACAACCCGAATATTTGCGGGTCGGATAGGTTGAATGGTTCAACCCGAATTATATAAATCCTTCAACCAATAACTGTAAGCAATTATATAAAATCCTTCAACCAATTTTTAATGTTAAGTCAGCATGTTAATACATGTGTTGATTCTTATTTGCTATTGTTTTTTTGGTTCTTGCTAAATTCTTATTTTACTTATTTGCTAAACTTGTATTTTAGAACATTATCATTTATTTATTCATTTTTAGTAATATATCAAGTAAAAATTACTATTTTTTTTTTTTTTTTTGGCTCCTATATCAAGTAATAATAACGTAGCATGACAAGCAAATATGAATTTATTTTTAGATGGATTCCTAAATAATATAATGATGATGAATAATGCAAGTGTTCCCATCTCGTGGCACGACCCAACATAAATCGAAATTATATATTAACTATTCCTTTATCTTCATCAGAATCATCACTATAATTGTTGTAATTATTAGGTTTTATTTTGTTAATACACGACAGCAGGATATAAAGAGGAAAAGGAGAGGATTTTCTGATCGGTGTGGCAAGAAAAAAGAAAATGAAAAGAATGAATGAAATCCATGATGATATTCTTCCATAATTTCTGAAATTTCCGCTACTCGAACTTCCTGAAGACATCTAAATTTGCTGAAATTCAGATTACAAGGTTCAGTGTGACCACAGACAATGGTTACTGGAACCATTCTCCATTGAATTCAATCTTTGGGCATAAGATACTGCAGTCTTATTCTTTTTATTCTCTCTTTTTTCAACATTTCAATTTGTTTTGTAGTGGAACTAAACCTAGAGAATGGTAATCTGCTGTGCATTTATAAAGTAAACATAGAAAATTTGTGCAGTTGCAACCTCACAGGATTGTTCTTATTTAATTTTCACTTTGAAATATAGATGGCTGGAAAGAGATGGAGCAATAAACTTGAAGTGAATTGAATAGGCATTCATCTTTCAATCTCATTATACCTCAATATATAAATTGGACACTGACTAAGAATGTGGTTAAGAACAAACAGTAGACAAAAAGGTCGACAAATATTTTGAGAGATTTTTCAGCAGTCATAATTGTATAACAAATGTATAGGGTTTTATGTTATTTTCCTGGAATGATACAATGGCGCCTTTTCTTTATTTGTACTACAATCTATTTTGTTTTGATAAGGTAGATAATTTTTTTTTCAATTTTTCTTTTCTTCTTCTTCAATAGAAAACCCTAGTTGTTAAATAATATCTTTGTTTAGTGTGACAGTATTGCCTGAGCAGTAAATGACGAAGCCTTAAATATGCCATCCTATGCTTAAAAAAAATTCTCTAACCATTGGAAGATAAAATTTAAATATATATATATATATCTTTGTTACTTGTTTTGGCACTGGATTCTAGATTTTCATTTATAGTTACTTTTATTTTAGGGTTAAATGCAAAAAAATCCCCTAGACTATTGGAGTTTTGCAACAAACCCCCCTGAATTATAAAAAAAAAAAAAAAATCCCTAAATTATGATTTTATTGCAATTTACCCCATGACGTCAGCTTCTGATGTCGGAAAATTTAAAAGACCAGTTTGCCCTTGTAATAC
Organism: Cornus florida; assembly: GCF_030987335.1. Taxonomy (NCBI): domain Eukaryota; kingdom Viridiplantae; phylum Streptophyta; class Magnoliopsida; order Cornales; family Cornaceae; genus Cornus; species Cornus florida. The sequence goes on along the minus strand of NW_026775576.1, from coordinate 71,786,525 downwards.
ACTACGTCGTTTTATACCCTTCTTACCGTTTTGGTTTTTTTTTTTTTGCCAAAACATTTTAACACGAAGACGAAGTTATCGGGGAGGAAGACCTGGTCGTACGGTCTGGATCAGACGCTGTCCACATCATGTGCTCTGCGCACACCACGTGATCGGCCGGAATCGATCCCGTGCTCTGCGCACACAACCTCCCAGAACTTGGTTCGGATTTGGAGACGGCGACATGCTGAAGTGGCGGCAGCGGTGATGGATTGAATCGGCCCGTGGAAGAACTGCGGCTGAAGTGGTGGCAGTGTTCGACGATGAAGTCGTCGTCAGCAGCAGCGGTGGGGAATTTGTGGCAGTCGGCCGGGAATCGTTGCCGTCCATGGTGATCCGCGTCTTCTTCTCCGACCACAGCCGCCGCGACAACACCACCGCCGCCTCCACTAGATCCATCTCCTCCTCCGACCACAGCCCCCGCCCCCGCCGCCACCACAACACCACCATCACCTCCACACACGACTTTCCCCACTTCCGTAATTACCATCGTGAAAATCAGATTTGGAGAAGGTTGTTGATTCATACGGATCCATCTCCTACTGTTTATATATAATGTGTTGTAGAATCATTTTGCTATAATTGAGACATTGACAACATAACTTGAACTTCACCTTCGTTTTCTCACTGTAAATTGCAGAATGCATCAAAGATTGATTGTTTTGAAATAAATAAAGGGAAACTCTTTTAGCAGTGACGAGAGAAATCAAAGATCTCATCCTCTATGATGCACAGATCTCATCTTCAGCATCAAGAACTGAAACGATCGGAGGTAGCATCTCTCGGAGACAAGACTTGGTAGTGTGGGTGGTCTTACGGCAATCCATTGGAAACGGAATGTTGCGAAACAAGCCAAACAGGAGTGAACGTGGGTGTGGCGGAGGACTTGGTCAATGTGAGGAAGGCGACATTGGCGCTGGTGAGCCTTAGGATGCACTTTACTGGTCTTCGCAGATGGCAATGGCGATTTGTGAATAAAATTAGGGTTAAAAATTGATAATTTGGGCTTTCAATTTGGAGTTTTTATTTATTTATTTTCCTAACAGTAATAAGGGTAATTATGTCATTTTGAAATTATTTTATAGGTCACCTGATATTCACACGCCGGAACAGTGTTACCTATGTTTTTTTGCAAAAAATTAGATAATTAAGAAGGTTTATTGGAAAAATAGAAGTTCAGGGAGTTTTTCCAGAGAGTTTTTTGCAACCTATGTTTTTTTGCAAAAAATTAGATAATTAAGAAGGTTTATTGAAAAAATAGAAGTTCAGGGAGTTTTTTCAGGGAGTTTTTTGCACTTTACCTTTTATTTTATAGTTACTTTAATTATTAACATTTCATGAGTTTTGTTAGAAGGACACAAAGATATTTTTGGATAATAACATCTCCTTATGAGATTTATAATTTAAACGGAGCCTAAAATCACGTGAAAAGCCTACTTTACCCTCCAATGTTTAATTAATTTTAATTATAAAATATTAAAATAATTAAATGACTAAATTTCCCATGCCCCTCTCTCTCTCTCTCTCTAAATTACCCTATGCCTCTTCCCCTCTCTCTCGACATATATACATACGGCGCCACCACCACCACCACCACCACCACTGAGATCTCGCCAGCTTCTATGGACGATGCAATACGGAGCTCCACTGCTCCATCTCCTCAACCACAACCGCCGCCATCCTCCCCTCCTCAACCACAGCTGCCGCCATCATCTCCCTCCTCAACCACAACCGCCGCCACCATCGACCCCGATCTGAATCTTTTGCAGGATGTGTTTTGGGACCCGGATCTGAATCGTCAACGCATCGAGGACGTCTCGATCACCACCGTCGTCGAAGAGAAGATGTTGCCCTTGTAATTGATGGCGTCGAACGATGGTAGTTGGTGATTGTTGAGGCCCTCTTCAAACTGGTACATGTTAACCAAAATACCAATCTTCAGCAATGGCTCCATTGGCTTTCAAATGTAAAAAGATTATAGTAAATGAAATGAGATGATATATGCATGTCCAGTATGTGATTTAGTTGCATGAGGTGCGGTTACATGAACCTCACTAGACTTTGAAATTGGATTCATGAGGCATATTTTTTGAAATTTGAACAGGAATGCACATTGAAAACATGGAAAAGGTATAGATGTATTCTTCTCTTGTTTTGTGAATTAATTAAATATATCCCTCAAATATTTAGTTTTATAATATTATTGATTCAGAAAATTATTACAAGTTACTGCATTATTATTATAAATTTAAGTTAATTTCATATAATTATAAATTGTGACGTGATACATCTTTCGATTCCAATCACAGAAAAATTTATTACATAGTAAATTTATTCTTCAAAGTTTAGATAATGACATTCTCCGGAAAGAGAAGAGAACGATGAAAGTACAAGGAATAGAGCTCGAAAATCCTTAGTATCTCAATATCTCTCCATATCTCCATTCTTTCTCTCTATCTCACTCTACAACACAGTAGTCCTTCGTCCCTCTCACTCTATATATATAGAGAGATAGAGAGTAATAGTATTAGTACAGTACATCTTTTGTAAAACGGAAAAAAAAAAAAAAGAAAGAAAGAAAGAAAAGAAGAGAGAAACTTAATATATAGAGAATATTTTAGGCCAAGTTAATCTTGCATCTTACTTTTTATATATATATTTGTAACTTGCTTATTAAACTGTTATAAAATTATTTTTGATGATAGTTATTATTATAATAGTATAATTATGCACTTGTTTTATTGAATTATTGGGTTCCAATAATGAAATTATTTATTATAAATGATTCAATAATGTTTAATAGCAGAACTTAAAATTAAAGTTTTACATGATATACTCCTTTTCAATCAAAGGATTAGAATGATTATTATAGATGGGTTAGTGTTATGATCTATTTGTATTTATTTGACATAATATACTTGATATGCTTAAAGAAATAGATTAGAATATGAATGAATGAATATATATATATATATATATATATATATATATATATATATATTATGTGTGTATATATGTATACTTTAGAGATTTTATGAATTCGGCAACATGTCCGTTTATCTATAGAATGCATTATACATATGCTTTATAAAAGGCTCACCTGCATGTATGGTTTTAAACTTTTACTCGCTGTGTAAGAGCAAGCTTGGAAAGCAAATTTCTACGGTTAAGATTTTCCCGTTTCAGCTTCCATTGGATCTTGCTAAAAATGGGTTTACAGGCTTTCAATTTGATCTGACTCCTGTTAACTTTGTTGGTGTATCATGAAGGTGCATCAATGATATATATATATATAAATATATTTATCTTAAGAGTCAATATATTTATCATAGAGTCGTGTTAACTTTATTGTGCGTCTGCATTAGACATCAATATCTTATATAAGTAATTTTTTTAAAATGATTCCAGTGACTTGTTGTGGGCCTGCTACTGGTTAGATGACATATAACTATAGATTTCCATAATTAGTTTGGTAGTAGCACATTGGGAACCAAATTGCGACGATGGTGATGTAGCGGGCTTGTGTAACCACTCGGTCACAGGGCAAGTGAATGAGAGAGAGACCCAGATGCGTTTTTATCTGGGTTCTAATTCACTCTCATTTTGGGTTCACTGTGTCCATAGAAATTAAATATTATTTTTAATTATTTTTTAAAGTGATTTTGACTTGACTAAATTAGGAAAAAATAGTAATAATATTTCAAAATTACCAGAAATTCTATATTACTCTTTTTAAGCATATTGAACTCAATTGTGATGCAATTCCGATTTTTAGATGATGTTCATATAATTTTAACTAAATTAAAACTTGAAAAACTATTAATTTTTAGCACTTAAATGGAGAGTACGAAAAACTATTAAAGGTTTGACTCCGAAATGTTTTAGGGATTTATATCTAATGTTAGAGTACGTCTAAAATTTATGTACTCTGACAAGTTGGGTCTTTAGGTTCCGTAAAAAGTGGCCCAAAAAATAACACAAGCCTACCAATACATAGTATAAAGGATGATGGATATGGATTAGAAAAGGGGGTAGGCACTCTTGTGTTTCAACCCCACTATACTATGAATAGTTGTGGGGCACTGTTTACAGCCTCTACGATAAGCAAGTGAATGGGGCCGGTGCGTGGCGTACGGAAAGGTTCATCAAGCCATTTTCGCCTCAACTCCCTAAATAGGAAGATGGTTTACAAATAGGGGGAAATTGATTCGCACCTGACTGTGATAGCCCTCTCGATACCTTATTGGGGCGCTTTGTAACTAGTGGCCGTTTTCCCGTCGCGTTAGTGTTTTCCCATTGCTAGGAGCCCCGACGAGGAAGGTGTTAGTGGTTTCTCATTGGGTTAAATAATGCTAATCCCTCTTTTTGTGCTACTCCTATTCCTAGGGCGGGAATAAGATAAGAAAATGCGAAGCGTTCTCTTGCCAACCTGTTGCTTCTAAAGACTGTCCTCTCTCGGGTGTATGTTGGTCCAGCCTACTACGAGGATCCCGTATCCAGCAACCCAACCTATACAAAGGGCATCAAATCCCCCAGGCAAACAAGCTTAAATGGAGAGTACGAAAAACTAAATTAAAACTTGAAAAACTATTAATTTTTAGCACTTAAATGAAGAGTACGAAAAACTATTAAAGGTTTGACTCCGAAATGTTTTAGGGATTTATATCTAATATAAGAGTGTGTCCAGAATTTCTGTACTCTGACAAGTTGGGTCTTTAGGTTCTGTTTTTTTTAATTAAAAGTGTATTTGGGTGTATTACTTATTAATTTGAATCATTAATTAATAATATCTTTCATAATTCACCATAATTAATAATTAATGGATGAGTTTGGATTAGCCGGAGGGGTAGTCAGGGACTGACCCTATGATTACTTTTTGGGTATGGTTAAGACCTGTCTATTTGGGAGTGCACTACCATATTATTATGACCATTGGGCTTTATGTGCCCTTATTGTGTGGACGTGGTTCGAGATCATCTGGGAAGTAGACATACAACTCAACCACACGTGTGTTTTTGGTAGTCTAGGACTATACAATTCACACCACTTTATTGGAGGGGAGCCCCGAACTTATGTGAGATTTGTGGATTTAATAAAAGTTATATGATGGTTATTGAGTTTATATTTATTAACTGGAGTTATGTATCTTTGATTAATGCATTTATTTGAGTTGCTTATATATATATATATATATATGGGAATATAAAGTAAAGTTAGCTTGCTGAACGATAATTGTGTTAAGCATTTTTTGCTGAACTTATGAGCTCACCTCATTATCACATTTCAAGCACATGTTGAGTATGAACGTGATGGGATCACATAAGAGCAATGGATTTTAGCTCATTGTGCTTCTATTTGCTTTAGCTTAACTTTTCTCTATTATGATCATTGTAATAAGGATTATGTTATTTTGTGGAACTGTATTTAGTCGGTTCATTTACTTAGACGATGTTATTGTATCTCGGAAGTTTTTATATAATAAAATGTTAGATGGAGGTTCACCTCCATTTATTTATTGTGAATGATTGTTGAGAATTGGATAAAGGGTTCTTGTGTTAAAATTTGGGACATGACAGTTTGCTCTGATACTAATCTGTCACGCCCCAAAATTCTTCAACACAAGAAACCTTGTTCAGTACTAAAACTTGGTACATTACTTTTATAAATCATCCACAATCATCCATGATTAACTTTTAATAAGAAAATCTCATAATTCAACAACTTCATTTAATCAAAATAAATCTATGAATCTCCATCTAACCATTTTATTAAACAATACATCTGTGACAATAATCAACATCTTCCAAATAAATTTCAACAAATATCTCAATAGAAAATACTAGACTAAAAACAAACAAATGAATGCATAGACTAAAAACAAATGAATGCATAGACAAGCTAATCTGCAATACCACCAGGAGGAATGCATAGACTAAAAACAAATGAATGCATAGACAAGCTAATCTGCAATACCACCAGGAGTCTCCTTCAAGCACGAAATTGCTAAACACATTCGTATTACAAAGTAATAACTTAGTTGTACAATAATTAAGTAACTAAGGAAAGAACAACCATAATCGTGCTAGCGGTATCTCATCACCCCTTCAAGTAAATATTATTTCAAGTAACCATCTTGATTAATTTACTTATTAAAAACTCACCCACATCCCACATGAGCAATTTCACACGAGAACTGTTTTGATAATTGTGGGTTAAATTTTCACGCGACACATTGAACACAAGTCATTATATAATAATTTTGTATCACTTCAGTACTTTGCGGATACAGATCGAAATAGCTCACCCCTCCACCTTTTGGACGCGGACCTTGGACACATTTACTACAACACATGCTTCACTTGCTCTAGCACTTCAATGTTAGAAATGCAAGTCTTGCCTCTATATACAACTGCAATCTCACTCTAGATAATACCCATCTAGTTTTTTTAATCCACGGGTACAATTCTCACATCCTCTCTCTACATAAATATTCTATGCATCTATAATTCCAAATTTTCAATGAAACATATGTTGGGAAACGTGCAAGTTTTAAAATTTTTTCGAGGGATTTAAATTCATAGATCTTGATTCATTACATAGAAACGAGTTTTATGCAAAAATAAAACATGATGTATCATTCAATTAATGGATTGAATACTTACATCAAAAGGTCTGAGTAAACCTTTAAATCTTTCCTCTAAAGTGAATGTTCTCACTTATTGTAGATCCCTTAGCAAGATGCCTTCTCCTTGGATCTCCATCTTCTTGGTAATTGTTTTATTTTTAGGAATCACTCATAAGTCTCCATGAATGACCTTGGAAAACTAGGCTTGTGGGAACCTCCATTAGATGAGAACATAAACCCTAATTTTCTAGAGAGAGAAAATTTATTCATTTTTCCTCCTCATAAAAATCACCCCTAAAATATACATAGACCATGTATATTTATAGGCAACATAAAGGTAAAGAAAAGGAAACAACTAATCCTTCTCGATCTCTAATTCACATGTCTCAAATCTAATGTGATTCCAATATCAAGTTGGGCTATAAGTGAGAATCCATTGGACCTATTATTTTATTGGCTACAATGAATTAATGATTGGCCCGGTCCATGGACCCAATTAAATTAATTCATAAATTAATTTCTACTCCACTAAAAGAAATTAATTGAACTCCAATTAATAAATAACCTCTAAGTCAATGTTGCACTTTGACCCCTCTATGCATAATTAGTTATCGGATAAATAATGCCATCAATCCGACTACTTAATTAATATATTTATTTTGGTACCTTTGATTATTTCTGGCTCGATCACAATAAAACATTTGTTTGACAAAAATAATAATTTAATAAATAAATATATAATAAATCATTTTGTCTAAAATCATACGAAGGCCTTCGAATTTACTTTGTGATCAACCATAATCAATACAAAATAAATACAAATAGCAATGATGCAAATATTGAAAATATAACCCTCTAACTATTAATTATATAACTACCCGAAGTGTCGGTCTAAGGATCCCGAAGAATCCGCCGAACAAATCAAAGTAATTATTAATTAATAAAAGAGTCTATACTTTTCTCATGCTTAAGAGTCAAATGCCATGACGGTGATAGGGAGCAATTGCATACGACGGCTCTCGCAATCTATCTCAACCTAACGCGGATCTAGTTCAAATCTTAATTAATTATGAGTCCATCCAAAATTACCGACTATGAACAATTTATAATTACTATTTATATATCATGCATTGATTGCCATCGCATACATATCTATAAATATTTCTTGTAATTACATGGACACTATCAATTTCATAGTGAATCGAAACATAATACATTGAATTCACCAATTGTATAAAACATAAATATTTCAGAAACGTCAGGAACATATGTCAATTAATCCAAACAGGAATTTGCTATGCCAGGGCATATAAATCCCAACAACATATCCATACAACGTTTCCAATTGTCTAGAATTCTTTAGACACTCATAATTCTCTAAATAAGTGCAGAAGATTCTAGCTGTGTATAAGGTTCAATTTTAGAACGGACCTTTTATGCAGAAGATTCAAGTGATTTATATGGTTTAATTAGAATGAACTAGAAAATTGGTCATAATGGTTCGAGATAGGGGTAGAGCCACTTCATAACCAAAGGGGACATGCCTTCCCTAATTTGGCCCCGCCAATTATATTATTATAGTTATTATTATTATTATTATTTTTTTACGTATATGATATATATGGTAATTTGTTTAAAATGTTCCACAAATTATTTTAGTTTCTAAAATTCTCTTTAATTTTTTCTTATTTTCTTCTTTCTCTTTTAAGTTCCTTTAATTTTCTTTAAAAAAATTCCTTATTCAATCACGCTCTAATTCTTTTCTTTTTAAAGTTATGTCATTCATTTTTTTTTTCTTCTTCTATTACCTAAAATTCTTCTTCTTCTTCTTCTATGTCCCCTAAATTGAAAGTTCGAGAAATATTACTCAATTGAACAGTTTGAACAAATAAAAATAAATTGTAAATAATAATAAAAATAAATTGTAAATAATTGGTTTGGTTCACTTCTTTTCAATTTTCTCTTATATATATATATGTGTGTGGGTGGTATGAATGAATTAAAATTATATACACCATGTATATGTATATAATTTTAATTCATTCATACCACCCACACACACACACACACATATATATATATATATATTATTATCATTACTTATTTTAACAATTTAAAAAATAATAATTATTGACCTGTCAAGTTAAGATTACAAATGCTATTTTCTTTTAAATGAGATTGTAAATATAAAAAACCGTAGAATGCAAATTTTGCCTCCTACGCATTATTACTAACCTTTGGATTTGTTGAACCTCAAACCAAAACAAAACTGTAATCAATATTTTATTTTAATTTTTAATATTAAAATCGAATCATCCCAATTTAAAATTAAACCATTTCTTTTTAATTTTTTCAACCTCATATATATATATATATATATATATAAATTTTAATATCGAAACGGAACCATTCTATCACAAAACCAAATCAAATTGCACGATTCAATTTAATTCAACCTCAAAGCGAAATCGAAAAATTATAAACAATTTGTTTAACTTTTAAAGGCAGAAACGAACCATTTCATCAAAACAAAATAAAATGGCAAAGTTCAGTTCAATTTGACCCGATTTACCATAATCCAGCTCGGCGCCTATCTAAGGGTCACAGCCTCTGTCAAATTAGCGAGCCGTGACATGTAGCTTTGGCTGAGCGGAAGGAGCACTTGACTGAGATGGTTGGGATTCAGGTGAAGCATGGCGGTGGCGGTGGCGGTGGCGACGGCGACCAGAAAGAGTTCTTGTACGAGTGCTCAAGCACCTCTACCATCGATGACATCGCCAAAGACGTCACCGGAATCGCCAACCTTCAATCGGAGATTCACCACCTCCTTCTCCGACTCCAACCTCGTCTATCTGACTCTCTCCTTCGGGACCACAAAGGTTTTGTCACTTCACTCTCAAACCCTAGCTTTTTTCGCCAGTATTTAATATTTCCATTTCACATTGTTTTACCATCTCATTGCAGTCCTACCTCTGATGAGAGCTTTATCAGAAGCCAAGTCCTACGCATCCAAGGTCTCTCTCTCTATATTTATTTATTTATATATTATTAGTCATTTTCTATTAGAGATGTCGAATAATTTTCTCTACGAGCATTCCATTTGAATGCTGCTGAGCTGCTAATGATTTTCAATTTTTTTTTTTTTTTTGGTTCTGAAGTATTTTGTTCAATTTAGGATTCATAGCACATTTTTTATTTCTCAACATTCATTGTTTTTTCTGGTGTAACAATTTTCAGTAACTCACAAGCTATGAATCAAGATAGTCCAAATATTTGTGTGTGTGAAAAATAAATAAATAAAATGGGAACTCAACTTATCTTACCTTACTGCAAAAAAATTATTTTCTTTTTCTTTTTATATATTTTTCTTAATTCCTTTTCAAACATGTGGAGTTTACTTAATTGGTTTGGTGTTTATTGTTTGAACAAGCTGCTCAATAAATTCTTATTTGATGACAGGACCAGGTTCCCCATAACAGGCCTTTATCCTATAATGTTTTAAAAGATCACATACAAAGCATAGAAAGGGAATTCAGTGTAAATTATCAGGCACTGGATTTTCAAGACTGCAGTTTGAGGCAACTCCTACCTGGTATTTTCGATCACCAAAATGAACCCTCTGTGTGTGTGTGTTTTGTGTTGTAGAGAACTTTTGTATTGGTCGTTGCTGGCAAATGCTCTTTGATTGTTGAACCTATCAGCTATTTTGATCTCTATGCTCTATTGTGCATATTTGATTAAATCTGCAAATATGAAAGCTAATAAAAAGTGCGTGATTTTCATTTCTTATACATATATGAACTCTGTTAATCCTAGAATTGCTTTATTCACCAACGTGAGGAGAGTCATCACATTTGTTATTGCTATAATAGGCATAGGTGAGAAAAGTGCTTGCTCCTCATTTGTCCACCTCACTATCGATTTAATATGTTGAATGAGGGTTCATCCACAAAGTAAATGCGTTGCATGAGTGTTTGCATCAGTCTTATATGGGTGCTGTTTCCTCAATTTAAAATGCATCCAGTGCACTAGAGTGGATCCTGATGCTATTCTATGATGCGCAGGATTAGGGAACCAAAATTACCCCCATCATGAAAGAGAAAATAGTTATTAAGCATGTACTACAAAATGTAGGTGACTTACACATTTCATCACTATTCACTCAATATGTGGTTAATTAAAGTTCATTGCATGAGCTAACAGGTTAGTCTATCGATTGCTGCATCATATTTGGATAAATAACTATTTAATCCTATCTTTTTAAGTTCTGTAATAACATGAAAATAACTACGTGTCACTTTTGCTTTCAACAACCTAGCTTATTCAGTCAATTATCCATTCAGAAAACTTACACGCAGCCTTGATAAGAGAAAAACATTCTTATATTTTACTTTCTTAGGGGCTTGGAATCACACTAGTGTATTATAAATAATTAGGAGATTGTTATGTTATTTTGAATTGTTTGACCATCGTATGTGTTAATGAACTCACTAAATCTTTTCTTTGGCTGCCCACTGCACCCTTTGTCTCTTGAGCCAAGGCCTAGCCTGCATTCATATGTATTAGAAAAATCAATACGCAAGTATTCTTTAATACTGGGACAATTTGTTCCAGACGCTGGCTTGTGTTTTGGACTGTAAATTTGGATCAGGCCATGTCAATACTGAAATGTATCAGTTGATACTTCTTTCTATACATCAAATCTTTTAATCTTGCATCCAGTTTATGATGCGTGTACTATATATATATATATATTTAGTTATCCTTATTTTTTATAAATATATTCTCAACACTGATGACAAGAAACCATTGATGTATGGCATGAAAATGTGGAATTCTCAGACTTGGAACTTCTTCAAGAGGATAGAACCCAGCTTTGGTGGGCAGGAAAACAGCTCCTGAGGGGTAACCAATTATGTGATTATATTGGGAAAAATGAGAAGACAAAGGTATTATGGTGTGTGTGTGTGTGTTTATCTATATATCCATGTAGTTTGAATTGTCGGCCCTTTGAGGAATATAACCTCTTATGCCATCGTATCCTTTTTGTGGCAGATCATAGTCAGGTTGCAATCACCTGTCTCACCTCCTGAATGTAATTAAGTAATAGTTTTTTGTTCCACTCTTGATGTTTATGCTTTATACAGTTCGGCGTTACTTGAATAGCAGCTGTAAATGAATTCGGTTTTGAACTATTTCTAATCACATCAAATTTTCTTCCTTCTTTTTTGTTCATTCTATTTGCTGGAGCAGGAGATGGGTCTTATTAACAAAAAGCAGTCTTGAAAATGGATTATTTAAAAGAACAGTTACTACATTCTCGAATGAGTTCTTATTCTATTGCCGTATATGCCTGGCTATCTGCACCTGCAAATGAGTTCAATATTCCTGGATTCCTTCAACATCCGGATTGCGTAGCTAGATCTTCCTTGTTTCTTCTATTTTTATTATTTTCCCCTTTGATAGGAAGTGCATCACAGGAAGAGAGTGGATACAATATTTAATTTGATGCAAGTCAAGTAAAGCTGAGGTCCTTGCATTTCAGATTTTGTAGGGCTGCCAACTCTTCTTGATAAGTAAATGTACAAACTGAGATGTTCCTATCTGGAAATTTTGCAACCACATCTACGCTATGGTTGTTTGGTTCCAGACTGGTTACTAGTGATAGTTCAGTTGTCTTTGGAGTTTTTTTATGTCTACCTGAAGTTATATAAATGTAAATAGATTTTGAATCTTTTTGCCATTATGTTTTGTCCTTTCCTTCATCTTCATCACTATTATTGTTGTAATTGTTAGGTTTTAATTTGTTAATAAATGACAACAGGATATAAAGAGGAAACTGAGAGGATTTTCTGATGTGGCAAGAGAAAAGAAAATGAAAAGAATTAATGAAATCCATGATGATATTCTTCCATTATTTCTGAAATTTCCACTACTTGAATTTCCTGAAGACAATCTAAATTTACTGAAATTTAGATGACCAGGTCCAATGTGGCCACAGACACCCTTTTGGAAGGGAAGTATTTTAGCATTACTTTACACTCTAACAATGGTTGCCGGATTCATTCTCCATTGAATCCAATCTTTGGGCTTTAGGTACTGTAGTCTGCAGACCTTATCCTCCAATTAAAATGGCCAAACCTTACTCCAAACTAAGGCCAATATCTCGTCTACTGTGCTCCAACACTATGCTAGCATATCTAACATGGAGTGGAGAAAGAGTTTCAGCATATTTTTGGACTTGTCTGCACGTTAACAATTAGTCTGTCAGTCTTATTCTTTTTTATTCTCTCTGTTTATTCAGCATTTCAATTTGTTTAATAGCGGAACTAAACTTAGAGAATGGTATCTGCAGTCTACTTTCAAGACAAAGGCTACTATCTGCTGTGCATTTATAAAGAAAAGGAAGAATCTCCAGAGAAAAATAGAAAACTTGTGCAGTTGCTACCTCGAAGGATTGCTCTTATTTTAATTTTCACTTGTAATATATATGGCTGGAAGAAGTGAATTGAACAGGCATTCATCTTTCAATCTCATTTTACCCCAATTTATAAGTTGGACACCTGACTAATGATGTGGTTAGAACAAATGGTGGAGAAATTTTTGGTGAAAATTTTTTGCAGTCAGAATTGTATCTGCAAACAAATAACTAAGATTTTATGTTATTTTCCTGGAATGATACAGTGGTGCCTTTTCTTTATTTGTAGCAGTTATACTACAATCTATTTTGTTTTAATAAGGTAGATAATTTTTTTCTTTTCTTGTGGAAAAACCTAGTTGTTAAATGGAATGTTAATGTATATAGTATGTACATGTGTTTTATATTGGTAATATATATGAAGAATGACAAATCCACTTTGTGCACTGGATTCTGTCATTTTGTTCACATTTTATGTTGCTGTAACTGTAAGCAAGAAATATTACTTTCATGCGCTGATCTTGGAAATGCTACAAAAAAAAAATATTTATGGCTTGGTCATGGACGAAAAGCTCATTCATTTGCATGTCCGGTATGTGATTTAGTTGCATGAGCCTCACTGAACTTTGAAACCTGGTTTCATAAAGCTAATTATCTAAAGTTTGAACAGGAATGGAAATGGAAAAGAAGTAAAGTTCTTCCTCCCCGTAGCCTAGTGGACTAAATATACCCCTCACATATTTAGTTTTATAATATTATTGATTCAGAACATTCATTACAATATAATGAACTTAGTGCCTTTCAAGATCAAACTCAGTACTTAATTATGTCTAATGACTACCCCATATTATGTCATCTTTCTTCTAAACAAGTGCAACATTTTAAAGGCTATATTATTCACAGAACAGTTATACAAATATTGTAAGTCTGTAGTCATGTAGATTTATGGGGTCATTTGTTGCAAGTATTGATCAGTAGCTTATCAAGTTTGCATGAGTGGCTGAAAAGTGAGATATGCAATCATGAGGTAGATGGACTTGAAGTACTCAAATTCTATAATTTACTTTTCTAATCTCTTACTAACCTGACTGTTAGATGTTGTGATAAAGTACTTTTTACATTTTCATGCACTTTTAAGGCCATCTTAAAATTTGAACAAAAAAAAAGTACATTTCGATGTAATAACAATGATTAAACTCTATCTAATTTGTGAAGACTGGTCTTTCCTCCTTCCATTGTATAGACATCCATGGAAGTTGGGTGGGTAAATGTTTTCTTGTTATATGCTTGTCAGTTCCCCCCAGTTAGGAATCATTTCACTCTAAAGTAAATTTACAGTCACATATTTAATGTGTGCAGGTGTCTCTTGGAGGTTGTTAAGAGGCAGAAAGGTGTTCTTACAATCACAATCATGATTTTATTTCTGTTAATTCTTTTATTAGTCGAATCAATTTGATATTTATCTTTGCCTAACCTGTGGTGTTTTAAAATTAATTTATGGTTGCTATAGCATTGTTGTCTTCTTAGCCAGATACTACCCCTTAAGGTCAGTAATGTATATTATAATTAGGTGGCTTGAAGATTAACATCTGTTTTCTGTTCTCATTTGTCATTCAAAAGTAAAGTGGATGTCCTTGAGACTGGGATGACAGTGATTGGATTTGCATATAGAGTATTTCAGGATGGTTGATCCTTAGTTTGGAGTGGAAGATACTACATGCTTACTAATGAGTCATTAATTGAAAATATTGGAAGGTATATTCTTCCTGTTTTAGGTCATAATTTTTCACTGTGGAGTGAGACAATCACCTCCTCTCTGAACCCAGAAGGACAAAAGAGTAAAAAGAATCTCTGTAATAAAAAAAGAAACCTTCAGTTCAATCCTCTGACCTTAGCACATTCAGTTGGATTAACAAGATGAGTATTATATTTCAGAAACCAAAACACTATAAAACATAAGATCCATCTTTTTTTTTTAGGTTGTTTTTCTCTCTTTTCCATTTGTTTTCTTGAAGACCAAACGGAAAATTACTGATAATTCTGTAAATTATTCATTTGTTTTAATTTTGTTGAATTTGTCCCCAACCTTAGGTTGTACTGAACATGATAAATCCTACACTCAGTATGATCTATTTCAGGGTAGATGGGGCAATAACACCCTCCTATCGGCAGATTTTCTGAGCAGTGCACCTGACAAATGGAACTTGATGGCAAACCTCCCTGGAATGATTGGCATGATATTGTAAGGATCAGAAGGATTCTAGCTTTTGTTTTTTCACTGTTCTTATTCTTATCCTTTCTCTGTATTTCTTTTGAAACTGAACAATGCATAGTTAGTCCCTGTGCCTACAAGGATGAAAATTATTGCATTTATATTTATTGGCTCATTGAAATTTTGGTTAAATCCATCAAAGGAATTTTGTTCAAAGAGGATATTTTTCCTTTGAAGCATGCCCAGGTGTCTTTCTGGACAGATGGTACTAAGATTTTAGTCATTAGGAAACTACTACTGATCATTAGATGGATGAAACATAAAAAAGCATCAATCACAGAAAATTTCTGAGTTCTTCCTGAATTGAACTTTGAAAATATCTTGCATAAATTACTTTCATGTTGTGAATTATTTTGTTGAAGAGAGAAAATTTTATGTGCTATTTTTATAAACTTCCACAAGATGGTCTGATTTAACAGTACAGAGCCAGCCCTGCTCGGCACAATTTTACACTGAATCATGATAAACATCACACCAGATTATGCAAGGAAAAGAAACACATTATAAACCAACCAAAATTTATGCTTGTCCTTGTTTCTGTCTCTCCCCTCTTCACTCTCTGGTCTTCAACCCTTGTTTTCCTCATCTTTCTTTAACAACTTCAACCCTTGCAAAGTCCTAGTGTTTCTTGATCCTCGAAGACTATTTTGGAAGCTGACAGCGAGTGAAACCCAACTTCGCTGACAGTCTATCTTGAGTACTGCTGCTGAGAGCTTTTGCAATAAGCAATCGCTCCCTGAATTGGATTCTCAACCTCTGAATTCACACTGCTGCTTCTGTTTGGAAACTGCTTGTTGAAATCATGTGAATTACTCGAGCCTGAAGATGAAGAAGAGCCAGATGAAGACGAAGACTTAGTCTTTAACAGCGTTTTGATTGCCCCTGAGAATGAGCTCCTACAATGACCACTACCATCTGCATCAATCTGCTCTTTGTTGAAGCTCCTTGTGGCAGTCACTGGCATATGGTATTTGTCTTTCTGAATTTGTCCGAATGGAGCCCTCTTTGCTACATTTACATACTTGTTTAAATACTCCTCGATCTTTAGAATCGATCCTTCCTCTACATTTCTTGCGCCTGATTTGCAAGACTCATCTGAACAACCAGATTTCCTAAACAAAGACTTCAGCTTTGAACCAAGTGAAAAATGCTTGACCAGCTTAAGCTTTCTGGTCCTGGACTTCTTCTGGTTGTCACCAATTGAACGGCTTAGTTCAGTTGAATACTCGAAGAAATATTCATCTGGATTCAGTTCTTTACTAACATGGCAAGATTCAGAAGGTGAGATATTGCAGGATTCAAATGGGGTATTGATTGTAGGTGTGGTGGTGGTAGTAGTGGTTAATGGAGTACTGAAAAATTCTTGAAAGGTATCTGTTTTGTGATCATAGGAGGTGGAGATCTGGAGGAGTTTTTCGACCATTTGAAAACGTGGTGGAAGGTGAAGGGGAAGGAGCTTTCCTTTGTAGAAGAGTTCATCAGCTGGGGAAGTTGTGGTTTCTCTCTCTAAGGCGCTTGAGAACATTTGGAACTCAAATTCTCTGGGGTGTGGAGAAGAGATTATGGGATGGCAGAAGAATTGGGAGTGTAAACTGACTTCCATATCTATGTAGTCCTCATCTGCATGGTTACATGAATGGAGCTTTGCAGCCATTTCAGCTCTCTCTCTCTCTTTATGGTAGTAAAACCTGAGCTCTGTGAAGGGGGAAGGAGGGGAAGACATCCTTTAGAAGTGTTGGTGATTCCAAGTGATTCCAAGTTATGAAAAGAAGTAACTGTTGGAAATTGTAGTAATTTTGGAAATTTCTTGAATGCTTCCAAAATATAAAAATTCAGATAATTATGGTTTTATTAGTGAGCCTGCAGTTCTTCCTGAATTGAATTCCTGTGGTTCATTTCTCACTGCTTTTTATTTATTTAAATTTTTTTTATTTATTGTAGGATTCCTATCCTTTTCACCCCAACGTTTGAAAAAAGAGAGAGAACAAAAATAAGAGCAGCAGTAAATATTCTAGAAGGTTGATTATGTGGATGGTATATTAATGCTTTTTCTTTTTATTTTATTTAATGTGGTTCAGGTTCCTTAGAGACTATGTACTTGATATATTGATAAAGGGATTTTGTTATTTGCTGGATCAGAATGCTGATCTTTAATCACACAAAGGAAGAGCCGCAGAGGTAATATTGATATCATAAAACCTTAAATTGGAGTCATTTGGGACACTAAATGAAGAGTGAGTTTCATTCAATTTGCTTTGATAAGTTGATTGATCAAGGAGTTGGTATTCAGTAACAGTATATTCCATTTTCTCTCATTCTCTCTCTCCACATTAACTTGTACACAATTCAAATGGCGCCCTTTTTATTTACTAAACTCAGAAGAAGCCTCTTTTTGGAATAAAATGAAATTAAGACATAAAGAATCCCTTTACACTTCACCTAGTTTCTACTACTTTTACTGGATTCCTGGCTTTCTTTTTTTACTTTTTTTGACTTTCAAAAGAAACTCTCCACAACTTTTCCATTATTGTCTCTTCATATTAACTGATTAACACACGTTTGCATTTTTATATATTTGTTTGCACACACACACACACACACACGCACATATATATCTATAGAGAGAGAGAAGGCTTATTGACCTCAGGCTACGAACCAACGCGTGATATTACAATTCATGGTGGGGAAGGGGAATAATGGAATGGATGTCTGTTAAGCTAGTCTTTGGCTCTTTGCTTGCCATTTCTTTTAACCAGAGGCAATGTTTAACTTGCTTCTTCACTATTATTGATAAAGGAAAGTTTAGGTGGGCACCGTTTTACGGTAGGTCCAAACAGTTTGTTAGAGATGTAGGCTGTGACAGTATTGATATCAACAAACACTAAAACACATCAACATATTATCCCTTGAAAGGCTGCAGACTTTTCACCCATTTTCTGGGCATCATCATTTGTATTATTCAACTTTAAACACTAAACCAAGGTAGTCCAAGAAATTTGCTGACTTACTTCACAGGCTTGTTCGATTGTTATTCCTTTCTCATTTTTGGCTTTGGTTACTACTTACTAGAAATGATGCAACATTTTCATATATGCATAAATATAAAATCGTGATTTTGATTATGATGCTGCTGTTGGACAAATTTGTGACAAAGACATAACAATATTGGTAGAAAAATTGGCGGACATTCTGTTGCACCTTGATTGATTGGAAATTTTTTTGTAGCAAAGTGGGATATTCATTCTTTAAATTTGGAACGCTTTAGTTTTTTGACGAAAATCTTAATCTGCATAGCCATGCCTCCACATGTACCTGATTGAGGGCAATTTTTGTTTGCAGAGCTGTTTCTATTTGACAGATTGATGACACCGGACAAGGACAATGGTAAATAGTTAGACAACTTTTTGTTGAGTAGTGATACATAACTCTAGAACTCTCAATTGGGATGTTCAGGACACTAACACATGGCTTAGTAAAACAATGCTGAATACAGTTACTTAGAAAATAGGGAACATAATGTTCATCCAGTTACTCAATTACAAATCTCAAATTGACATTTATGTCTCTCTCAGAATTCAAAGGGATGCAATTCCTTCGAAATGAAAGCAAAAAATTATGGAGCAAGAGTCGCCATGAATGTCCCTATACAAATGACCCACCACACCGTTAGATAGGGTTTAGGGGAGCTTTTGTTTTCTGACTGATTCAAGAAGCAACAAGTCGAGCCTCTCTGATTCGATATGTGGGACATTGTTGCTGGATATTGCACAAGCACTACCTAAAGTAGAAACATGCCATGACAGTGGAACAGTATAGGAAAGTCTTTTGGAGGTCATTTTAAGAAACGGACTTTTGAAGGATTTTGAGGTGGAGGAGGGGCTTCCAATCCACCAGCTTCAGTATCCTTTATGTTGAAAGCATCTTGGTCTCATTCACAAAAATGATGCCCTACAAAAGATGAAACTAATTTCAACTTCTCTATATCAGGAAAGCTTTTTCAATGCATCAACATAAACAAAGATCACAAGCCCCACCTGCTTTTTTGATTTTTCGGTTAAACCATCCCTTCCTTTGCGGGGAAGCAATGGGGGTCTCTTTCATCATCATCAAATGGTCCTCCCCCACTTAGGTATGTTTGAGAACAGGTTTGTATTTGACTAATCTTTACACACACACACACACACACAAAGGATGATAATACAAGTTTTCCATTTTGTATCGACCATAGCTGTCATGATCACTAGACCGAATGGTGTCAAAACCTACCCTAGCGGAGGAAGGAAAAATTTACTCAGGAGGTGCCTAAGTAGTTCTAAGCAAACATAACCTGCATTTTGCAGATGTTTTGCAATGCAGCTTTTGGAAGCATGTTCAACGTTATCCTTTTACAATTTAACGAGTCTTCGGACATTTGTTACATGAATTACCTCATACAAGTTTAAGAATTAGCATGTATCTTTAAAAATACACATGCAATTGCTGGCTGTTTTAGTAGATAAATTGTAAACATTGTCAAATTTGGAACAACTGTTCGGGTCTACACTCTTCTTGTTGATACAAGCTCATCAAATACCCAGTCACAGATCTCTTTTGTCTCGGTGGACTCAACAAAAATTTGGGAAATCGGATTCCGATTATGCAAATTCTGCTTCAGGGTCTGGCACCTGCTTTGCCTTGACTACATTGACTTTCTGAAATTCCGATTTTGGAGTTTCTCTCGTCTGCAAAGGGGAGGGTTTGATAGGCTTTGCTGTGGTTTATCAAGAATTGAGTGTATGCCTCTGGATGGGAGTCTCCATTTCCATATTTGGTGCCTCAATGGTTTTCTTAATTTTTGATAGGTGTCATGTAGCTCCAACTCTTTGATCTTTTTTTTTTTGTTTTTTATTGTTTTTTTTTTTTTTTTTCTGGCTGAAGAGGGAGCTAGTATGTGTATATATATATATATATTTTTTTAATGTATGTGTGTATGTAGAAAATAGGTCCTTTGAATTACAAAAGCAGAGAGCAACACAAAATCAGTGAATAGAGTAGAAGAGGGAATTGTGTGATGAATGTGTACTTGTCTTTCTTGGAGTTTTGCTAGTGCAATAAATAAATTCTTGCAATGGCTTGTTAAGAGTCATCACTTAATGGTTGGAAACTTAGAAGTGATTGTCAAAAATTACCCAGAAAATAGAGTTAATCATATGCCTGATCAACTAGTTCAATGTTAGTAAGGTTTATCAAACACAATGACCTCATGTACCATTACAAAGCTCTTATACCACCATTTTCAGTTGATGATTATCAAGCAAAATCACAGGCTAGAACCTCCCTAACAGGGGCTGACACAAAAGGTTGCGTGAAGATGAAAATTCAATAATGTTATGTATGGGAGTATTGAATTAGTGGTGCCTTGGAATTGAAATTTGAGGAAATTTAGTTTAAATATTTTAATTTCTTCAACTTGAAAATATTGGATGGGATGTGCCCCTAACCTATATAGATGTTATCTGTTTTGCACATTGTGTTCGTAGTTTTTTGTCAAAATACGTCTACACAGTTAAGGTGTCCACACATATAAATGCCATGAACTTTTTCTTCGAACGAATGTGGAGAGTCACACTATTGATAAAAGACTAAATTTCTCTCATATTTTTGTTTCCAAAGTACGAATTATGTGCTCAACGTAGTTTAAAATTACATATAAATCATTTTTAGTCTCATAAATGAGAAGAAATGAGATACACATTATGGTCAATTTTTTAAAACATTTCTCTCCAAAGTATAAGCAAAGTTAACCTAGAACGCAGGGATGGAGCCATTCACAACTCAGTGGGGGCAATTTCTCCCACTGAAATATATATATATATATATATATAGTATACTCTATTAATTTATATATTTGATATATATCAATATACTTACAAAATTGCACTATCACCCTCATTAAAATTATTAAAAAATTACACCATCGCTATAAAGGACCCAAAGGGGGTGGCCATGCTAAATCAATGTTTTGAAGCTAATTAGTCTTTTTTTTTTTTAATTTAGCACGCCCACCCCTCTTATCAGTATTCCCAAAATTAAGGTTTTCCAGGGCCATTGTAAAGAGAGAAAGTTTTGGAATTATCTAAAATAGTAATTTTACCTTGCATTATTTTTTTAAATAAACGGAGGCCAATTTCTCATGATCTCTCTTGGTCCCTAACTCTAAGCAGGGGAATTTCTATGCCTGCCCATAATCTTCAATCTTTACGAACCATATTTGCAACAATTATAGGCGCTGTCTTCTATGATTATAGGAACTCTCTTCTATGAAGATTTCCAAGTCCCTCCACGCTCATTAACCTGTTATTGATCAATGTTTAATGATTGTTAGATACAACTTTATGGCAAAAGCACCCCTATAACAACTACTATTATGTCATCGTCAACATAATAAAATTGAGACAAAAATAGGGAATTAAAATCCTCTCTAATACTCCGTTTGTTTTATTGTAAAATATTCTTTTTAAAAAATATATATATTTTTAGGTAAAATATTCTTTTATTTTTACTTTGTCAATGTGTGACAAAGGTTTACGTCGAGATTGAGGTCGAGTTCACCGGACGGAACATGTAAAATAACTTGCCGAAAATTGATGGATACGTTTTTTTTGTTAAATTTTAATATTTTTTTTCTTCGTAAACATTTTACGACACGTTCAAACAAACAGAGCTTAAGTCACATTAATATTATTATATGAGTTAAGTGTAATAAAAATCTCTATATTATAGATATTGTGTAAAAAAGTGAAATAAACTCACATATATTATTAATTTGTGCAAATATCCCCTCCTAATGGCATAAAAATACTATAATACCCTCTTATCAGTAAAATAAAAAAAAAATAATGCAAAGTAAAATTACTATTTTAGACAATCTCAAACTTTCTCTCTTTACAATGGCCCTGCAAAACCCTAATTTTCTTCACCACCACCACATCCTCGTCCACCCCCTTCCATCAAAACCCTAATTTCCCAATCCAACAGAATCATGGTCAATTCCTCCACCTTCTTCTTCACCGAGGTCAGAGAACTCAACCCCAAGCTCTACCTCCCCCACTTCCCATCTTACGACACCATCATCGTCGATTGCGCCTCCGCCGACACCGACGCTGAGTCGCTAACATTGAGAAAAGCCCATTGCTATTCGGATTCTACTAACGTCCTTAGCGTCGGTTGTGGCGCTCTCATTGCTGGGACCATGTACTTGTTTTGGTCCCTCTTCGCTTCCAAAATCCAATACAACCAATCCATCATCGCTGCCTTAACGTCGTCGTCTCCTACATCTCCACCATCAACGTCAACATCTCCCTCATTGCCAACATTTTTGTTGGCATCTTCGTCCATGGTGACTCCCGTCGTACAAATGATTTCAATCAGCCAAGCATAAGCCTTGTTTGCCTCACCTTCTATTCTCAAGCTTTGTTTTCGCCGTGCGTCAAGCTCGTGGTTGCATTTTTTTTTTTATTGTATTAGGTGAGGGGTGGTAGTGGCGGTGGCGATGGCTTTGGGTATGGGGGTGGTGGTGGCGACTTTGGGTGTGGGGGTGGTGGTGGTGGTGGTTTTTGAGTGCGGCCATTATGGTACCAATTGTTGTGGCAGTGATGTGGCGGTTGGGAGTCCCATAGAAAAGGGCATAATAGGAAGAGAAGGGTAAATTAGGATTTTAAATTTTATTTTATGTCAATTTTGATTAAAAAGTAATTAGAGGGATTTATTTGCATCTTTTTAAATTTTATGAACTTGAAATGTACATTTTAAAAAAGGACAGGACTATTTGTGCACAATCCTATTTTTATTTTAGGATTTTGTCCCATAGGATAGCAGTGTGAAATTCACCTTACAAATAGAAACAAAATTTAATGATTCTAAGTTTGGAAATATCGAATCTGCTTTTTCTTTTTTAAAAAAAAAAATTATTTAAAATTTTGAGTGAAATTTCTTAGCATAGTGAAATTTTACACTATTTTGAGGGTAACTAGGAAACTTTGATGATCATGTTGATGAATTACTTGTTTTGTTATTTATAAGAATTTTTTCATGATAAACAAATGAGGATCATAAGATACTGAATGCATAAAAGAAATCATTATCAAGTAAACAAATAAAATTGAAGAATTTACATCCAATTATATAATTGAATCACAGAGCTCCAATTTACATCAAATAATGAAGTAGCATTATATGAGGAAACAGACTCTTTATTTGGTGGTGGAGAGGTTTTTTTTGTTCACATGACCCGCACTTGCTTAGCTTTTGGTGTTCGAAGTCTTTATTGATCAGAAGGAAAGAGAAACACGACTAGTTGAAGATAAGAATGGTTGCTTTAACCGTCTGAAAATGTCTGAACATTGTAAAGAAGGCTCTTTAAAGTCATATTGAGCAACTATAGATAAGCATCTCATCCACATTCCACCTTTCAACGGATGAGTACAAGAGCGACGACCCCATGCGTACGTAGCGCATGGCCATCCTCCCACTGAACATTTAATTCTGAAAAGAATTGACCCTGACAGTGGTGCAAAAGTGGAAACCAAGGCTTATAGCCAACCTAAAATAATTGATCCGTCCTGTAATGCTACTAAAAAAGACATTTCTCATATTTACAGGCAAAACAATTATACTAATGTCTGTCTGCAAACGGTAGGGTCCCAGCTTGGGAGAATTGAAACAGGAATAGACACAGTATTAAATATAATTAATACTAAGTGTATTACTGATAAGACTTCTCCTCCAGAAGCTTCCTTATCTAAAGCATTGGTCAAACCTGCAATTGAAGTTAAAGGCTTCAATCTTACACATCCTAAGAAGAATGAAGAATTTCTTACTCTTCTTACTCAGAAAATTCAAGGACTTAAAATTCAGACTTTATCCCATGATGAATCTGAAATAGGTTCTGATTCTGATGATGTGTTACCTCATATTGAGGTTTTCCAAACTGATTTTACTCAGATGCCTGAGTTAAACAGAATTGTCTATGATAAGAATATCCATTCCAATACAGCCCCTGCTCCGAGTAGATATTATTATCCCAGACCCACACCTCAAGATATCTTGTATGAAGAAGATTATTTTCATACACAGAAATCTTTTCATGGCAAGACCATTTATGAATGGAACATCGATGGCAAATCTGATTATCAGATTTACGAAGTTATTCATCAAATGTTGATGTATAGCCAAGTCTGTAAAATCAATAACAATACTGACCCAACCATTGCTAAATTTGTCGTTGCTGGTTTTACAGGAATCCTTAAAGGATGGTGGGATAATGTTCTCACTGACATTCAGAAAGCTGAAATCTTTTCTGCTACCAAGATAGTGAAAGATGAAGCTACTCAACAACCAGGTCCTACTCCCGATGCGGTTTACACCCTCATCACCACTATTATCCAACATTTTGTTGGCCCAAAAGGTGCTAATAGTGAAAGGAGTCGTGAACTTCTACAGAATCTAAGATGTCCATCTTTAACTCATTTCCGGTGGTATAAAGATGTATTCTTAGCAAAGGTTCTCCAATTCAATGATGCAAATCATGAACATTGGAAAGCAAAATTTGTGGATGGTTTACCAACCTTTTTTGCTGAAAGAATCAGGAAAAAACTTAGAGATATGTATAATGGTATCTCTATTCCTTACAGAAACTATACCTATGGTGGATTAGTTAATATTGTAATCCAAGAAGGTTTAGCTCTCTGTAATGATCTGAAGTTACAGTCCCATTTAAAAGCACAAAGATTAACTGGTAGAAAGGAAGTAGGTGACATTTGTGATCAATTTGCTTACCAGACTCCCTTATCTTATCCTAAACCTAGGAAAAGAAATAAGGTTGAAAAACCTTATAAAAGGAAGTATTCCAAAAGAAAGAATTATTCAAAGGAAAAGGATAATTCTCGACAGTATACTAAGCCTAAAAGGAAATATATTCCTAAAGCAAAGGGTAAAGGAAAGCCCAAAGCTGAAGCTAAATGTTTCAAATGTGGACGCATAGGCCACTATGCAAACAAGTGCAGAACTAAGGAGAAACTTAGTAGTCTTCATATCGAAGATGAACTAAGGCTTCAATTAAGTAAATTGTTACTTAATACTAGTTCTTCTGAATCAGAATCATCAGCTAATTATGGGGATGTTGTTATGGAATTACAGTCTTCTTCTTCCTCTGAAGCAGAAGTTGGAAATCCGAAATGTTCCTGTAATCCCTCTCATGATGATTATTATAAGGCAATTGTTGAAATAAATGGATTAAGCTTAAATGTTTTGACTTCGACTCAACAATCCTTATTGGATCTTATAGATCATATCCAGGATCCTCAAATCAAGATGAAAGTCTTTGAAATAGGTTCTGCTCTGGCACGATCTAATGAGGATACTGATAATCCAGCTTTTCTGAGAGCAGAAAATCATTACAGCATGAAAGAAGTTCTCAGCAGATTAGAACACCAAGGACAAAATTCTCGTCCTGTTAATCTCCCTGATCTCAAAATGGAGATTAATCTTTTAAAAGAAGAAATACGCCAGTTAAAGTCTCGTCAAACTAAGATGGAACTGGAAATTATTCTTTTAAAAACAAAATCTGTAACTGAAACTTCATCATCCCAGATTGAAGTTCCTCAATCCGAAAGCACGAATTATCTTCAACTCTTGAATCAAGTTACTTACCAAAAATGGTATATATCTATCAATTTGGTAATTAATCAAGAGTACACCATCACTAATACTATTGCCTTAGTTGATAGTGGTGCAGATATGAACTGTATACAGGAAGGATTGGTTCCTACTTAATATTTTGAGAAAACCACTCAAGGTCTTACCAGTGCTAGTGGTGGTAAGATGCAGATTAAGTATAAACTTAATCATGTTTTCATCTGTAAAGAAGGTATTTGTTTACCATCTACTTTCTTACTCATCAGAAATATGGCACAACAAGTTATTTTGGGCACTCCCTTTTTAGCTTTGATTATGCCAATTGAGAAAATTGATTCTCATGGAATATGCTCTAATTTACATGGCCAGTCAATAACTTTCCAGTTCTTGACCCCACCAATAAATAAGCATATCAATGCTCTTAAAGATAACATTATCTTTAAGGAAAAATAACTGAATTATTTGCAAAAGGAGGTATCCTCCTTAGCAATTAATCAAAGATTAATACAACTCACTGAGCAACAGAAAATTGAGTCAATACGACAAAACTTTCTAAAGGAAATCTGTAGTGAGATTCCTAATACTTTTTGGGACAGAAAGAAGCATATTGTTTCTTTACCCTATGAAAAGGGATTTACCGATCTCATGATTCCTTCTAAAGCTAGTCCCAGCCACATGAAGGCTGACTACTTGGAATTATGCAAAACTGAAATTAGCTCTTTAATGGCAAAGAAGCTTGTCACTGACAGCCACTCCCCATGGAGTTGCAAAGCTTTTTATGTCAATAAAAATGCTGAAAAAGAACGAGGAATTCCTCGATTGGTTATTGATTATCGACCACTCAATCTAGCTTTGAGTTGGATCCGATACCCAATTCCCAACATCAAAGATCTTTTAGATAGGTTACAATCTGCTGTAATCTTTTTTAAATTTGATCTTAAATCTGGATATTACCAGGTACAGATTGCAGAAGAGGACAGGTACAAAACAACTTTTTGCGTACCTTTTGGACAGTATGAATGGACAGTAATGCCATTTGGATTAAAAAATGTCCCTTCAGAATTTCAACATATTTTGAATGACATATTTAATCCTTATACTGAATTTTCTATTGTTTATATTGATGATATTCTCATATTTTCAAAATCAATCGATCAGCATTATAAACACTTGAAAATTTTCAAAAATGTTATTTACCGAAGTGGTTTAATAGTTTCTGCTCCTAAACTAAAACTGTGTTTAACTAAGGTCAGATTTCTTGGTCATGAAATTTGTGATGGAAAGATTAGACCTATTGATCACAGTATTGAGTTTGCTTCTAAATTTCCAGATGAAATCAAGGATAAAACTCAACTCCAGAGATTTCTTGGTAGTTTGAATTATATTTGAAATCACTACAGAGATCTTGCACAGGATACAGCAATTTTGTACACCAGGTTAAGGAAATCTCCTTCCCCATGGACTTTGGAACACACCAAGGCCGTCCAGAAGATTAAACTCAGAGCAAAACAAATTCCTTGCTTAGCTCTAGCCAATTCTTCATGGTTCAAAATTGTGGAAACAGATGCATCCCATATTGGATATGGTGGTATTCTTAAACAGAAGAATCCAAATACAGGAACAGAGGAACTTGTTCGCTTCACTTCAGGAACTTGGAAAAATGCACAACTGAATTACTCAACCATCAAAAAAGAAATTCTTTCTTTGGTTAAATGCATTTATAAATTCCAAGATGATTTAATTAATCAGAAATTCTTGTTACGCATTGATTGTAGTGCTGCTAAACAAGTACTGGAAAAAGATGTAAAGAATTTAGTTTCCAAACAGATATTTACTGGTTGGCAAGCTGATTTATCTGCTTTTGATTTTTCTATTGAATATATTAAAGGCAGTTCTAATTCTTTACCTGATTTTCTAACTCGTGAATTTTTGCAGGGTTCATGAATCCGCCTCCTCATGGGTAGGGCCGGGGTAATACTCTAAAGGCTCGTGACAAAAACAAAGCTAAGGCCAAAGTGGTTATACCACTAAATGATGATCAATTTCCATATCTGGATCATGTTGCAGATCTGCTCAGCACACCTCCTAAAGGCAGCAGCAGTTCACAACAGAAACAACAGAAACCAACCATGAAAGAGGTTCTTGAACAAGAAACTCCATGGATACCTAATCAAAGGTATATTCAGACAGTATTGGTACTGGATTCTCAAGATGAGCAATGGATGCCAGACCCTTGGGAAGTAAAATCCAAATATTTCCAAACTCAACAATATGCTGCACCGGATGGTCGCCATAGATATATCTATGAAGTCATTCTTACTGAAACTTCCTTTGTGGAAATCAACCACACGAAGCAATTTCCGAATTCCAAAGATAGTCCTCTTACTTATAGTAAAGCTATCTTTAAGAGGCTTATACGGCCTAGTGACTGGGGATTAAATCCTAATTTGCCAAGGAAAATATCATATGGCCACAGTTACAATTATTGGGATTATATCTCAGCTTGGACATATTCGTTCTTTTATCAAAATCCGAAGCATAAGCATTCTTGGTTTTTCAAGATATGCCCTCAATCAGTTAAGGCTGATTTCCCAAACTGGGTTATACCCTGGTGGGCTATATTTGGCCCTGATCTGGATATTTTGCCCGAATCTATTAGGCAGTTATACTTGCCATGGCAACAATTTCATCCTCAATTAAGGGGACAAGATAATATTCCTGTAGGGAAATCCACCCTATTGTTCTTTACTGAATTTGGAATCCCTTGGATTTGGAAATGGGATTTCCAATGTGGTTATACCACTGATAAGTTACCAGTCCTTCAGAGGATCTTTTATTACCGATAGTGGTCAGGCATGACTCAAGACCCTATCCAAGCCCTCCTCCATCATATCAGAAAGAAAATAATGGAATACATGGATAAGGTTCCAAAGTTAACTAGTCCAGAACCAGAAATCTTTAACCCATTTGAACTTGTTAAAGATATGATCAGAAAGCAATAACCATTAATTACCGAAGCAGATTTAATGGTTAAATGCATGGATTTTATGAGGAATAAATTTGTTACCACTTTTGATTTCTCCACATCGACAGTAAGAGATGATGCCTCCATGATACCAGTCTCTAGCCAGACCAGTCAAGATGGTAATCAGTTTTCCTGTCTAGCTGGTTATGCACAAGATCCCAATGAAGATCTTATTTCTGAAGATGAACCCACAGTCGCTGATTATTGGGACTCTCTCACCAGCCACTTGAAGGAAAAGATGAATCCACCCAAAAAGTAAAGATTCTTCTTATCCTGCCGACAGAAGAAGACAAAGGACTTTTCTCAAAAGTCTTTGATTCTACAGTATTTTCTTCATCAGATGTCTACTTTCCATCAGATAAGGAGACAGAACTTAGTGGTGGGCCGACCGACTGCATTATTCAAACACACTTTCCCATGCACTATGCGGACTTCAAAATGTTAATTTCAAGTCCGTTTTATGTATAAATAGAGGGCAAAGTTTTCCTTCAATGTATCTTTCAATTTTCCTTTCTTCCTCTTGTAATGTTTCTCTGTATTAAATTTGAAAGTGAAATAAAGAAAATTTTCTCTAAGTGTTTCAAATATAATTAACTATTATTATCAACTGTTTATATTATCAACGGTTTATAAATATTTCAACTGTTTATTATATATCGGTCCACTATTATTTTTGGTACATATATATATATATATATACACACACACCAGATTTTCAATTTCGTTAGCTAACATTCTTTGGCGACAGTGTGGCTGGTGAATGTGACTCCACGTCTACCACCGTACCACGTGTACCTACCCACCCAAATCTACCACGTGTATCTATCTACCTCCGATCCTGACTTTTAATTTTTGGTCTGATTTACCCACCAAACCAATCAATAATTACAAAACTGTCCACACTCGGTCTAGTTGGTCAATGTTCTATATATATCAGACAACACAAAGCGCCCTTTCATCATCCTTTGTCGGCTACGAAACCAACGCACCCCAGCATAACTTAGCCATGTCTCCCACCTCGTCCCCGGTCACCGGAATCCAGGTCGACGTCCACGAATTCCCGCCGGAGGTCTCACCTCCGGGCACCACCAAGACCTTGTTACTCGGTGGCGCAGGTCCTTAAACTACGCATCCCAGTAAAATACTTTATTTATAAATATATTTGATCTGATGGTGAATTTGGCTAATGTGCGCAGGGGCGAGAGGTTTGGAGATCCAAGGCAAGTTCGTAAAGTTCACGGCCATTGGTGTTTACTTGGAAGATAACGCCATACCGTTCCTCACCGTTAAGTGGAAGGGCAAGACTGCAGAGGAGTTGACGGATTCCGTTGAATTCTTCAGGGACATCGTTACTGGTAACGGACTCGTCTTTTTAAGTCTTAAACGCTTCTCTGCATTCTAACAGATTGTTCTCTCCGTGTCGGAGTCCGTTAATGTCCTTTTGGTTAATTTACTTTTTGCCCGTTTCTCTAACACATATTTTTAAATTTTAAAATATCTGGCTTTTGTCCTTACGAAAAAAGTCAGATGTGTTCATTGTTTGTAACGAAAAAAGTCAGGTACCATACCTACCATCACACAAATTCATCTTAAAATAATTTCTTGAATTTATTAATTTACAAGCTGATTTTTTGGAATTGTGGGCCCTATCGGGTCAATTTTATTTATTTATTTTTAAATGATAAAATTAGATGGTTCAAAATCATTTGATCATCCTACTTTTATATGGCATATATCTTTGATGACATGCATTATATATTATTGACCGTTCAATTGTGTTAATGTTTGAATGTGCCCTTGAATATGATGATTTTCGGGGTTATGGTACTTAAATCTAACTTATAATGTGAATTATAGAAAAAGAATAAATCATGCAAAAATGTTAGATATTTAATGTTATTAACTCGAGATATGTTCTATGTTAGGTTTAATTTTATGAATTATTTCATTAAAGCCCACAGTTTGAGCAATAATATCTTACTTTGTATGAATTATGCCATTTTGGTACTTCATGTGGCTTGCTCACTTGAAGTATCAAAGACCACCATTGTGAAGCTTTGCCCAAAAAAAAAAAAAAAAAAAAGTTATAAAGATGATAGGATTAACCTGAACCTTAACTATTTGCATTGAATGACCATTTTTTACCCGAAAAGGAAAAAAAAAATGTAATTTCCATTCAAGTTAGGTGTCGAATGGCTAAGAATCGTCCAATTATGCTAACCTATTGTATAGTTGATTACTTGAATGTCAACCAAGAGATTGTGTGCCTTAATCCTTTGAATAAGCAAGTCATGTGGCACGACAATGGCTGGCTATGGTGTGACTTTTAGGTAAGTGTTGAAGTGGTATTCAGTGTTTACTTTTTACCGTCAATTTGTGATATTTTTACTAAAAATGGTTGCCACAGCATAAGATTTGGTTTGTGTAGGATGTTCAAAATAAATTGATTACCGCAAACCTTTTACAGTATATTTTTCCGTCGACTTCTAAAGAGGATCGAGCTGGAATTGAGGATGAATGTTATTCTTGGATCATTAGAAGTAATATTCATGAAATAGCATCAATATCAATGAATTAGTAGAATTACCAATATAGAATTGGATCTCTTACGCGTGCTTTGAGATATTATGCAAGTGATTAAGTTTCCAAATAATTAGTTTGATTGGATGAGTTCTCTTATTTAAGTTTCCAAATGGCATCGTAAATAGCAAGCCCAATTATCATGTTTTCATGAATATAACTCAATTTAAGAAGCTTATGCAGCAACATTAGAATGATTTTGAACCATTTGATTTTACCACTTCCTTCTAGATTCAGCAATTCTGAAATCTCTTACAAGTCCGTACATGACAGTTTAAGATCACTTGATCATGTTGATGTCACACTAGTTCTCTTAGTTGATTTCTGGGTCATCTTAAATCCTACTTATGTGTGCTAATATTATGCTCCCGTGAGAATTGGAAGGCATCCGTTTCATTCAAGCTCTCGACATTGAAAGGGCAGGAAGTAACTTCTAGTCCTAATTCAACAATTGAAAGGAAATAAAAGTCAAAATTGTTGTTTTCAAATGATAAGACTGCATATGGAGGATAAAAGATGACATAGAATTCGTGCTCTGTGTCTGATTGAATCGCTTAACATAATTGTTGCTACACTCTGTAGGTCCCTTTGAGAAATTCACAAGGGTGACGATGATCCTGCCACTAACAGGAAAGCAGTACTCAGAGAAGGTGACAGAAAATTGTGTCGCCTATTGGAAAGCAGTTGGAACCTACACTGATGCAGAGAGCAAAGCCGTTGAAAAGTTCATCGAGGTTTTTAAGGATGAAACCTTCCCACCTGGTGCCTCTATTCTTTTCACTCAATCACCGCTTGGCTCATTGACAGTAAGTATAAAAAATTCCCCAACTTGCTGGTATTATATTTGACTTGATCCTATGATTATTTCTCTTATGCTAAATGGAAGATTTTATTAAATATTTTTTTCAAATGCATTTGATAGGATCTAGCATTGTGAAGCCTCAACCAAGAAAATAGCCCCCAGATTTCTTTGTTTTTGCTGTTGGTACAAGACACTTCTTTTGTGTTTATCACTTCATTGAGAAAATTAAAACGCCTAAATTAGGAAGGCAATTTTTTTCTTGACATTAAATGAAGCAACCAACATTGTGATTGGTAGCAGAAAGGAGTTAGCTATTTGTAATTTCAGTAATTTTGGTCTTACTACTCGAGAAATATTTTCAGCAGCTTAAGCCTCTCTTTTGCTTAAAAAACTAGA
This sequence comes from Cornus florida, assembly GCF_030987335.1. Taxonomy (NCBI): domain Eukaryota; kingdom Viridiplantae; phylum Streptophyta; class Magnoliopsida; order Cornales; family Cornaceae; genus Cornus; species Cornus florida. Next base: position 71,753,694 of record NW_026775576.1, on the reverse strand, counting down.
ATATAATTTGAAATTTCTTTTATGTCGAATCTTTGTTACAGATTGCCTTCTCCAAAGATGGTTCCTTACCTGAAGCAGGGAATGTGGTAATAGAGAACAAACAGTTGTCGGAAGCATTGTTGGAGTCGATCATTGGCAAGCATGGTGTGTCCCCTGAAGCAAAACAGAGTTTGGCTGCAAGAATATCGAAATTGATAGCGTGTGATGATCAGGTGGTCGGGAAAGTGACAGCGGCAGAGTTGGAGGGAGAGAGTATTAAGACAGTTGAAGCAGAGAATGGAAAAGCTTAAACAGCAAGGAAGTTCCAAGTTTCGACTTTCTTGAGCTGGTTCTTCATTTCCTGAAAAAAATAAACCTGCCTTCTACTTCTGTATTGCTCCTTTTTTTCTTTCTTGGTTGGTAAACACACACCCCCTCTACTGAAGCTTGAAACTCAGACCTCCCTTTAAAAAGTTGGACCTGGTAGCACTAGCTCACTGGCCGAATATCTGTATTGCTCCTTATATATACTGATCATGTAAATAAAGATGGGTTCTGTTCATCATAAGCTATTTTCTTGAGGGGAAAGTTTAGGTGGGCACCCCCTTTTTACCATAGGTGTCCAAACACAGTTCGTTAGAGCTGTAGGCTGTGATGTATTGACATCAACATACAAGAAAACACGTCTACATATTATTATCTCAAATTCACATTTATATGTCTCTCTCAGAATTCTAAGTGATGCAATTCATGATGTTTTCGTTTTCTGACTGATTCAAGAAGCAACAAGTCGAGGGACACTGTTGCCTGGTCAGCATGATGCCGGTCGGGTGTACTTTAACCATACTTGAGTCATTATAAGTTAGAGAACTTCATATTTAATTTTTGAGTAAAGTTATTTTACCCAACTTGATAACACCGATAAAACACCGACATATTTACGTAATTTGCCACGTGTTCAAATGATTGACCAATTAAGTCAAAATATACAATTTTTTTTTACCCTGACAAGAAAACAAGCCAAACGTCATACGGCATTTACAAACAAGAACATCGACCATACACATAAAACCAAAAAATACATGTAACATCAACAGTCACATAACTGTCCAAACCAAACTAAGACCCCTTATAGTCAAGATCACAGTCTCGACAAATTAGGCAAAGGTGTCAGATAGAATAACCTCCCAGATAGAAAAAGGCACCGCCATACACAACAACCAAAGTACTCAAATGCCTGGCCCACCAGAAGTTAAAAAAAAACCACATCACCATGGTCAACACGCCAACAAGAAAACACAATAATGATGTCATCTGAGCGTACAGCAGCCCTAGACCTTCCAACTCCGACAATCAAGACATGGAGGGAACAAACAACTTCCGGCAAGGAACCATATAACGAGTATGATGGTCAGAAGAAATCCAACTTTTATCATGAAAATTGAAAAGGACCCCGGAATACGTGATCAGCGATTCTCCAGCACCGGAAGCACCAACAACACAAAGAAAATATCGCCAAGTACAGCGATGAAGAGAACCTTCCAAAAACATAAGCGTGCGTCCCAGGCCAATATAGCCAGCATCACCCAACCACGGACCAGAGGTATTGGCACCGAGAAAAGTCGCATCACTAATAACAAAGCTATTCACCATGGGAAACCAGACTCAAGAAGAGGAGGAAGGCAACCCAAGAAATTTTGCATTGAGTGGCCAGCAAAGCGTAAATTCCCCAGCTTTATATCCCGTTACGCATGGATGCCCTTCCGGCAAGAAGAGAAAGGGTAAATCAACAACCCAAAACTGTAACCCCTCAAACAGTAACCTGCAGCATTAGAAAAGATATAGTGTAATAGTGGGCCCGCCATAACCCAAAATTCAACACTGAAGAGACCAAACACTGACTTCATCCAGGACCACCAGTAAATATCAACCATAGATTACACACTCAAAAGAGAAAAATATTTGCACTTTACAAACACAACGCCCAACATACTTAATTAAACGCAGCATAAACGGCCCCACCTCACCCCAAAATTCAACGTTAAAAAGACTATGAACTGACGTTAGCCATGACGTCACAGAAAAATCAAGCGAATCCCAAAAAGTCGACTTCCAAAAGCCAATAGCCAAAGACCGACTAATGAAGAAACCCGCAATCATGAAAGCACAGGGACAGTAGTCACCGGAAGATAGCAAAAGGAGCCATAGCAGCATATCCATTTCCCGTCAGTGAACACCCCAACCAGAAAGAAGCCAAAAAAAAGATGACCAAACCCAGCGATCCCAATAACCAACAAACAATCCAGGAGAAAACACAAATTGCCAACCCACCAACGCACTAACCAAAGCGCGGGTGAACCGAGAGAAACACCAATGATCAAGCACAGTAGAGCACAACAGACTCCAAGAGGGCCACTAATTCCACAGGGTCATCCACCCCCAAACTCCAAACCCAAGAGAGATCCAGCCTCGCAAGAAAGTGGGAAAACCAAAATTCGGCCAAAACCACAAGATCACCCAAAACCAAAACCTTCGCCACAACATGATAGGAAAATATAGAAGGGACAAAGGAATCATACACCACCACAACATCCAAATAATAATCATATTGTCCATAACGATCCGATATTGAGAATACCGACCAAAGAAAGACATATCTACAAAGTAAAAAGACTATGGAAAAGATAGACTGATTACCAAAAGGTGAGGACAGAAACACTAACAAAAGAAAACCTAGAGAAATTGTTTAAGAAACAGAGATCAAGCCCGATGAAAAGGAGATCAACAGAAGAAGGTGAAGAAGAAATAAAAGGAAAGAGGAACGAGGAAGATCGAGAAAAACTCGAACGATGTTGAGAACCTTTACACAGAGAGGAGACCTCTACCCAAAGAGGAACTTTCTAGCAAGTTGGTATTACAATATGCTCTCTTATTGGACAATCAAAATATACAAGTAAAAGCACCAAATTGCAAACAAACCGGACTGATCTGACAGATGGAAAAACAGGGTAACCAACGACCGGTGACCCAAGGCAAGTTGATGGCAACAACGAAGAACGGCAATTTTAGAGATTCGCAGGGAGTGACACGCGTTCCTGTGAGTAAATCTCACTCGCGCCCACGCAACACTTCTTCGGCATTGTTTTTCCGGCGGTGGCTATCCTTGGTGGACTCGTAGTTTGGTTCGTGGCCAGAGTGAGGATGGACCAGTCGTTGATGATTGTTTGATTTTTTGGTGAATAGCAAGTTCAGTTTATTGGGGGAAATTTTTCGCAGAGTGGAAGAATAGGCAACCAAAAAAGAATTTCTGACAAAGGGATTTCTTAGAGAGAGAAACTGAAACTGAAAAAAGAAATAAATAGAAGAAATTAGGACTTCTTAGAGAGAGAAGAAGAGGAAGAATGAAAGAAAAAAACTGAGAAAAAAAAGATAATGACAAAAAAAAAAAAAAAAATCAAACATACCGCATATCATCTTTGCTAATAATTTGTCTAATTTAAAGTTTGGAAAATCTCATTGAAATATTCGGCCATGGCGCTTGTAATACCCCTAATTTTAAAAGGATAGTCCTGGCATTTATTTAATTGTTTAATCTTTTATTTAAATTATTTTAATTGTGTGTTTCTTCCATGGTTATTTAAATTTGTTTTTTTTTTTTTGTTTTAATTAATTGATTAAATTGTTTGGTTTTCTTTTATTACATTGTTTTAAATTAAATTATTTTATGATATTTTATTTGACTTAATTGATAATGGGGTTTATTTAATTAAATTGGTTTAAAGTAGGATTGTGTTTTCTGTATATTCACGTATTAGCCGACACAGGTATTATTTAACTTCTATGGGCCGGTTAGGATTTAGTTAGGGCTTTAATTAATTTAGGGTTTGGTATAACTCTATAAATATATGGGTATACGTCTGCCTATGGTTTTTGATAAACCCTACTCACCACCTTCAATAACAGAGTCACGTAATAGAGTCATTCAGAGAGTTGTGAGGGCAGAGAAACAGAGAGGGAGCTTGTATGGTTTACTGAGAGAAACTTTAGGAGATTAAGGGAGGGATTCAAGGAGGAGTTCTGGTCCTAACTAAGAGTGGCAGAGGTTGATAACAACAAGTTGACATTGCCAGAATTTATAGAGACGGTGAATTATAGTTTCAAATCTGAAACTGCAGGCAAGTCTCTGTTCTTCTCTCTCCCGTTAATTCGTGTTCTGTGCATGCCTAGTTAGACTCCAGGAATTAATCAAACATTAAAACAGATTCAACGAATGTTATAATTCATCTTGTATGCATGTTGAATCAGTATTTTGTTTCTATTGAGTTAATCTGTTTGATGTTGCTTAAAAGTTTTAACAGAAATCTTGTTGCTGATTGTTTTAGCACTTGTGTTAAATTCCTGTTGTGATTGGATATCTATGTTTTAGTATTAGTTTGAGATATTTAAATGAACCCTAGAATAAGTTCTTAAAACAGTAATGAAGATCACCAAATAAATCTGTTGTGGGTTGCTTAAAGTTTCAGACTAAGGTTTTGTAATCGTTGCTTCTAAACCTATGTTTTATGCATGCTATCATTGAATATCAGTGGTTTAATATGTACCTAGGACTGAGATTGAACCTAGAATGAGAATTAAAACATGTTACAGAGGCTCTGGTAATCACCGGAATTGGAGAAGACGAAGCTGGAATGGGCAACGGCGGCTAGGGGAAAAGTGAGGAGGCTCTCAAATATCTTAGAGCCGGCTCCAAACTTATTTGGAGGCGGCTCCAAGTGTCTTTGAGCCGGCTTTAAGTGGTTTAGAGCCGGCTCCAAAAGAAAAATAGAGCAGGCTCCAAATTTTAGAGCCTGCTCAATCTTAAAACGCACAGAATTGAAGTTTTAGGGACTTTTGGCTGAAATTGGTTTTTCTAAAATTATTTAAAGGCTACTGGATGTGGTAATTTAATGTTTAAGACTTGTAAAAATGTTGGGAAGCATGATTACAAGTAGGAATTGAGGACGGGATTAATCTAAGATTAAACAGTGAACCCGTGGGTGGATGATTTGAAAATTAATTTCTGTTATCTACTATTTTTGGAACTTTATTTCTCTGCATGACGTGGATTTATAAATCATATTTTGCAGCTGTGTTATAAGCATACTGTGGTATTGTTATATGTATGCTTAGTTGGGATCAACTGGTGTTAAAATCTGTTTTACATTGCATAAGTTATGGTACTGTTTGGAGAGGTAGACTGTGTAACTCTACTTTATCAATTTAACGGACTGTAATTGGGATTCTAAATCTTATATTGAATGCATAAGTTGGTTATATACATGTTAAACTATATTTATGCTAATTCTGGAGTATGGTTGATAAATACTTATTCCTGTTTTTGTCAACTTCGTTAACTGGAGGATTGTATGTACCGGTATGGGACGGTGACATACTAGGTATGGACTTGTTCAAACACTGAGTTCTACCTAACTTGGATTAAGGTATGGATTAATCATATAGGTTAAGTCCATCGCCTACTTGCGCCATATCAATTGAGAATTGAATGACCTACTATGGTTTCAGGATGAATTTGTTATACATATATCAGACCACTGCATAGATGGATGGTATTTTGTATTAGGAGGAGTACGGACTTTATATATATATATTATATGGTGCTGTGGTATGAGCTTGAGTCTCATGACCATGGTTAGGGCACGTATATTGCCTAGGATGGATAACTGGACATAGGTGTTGTTCCCTGGTAGGTCTAGGTACTCATGCCCACCTTCGGGTGCGTATTCGCATGTTGCCTTCTATTCAGGCTGAGACAGACCTACTGGACTAGCGAGCGTCCTATAGTGTGTACTATATACATATATGGACTACTTTAGATATTGTTGAGTCTTCCTAGGATGTATCTGCGTATCGGATTACTGTTTGGATTGTAGTAGATCAGGATTTGCATGTGGGCCTGACCCACTTCTTTATTTTTCAGGTGCTCGTCAGTTCCAAGGTTAGAGTTTGGACGTGCGGAGCAGATACAGCTATTCACTCCTCCGATTATGTAGGAATTTTCTCTATGTTAGCTTTGGATTTTGTTTTTATTATTTCAGTATCGTTTGGAGAATTTAAATAAGGAGTCCAATGGATGGATTCCCGAGTTGTAAACTGATGGAATTTTGGAGTTTGGGTTTGATGGATTTTAATAATTATAATATTTTGCGGATTCTGTTTTTAGTTCTTTTAAGCTTTAATTTCATTTCTTAATTCATTTTGTATTTCGTGTTCATTATAAATACTTTAATTGTTTGATCTTCCCTCGGGCTCGGGCCTGGGCCTGATCAACCCGTGTCTCGGATCCGAGGGGTATCACAGGATATGCATCCATGTCAGATTTAACTGTTTTAGTTAATCCATTCCTTATGTATGAAGGGCTAGGACTTAGCTTTTTGATCTAATCCATCCCTGATATGTCACCGTCCCATACCGGTACATATAATGCAAATGATCCTTGAATGATGCAACATTGTAAGTAGTTCATCAAATCATATCCACGTAATCCAAATAGTTGATATATAGAATTTAAACAGTTCATCAACTAGCAATCCAGAATCCATCCACGTAACTAACGAGACAAGGTTTAATAGTTCACCAAGTTAAAATCCAGCATCCATTTATGTAATTGACAGAAAACATATATAGTTATTTCTTCAATTAATTCCAGGCCAACATCCAATTAAATTAACAGAACCTAAATATTAGTTCAGAAATTTAAGTCCAAACTATAACCCAAGTAATTGTAGAATAGTGCTTAATATCACAACAATTACTATCCAAGCTTAAATCCATATATCGTAGAACAGCATTTGTATTTCATCCATTAATATCCAAGGTATGTATAGATCAACCATGATATATAAATGATCCTAGCATGCTACCATAATAAAATTTATAAAGATATATATATACTCCGTTAAACTGCTGAAATTAAACTAGGCAATTAAACCCACTCCTTCAGTCAATAGCCTGCACCGTTGAACTTTCCTACGATTAAATCCATGAATATAAAGACATTAATTTATCAAGTGTGGCTCTAATATAGCCTAATATCATGTTTAAAGTCCATGCTACCATCCGTTAAAATTTTTTAAAACAAGACTTAGCAACTTAGTCCTTCCGATCCGTTAGCAGCGTACAAAGTTGCTTATTTTACACTGTTTATTCCATTTGCCGTATGGACCAAATTATACACTTAGATGGTTTAACATCCCTTGAAATTACTTTTAGAATTTTCATTCCAGTCCCTGAAACCATTTAAAATTCCAAACATGGCCCAAAAGTGCCCAGACAAATTCCAGAACGCACCCAAACAAGACCCAACCAAAGGAGCCTGCTCTAAAAATCAAGAGCATGCTCTTTTTACCTTAGAGCCGGCTCCCTAACCCCTTGGAGCTGGCTCTATGAAGGGGGGAGCCGGCTCCCACCTTCTGGAGCCGGCTCTCTCCTCCTTTGAGCCTTCTCCTCTGCTCTAACTTCTTCTCTGCTTCGTCCGATTACCTTCTGTGTTTCCGGCGAAATCCAGTGTCCTATTCCAGACCTTTTTAAGATTATTAGGGTTCAATTAAAGTTCTTAAACCCCTAGAGACTCCTCCTATTCCAGTGTGAACTGATTGACAAAAAGCTTAAACTACACACAACAGTTGATGCAAGAAAAACCAAATTCAATTTAACTAAGCATACGAACAGTTTAAAGTCTGAAACATGTATCAACAATTCATTTTAAAGTTTTTAGTGTTAAATTATAGTCCAAACCATCCTATAAACTCCTTGAATTCCCTTACGAATTAATTTACAGAAGTTTAAAACCATACTCAACACAGTTTTATGCAAGAACCAAATTTCAGTGATCTAAACCATAAATAGATTATAGTCTGATACATTATGCGTCAACCATTAATTTTTAAAAGTTTAATTAGTCCCTGGAGACTATAACGAATGCACAGAACACAAGTTTATAGGAAGGAGATAATGAAACTTGCCTCTAGGTAGTTTGAAACCTTTCTCCGTCTCTAAATTGCAGAATTTCCAAGACTATATTTCCTCCTCTAATCACCATTCCCTTCCTCTACTGCTTCATGGTTTCATCCAGAAGCAACTCTTTAATAAATCTCTCAAGACCCTCACTTCTGTATCTCTCTTTATATCCCAGAGCCTCTGTTTTCCTTACAGGTTAATATTACGTGAATAGGGTTTGTTTTGAACCCTAGGAGACCATACTGTCTTTATATATATATATATATATATATATAGGTTCCTTCTAAGCCCTAATCCTAATTCCACGACTCAGTAATAGTCGGCTACCCTAATTATAAAATAAACCCTAAACTTAATTATATTAAACCAATGAGCACAACTGTAAATAGAATTTTAAAAAACAATACCATTAAAACAAACACATAAAGTCACGTAAATAATAATTACATTTAAAACAAATACAAATAAATAATATCAAACAAATACATAATTATAAATCAACAAATCATGCAAAACAAATAAATAATTAATTTACATAAAACCACAATTAAACAATTAACAACTACACACATAAGTCCAATTCCCATTAATAAAACAAAATACACATAAATTAAATTCAAATTCCCATTTTATCCCTTTTGAAAACTAGGGGTATTACAAAGACCCTGAAAGAACATCATAAGAGATATACTGTGAAATAGGATGATCAGTACTACAAGCAAATCAAAAGCGAGTAGGAGGTTTATAGTCCCGGGTGGGATACCAAGACTCGAGAACAAGGTCAGGGAAATGTAAAGGAGAAAGATGAGATGTACCTGAACCTGAATCTAAGGAGGATGAAAGCAGTGGAGGCAGAGTACGAGGGCGTCGAAAATAGACCTGCAAATGGGGTGAGAAAACCACAAGAGAAGACTCTTCTTAAAAAATAGGAAGAGATCAAGCAATAGGAAAATCCTCTTGATCGAGAATAGAAGTTTCCTGTAAGATAGTGTTAGAACCATAAAAAAGGGTATGCTCATGAAAAATGACATCAAGAGAGTGATACATATGTTTGTGTATAGGATCATAATACCGGTAACCTTTGATATGGAAGAGTATCCTAAAAAGATTCATTTAATGGCCTTGTCATCAAGTTTAATACGAGAAGGGCTACACTTTTGAACAAAACATGTACATCCAAATACCTGAGGCATGATGGAAAAAAGAGTAATATCAGGCTAAAGCACTTGTAAGGGGGCCTTACCTTTTAAGACTCTACTAGGTGTACGATTAATGAGAAAAGTAGCTATAAGAACCGCCATGTGCCAGTATAACTTTGGCACATTCATACAACTTAAAAGACATCGAAAAACTGACATTAATTGGAGGTTTTTATGCTTTGCCACACCATTCTGTTCAGGATTATATGGACAACTAAGCTAATGAAGAAGACCTTGTTGGTTAAGTTTAGACTGAAACTCATTGAAAATATATTCACGACCATTATCAGACCTAACATTCCTAACAACAGTTTTATATTGAATTTTGATCATTTGGAGGAATTGAGTGAACAAGGGAAAAACTTCAGATTTCTTTTAAATAAATATACCCATATGTAACAGGAATAATCATCAATGAATGTGACATAATAATGATGCCCCGAAAAAGCAGTAATAGGAGAAGGACCCTACACATCAGAATGTATGAGATCAAGCATACTAGGTGCATAACGCATGTGAGAAATATAACTGTTTTTAGTATGTTTAGAAAGATCACAATTCTTACATTGAAACTTATTATCCTTACAAGCCGTCATTAATGAAAGGAAAAACAGACATAAATACTGAAAGTTTACATGCTCAAGGCGAACATGCCATAAACTTAAAAATTTGAAAAGAAAAATCATAAGACCTAGAAACTGGAAGAATAGATGCTTGAAGGCTTGATGCAAGTAGAGGAGGTGTGGGTGGAGGATCACTAAAATAGTAAAGGCCATTGTGCTCATATCCCCTGCCAAAAATCCTTTTCGAACACGGGTCTTGTAAAACACAGTAATGAGGAAAGAAAATCACTACACAGTTTAGTGATTTGGCAAGTTTGCTAACAAATAGAAGATTAAATACAAAGTTAGGAACATGAGGAACAGATGACAAAATAATATCAAGGGATAAATGAACATCTCCTTTACTACGAATAATGGTGGTTGACCCATCAGCTAGACTAACAGCTTGATTAACAAGGGTAATGGGAGTAGAAAATAATGACAACTTACCAGTTATGTGATCATTAGCTTTGGAATTTGGAACCCAAGTAGGTTTTTCCGTTTTAACATAAAAAGTAGGAGAAGTACATGTAGCTATAGTAGCCGTGGGAGTAGAAGAGCCAGCCCTGGTAGTTAAAGCTCCGAACTACTCCTGAAGTTGATAAACCTAGAACTGTAACTGATTGAAGTCCAGAAAAGAAGGTCTGGGAGGAGTTGAAGAATAAGGGACAACAATCTGTGGAGTAGTATACCCACCAATAGTATCGGCTACTGCGGCTATGCTGCCACGACCAGAAGGACGATTGTGAGAAAATTTATGTTTTAGCTCAAGACGAAGCTTAAAGCAACGATCCTTTATATAACCCGTGGCTCCATAATATTGACAAATTACATTTCCTTCTGAAAGTATAGAAGTAGTAGCAAGAGCCATCTGATTAACTGGAGTTTGTGGTAAAACTACTGGCTAAGAGATTTGACGTTTATGCTCTTCATGGTCAACAGTAGTAAAAACATCATATAAATCAGGCATAGGAGAGTTGTATATGATCTGAGTTCTAAGACCATCATACTCATATCGTAAACCCATCAAAAACTGGTAGGTATGCTGGCAGTCTAGTCTCTTGACCAAAAGAATTGTAGCTTTTTTATAGAAATTGGAAAGAGGTTCATTTTGTGCTAATTATTCCCACCTAGACTGGAGGTACCCAAAATACTCTGATATCAACAGATTGAGTGTCTACTGAGATGCATGAGCAATCTCTTGATAAAGTTCAAAAATACGATCGTTATTGCAGGAATGAGTATACATCTTGCTATGCCATAGACGAAAAACAGAAATGTGAAACATAAACATATTATAGATACGCCCCTCCATTGAGTTGAAGATCCAACCTAGAATGGTGTATGTAACGACCCACTCCACCATATGGTATGATATTGTCCGCTTTAGGTATGATACCCCTCGGATCCGAGACACGGGTTGATCAGGCCCAGGCCCGAGCCCAAGGGAATATCAAACAATTAAAGTATTTATAATGAACACGGAATACCAAAAGAATTAAGAAATGAAATTAAAGCTGAAAAGAACTAAAAACAGAATCCGCAAAATATTATAATTATTAAAATTCATCAAACCCAAACTCCAAGACTCCATCAGTTTACAACTCAGGAATCCATCCATTGGACCCCTTATTTAAATTCTCCAAACGATACTGAAATAATGAAAACAAAATCCAAAGCTAACATAGAGAAAATTCCTACATAATCGGAGGAGTGAATAGCTGTATTTGCTCTGCACGTCCAAACTCTAACCCCGGAATTGACGAGCACCTGAAAAATAAAGAAGTGGGTCAGGCCCACATGCAAGTCCTGATCTACTACAATCCAAACAGTAATCCGATACGCAGATACATCCTAGGAAGACTCAACAATATCTAGAGTAGTCAATATATGTATATAGTACACACTATAGGACGCTCGCTAGTCCAGTAGGTTTGTCTCAGCCTGAATAGAAGGCAACATGCGAATACGCACCCTAGGGTGGGCATGAGTACCTAGACCTACCAGGGAACAACACCTATGTCCAGTTATCCATCATAAGCGATATACGCGCCCTAACCATGGTCCTGAGACTCAAGCTCATACCATGGCATATATAATAAATATATAAAGTCCATACTCCTCCTAATACATAATACCATCCATCTGTGTGGTGGTCTGGTATATGTATATCCATCCGTCCTGAAACCATATTAAGTCATTCAACTATTTTGTTGACATGACACAAGTAGGTGATGGACTTAACTCATAGGGTTAATCCATACCTTAATCCAAAGTAGGTAGGATTTAGTGTTTGACTAATCCATACCTAGTATGTCACCGTCCCATACCGGTAAATACAATCCTCCAATTAACGAAGTTGACAAAAACAAAAATAAGTATTTATCAACCATACTCCAGAATTAGCATAAATATAGTTTAACATGTATATAACCAACTTATGCATTCAATATAAGATTTAGAATCCCAATTACAGTCCGTTAAATTAATAGAGTAGAATTACACAATCTACCTCTCCAAACAGTACCATAACTGATGCAATGTAAAATAGATTTTAACACCAGTTGATCCCAACTAAGCATACATATAACTATACAACAGTATACTTATAACACAGCTGCAAAACATGATTTATAAACCCAAGTCATGCAGAGAAATAAAATTCCAAAAATAGTAGACAATAGAGATTAATTTTCAAATCATCCACCCACGGGTTCACTGTTTAATCTTACCTTAATTCCGTTCTTAGTTCCTATTTGTAATCATACTTCCTAACATTTTTACAAGTCTTAAACATTAAATTACAACATCCAGTAGCCTTTAAATAATTTTAGAAAATCCAATTTCAGCCAAAAAGTCCCTAAAACTCAGTTCTGTGCGTTTTAAGATAGAGCAGGCTCTTTAAAAACTTTGAGCCTGCTCAAAACCATTTGGAGCCTACTCTAAAAATTTTAGAGCCTGCTCTAAATCACTTAGAGCCGGCTCCAACTCTTTGGGAGCCGGCTCTAAGGGTTTTAGGAGCCTGCTTTCCCTCCCTTAGCAGCCGTTGTCCGTTCCAGCTTCGTTTTCTCTGATTCCGGTGATTACCAGAGCCTCTGTAACATGTTTTAATTTTTATTCTAGGTTCAATCTCAGTCCTAGGTACATATTTGAACCACTGATATTCAATGATAGCATGCATGGAACATAGGTTTAAGAGCAACGATCACAGAACCTTAGTCTGAAATTTTAAGCAACTCACAACAGATTAATTTGGTGACATTCAATACTATGTTACTTACTTATACAAGGGTTCATTTAATGTCTCAGACTAATTCTCAAGCATAAATATATATTTACAACAAGAATTTAACACAAGATTCAAAAACAATCAGCAGCAAAATCAAGTAGCAGAAAATCAACAATTCTTGCAAAGCAGTTAATTCACAAGAGTAAATGAAATTCATATATGCATATAAAACTTGTTATAAAGTTTATTTAAGTCCATTTTATCCTTGTTTTAATCCCTGGAGTCTTAATTAAGTCTGCACAGAACACAGATTAAAGGGATAGAGTGGAACAGAGACTTGCTTTTGAATTTCAGATTTGAAATTCTAATTCACCGTCTCTGTGTGATATGTTTGTGTCCTACACTGTAGTTCCCTACTACCACGCTCCTTTCTCCTTGAGTTGCTTTGCTAATCACCCAAGTTCACTCTGTGTTTCCCTTAAATCTTTCTCTCTATAACGTACGCAAACTCCCTCTCTGTTACTCTGCCCTCACAACTCTCTATATCACTGTATACCTGAATATGGTGAATAGGGTTTTCAAAAACCCTCGGCAAACGTATACCCATATATTTATAGAGTTATACCAAAACCCTAAATTAATTAAAGCCCTAACTAAATCCTAACCGGCCCATAGAAGTTAATTAAAACCTGTGTCGGCTAATACGTGAATATACAAAAAACACAATCCTACTTTAAACCAATTTAATTAAATAAACCCCATTAACAATTAAGTCAAATAAAACATCATAAGACAATTTAATTTAAAACAATGTAATAAAAGAAAACCAAACAATTTAATCAATTAATTAAAACAAAAAAACAAATTTAAATAACCATGGAAGAAACACACAATTAAAATAATTTAAATAAAAGATTAAACAATTAAATAAATGCCAGGACTATCCTTTTAAAATTAGGGGTATTACATTAGGCCTGAGCCCGCATGGTTTTGCTCTTGGGCTTTACCCCAAAAGGCCTCATACCAATTAGAGTGACACACCTACATATAAGCACTTCACATTTCCTTTCCCTAGGCGATGTGGAATTGTGCACCCGTAACTCGCCAGTGTGGTAGCCTGTCAGTGTCTCGCACCCACCCATGGCACACCCGCCCACAGGGTCACCACAATCTACCCCCTTGGAGTCCCGACATCCCTATCGGCACACTTCCGGCTGAGTCAAGCTCTGATACTATGTGTAACGACCCACCCTTATGTGGTCCAATAACAAAATAACACCTTACCTTTAATAATAAAATAATCCACACATTTCTCTGCTTTCTCGGATCAACCATTGAATAAACGTATATAGTATTTTTAGGTGTGATTTATTTTATTATTAAATATGATGTGTTATTTTATTATTGGACCACATAGGAGTGAGTAGCTTCACCCTACTTACCAGTGAGTAATTAAGTATTATTCGATACCATTTATAATGACCCACTCCACCACATGGTATGATATTGTCTACTTTGGGCCTGAGCCAGCACGGTTTTGCTCTTGGGCTTCACCCCAGAAGGCCTCATACCAATTGGAGTGACACACCTACACATAAGCACTTCACCTTTCCTTTTCCCAGGAGATATGGGATTGTGCACCCGTAGCTTGCCCAGTGTGATAGCCTATTAGTGTCTCGTACCCGCCCACGGCATACCTGCTTACAGTGTCATCACAATCCACCCCCCTTGGAGGCCCGACGTCCCTTTCGACACACTTCCGACTGGGTCAGGCTCTGATACCATTTAAAATGACCCAGCCGGAAGTGTGTCGAAAGGGACGTCGGGCCTCCAAGGGGGGTGGATTGTGATGACCCTGTGGGCGGGTGTGCCGTGGGCAGGTGCGAGACACTGACAGGTTACCACATTGGGTGAGCTATGGGTGCATAATCCCACATTACCTGGGAAAGGGAAATGTGAAGTGCTTATGTGTAGGTGTGTCACTCCAATTGGTATGAGGCATTTTGGAGTGAAGCCTAAGAGCAAAACCGTGCGGGCCCAGGCCCAAAGTAGACAATATCATACCATGTGGTGGAGTGAGTCGTTACAAATAGTATCAAAGCCTGACCCAGCCGGAAGTGTGCCGACGGGGACGTCGGGCCTCAAGGGGGGTGGATTGTGATGACCCTATGAGCAGATGTGCCGTAGGCGGGTGCGAGACATTGTCAAGTTACCACATTAGCGAGCTACGAGTGCATAATCCCATATCGCCTGGAAAAGGGAAATGTGAAGTACTTATATGTAAGTGTGTCACTCCAATTGGTATGAGGCCTTTTGAGGTAAAGCCCAAGAGTAAAACCGTGCGGGCTCAGGTTCAAAGTGGACAATATCATACCATGTGGTGGAGTGGGTCGTTACAGTGCATCTGTCCATGTCCCATGCAATATATTTAATATCCATCTTTTTCAGTTCCTTGACTAGACCCAAAAGTCAACCAGTTTTCCCTTTCCCTCCAATATAGAGTTGAAAAGAATGGGACGAAATACTAAGTTGCGTCCATTTAAGAGCACACTAGTAACCCGCTGCGCCGGAGTATAATATATTGCATAGTACCAAAAAAAGGTTGGTTCACATGTCAATGAGGGAGGAAAGAGAAAAACAAGGCCTGAAAAATCGGCGCTTTCCTCCAAAGGAAAAAAAAAGAAAAAAAAAAAGAAAAAAAAAAACCAGAAGGGCCCTTAGGTCATAAACAACCTAAGGGAATTCTCTTAAAAATGGAGTCAAAAATAGAGGGTTACCCCTATGTTGTGTGCGTAAGCTCTAGTTAAGGTTACTGCACCAAAAGAGAGAGAGAAGGGTCCGACGCAAGGGCTGGGAGATGATGGAGGTGAGCCGGAGGTGAGGAAAAGAAGAAAGAGGGAGAGAGAAGATGGTAGCCCTAGGGAAGGAAGATAAAGAGGCTTTTGTTTTTGCTCTAATACCAAAAATAGGTTGTTTTGGGTTTTGATTTACTCAAACCGAGAGCCAAGTGTTATATGTATAGGGTATAAAGAAACGAAACCAAATAAAAGAAAAAAAAAGAAAAAATGTCAAAATCTATGTGATCAGATTATGGGGATCTTATGTAGGTAAATATATACTTCATGTGACATTTAAAATATAACAACCCTTATACTAATATGTCATAAGATAATTAATAATATGTTAAGAAATGATTAATTAAATATACAACTCTATATTTAATTAAATATGCAAAATAAAGTAATAAATTAATAACTAATAAATAAAGAACTTGGACCGAGGCTAGTATTGAATACTATGTCCTTAAGACAATTTACGTCCCGCATGGTGCTGACAGACTCAATTGCATTTGTCTCCCAAGATACAACAGTCTACATCCACCAGTAGTAGCACTACAAACTCGTGGATACGGTGAGCCTCCTCCGTTGAATACTCTCTTTGACTGAAAAATGCATCTATACTATATAAATGCTAAATTTGATGCAATCCGAACCAACCAATCTTAATATGGTTTGATGAAATTGGATTAGGGTTTAAGTGGCTCGGACCACTTGACCTATGGTTTAAACCCACTTGGGTTGGGTTCAAATCTAGAGAGGGAAAGAGAAGAAATTGAATTGAACGAATTGCAAATGGCAGCCCAATAGGGTATTTAAAGAAATAAAAGTGTCTTTTTAGATTGAGTGTGTCTTTTCATCATTAGACACAACTATTTATACGTGTTCTTACATTACTGGACACAACCATTTATACGTGTCTCTTCATCACTGAACACAACCATTTATATGTGTCTTTTCATTACCAGACACAACCACTCCAATTGGTTGCAATGGTTCACATGGTGTTTGTTCACCACTAGACACATCCACTCCAATAGGTTGCAATGTTACATATGGTGTCTGTTCATCACTAGACACATCTACTCCAATAGGTTATGTTTGTTCGTTTTAAGTTGCATCTTTTCATCCCATAACCAACCAGTAATCACACTTTTCAATTAAAAACATCTATTGATGACTAATCAAACAATTTTCATTCACAATTTCTAACATCTTATATACATAATCCTATTATTATGGGATCTTATATACGTAAGACCATTTTTGAGGAGATCTTATCTACGTGATCTCATATTACAGGGATCTTACATAAAACATTTAAGAAAAAGACTAAAAACAATTAATAAAAAAATAAAAATAAAGATACTTCAATAAGCCCGCACACATACACGAGCGAATGGTGCCAAAACCTACCCTAGCGGAGGAAGGAAAAATACACTGAGGAGGTGGCTGAGAAGTTTTAAGCAAACGTAAGCTTGCATTTTGTAGATAATTTGAAATGCAGCTTTTGGAAGTATGTTAAAAGTTGTCCTTGTACAATTTAACAAAGTCTTCGTACATTTGTTACATGAATTACCTCCTAGAAGTTTAAGAATAACACCAGAATAATAAATTGCAACTCCATCCCATGCAAATCTTAAATCGTACACAAGAACAGTCTTGGAGGTCAAACACATGTATCCTTACACATGCAATTGCTGGCTGTTTTAGTTGATAAATTGTAAACATTGTCAACTTGGAACAACTTTTTTGATCTATTCTCTTCTTCTTAATCCAAACTCATAGAATAATCTGTCACCAATCTCTTTGTCTCAGTAGACTCAACAAAAATTTGGGAAATCAATTATGCAAATTCTGCTTTAGGGTCTGGCACCTGCTCTGCCTTTGTTCTATGTAATATAATGACTTGCCAAAAAAAAAATGGTTTTCTTATTCATTAGGTCATGACCGTCCTAATTAAAAAACGAATTCCTTTTTCCCATGATTTTTTTCCATTAGATGTAAAAATAAAATAAAAAGTTGTTTGTTGAGTCTTGTATTAACTTTAAAAGTTCTTTTTTATTTTATTTTTTATAGAGATGTTATATTTGCACTCCACTTTTCTTCAATTGTATTACAATTTTAAATGAAATGGCAATTCTAAACCTATCTTTACAAGTAAATGATTATTATTTTTTAAATGATATAATTGCCCTATCAGATTTCATCTCCTTATTACTAATCTTTAATATTTTAAGTCCTTTTTTGACAAGAAAAAAAAAAAAAATTATGTTTGAATAAATTACCTCTTTTGATGGGAAAAAAAACCCCAAAAATATATTTATTGATGAAAATATCCCTTTTGCCAAGATAACAAAAAAAAACAAAAAGTATGAAAAAAAGAGGATTAAAAAAAATATATCTCTATTGAATAAATTATCTCTTTTGATAAAGTTTTTTTTTATTATTAAATTATTTCTTTTGACAGGACCCAAAAAAAAAAAAAAAAAAAAAAAAAAAAAAAAAAAAAAAAATTACCTATTTTGATAGGAGTGAAAAAATGTTAACTTTTACTGAATTAATTGTTTTTTCACCTTTTTATTGAATAAATTATAATAAAAAAAAAGTAGAATAAATTCTCTCTTTTGAGTGCCAAAAATACAATTATCAGTATGGAATAAATTATCTTCTTTGAGTGGACCTCTGGAAAAAAAAATAGTAAAAGAAGTAAAGAAGGTAAAAAAAAAAAAAAAGGTTAGAGTTATATAAAGGGTAATTATGATATTATAAAACAATTATTTCTTTTGACAGACCCATAAAAAAATTACAAAAAAAAAAAAAAAAAAAAAAAAAAAAAAAAAAAAAATGTTTACCTATTTTTACATGAATGAAAAAATGTTAACTTTTGTTGAATTAATTGTTTTTTCACCTCTTTATTGAATAAATTATATGTTTCCATTGTAAAAAAAAAAAAAAAAAAAAAAATCACTATGGAATAAATTCTCTCTTTTGATTGCCAAAAATATAATTATCAATTTAGAATAAATTATCTTCTTTGGGAGGACCTTCGGAAAAATATATATATATATATATATATATATATATGTATATATATATATAGTAGTTAAAATTGTATAAAGGGTAGTTATGACATTGTAAAATAAGGAAACATGCATTAATGAATTTAAGGACCTTCTTGTCATCTCCTTTAAAAGAAAAAAGCAAATGGAGTGCAATTGGAGTAATGTAATATTGTCTTTTTTATATATTATCATTACTAATTAATTTTTTTGTTATTGATAGTATTATACTCAAGTTTATTCATTTACAAAATTATTGAAATATAAAAATTCTCAACTTGTATACATTTTTGTTCATGGACATTATTACTGGTCAATTAGATATTAAAAATAAGGAATCAACAATTGGCTAAACAATGGGGTATAGATGGACGGTGAAACACAAATTTATTTTACTACTATGCTATTTTATATAATAAGGGTAATTTAGGTAAGTACAAGTATTTTCTAGTAATTTTTTTTCTATCCAAACTAGAAAATGATATTTTCCTCCAACTTTCTTGCAAAAATTTCTTACTAACCCAATTACTTTTCTTTTCTTTTCATTCACTTCACTTTTCTTTTCATTTTCCTTTTCATTTATTTTTTATTTTTTTTATATAGCTATTTTTATCTAACAAACCGAGCCTTTATTAATTTATTATTTCATTCCATTACTTTCCAAATATTTTCAATTTTTAAAATATTACTACTTGTTTTTGAATGAGTAGTTTTATAATTTTAAAAAGGGGCACTCAGACTTTAATTTAGAGTAACTTATACGGACATTTTTTAAAATTTAGACAAATTACACACGAATAAATCGTTTAACCGTTATTACTTTGACCTCCCTTTTGAGTGTGAAAAGTCAATAGTACTTTTTATATTTTAATTTTATTATAAAAATTACTTATTTGTCCAAAATTATAAAGAAAAAGAAACCACTCAAAGGAAGGGCAATATGGTCATCTTATAAAAAAATTAAGAGAAGGTGTGTCGGTGAGCACACGTGCCAAATTTCAAGAGAAGTTAAAAAATAAATTTTAAACACTCTATCCTTATCTAATTTGACAAATCTTTAGAAAAAAATTATTGTAATTTACTCTTTAATTTAAAATCTAAAGAAAAACTATTAAGTACATGTTTATTATTATCATTATTATTTCCCAGTGGGAAAAAAATTATTATTATTTTCTTCACAAAAGATGGTAAAAGTGAGACGAGAAGTATATTATATTAGCGTGAATTACAATAAACTCCCATTTTCTATTTATGTTTTGAATTAAACCGTTTTTTCAAATTTTAATTTTTTTAATATCAAAAAACTCCCTCAACTATTCAAGGGGTGACTTAGCAAATGGACGTTAGCTGAAAGGAACCAATATAGAAATTGACTTAAATACCCATTAGACCTATTTGAAAATATACTTTGTGGGTCGTCTTGATTTTTTATTTATTTTTATTTTTTTATTAAATAACCTAAATCACATCATTCAAAGAAATTAACACTTCTGTTATTTATTTATTTTTAAATATGTTCACATTAGTCACATGGAATGAATAGATTTTTTTTTTTTTATAGAAAAAACTATTTTGAAATATATATATATAAAGAAGAAGAAGAAGAAAAAATATAGGCATAAATAATATAAAAAAGAAAAAAAAAAATTAGGCATTATTTATCGTAATGTCTCTTTAATAAATCTATATTAAATGAAAATCAATAAAATTAAAAAAACAAATGCACAATATAATTCTCAATATATATATATATATATATATATAGGAGATAAACAAGGAAAAACTTAGATTTATAATATAAATAATATTTATTTTCACCACGTGACAATTTAAATTTTAATATCCTAAATACCCTTCAATTTTCAACAACTAATGCTAAAGGATACTGGATGTAACAATAAACTTCAAGTATAAGAGTAATATTCCATTATGTACCAAATCAGACGAAAAGTTTGTTGTGTGCTAGTGGGTGTCGATCACTTGCTAGACATGGATATGAGGAGGCTCTCTATTCATTGCAGGATCATTGTTACACATTTTCTGGTTTGTACGTTTGGATTTAAATGGCTCCTTGTTGGCAATTAATTTTTAAGTTTGGTTGCTATTTATTTATTTATTTTTTTTTGTGAGTTTTAAGATCACTTTAAACCATTTTATTTTATTTTTTTTATAAATTTTGTTCACCAAAAATTAATTTAAATATGCCAATAAGTCTCTCAAAAAAAGACGGAGGGTGGCAATATTTGACACGACACGAACATGGCACGAGATAAGAGGGTTTGGGTTTGGACTGATCGTATTCGTGTCATAATCGTGTCGACACGGATTGATCCGTTAACTAAACGTGTCGTGTTCGTGTTTGACCCTACTAACACGATTAACTAAATGTGTCAGATAAATGTGTTGTATTCGTGTAAAAAGTAACTTATTTAGCTAAACGTGTAGAATAAAATGTCGTGTTTGTATCAAAAATGGCTTAAACATATTTTTTTGTGTCATTTCATGTCGTATCAAGTCTTAACCAATTTATTAAATGAATTACGCGTGTCGTGTTACACGTATAATAATCGTATTGTACTTGTATCAAGGGGTCTTGAGATAATTAATAATCGTATCATGTTGTGTCGTAATCGTGTTGACATGAAATAGCTCATTAATACAAATTGCCACCCCCTTAAATATGATGGGTCAATATAAGATCGAAACACAACTCCACGTACGACCGACCAGTAGGTAAGTATTATTTCATTTTAAATTAGTAGCTAATTTAGTCTTTTATTTTTGTGGGGTGGGAGGAAAAGTCAGATGTATGGGTCGTACTTGAATTTTATTTTATTTTATTTTATTTTTTTTCCTCTTGTGAAATAAAAATTATTTTTGATGTAAGGCAGGATCATTTAAATAGTGGGATCCACTCTCTATTGTTTTTTTGGTAACACAGAAATTTTGTTAGCTAACCTTCTTTGCAACAGATTGACTGGTAAAAAAAATGTCACGCCCACGTCTACCACTTCCACTACTCAACCAATTTAACGCATTTCTCTATCTGACCCAAGTCTTGCACTAATTCATCTAAAGGAGCAGAAGCAAGAGCAAGTCTGAGAATATGAATGTGAAAAGGTGTTAAGAGCATGTCCGGAAATGAGTGAGAGCGTTACCGGTTACAAAAATACGATATGACTCGGGTCTTGCCTCATAGTTGTCGGTCACTCTAACCCGGCAAACCATTTACAAAACCCTCACTAATCACTCAAATTGGTCAATGCTTCGCTATTCCTCTATAGAAGAGTACCAGTGGCAATCAAAGCGACTGTCCTCTCACAGTCACACTTTTCATTGGTTGAAAAACCAATCATAAAGCATTTCTAATGCAAAATACTCTATATTTTCATGTCGAACTTATATTTTGGGAGAAGGTACAGTGTCAAAATGTTATATTTTAGCAATTTTGTTCCAATGCCTAATCTTCTCACTTAATGCAACGTTTCAAGGTCACCCAACTTTTGACAATCTCAAGATATGAGAGTTTTTTTAGAGTTCATTGTAATGCCTTATTTTTATCGACTTACTATATTTTGAATTTGAAAGGCTTATTTATTATTATTTTTTTTAACACACGAGAGAGGCCATTTGAGAGTTGATATATTTGGTAATACTTTTGACAATTTCAAAATATGAGAGGTCTTATAAAAGCCCATTGGAGTGCCTTATTTTTATCCACTTATATTTTGAGTTTGAAAGGGCATTGGAGATGAAATGTTCAATTAATACCTCCTTTTTGTTGGACTTTATAATTTAACTTTTTAGGACCAAATTACCCTTTTAAATTGTTAAGTTTTTCTATATACATCTATACTAACCCCCTTGATATATAGGGTTTGTGCAGAACTAGTCCCTATTTTTTGAAAATGTGCATGTTAGTCCATGAAATTCAAAAAAAGTGCAAATAAGTCCCTCTAACCACTTTTTAACAAAAACTAAATATAAAAATTCTATTTTGCCCTTTTCCATTTTGCCCGTCTCTCTAGGGTTAGAAAATGGTTAGAAACTTACTATTAAACTGCAGAGAGAATTGGAGCTGAGAAGATGACACTTGCCCTGATTGGTTCAGGGACATTGATGGGAAGGTGAGGTCTGATGTGAAGCATAAGGTCACCAATGTAGCCAGAGTCGCCAGTAACGCCCTCTAGTTCGTTAGTCGCCTCGATCAGGCTCGTGGGAAACCCGTTGGGAATCCTTGAAGATTGGACGGTTGTGATTTCGTTTGTTACAGTATTATGTGATTTATACACGCTTGCTGCGTGTATGTATGTGCTGTGTTTCAATCTCTCTATCTCTCTGTTTTTCTTCTCTTCTCTATTTTACCCTTCTATATGTGTGTATAATATTACTACAGTCCTTGATAATCAGGTATAGTGATATATGAACTAAAGTTTCTCTCTTTCCCTAATAACTTTTATAGATGTCCATATTCAAAATTCACATTTTAAGGTACTAACTTTTATTACATTAGTTTTCAAATTAATCACTTTTAAATGTTATTTTTTGATAGGGTCCGTCATTTTGACACTTTAATGTGTCTTATTTTTTAAAGGTTAATTAGAAATGTTAATAAAAATAGTACATTGACTCTTAAAATGGAACAATTATTATGGGACAACAAAAAATAGACTACTAGTATGAGACGGAAGGAGTATTTTTTTTCTATTTAAAAAAATAATAATTATAGAGGCAACTTTGATTTTTCACCTCGGTAAATATAACTACCACTTTAATTATCGAAAAAAATATATATATATATATATATAACTACCACTTTGATTTCATCTTCTTTGTTTAAACAGGTAATTTTGAATTTATGGTATCACGAATTATGGAGATCTAGAATTTGTTGTGAGCCCAGCGTGGATCTGGTGAATGAAGACACAACATGGTAAATTAAAGATTTTAATCTTAAAAAACCGTTGTTAAATTGGGACTAACCAATTCGCAATTCCAAAGAAATTATTACAGAAAGGAAGGGACACCAAGTCAATGGGCGTGGATCAAACTCCATGAAGCATTATTATTTTTTTTTTTCCTTTTTTAATAATTATAGTGTACACAAATTGGACAAAAAGGTCATTTTAAATGATTTATATTTATAGGTATTAATTTATTCAACTGAAGTGAGAATATTATTGTCATTTTATACCGGGATCTATTTGCACCAAATTAATAATATAGAAGAGTTTTATACCACACATAAACCTTTTTACACTATGTCGATGATAGATGGGTTTTTTTTGCACTTAACCCATACATACATACATATATATATATACATCTATATATATAGCTAACCTTCATTATTTTTCATTTTTGTTCAATATATACGTTGATTGATTTTTTATTGGGTTTTTATCATTTTAAGTTTTAATTAAAATAATATTTTAGAATTGAATTTTAGTCGGAGTAAAATTAAAGAATTTAAATTTTAGTTATTGTGTAAACACTAAGAAAGAGATGAGAATGGTTTGTAATCCATTCACAGTATTTTAGTTTTTAGATAACTAGCTCCTTTCAGCCAATGTTTTTAGATTCTTTCTTGAGATCTTGGGCGCTATCATGCGCTTATTCGCCACGATGTTACGTTACCGGGATTTCAACTGGTGTGACCATAATACTCCACGATTCCAACAAAGTACGTCATGTTAGATTCCACATCTACTCTCTAGAGTCCTCTTCCTCGGCCACCCGTTGACAAGTGACCCTACTGTGATCTTTTCTTTGTCATTGCCTACCCTTACTTCACCTGTTGGGAGCCAACTACCATCTCAAGAGGGTGGCCCGGGATCGAATAATCTCTTTTATGACTTTCTTTTCCCTGAATATATATATATATATATATATATATATATACACCGACAATAAGGAAGAAAAGAAATATGTAATATTAAAAGGGCGATTTGATCATATAGTTTCACAAAAATAAGAAAGAAGTATTGTTACAGTAAATATTTTTTGATTGAGTTTTCAACCGATCAAATGATGGTGGTAAAGACAGTTGCTCACTCTCTCCTCTATAAATAGCAGACAACTCTTGGTAACTGGAAAAATGCAACCAACTTTCAGCATTAAATTGGTCCCCTATCAAACCAACACATACTCAGCTTATCTTAACCATGTCTCCCTCGTCCTCGTTGGTTACCGGAATGAAGGTTGAAATCCACGAATTCCCGCCGGAGGTCAGACCTCCGGGCACTGCCAAGACCTTGTTCCTCGGTGGCGCAGGTTAATTCTTAAACTACGCATCCTCCTCCTGTATACTCTTCTAGTCTTCTTCTTCAACCAATGTTCTGTTCTATTCTATTCGATTAATCTCAACTGATCTGATGGTGAATTTGGCTAATGTGCGCAGGGGTGAGAGGTTTGGAGTTCCAAGGCAAGTTCGTAAAGTTCACTGCCATTGGTGTTTACTTGGAAGATAACGCCATTCCGTTCCTCGCTGTTAAGTGGAAGGGCAAGAGTGCTGACGGATTCCGTCGAATTCTTCAGGGACATCGTTACATGTATGTAACCAGGTCGTCTTTACTATAATGACCTTTCCTCACGTAACTCACGTTTGACCCAATTACAAGTAAAATGTAACTTATTCATTTTTTTGGCAGCGTGTCTTGCTTTTGCTGCACTTTCGATCTCCGAGCTTTAGGGGTGATCAAAATAGATCATCAACAACCAACTCGTTTATATTCATATTCCACAATAATATGGATAAAAATGAGTAACTCATTTTGACATATATTTCACAACTTCTATTTAACTCAAATTCACCTCTTTCTTTCTAAAATTATATTACACGGTTCCAAATTTTCTCTCTCCCACTATTTCTCTCTAAAATTCTCTCTACATCATGGACTCCTTCTAGTTTGAAAAAACTTATATTTACATCTATATTTCATTCTATAAAAAACTTAATTGATGATTTCATATATATAATATCCTACCTTTATGCCTGTTTAGTCACAAAATAAAATAATATAAATTTAAAGAATTTCCAAAATAAGGTAGAAGATTTACAATTATCCATACATATTTTTACAAGCTTTTATCCATCTAAATAAAAAAACTATAATAATAATAATTATTATTATTATATATATGTGTGTGTGTGTGTGTGGTGTGGGGTCCGCTATTTATGAAAATTTGGAAGAAATAGAATTAGATCCACTATTGAGAGAATTTGATACGCTGGTTTGAATTACGCGTATAGGTTTATTGTATATATAATGTTGTAGGTGTGAACACATTAATATATATAATTAAGTTGTATTCGCATTCCACTTTTCTTTAATTGCACTACATTTTTTTTTTTTTAGAGTAATGATACTTGCATTGATTTGTTGCACCACTTCTTTATATATTAGTGTGTATCCGAGATTTATATAAAAAGCAAAAGGATATAAAGAAAACTCTCTCTACATTCTGTCATCTCTCTCAAAGTTCTTTGTTTTTGATATTTTTGTTTAGAATAATGATACTTGCACCGATTTGTTGCACCGATTGTTTCTGATTGGTTATTTATACATAGTACATGTAAATGGAGGTCCCATTTCTTTATTTATGTATAAAATAACCGATTAAAAGAAATAGATCTGTCAATTTTACAACAAATCGCATAAATAAAGAAGTAGGGCACTTCACTTACATGTATTAGGTATAAATAATCAATCAAAAATATTCAGTGCAATAAATCGGTACAAGTATCATTACTCTTTTATTTATGTTACTTAACATTTATATAACAATAATGAGATTGTCCAAAATAATAATAATATATATATATATATATATATATATATATATATATATATATATATATATTTCTCCTTAAAACAGGTTGACGGGTTGATTCGGCACATTTTTACCCAATCCATACTTAACTTCTTATAAAGGAGTGAATATAGGTCACAAACTCAATCCATATTTAACCCATCCATATTTAATCCTACGACTTAACCCGTTCGTTTGCCACCTCTATTGACATTGAACAATAAGAATCCCAATTGAAATCTTCTAGGTTTAGAATTAACATATTCGGATTTCTGTTGACAAAAAGGTTACAATTTAATTATCTTGCTTAAAAAAAAAGGAAAAATTATATTTTGGTGACCAAAATTAAACATAATTATTATATAGTGACCTTAAAGTCAAGAAAAGGTGAATATTGACCAATCTTGAAACTTAATTGATATTAAGTGACCATTTAAGGATAATTTGGTCAAAAACATTTAAAAGTTTAATAAACATTTTAAAAATAAATTTTAGATGACAAAATTACCATCCAATATAAATAATAAGTTATTAAATTCATCCTCCTCCTATTCTCTCTTTCTAATCCAACGTTTTCTTTTTTTCCTTTTTAGTTTATAATTTACCAATTTAAAAAATTAAGATTTCTTTACCAATATTATCTTTTTTTTCACCCTTTATCTATTTTTTAAGGCTCTCAACCATCTAATATTTTCCTTTTTAGTTTATAATTTACCAATTTAAAAAATTAAAATTTCTTTATCAACATTATCTCTTTTCCATCCTTTATTTATTTTTCAAGGCTCTCCAATATGAACGCTCATAACATTTACAGTGGCAAATCATACTTTTGAAACACCTTTTAACAGTTAGTAAAATTATGAAATTAATCAATAATAGTCATTATTTCTTGAACTATAATTAAGTAGTATTAAAAATTCTTAAAAATTACAATCTTATATCTTAAGGAAGATCTCTCAGACAAATCAACTCCTAAAGTATAATAACTATACCTTGAAAATAATGAATAAGAAGAAAATTTACAATTTTCTCGTCATGTCTCTTAGAATCTTGAAGAAAATGATGTATAATATCCATCATCAGTTCTCTCCCATCTTAATCTTCTCTTCAGAGACTCACCCTAATAATCTGTTATCTTTTTGTTAGTCAATTTAAGTAAGTATTTATTTAGGTTAATGTAGAGGGTAAATTTGTTTACGTACATAATAATATATTATAAGAAGGCTATTTAGGTAATAAACCATCAAATGGTCACTTAATATCAATTAAGTTTCAAAATGGTCACTATTCACCTTTTCTTGACTTTAAAATCACTATATAGCAATTATATTTAATTTTGGTCACCAAAATATAATTTTCCCAAAAAAAAAAAAAAAAAATTACAAATTTTATTTTAGCAGTCCAAAAAATCATACTAACATTTAACCATAATAGTTTCTAACTTCTAGTCCTAATTTGACAATTGAAAGGAAATAGAAGTCAGAATTATTGTTTTCAAATGATATGACAGCATGCAGTGTATAGAAGTATGACTGTTGGTCATATCATTTTTATTATTATTATTTTTAATGATAGAATAAGTTTTTTATCCACTTAAGCCAACCCTTTAAGTTGACACGTAAGCATAATTGTTGCCACCTCTCCGTAGGTCCCTTTGAGAAATTCACAAAGGTGTCAATGATCTCGCCATTAACGGGAAAGCAGTACTCGGAGAAGGTGGCTGAAAATTGTGTCGCGTATTGGAAATCAGTTGGAACCTACACTGATGCAGAGAGCGAAGCCACTGAAAAGTTGCTCGAGGTTTTTAAGGATGAAAACTTCCCACCTGGTGCCTCTGTTCTTTCCACTCAATCCCCGCTTGGCTCATTGACTATAAGTAGAAAAAAATTCCCTCACTTATTTGACTTCACCCTTTGATTATTTCTCTTTTGTTAAATGATAGATTTTATTAAATAATTTTTACAAAAATGCAATTGATAAGATCTAGTAATGATGAATGTGTATTCCGTCCTCTTTTTTGAGGAGTAGCATCTACCAAGAAAATAGATAACATGGGTATGCTTGGTTTGTAAACAGAAAATTGTTTCCAGATAAATTTCTAGAAAACTGTTTTTGAGAGATACAAATTAAGTAGGCTGCGTATTTCTTTGTTTTTGCTTTTAGTACATGACATTTCGTCTATGCTTGTTGTTAGAATTAAATGCTAAAAAAAAAAAAAATCAAATCGTCATGAAATGAAGCAACACTGTGTGATTGGTAGCAGAAAGGAGTTACATGTAATTTCAGTAGTTTTTGTTCTAGTACTCAACTTTATAAATAGCTTAAGCTTCTCTCTTTTGCTTAAAATCTAGAATATAACTTTGATATATATTTCTTTTATGGCTTCTCTTTGCGTAAATATTATATACAGATTGCCTTCTCCAAAGATGGTTCCTTACCTGAAGAAGGGAATGCGGTGATAGAGAACAAACAATTGTCGGAAACAGTGTTGGAGACAATCATAGGCAAGCATGGTGTTTCCCCTGCAGCAAAGCAGAGTTTGGCTGCAAGAATATCGAAATTGATAGCATGTGATGATGATCAGGTGGTCGGGAAAGTGACACCCGCAGATTATTAATGGAAAAGCTTAAGCAGCAGGGAAGTTCAAGTTTCGACTTTCTTCATCTGGTTCTTCATTTCCTGAAAAAACAAACCTTTATATATATATATATATATATATATATATATATATATATATATGTTGGTCATATAAATAAAGATGGTTTTATTCACCATGAATGCTACATTCTGTGACGGAGATGGTGTCTTCTGCGCGTCGTGTCCGATGGAGGAATGGAACCTCTTGTCCTCTTTCATCCGCGATTAACCATTCTTCTTGCAGATGAACACTGGCCGGTATGTGCTTCTTGTACAGGGCATTGCTCGTGTAAAATGGGCCTTGTTTGTATGTATGGTTTTTTGAATGGTAGTTTGTTTTGGGATCTTTTGTTTGGGCCAAGGCTTGGGCCTTGTTTGTATGCATGGCTAGTTTCGATGGCCAGCTCGATCTTGTGGGCCATCTCCTTGTACTTCTTTTATACCGTATCTATAAATAAAATATATTTGCTTTGCTTTCGAAAAAAAATAAAAAATATGGCATATTTCTCGTGTAAAATGAGATTATGGATATAGCTCAATATTCAAAGCCATGGTAGCGCAATGACGTGTTCGTGTGTGTACACCTAGGGTGGCAAAATGGTCATGACCCATCAATTAGTTCATATTCACCCTTTTAAAAATAGATATTGATGAATTATTTTTAAATATGATTTAAAGTGGGTGACTCTATTCAACCTATTTTTATAAAGGGTTAAATGAGTTGAATATGAGTCACCCATTTTGACTCATATTTCACCAATTATGTAAGAGAGATAGTTTTACATCATATATTTGACTCAAATTCACTTCTTTACTCGCTCTAAAATTCTTGATCCCAAATTTCTCTCTCTATCTCTCTCTCCCCCACTCTCTCTCTGACATTCTCTCTCATCATCCTCTTTCTCTCTCTAAATTTTTTTGTGCCATGTTATATCCACAACACATATACAATATATTCAGTGTGTATTATATATATAGGAATACCCGATTTATTCATTTAATTATATATCCTATAAAAAGCTTAATAGATAATTTCATATATATATATATATATATATATATATATATATATATATATATCTTATTTTTATGCATGTCTAGTCATAAAATAAAATAATATAAATTTAAAGAATTTTGAAAATAAATTGGAGGATTTATAATTTTCGATACATATTTTTACAAACTTTTATCCATATAAAATAAAAAACTATAATAATGAGATTATCCAAAATAATAACATTTTTTTTTCCTAAAACGAGTTGATGGGTCATGATGGGTTGACCCGGTCCATTTTGACCCAACCCATTTTTGATTCTGCCCAAACGGATTGAATATAAATCACAACCCATATTTGATTATACCCAAACTCGATTCTACCTGTCTGTTTACCACCCCTAGTATACACACATTATCATTCTATATTCGAACATAAACTTTCAACCGTGGTAAAAGATGAAAAGATATCACTTGAAAAATAGTCAAGTTATACCATAATGAAGTGTTTGAAATACAGCATTATTCTATTTGAACTTTCAATTTTCTAGAAGGAGAAAATATTAGTTGAACCAAATCATCAACCATGTCATCGGTTATAAAATTTCCTAGAAGGAGAAAATATCAGTTGGACCAAATCATCAACAATGTCATCGGTTATAAAATTTGAAGTTTATACAGAACCTGTTTGACTAATGTTTTTGCTTTGTATTTTTTAGTTTTCCTAATATATTGTAACGAAACAAAAATACAAAGTATGTTTAGTAATGTTAACTACTATTTGAATAATATCAAAGGGCTTTCGAAATTGAGAGCAAAATCGAAATAATAAAAATGATACTTTTGTTTGTTTCTACACTGTAATAAAATACTGCTAAAAAAATAAAAATAAAAAATAACATTTTTAACTAATCATTCAATTTTTTAAACTTGTAACACTTTTTATTAAATATGATTTAATGGTTCTGCTTCCAAAAATCTTGCAACAAATATACGTTACCAAAAAAACTTTAAAATGATATTAAACACACTCTAAAACAAAAACATTACTTCTATTCCGAATCAAAACAAAAGCACAAAGCAAAAATAATATACAAACCTAAGTCACCTATGAAATATTCAAGCCTTTTTATTTATCTATCTACTTACTACAAAAGGCTGTATTAGGCTAAATGACTACATAGTGAAGCTTCCTTAAATCCATAAAAGTCCCTTAATGCTACAATGAAGATCTTTGACTTGTATACGTGGTAGCTTTACATTAATGTACGGTTTGGTTGTATTTCTATTTTTAATTAACTCATAATATATTATAAATTATAATAATTTATAATTTATAATTTTTTTATAATTATAATTACAAAATCACATCCTACAAATATTCAAAATGTGTTCTTGCCGGCTCTATACTATCTCAACCGTGTCAAAAAATAAAAATAAAAAAATATTTAAATTTCAGAATACTTGTTTCAGTCATATTTCTCCCGCTAGTGACCATGCTTTCTAGCTTCCTTGCATCAAATTGTAATTGTAATTGGTAAATTGGACACCACAAACCAAAATCAGCTCACCCACCCCACCCGCCATCCCCCAAAAAAAAAAAAAAGACAATCCACGTGTTCCTTTACAATTGGCTGCTATAAATAAACCACAGCAATCATACCTGCATACAATAACTCCTCCCACCATTCGCGCATGTTATAGAAAACGCGTCCGAGTCCATATCAGACAATGACAGTAGTAGATTTCTCTCATTAATTTATGTCACACGTATTCTTAGAGAAGCAGCAACGAACCTCTCTCTCTATTTAAATTTCAGAATACTCGTTCCAGTCATATTTCTCCGTCTAGTGACCATGCTTTTTAGCATACTTGGTAAATGGATAATCTTTAACTACTTATTAATGGGTAAGGTAAAGCTACTCATCCTTATATAATCAAATAATAAAATAACACATCATCTTTAATAATTAAATAATTCATACTTAAAAATACTATATACGATTTATTCAATAATTGATCTGAGAAAACATAGAAAGATATGTATTATTTAATTATTAAAAATAATGTGTTATTTTGTTATTGGACCATATAGGGGTGAATAACTTCACTCTACTCACCGGTGAGTAGTTAAGCATTGTCCTTGGTAAATTGGACACCACAAACCAAAATTAGCCCAGGCTAGGAGGTGGGAATATTTGACACGATACGCTAACACGACATGAGACAAGCGGATTTGAGTTTGAACTAATCGTGTCGACACGAATTGATCCACTAACTAAACGTATCGTGTTCGTGTTTGACCCTATAAACACGATTATGACACAATTAATCCGATTAACTAAACGTGTCAGATAAATGTGTCGTGTTCGTGTAAAAAATAACTCATTTAGCAAAACGTGTAGAATAAATGTATCGTATTCGTGTCAAAAAGAACTTAAACGTGTCTTTTCGTATTTTGTCAAGTCTTAACCCATTTATTAAACAGGTTATACATGTCGTGTACACGTATAATAATCGTGTTGTGTTCGTGTCAACGGTCTTAAATACGATTAATAATCATGTCGTATTCGTGTCAACCCTAATCGTGTCCTTGTCGTAATCGTATCGATACGAACACGACACGTCAACACGAATTGCCACCCCGCTCAGCCAAAAAAAAATAATAATAAATCAGACAATCCACGTGTTCCTTTACCATTGGCTGCTATAAATAAACCACAGCAATCATACCTGCATACAATAACTCCTCCCCACCATTCGCGCATGTTATAGAAAACGCGTCCCGAGTCCATATCAGACAACGACAGTAGTAGATTTCTCTCATTAATTTATGTCACACATATTCTTAGAGAAGCAGCAACAAACCTTCTCTCTCTAAAAGCACGTTACGTACAGAGAGAGAGAGAGAGTAAATCTTTGTCCGTAGTTATTATTACCATGACGAACATGACTATGTCATTCAAATGGTGAGCCCTCCATTACAGCTGTCTTCCTCAATCCTCACAATTATCTATCTTGTCATATATATGAACATTTCCGTTAATATATATATATATATATATATATATATATATGAACATTTGACTACAATATTACTGTACTATTTTCCAACCCTTTTTGTCCCTCAAAGTCTTTGAATTTGTCAAATAAAACACAGCGACCAAACTAAAAAAAAAAAAAACATGTATTGTCTTTGTCAATACCATAAATGCTGGTCTTGCAAGACCAATAATTGTGTTGAAGAACTCTCCATGATACAAAATTCTCTTTCCTTCCAATTTGGGCGTCTGAAGTAGAATTTGGGTGTCTCTCTTTTAATGATCAAGTGATCTCACAGGTGACCCTTTTGCATTCTTGTGTATGTTGTTGATATTGGTTATTGATTTATTGGGTTTATGATGAATGCTTTGAGCTATTCTCTTGAATTGTTCTTTGTTTCAATCACATCTTAGTTTCATTCTCTTGTATTGAATATATGTCATGATGGGTATTGGGTTATATGGATTGCTTATTTGGGTATTGTCCGTCTTGTGTTCGATATGTGTTTCCTTAGAATTTGATCCTGTAGATAACTATCTGATAGACTGTGGATCACCGAAAAACACACGGGTGGGTGATCGTGTCTTTGTGGCCGATAACTTTACCTCCAATATCCTTTCAACTTTACATGATGTTTCTGTCAATACAATTTCGAAATCCAACTTATCCACCTTTGATTCGTCTCTGTTCCAAACTGCTCGAATTCTTACTGGAACTTCCCAATATACATTTTCAATCAAGAAACATGGTTGGCATTGGGTTCGTCTATATTTCTTCCCCTTTGCTGATGAAAAGTACAATTTGAGCAATGCCAAATTCTCTGTTTCAGCCCAAAATTTCACCCTCCTTAGAGATTTCCAACCGGAGAATGGATCGGTTGTTAAGGAGTACTCATTGAACATAACTTCAAATAGTCTAGTGCTCACTTTTGTTGCTTCTGCCAATTCTTTTGCCTTCCTAAATGCTTTAGAAGTTTTTAATCTCCCCGATGAGCTCATCCCTAGTGGTGGTAAAATCATTGATCCTCCGGGTGGAAACCAGAATCTTTTGACTCGAGCATTAGAGACGGTTGCAAGGGTGAATATGGGTAATAGTACAGTATCCCCTCAAAATGATACATTGTGGCGACATTGGGTTTCAGACGAGACACATCTAATTCCCAGTATTCTTGTCGCGTTTGTATCAAATGTTGGAGCTGTTAATTACACAGGAGTGCCTACTCAGAATATTGCTCCACCAGAAGTCTATGGCACGGCCACTAGATTGAACTTGGATAAACGTGCAGACAATATTGCCAATGTGACCTGGTTTTTTGATGTTGATCCTGGTTTTGAGTATCTGGTTCGGTTTCACTTCTGTGATATAGTGAATTCTTCTGATACAAAGCTGGAACCCTTCAATGTTTATATGAACTCCCAGCTTGTTGCTAGTGATCTTGATCTTAGTAATCTAACATCAAACATCTTTGGCGTTCCCTATTATAAGGATGTTGTCACAGGGTTAAGCACCAGTCAGCTGATTAATATAAGTGTGGGTCCTTCTGAGTTGGAATCTTCTCTCCCAGATGGCATTCTTAACGGGCTGGAGATCATGAAAATAAGCAATTCAAGGGACAGTCTTGATGCAGTGGATCCTCATATCCAGCTCTCAACTTCAAGCTCCAAGATGAAAGTTTGGGTGATTTTAGGATTGGCCATTGGGGTGTTGTTCATTGCCTTAATTTTGACTTTGATCGTCTTCCTATTGTGTAGAAGAAGAAGAAGACTGGTACATGTAGGTCATTCAACGCAAGACAATTTTGCCATGAATGGAGGAGGGAATGCTCAAACCACGGAAAGTAAATATTCTAATGGAACTTCCATGATTTCCAGCTCAAAAATTGGTTACCGCTTCTCTCTTGCGGTAATTCAAGAGGCTACTAATAATTTCAGTGAAAGTTATGTAGTTGGTGTTGGTGGTTTTGGGAAGGTTTACAAGGGGGTTTTGAGGGATGAAACAAAGGTGGCAGTGAAAAGGGGAGTTTCTCAATCCCGACAGGGTCTTGCCGAGTTCCGGACTGAAATTGAAATGTTATCTCAGTTCCGTCACCGCCATTTGTTATCTTTAGTAGGGTACTGTGATGAACAAAATGAGATGATCATAGTTTATGAATACATGGAAAATGGGACCCTCAAGAACCATCTCTATGGCTCAAATCTTCCTAGCTTGAGTTGGAGGCAAAGGCTAGAGATCTCCATTGGCTCAGCCAGAGGACTTCATTATCTTCACACTGGTTCTGCAAAGGCAATTATTCATCGTGATGTTAAGTCAGCAAATATTTTACTTGATGAGAATCTGATGGCTAAAGTTGCTGATTTTGGGCTTTCAAAGACCGGCCCTGAGATTGATGAGACGCATGTCAGTACTGCAGTAAAAGGAAGTTTTGGGTATCTTGATCCCGAGTATTTGATTAGGCAACAGCTGACTGAGAAATCAGATGTGTACTCCTTTGGAGTTGTTTTGCTTGAAATCATTTGCGGAAGGCCTGTTATTGATCCATCACTTACCAGGGAAATGGTAAATTTAGTGGAATGGGCAATGAAGTGGCAGAAAAGAGGAGAGTTAGAAAAAATTGTAGACCCTCATCTTGTTGGTAAAGTAAAACTAGAGTCTTTGAGAAAGTTCGGAGAGACAGTTGAGAAATGCCTAGCAGAACGTGGTGCTGATCGACCCACAATGGGAGACGTATTATGGAGTTTGGAAAGTGCTCTTCAGCTTCAAGGAGATGATGGAAGACCTCCTCTGAATGGTGAGCTCTCAAACAATCACTTGGAGACCAGTGTATCTACTACACAATTCAGTGTGGGAAGTATGGGTGATCTTGCTGGTGTTTCAATGAATAGAGTCTTCTCGCAAATGGTAAAAGCCGAAATGAGGTAGACTGAGCGAGAAATGGTATGCTTTATACTATCCATTTTGCAGAGTTACTTCTTCATTTGTTTGTTTGCTGAAACTGCATATAGCAGGCTGAATTCTTTTGAACAAGAGGGTTAGGATTTCAGAATAAGTTTTATCAGTCCTTTAATATGATTTTCTCCAATTGTTTTGCTTGAGTTTGTGACTGATCATGAAATTTTGGCGCATGGGTTATGTTTTACTCCTTTTTATGATGCAATATTTCTCATACCAACAGACTTTACTATTATGTATTCTATACACAGATGTCATAGTCTATCTATCAGTTCATCATCTTCTGTAATTTCCACTTTACATTCCTTCCTTTCTAGGTGCATAGATTCACAGATTGCTACAACTTGCAATATATGGGCAGATTATATTTAATTATTAGGAAATGGTGGAAATAGCTAAATTTAAACTGTGTTGATAGCATGACTAAAGCACAAGTGCCATGTTGCTCGAGTGGTTGGGTTGCTCCCCATGTCTGGGAGCCCATGTTCGAGCCTTGCACCCTCCCCTCCCCACTAACCCCTAACATGAGCAAGGGTTTTTTCTGGCTGCACAAGGGAAATACATCCTAAAATCTCTGTACTAGTTTGGAAGTTACACTAGCAGAATATGACCTTGTTTGATCTACTTCAGATGAGTTTTTTTCTCTTCTAAATCTTGCTAAGAATTATAAGTGTAGAGTTCTTGTAGGATGGTGTGCAAAGCTGCAAGAACTTTCGGGTTACATTTTATGATTTCTTAAGACATAGGATTTACAAATGGGCATTAGTCTAGATGGTGTGACATCTCTTTCTCAAAGTCGAGTGTTTAGGCTCCGTTGGGTACAATATTGTGGGTGTGTGAGATTGAGTGTTCGAGCTCCTTTAGAGACACTATTGTGAGTGTATGCATTTGCTTGAACTTTCGGGTTACATTTTATGATTTCTCTTATGTCTCAAGAACTTATATCCTATCATTATATAGACCAGAGTCTCTCTAAAATACACTTCACTAACAAACTTCCACACATTTTTCTGAATTTCAAGATGACTGTGTTGGAGAGTATAAAGTAATATATACAGGGGAAGGTTTAAAGGGCTTGGGCCGCCAAAATTCTTGACGGCCCAAAGCCCAAACCTATAGACAAAAGATATTTCTTTGGACCAAAATATATCTTTAAGCCGAAAGAACCCTTATACATTATGTTACACGAAATAACCAAAAAACTCCTAGCCTCAAAGCTAGTGAAACCTAACGTAAAACTCCTAACCTCAAAGCTTATGAAACCAAACCTAAAACTCCTAACCTCAAAGCTAGTGAAACCAAACCTAAACCCCTAATCTCAAAGCTAATGGAACCAAACCTCTTCAAAATCCTATTGTTGTAGTCATAATAATCCATATTAAAAAAAAAAAAAAAAAAAGTTCCAAGCCAAACTA
Source organism: Cornus florida (assembly GCF_030987335.1). Lineage (NCBI taxonomy): Eukaryota > Viridiplantae > Streptophyta > Magnoliopsida > Cornales > Cornaceae > Cornus > Cornus florida. Next base: position 71,715,922 of record NW_026775576.1, on the reverse strand, counting down.
CAATCATGATCACTCAAGCACTTAGATAAATACTCTCTCTCTCTTTTTTTTTTTTTTCTTTTCTTTTTTTAATCTACTCTGATTAATACACATATCCACTAAACATGGTGAACCTAATGTCATCCAAAATTTAATCCATCTTTAAGCTAAGTTCATGTTCGTGAGAACCAGATGATGTATTGGAAGTTAGTTTTAGAAGAGCAAACATATGAATGAAAAATATTTTTATGATCTTATAATGGGTTATCTAACATTACCCTCGCTGTAAATGCCTCGATGGTCTAGTGGTTTAGTGTTTCTTATAAATTTTGGAGTGTCAGGCTTCGATTCTCTGCATCTATTAATATAACTTTTAACACTTCTTGCCTTCTTTAAAAAAAAATGCATTACCCTCACCATATGGATTCAGTAAATTGAAAGGTTTGAATAGTACAAAACCTTCAATGATTTAGAGTTCAATTCAAATTAACCATTCAATTTATCTCATTGGTTAAATACTTAAAGTAAAGTGAGAAATGGTGGAAACTATTTCATTAGGCTCTCTCTCAGTTCAGTGATCCATGTAATTTAACGATCGAGGTCAAATGAAAAATTAAACTTAAAATTTCATGCTATGGATATTAAAATATTTTCAGGAACAGTATAATTTTTCATCTCATAATTCTCAAGCAGCAGGAGAAATGAATTGTCAACCATAATAATTTTTTCAATAGATCAAAACTTAAAAAGAGTTTTTTTACCTTATAAATGAATCGAGAAATTATTATATGGTCCCGGTCGATCATAAGAACACGGGTGCACCCGTTTGAAGAGTTATACTCTATATCAAATAGGCAACTAGATAAAGCCTGTCACACAATTAAATGTTTCAGTTTTATTCAATTTTTTAGTCCCCACCATCTAATAATTCATCAGTAGTCTCTTATTAGTTATTATAAGTTCAGGTTATGAATAAACCAAAACTGACACATCCTTTTCAAATTGGTTCTTCTGCTCAAGAAATTATTAGATTGTTCTAAACAATCGACACTTGGTGGTTCAGTCCAATCAAGCTCTCCGATTAAGAAAAATGGATCCACAAAAGTGTAATAAAATACTATAAAAAAAACTCGAACGTTAGACTGGACCAACGTGGTCCAGAACCGTCTAATAAACACAAAGTCAGATTCAAATTTGGGCAACCAAATCAAGATTGCACATCCCTGCAGTAAGTCTATATTCAGCTCTCAGAACTCAATTCATTAAAAACTGTGTGGCAGTGTTTTGATAAGTTTTGGCAATGAATTAATTGAAGATCCACAGCCTAGCTAGATCTTTACCCAACTTAAACAAAGAGTCCAAAGCAAGAGAGTGTAGGATGAGGACAGTTAACCAACAACAAAGCCTCCATCTTCGGAAATTGAAGAGTGAGACAGAAATTAAGAAGAAGAAGCAGAAGAATTTGACTAAATTTCGTACAGTTGAGAAAATAGGCATATATATATATATATATATATATATATATATATATATATATATATATCCCATTTCCGATTGCACATGCTGACATGCACATGCTGATGCCCATCATTTTGTACGTTTTGACTTGGAGAATTCCTTCTATCCACAGCTTCATTTATAGGTGAACTAGATCACAAGTCGGTAAGGGTTGGCCGATCAACATTAACTACCACCTAAATTCTACGTACCCTTAAAAAGTGTGCATGCATGTGTTTTCGATCTCTTCTTCTTGGCAGCATTAAACAGCTAAGAACTTTGAATTTTTTTGTTCTGGAAGAAAAAAAAATGTTTATGATAGTTTGTCAACTTCATTTTAGTGTGTCACATTAATTATATATAATAGAAGTGAAGTCTAATTACAGATAAGAAAAACAAAAACCAAAGGTGGAAAATATAGAAACACGCCTCTGATCGGCCTTTTAAGCCAAAAGATAACTTATACCTCTCTAATTTCAAATCATACTTTACACCCTAATTTTCAGTTGCCGCCTTCCAATTAAAAAATGACACGTGGTAAGTTTCAATGGAACTTGCAACAGCAAATTTATTGGCTTGTCACCATCTCATAGGAAAAAAGCTTGTTAGAGAAGGAAATGGGGAGAGATTCAAGGAATCCGCTAAGGCGAGTTACTCCAAACAAGCTAGGAACTAAACAAAATTACCCAATGGGTAGTTGGCATAGCGTGAAGCGGGTGTACCATGCTCGAATTTTCTCCCCCTAATTTATTAAGATTAAAAATAAATAAGAAATAAAAGCATTAATTTCATTGACATCCCGAATTTGACCAAATATCAAATTGAATCATCTTTCGAAAATAACTGTCACTTACATTACAAACTTTTGGTCGGTTTTTCACTTACACCCTAAAAGTTACTTTTTAAGTCTGCTAGATACCTTTTTGCATGTAAAATGACATTGCAACCCTTCTAATTATGTGTTGACTTAAAAAAAATGGTTAAAATGACTTGAATATCTTTTGACTTTTATTATATAAATTTAAAATTATTCTTTATATATATATATATATATATATACACCAAAAAATATATATTTATGGAGAAAAGAGTGAGATAAAAGGGTTTTGGGGGGTGACTGAGTAATAAATGAGAGCAATTTGGTTATTTAAAGCTTTTGATATTTTGGATTAAAATAGATTTTAAAAAATAGGGATAAAATTGTCATTTTATACATTTTTAACAGAAAAAGTAACGGAAAAGGAAATTGGGATCTGAGTAATAATTAATTTCGAAAGATATTTGAGGATATTTGAGGGTAATATTTGGTTAAATATGAAGAAATGTTAGTAAAATTAATCCAAAATAAAATTACCAAAAAGTACAAGATCTTCCTAGAGAACCGGCTAAAATTTAGACTGTGGAAGATTCCGCTGGCAGTTCCAGTACAGGCTACAAACCCCTTGATACAACTTGCATACTCTGTTCAACGCACAACTCAAACAGCACTTCAAAAATCTTTCAATTTCAGCAATTGTTTTCATTACCCTATACTTTCCTGAAATGCCACTATTTTAAATTAATGCAATTTTCTTTTCAAATGTATTCTTTCACTGCAGGTCTTGCTTTCAACCAATACTTTCAATTCAGACCTGCACTTTCGTTGCTTTCCTTTCCAATCATTAAAAAAATCCAAGTCCCGTAATAAAAGCAAAAAACAAAATTGGAGGTGGTCATTTCAAGTCTCCTCACAATCACTATCTATTCAATCTTCCTTTCGGATATAATTTGGATAATTCTCACTTAGGAACTTTCGAAGTTCTTGGTCCGCCTGCAGTTCCAAAGGAATAGATTTATTTTAGCCAAACAATACTCTTAATTACTAGTCAAGGAATAAGCTGATTTTATGAAATTAGTTTTTCAATGGGCTGATCATCAAATATTAAGCTCTTAATTGAACATGCCACTAAAGGATCCTTAAAATTTTAGCTTTGGGTTCTGATTTTTTAATAAAAAAAAAATGAATATACTTTTAGTTTTACTACAATGTCTAGGTAAAGGTTGTTGGTACTCATATGCGTAGATAGTTCTTATAGACACGTTTTAAAAATCATAAACGAGAATTATATATAAAGCGGACAATATCTATTTAATTTTGATTGTTATGGTCTAGTGGTATCAATGATAGAGCCACCATTTGCGGAGTGTACCGAAATTTTTTTATTTACACTTTATACTTAAATATAATTGTATTAAAATCTTAATGATACCCTCACAAAAAAAATTACTAAAACCTCCCATTTATAAACCCGCCCCATTGAAGTTTTAGTCTTCACACTCATGACCCTTACTCTCTCATTTTCACACGCTTTGCAACTATACTTCCTAGAGATAATAGCCTACCAACTCTCTCTCTCTACCTCCCCTTCTCTTTCTATTGTAAAGAACGTAATTGAAGTTACAGTTCTCTTTTTATTTTTATTTTATTTTTTATCATGGTATAATTAAAAATTTCTTTATCTTATTATTGTTCAAGGCTGCCCCACTCAAATAATTTTCTGGCTCCGTCAATACTTTTGCTGGCTCTCTCAAAAGAAAGTTCAGGATTTGTTTTTTGCTCTCTGATTAGACACAGACCCAGTTCAAGAATAATGGGGGCGGATTCCCCAATGGATTCTTTCTAATTAATATTATTACCTATAATTTTAATTAAAATTTCAAAAATGGCCCCCTTCACTTTTTTACCAAACTAATTTCTCCATTGGATTTTTTCTAATTTATATTATTACCTAAAGTTTTAGTTAGAATTTCAAAAATGCCCCCACTCAATTTTTAAAATGGCCCACTTCACAAATTTTTTTTTTCAAATTTGTATACATTTATTTTTTATTTTTTATTCTTCGACGATGCCCCCTCACAAAAAAATTCATGGGTTCGTCACTGTTTCTGATTAACCTATATTATAACTTAGGTAGTTAGCTAGGTAGTAGCGGTGACAAAAGTTGACTCGACCCGCCAATATGACTCGAACACGACACGAGTTAAATGGATTTGGGTTGACCTTAAACGAGTTCGAGTTATAAGCGAGTTAACACGATTAACCCGTTTAGTTAATCGTGTCGTGTTTGAATTGAGAAGTTTAACCCATTTATACATGTTTAACTATATAGATCGTAAATAAATTTCTATTTAAGTTCTAAAATTATTATATAAACTTGTATCTTATAATTTAATCTTTTGTAAACTATAAACTATTTAGTAATTTGATTGATTAAAACTTATATTTTTTTTAATATTTAATATTTTATTAAATATTATTAATAATTTAAATAATATATATATCTTTTGTAATAGGTCATTAAACGGGTTACATGTATAACCGGTTTAATAAACAAGTCGTGTTAGTGTTGAGAGTTCCTGACATGATTATTAAACGAATTGTGTTCGGATTGAGCTGTTTAGTATAATATCCTTAAGTTGACATGACACGATTACGATCCGCGAACATGAATTGCCACCTTTACTAGGTAGTACCTAATTCAATATTGCCAAGTAAAAAAAATAACCACAACCCCCACACCTTTACTAGGTAGTACCTAATTCAATATTGCCAAGTAAAAAAAATAACCACAACCCCCACACCTTTACTAGGTAGTACCTAATTCAATATTGCCAAGTAAAAAAAATAACCACAACCCCCACAGGAGAAGTCTGATTTAGTAGATGAATGGTATTGTAGATTGGTTTTATAAAATAGGTTTAACCATATGGTTTGCACATATATATATTAATCGGTTGAATCTTCTCAATATATATATCTTCCCATTTTGTGTATTTAAAATTTGAATGCAATTTCCAAGTCAAGATGATTTACTTAACATCAACTTCTCCAATTGTGTCATTGTTATAAACCTACGTTCAACGACTCTTCCCCATTAAGTGGGAGTCCCTTAGGTTTAAATTTAATTAATCTTAATCTAAAAAGTTTACCATATTAGTGTGCCAACAAAAATAAATAAATAAATAAATAATGAAAGTTTAAGCTGTTATAGTGTACTTTATTATTCATATCCTCTTAAGAATTCTTTATAAATATTTATCAACAACGTTACTAATTTAATAACCATCTATTAATTCTCAAATTTAAAACTTTAAAGGTGAGTGAAGTTTAATATTTTATATCTTTTAGTGAATAACGGATTTCCTTTTCACAAGAAAATTTAAATGCCTCTTTGCCGAATGAATAAAAATGAAGTGGAAGGAAGGAAGGAAATAAAATAATAATTTATTTATTTCGTTTGTTTATTTCAAGAAAATAATAATAATGTTATGTTTGGAAACATAAAAATAGACCGTTTATATTTATATTAAATTAGAAAGAAATTAGTTAAAACTTTTAATTAAATTTGCTTCAATTTTATATTCAAAGCACTCCTAAAGGCAATTTAAGAATAATTAAGAACAGTTTATAACAATTAACTTATGACGAAAACTTAAACTTGAAATGAAATCTCTCTTAAAGATTTTCAAGAAATTTTTGAACGCTACAAGCACCGATAATATAGTATCTAGTCCCATCCAATAGTAATGATAAGTGATTATTACTTATATAAATAAGAAGAATTGGTGAGTATTTATTGGACGGCTGCATCATACTAATTGGCACTCCCAAAGTACACAATAATTTTTCTACTTTTTGCAAATTAATTTTGTTATGCAAATTTCAAATCTACAATAACTTTCAAAAAAAAAAAAAAAAAAATCAAAACTACAACCCCAGGTTTTGCAGAACCACTTGACCTTGCCCACATAATAAGGCCCCACCCTAACCATTTAGGGACATAACCCCTTCCCCATTAGGGTTGGATTTTTCTGAAATATATTTTCATTTGACCTCAATGGTACTCTTTTTACTTGGACCAAATTAACCATACATAATATATCTTACGCAAACAGTAGATTACCATCCATACCTAATTCCATGAAACCCCCCAAATGAACATACTATGAACAGTCCATCCTTAGCTCCATATGTCACCATACCCTCAAATCCTAACCGCCCACGTGTCCTCATGCCTCTCCTCCAAGTAAAACAAGACGTGTAGATCAGAAATTAGGAGATGTAGGTCACCTCTCTCTCACCTCACTCCATGCATATATATAGAGAGAGAAACACAACCAACCTTTAAACCCTAACACACAGTGTTCAATATCATCATCATACACACACACAACTATTTTCTAGATATATATATATATATAGAAACAAATGGAGAATACACCTAAAGCAACGATTGGGCTTCTCAAAAAACCCACACTATAAAGTTGAAGCGGTTCTAACGGCGTTAGACCTGACGGCGTCTTCGGTGCGTTTATACACGTCCGGCGCACTGTAGCGACTTCCCAAAGAATCAGCGTAACGCTTGTAAGCCAGTACTGAACAAACACGTATACAGTCATTATCTCTCTCTTAAAAGCGAACTTTCTCTCTCTAGAACTCGGTCAGTGGGTTATATATATATACGGAGAAACAAACAAACACGAATGTCTCGTGTTGTGGCGGAGAATATATCGCCGGCGAGAGATACCAGACCGTTTTTCAATCGGAGACAGTCGATGGAGCTCTCAAGTGTCGCCGCCGGGCCTTCGCCGACGCTCGGACAGCTGTTCAAGTACGTCGGCGACGTACGGAAGGAGGAAACCGGAGACGAGACGCCAGTTCACCAGATTCTTGATGTGAGTGAGAGGAGTCTTGAGCCTCGATCTCTGCCGTTCGTTCTCTCCTTCAGCAACTTGACATACAGCATCAAGATCCGCCGGAAAATGACGTTCCCGGCGGTATTCAACCGCGGGAAGCGCCTCGGAGCTCCCGCCACCGCGTCGGAGCCGGTGGCCGGGGAAAATCTTTTCACGAAGACGAAGGTCCTGCTCAACGATATCTCCGGCGAAGCGCGGGACGGCGAAGTCATGGCCGTGCTCGGCGCAAGTGGATCGGGAAAGTCGACGCTGATTGACGCGTTGGCCAATCGGATTGCGAAAGGAAGCCTGAAAGGGACGGTGACATTGAACGGCGAAGCGCTCGAGTCTCGGCTTCTGAAAGTCATATCGGCTTACGTAATGCAAGATGATCTCCTATTTCCGATGTTGACGGTGGAAGAGACTCTCATGTTCGCCGCCGAGTTCAGACTCCCTCGAACTCTCTCAAAATCAAAGAAGAAGATGAGAGTTCAAGCTCTGATCGATCAATTAGGGCTCCGAAACGCCGCCAAAACAATCATCGGCGACGAAGGCCACCGAGGAGTCTCCGGCGGCGAACGACGCCGTGTCTCAATCGGAACCGACATAATTCATGATCCGATCATCTTGTTCCTCGACGAGCCCACCTCGGGGCTCGACTCGACCAGCGCTTTCATGGTGGTGAAGGTCTTACAGCGAATCGCTCAGAGCGGAAGCATAGTCATAATGTCTGTACACCAGCCGAGCTATCGAATTCTCGGATTGCTTGATCGACTGATATTCTTATCGCGTGGACAAACTGTTTACAGTGGCTCTCCGATCAATTTACCGGTCTTCTTCTCCGATTTCGGCCATCCAATACCGGAGAACGAGAACCGGACAGAGTTCGCGCTCGATTTGATCCGCGAGCTCGAAGGATCGGCCGGTGGAACAAAGAGCTTGGTTGAATTCAACAGGTCATGGCAGAGCATGAAGCGGTCTCGTGAGCCCCGAACTCCGGAGGCGGACCGGCAAGGTCTGTCACTAAAAGAAGCCATCAGCGCAAGCATTTCCAGAGGAAAGTTAGTCTCCGGTGCCACCAGCGACGCCAGTCCGGCATCAATGGTGCCGACATATGCAAACCCGTTCTGGGTCGAAATGGCAGTGCTATCAAAGCGATCAATCACCAATTCTCGAAGAATGCCGGAGCTTTTTGGCATCCGATTAGGTGCAGTCCTTGTCACGGGCTTCATCTTAGCCACAATGTTCTGGCAACTTGATAATTCCCCAAAAGGGGTGCAAGAGAGATTAGGGTTTTTTGCATTCGCAATGTCCACCACTTTCTACACCTGTGCAGACGCATTACCTGTTTTTCTTCAAGAACGGTACATTTTCATGAGAGAAACTGCTTACAATGCGTATCGGAGATGGTCCTATGTTCTCTCTCACTCATTGGTGGCTGTTCCCGCGTTGGTATTCCTCTCATTGTCTTTCGCCGCCACGACCTTTTGGGCAGTGGGACTCGCCGGTGGACTATCCGGTTTCTTCTTCTACTTCTTCATCATCCTGGCTTCGTTCTGGGCCGGAAGCTCATTCGTCACGTTTCTCTCCGGTGTGGTTCCTCATGTCATGCTCGGTTACACCATTGTCGTCGCCATTTTAGCTTATTTCCTTCTCTTCAGCGGATTCTTCATCAACAGGGATCGAATTCCAGCTTACTGGATTTGGTTCCACTACATTTCTCTAGTCAAGTATCCATACGAAGCTGTTTTACAAAATGAATTCGATGACCCAATCAAGTGCTTCGTGAGGGGTATCCAGATCTTCGACAACACGCCGCTCGGGCTAGTCCCAGATGCCATGAAAGTGGACCTGTTGAAGAGTATAAGCAGTTCTTTGGGCATGAACATCACGAGCACGACGTGCGTGACCACCGGCTCTGACATCTTGCAGCAGCAGGGGATCACGGATTTGAGCAAGTGGAACTGCTTGTGGATCACTGTGGCTTGGGGTTTCTTCTTTAGGATCCTGTTTTACTTCTCTTTGTTGCTGGGAAGCAAGAACAAGAGGAGGTAAGTGTACTGATGGGTGGGGGTGGAGTTTGTATTTGGCGGGAAGGGGTATGTTTTTGTTTTTGTTTTTGTTTTTGTTTTTCTTTCTTATTTTTTGAATTTAATGGGAATGTTACTGTTGTTAAGTTTTACCAAGTTGGATTTAGGTGTAAAACTGTTCCATATATATGATGATATACATGTATTCCAATAATATGATTATTGTTCATTTAGGTCAACTATTTTTTCACCCACCAATCAATATCTGGCTAAGCAGCATTGAGTTGGTTGGGAAATAGCAGTGGGTAAAAAAGGTACAAATGTATGAGGTTATACAAAATTTTGCTTTTTAATTATGTGTAATAAATTAACAATAGATATATTAAAAGGTAGTTTGGTGGGTAGAAGAGTATTTAAGGCACTGTTGAAAAGAATCCTAGATATGAGTATGATTTTGATTTGATTTAGAGGATAAAATTTACAATTATTTTTAAAAAATAATTGACTAAACTTTCAAATTGGTAACACTTGATGGTAAAAAGGGTCCCTAACTTTTAATTTAGATTATAATAATTCAAGACTGTAATTTAGTGATATTTCTAATTTATTAACTTAGAAGTGATATTTCTAATTTTTAACGTTGAGGATGAGAATCGAGGTCTCACTTGCTAAGGAAAAAAAGGGTGTGTTTGTTTGTTTTTTTTTTTTTTTTTTTTTTCTTTTTTTTTTTTTTTGTCAATCTGTGTGATAAAGGCAAAAGAATGTGTTGGGGTTTTTTGCGGAGAAAAAAAGAAAAAAAAAAAAATTGGATGAAAGGGTGTGATGCAAAATTCTGATGATCACAAAAGTATGATGCAAATAGGTTTACTTTTTATCGTACGTTTCTTTAATCTTTCTTCTGCTTGACAAACTCAAATAAATGGTTATCAAAGGATAGTGTCTCATTTTGCTCTCCTCTCCTCTCCTCTCTTTATTTTATTTTTATTTTTATTTTTTTAAAATTTTTATTATTATTATTATTTTTTCATAACACCAAACTGAGATTTTCACTTTTTGTTCATACTGGGATTTGAACCCTTAAAGGCCCTTTCAATTTAAAAAATGAATAAGTGTTACTAGACAAAGTGAGTTGAATAATTGGCACTCTATTTTCATGTATCTAGCTTCTTTTACCGACACTGTGGAAGCATAAAACATTTAAAATCTGGATTTGAAATTATTTACAAAAGCAGCGAAATAATAATAAATAAATAAAAATCAAGAAATCTATAAGTTAAATAAATAATAAATTTGATTGATCGGGATCACATGATCCGGGGTCATCTAATAATTTCTTATTAACATTGCCGGTGCTTAGCAGCGCTGCATCCATGCTATCTGGCTTGAAAGAAAAAGCAGAATATTTGAAACAGATCAGCCACTCAGCAGAATCTAATTAAATCCATCACTGAAGCAATCACAATCAATCAATTCTCTCTAATATTTTTTTATGTTATTTCATGACAAATTTAGAATTTGAAATTATAATTCTCTACTTTAGTAACTTATTTTTATAAAACTTGGGATTTCAGATTTGGTGCTCACGCACAGACACACACAAATGATCAATGAGTAAATAGTACTTAATGCATTTGTAAGAACTATATATCACTGATCCTTGTCTCCAAAATATCTAAATGTCACTAATTCACGCTATATATGAACATGTATATACTATATGGAATTTACTAATTGTGTCTGTTATGTTGTCTGTGTGCTGCAATAATCAGTCGTATTTGGCTTCTTCTTACTGTCATTTTCATACGAAACCCTAACTTGTGAACAAGCATGGCCAATTTAGGTGAGAATGAACGTTCAGCTTAAATATAAGAGTCTTATCAATCACACTAATAAGGAGATACAATTATATAGGGATTTCGTGTTTGTATACAAGAAGATTTTTCGATGTGGGGTTGTAACTGGACGAGCCTGTGTCTCTGATTAATTGTTCATGCTCAACTCACTCAAATCCAACAATGTGTGGTTCAAGCCAAACCTAGAATTATTAACAAATTTCTAAGAATTGTTCGCAAGTTAGCTTAAGAAGCCAAGTCAAGGATTATGGACCTATGGTACTTAAAAATATTACTTGGAACCACATAAATAAATAAATAAATATATATATATATATATATATATATATATATATATAGATGGCGGGTTCATTGTTCATTGATGTGACAGTATTTATCCACGAATTAAATCTTCATAGTTTGATATAAAAACATAAATTACTTTCTTAACTATCCAATGAGATTCTTAATAGTTGTGGTGTATATACATTTTCCTGCACATCAGAAAAGCAGTGAACATTCCTACATATATAGGAGGACCGACAGTGTGGGAAGAATATATCTATGAATTAAAATCTCACCATTGGATATAGAAAAATAAACTACTTTTTAATTACTTGATCAGGTTTGAAGATCAATACTTGAAGTGTGCGCACATTTTTCTACACATTAAAAAGCAAGTGAACATTTTCGTATATTTTTCAAGTGCATTCTTGAACATGTATATATCAATCCATATTTGCTAGCTTATTCACACGTCATTATTGAATCTCCTCATTATTTATCTGTATATATCCTTCACACGTAAAGAGTTTAATCTCATCAGCTCCTGCTTTATGTAGTTTTCAGACACATACCCTTGGCTAAGCATCACCTTAATTCCTTCATGAAGTAACCAACCTTAATTGCTAGCTATATATATATATGTGTGTGTGTGTGTGTGTGTGTGGCTCATCTGCAAAATGCACGCCACCTCTGTATTGTCTCTCTTTTATCAACAATATTCTTACTTAGTGTACTCTTACTGAAAATGATATGTTGACTGATACCTGTTTGATACAAGTGGAGACTAACGTCACAATAACATCAATGGTGAGGTTGAAATCACCTCCCATTCACATAAATATAGTCGGAATTATTTGATTGTCGGACTCCATATTATTATTCTATAATGATTAATTATAAATATAAACAGTATCCCCTTGAGGGGACTTGCGGCACGCGACTAGCCAATGCACATTGCAGTTTTGGTGCGCGCATAGACACGGACGTTCAATGTTATCTTCATGTTAGAGTTTCGTGCACCCTAAATTAAAAATCGTATTGTGCATTAAATTAATACCGTTTTAATGCATAGCACGGCAGTGGACTGGGGAGCCGGGATGCGGTTTCATTATTCACATTTGAAAAATGCGTGTTGCATATAGGATATAATCATACAAGTAAAGTGACCATGCAGGGGTACTATTACAGTGATCGATTTGTTTTCTTTTGACTTTTGACTTTGTTTGCCATGCATGCACATGCTTTGCTTTAGTTTCATATAAATATATATCTATCGATGTCAAATACAAGCCCTATATGGTCAAGGAAACATGGTACCACACATGGTCCTCCCAATGTGTGTATATAAAGGGTCCCAATAGTTCAAACCTGTACGATGTTACCACTATTAAGACCACCCATACTGTAGAAAATGTGCACCTCAATTTAAGGATATAAAATAATAAAGAGTCTCACTTGGTGAGTTGGGTTCACAGTTTACCCAACTTTCGGCAAAAAGGGGAATGAATTGGTGAACAACTAATGAATTAATATGGGGTGTGAACCGTGTAATCAGTAATGTGACGGTTGTACCTAAATTCAACACTCCAATGACAAAACAATTAATAAAGGATGTTCCTACAAGAAGTAAAGCCAATCACAATAAGTGTGTACAACTTCTTCTCGTTACTCAAGGTAAAAAAAAATTTAGTTAAGACATATGCTAATAATTAATTTTAGTGTCACACATAGTTCCACGAACACACGTCGAGTTCACGATGAGTTTAGGTGCAAAAATTTGTAAGTAAATAAGTTCACACCAAAATACTCAATAATTGTATCAAATTTTTTGTTATTAATAAGACTTGGCCTGGTGCACCCATGAAGGGGTCACACTGAAATTTTATTTATTCATAAAATTAGCTATAGTTTTTGTGCAAATCTTTAAAATGTCTTTATTTTTTTTGTAAAATTTTTAAATATGTCTCTACTTAATTTTTAATAATACTCCAACATACATTGTGGTTCAAAGCCTCCCCTCTCATACAAACCTCTGAGTCGTCACTGCGCTTAGTACAAGAATTGATGTAGCAGTTCTTTTTTTACTGTTTTTGTCTAGCGTCTTTTCTTTTCTCTTTCACAGTTTTTATAGAAGAATTAGTTACTGATTTCTCACGCTTGACAATCTTTAATTTTTAGGAGTTAGCATGCAATGCTAATGAAAATACATTGGTCCCACATATTTTTGAAAATTACTCTCAACTAACTAACGTGCATACCAATGAACTCATATGCCCAACGCACCCAATATCTACTCAATTTTTAGAGATTGAGGCTCATCCCTCATTTGGGGAATCAATTTGGTTAACGGGTCATTGTATGGAATTCTACGTCATTATTCAGTTGGTTGGATCGATGGGAGATTGATTCCTCTTGCTTAAGTGTCAGGTTATAATTGGTCACATTTTATACGGTGCTTTTATTAGTGAAAAATTTCCCTTCGCCATAAGTTTTGAATTCACATGTATAACGGTCAATTTTCGAGTGTAAAGACAATTTTTTAAAATGTAACGGAATTCACCTGTCTCATCACAAGAGAGTGATTATAAATGCTTGAATTTGACAATGATTCAAAAATTCTAAAAACGAAGTTTCCACTGCTCTGCAAATTTTATTGTCATCTTTACCACCAATACCAAGAACGATTCTTTCGCATGTAAATGATACCTCATCTATCATATTTTGTTTGTCAGACATTTACATACCATACTGGCCACATCTCACATGCATTCCCTCACACTACATTACTAATATACCTTTTATCTGTCATTCCCTAACAAACTCACACACTATCTCACACACAATCGCACACATTCATGCAAACCCCCCTAGCTCCCACGCCATACCCATACCCATACCCATACCCATACCCATAGGTGTGATAAAGACCAAGCAAGCCAGTCTCTGAGGAATAAAATAGTAAATACGTTACACCACAATTACTTTAATTTTTTTACTATTTTTAAAGAGAACAAGAATTAATTGAAATAAGATTTAGGTGTGATATCAATGATGACACTTTTAATCTATTATCTTCCTAGAATTACTAATTCGAATTCTGCATACATAACAAGCATCCCTTCCAAAAGTACAAGTCACTCAATACACAGATAAACCATTTGTGATTCAAACTATATCTACCTGTCTCTGATAATAATTGTGTTGTGTTTGAAGCACCAAATTGGTGACTTAGATTTAAATTTTTTAAAAAATAATTAATTAAAAATTTTTATTAGTCTAAAAGAGTAAAGTATGAATTAGGTGTTATTTTTTCATGCAAACAATTTTGAACTAAATTTTTCTCAAATTTCAAATTTAAAGTATTGATTCAGTACTTCTAATTGAATCCCTAATTCTAGGAAGATAATAGATTAAAAGTGTCATCATTGATATCAAGCATCCCTTCCAAAAGTACAAGTCACTCAATACACAGATGAACCATTTGTGATTCAAACTATATCTACCTGTCTCTGATAATAATTGTGTTGTGTTTGAAGCACCAAATTGGTGACTTAGATTTAAATTTTTTTAAAAATAATTAATTAAAAAATTTTATTAGTCTAAAAGAGTAAAGTATGAATTAGGTGTTATTTTTTCATGCAAACAATTTTGAACTAAATTTTTCTCAAATTTCAAATTTAAAGTATTGATGCAGTACTTCTAATTGAATCCCTAATTCTAGGAAGATAATAGATTAAAAGTGTCATCATTGATATCAAGCATCCCTTCCAAAAGTACAAGTCACTCAATACACAGATGAACCATTTGTGATTCAAACTATATCTACCTGTCTCTCTGATAATAATTGTGTTGTGTTTGAAGCACCAAATTGGTGACTTAGATTTAAATTTTTTAAAAAATAATTAATTGAAAAATTTTATTAGTCTAAAAGAGTAAAGTATGAATTAGGTGTTATTTTTTCATGCAAACAATTTTGAACTAAATTTTTCTCAAATTTCAAATTTAAAGTATTGATTCAGTACTTCTAATTGAATCCCCTCCCATAGTAACTTCGCCATCCAATTTGACTTCTAAGGTTCACAAAATATAAGAAATTGCAGTAGATCCAAATATCTCAGAGAAATATATTAGATCGAGTCCACTATTTGTTGGATTAGCAATTAATTTCATCGAAATCTCTAAATGGATAAACTGATTTCCATTTCCTAGAGAGGATTACCATCTGGTTGAATGGGGAATTTGTTGTAATTTCAGTAAATTAATTGGTACAATTACGTCTTCAGTGGGGAGACTAATGATATAAAGAGACATCCCATGGTACATTTCATTCAAAAATTCAAATAAAACTTTAGCAACAAAATTATTTTTTTTTTCGGAAAAAAGCGCGCATTACAGTCATTGGAGATGTAAGGTCTAAAAATAAGTAGAACTAAAACGGAATACATGATAATAACTTGTCAACACTATAAAAGAGAAATTATTTGTTTAGATTCTTTAATTCATCATTCAAAAAAAGAAAAAAAAAAAACCAGCAAATAAAAAATCTCATGACGCCATGGCCCAAATCATACGCCTTGTATTAATTCTTGACTTATGAAGTCCATAGATATGCAAATGCCTTCGTAGCCAAGTCAATGGCCCCTCCCCATTATTCTTATGAGCCCGACTTCAAGTATTCACATCTTTAATTTCTACTCTAACATGAAAAAAAAAAAAAAAAATCCATAGATATAATATATGTTACTAGAAGAACTTTTGAATCGGACAAGGTCCATAGATATAATATATAGAACTTGAATTGGACAAGGTCATGAAATTGAAAAGGATGAGGTTTAGCTCAAGCCCACTTGTAGTCTTGAGTAAAGTCAAGACTCA
The DNA here is from genome assembly GCF_030987335.1 of Cornus florida. Classification (NCBI taxonomy): domain Eukaryota; kingdom Viridiplantae; phylum Streptophyta; class Magnoliopsida; order Cornales; family Cornaceae; genus Cornus; species Cornus florida. Next base: position 71,699,709 of record NW_026775576.1, on the reverse strand, counting down.
AATCATGTCTGATGTCGATGTTGGGCCTAGCATATAAATATATATTGAATTGACCCAAATCATGTCTGATGTCGATGTTGGGCCTAGCATATAAATAATTGAAACAAATAAATCAATACAGAAAATTTTGAAGGCCACAAAAAAATACAGATAGTGTGTGTGTTCTGTTCTTTATCCAAACCTGCCATCCACAAACAATCTTGAGAGAGAGATGGCGACCGTACCGTCCTCAACTTTGCACCTCACAAATCCATTGTTCTCATCTCCACAGAAACCCTACGCGCCCCTCTATCTCCCCAATCGCCACCGCCGCTCCGCCACTATCCGAGCCACCACAGAAGAAGAGTCCGACGCCACCGAGCCCTCCGACCCGACAACACCGTCCGACCCGGACAGCTTCGAGAACCGGCTCTCCCAGGTCCGGTTACGTTACCGGAGCGGCACCGGAAAGAAGGCGGAGGTCCGTAAGGCCCGGAAGTCTAAGAAAGGATCATCCTCCTCCGGCGCCGGATTATACCTTCCGCCGGTGCCACTGAAGGAGCCGGTCTCCGGAGGGCTGAAGGTAGAGTTCGGATTCAGCCCGTATTCGGAGCGGGTCAACGGACGGATCGCGATGCTGGGACTATCGGCATTGCTGTTGGTGGAGCTGGCAACGGGTAAGAGCGTGATAAACTATCACTCGCCGTCGATAGTGATTATTCAGGTGTATTTCGTGGCGGCTGTTTCTGCTATATATCTCAAGTTTCTGAAAGAAAGGGTTAGTTTATGGCCACAATCACCACAACCGGAAAAGTAATTATATATAATATTTATTTAGAATTTTGTTGTTAAATGAAAATATTTTCTTACAGGGGGACTGCTACATTGGTGTTATCAATTATATTATTGTGTGTTAAGTGTATAAATTAGTAGGTGATATCATATGAACCATAATCATCGCACATTAAATTTTTTCTGTCAGAAATCATTGCTATTTTTAAATTGGTAAAATGTCATGCTATGGAACGTATTCCATTCCATTTGTTTTGTTACTTCATCTTATAAAATAAGTACTTGTGTTTGTCAAATTTTCGAATTCATTTTATCCATTTATTTTTTCTAAATTATAGTTGCATGTCATTGTTCCTTCATTTGAACATGAAATGTTTTGCCGTTTTTTGCTAGTGATATTATCACCTCTTAAAAGTAGAAGTAGAGAGAAGTTTATGATAAATAAAAGTTCGTATTATTTAGTTAATGTGTCATTTCACGCTTGACTTTTATATCTGGGACTCGGGTTTAGGTCAGGTTCTCTTTCATTCATTCATGCACCAGGTCCTTTGGATATGGGGCGTTACAATAAAAATCAGGGCCGAGCCAGGATTTCATTCTCGGAGGGGGGCATAGTGCATTTGATAAGAGGAAAAAAAAAAATCAACGAATTTTCACATCAAAAGACATACAAGACCCCAAAAAAAAATAGAAAACAGAGCAAAGTCACACTATTTTCAAAGGGAAATATAAAATTAGTATCTAATTTAGTATCTAAAAAAAACAGAGCAAAGTCACTATTTTCAAAAGACAAAAAAGGAATTACCTGGCAAGGTGAGATACTGGATGAACTAAGAGTCCAGGAGCCATTCCAAAGCAATTATACCCACTCTCTGAGTCTTCAAGCGCATAGTGAATCTTGACAACCAAAGCAAACAAAATTGTATTTTATTATTTTTATCTTAAACTAAGATGGAAACTAAATGTTCTTCGATAATGTGAATTGAAAATACCCATAAAAGAATTTATTTGTTTATCTAAAGAACTAAACATGTAACAAGTTGATATGATAGTTAAATAATTAAAAAGAACTAAAGTATAATACTTGACACATATAAGATCCAAAATATTAGTTGATAATATTTCATTGAATACAATTACAACTGCCCTCGACGACTTTTCATCTTTTGAAAGCGTTAAATGATAACCTCATTATCTATGCCACTAAATATTTATTTTTCAATATACACAACCAAGCTATCATTCATAAATTGATCTCCCATCCGATTATGCAATTCATTCTTTACAATATTTATAGTAGAAAATGCCCTCTCCACCGTGGCAATCGCGCCTGGTAAAATTAATGCCAATGTCACAAGTAAATACACCAATGGATACACCTTGTCTTTTTTTGTTTCAACCATTTTTTTTTTTTTTTTTGCAAGAGCGGAAATCCCTTTCAATCCTTTAAACCTGATATTAAAGCACACATCAAGAATATAAGTTTCAAGTTGACTACCAAGTTCTATGAGCTTAGCTGCAGAAAATTCTTTTGGATAGTATTCAGCAAAGTGAGTGGTCTTTTGTTTGTCAAAAGCAAAGAATGCATCATCTGGACAAAGACATGCCACACAAAGAAGTAACTCAGTATTGGCCTCATTGAAACGATTATTTAGCTCTTAAAGTTGCATATCTATGATAGAATAAAACAACTCAACACATTAGTAATGCAAGTTTGTCATTTCTTGCACATTTCGTCGTTGTCGTCCTTGAGTAATGAACATATCATCCATGTTGGGAACATCACTCTCATGTCTCTCACAAAAAGAAGAAACATCATCAAGCAAAGAATCCCATCCATCATCCCTCATCATTTGTAGTCATTGCTTACATACTTTGACAAGGTACATGGCATTCACGATATCTTGATCTTTTCTTTGTAGTACTTTGGATAATTCATTTGTCATGCCCAACAATGTCTTCATCAAATAGAGATTGAATACAAAATTAAAGGATTGTATTAAACCAAGTGGAATAGATGTTTCACCTCTTTGATCATATTTCAATCCATCCTTTTCGATAAACTCAAAAACAACAATTACAGTTGAGAACAATGTAATCAAGCTAATTAAAGTACCATAATGTGAGCCCCAACGAGTGTCTCCTGCACGTACAAGAAAAGTACTCTAATTTAAGCCTTGCCCACTTGTGAGCTCGCCTTTGTTAAGTCCATCAATAACTTCAGCAATTTGTTTCTCACGAAGCATATCACGACGTTTACATGAAACTCCAATTACATTCACCATATTAGCAACAAATACGAAAAAAGTGAAAATCTGGCCATGATTCTTTGCCCCAGCAACAAGAGCCAACTGAAGTTGGTGAGCAAAACAATGAACATAAAAAGCAAATTCATTCTCTTTCAGAATAAGCGTTTTGAGACCGTTGAACTCACCTTGCATATTGCTAACCCCATCATAACCTTGCCCACGCAATCTAGAAATGCTCAATCCATGTGTAGAAAATACATTATCAATCACCATCTTGAGTGAGAGCAGTTGTATCGGTAACATGTACCATACTAATAAAACGTTCAGTGGCACTTCCATCCTTCATGTAACGTAACACAATAGCCGTTTGCTCCTTTATCGATACATCACAAGACTCATTAATTAAAATAGAAAAAATCCCATCTCCAATATCTCTAATAATTAAATTGACAACCTCTGTTGCAATGGCATTTACAAACTCTTTTTGAATCTCAGGTGATGTTAACTTTAGATTTTCAGGAGCATTTTCCAATACAACGGCTCTAACATCCTTATTGTGACGAGCATGAAATCTCAAAAGTGTGAGGAAGTTCCCTTGATTGTTTGAATCTTCAGATTTATCGTGGCCATGAAAGGCAAGTCCTTGGTGTAAAAGATATCAGATTCATTCAATTGATGTAGTCATACGAGTCCGATATTCATTTCTAGATTGGTGCGACTGCTTGCATAAAATTGTTTGAATGTGTTGTTTTTGGTTCACCAAAGCTTCACATGATCTCCAAGCTTGGTTGTAGGCACTACTGGGACCTCCAACATGAGTTTGAAATTTTTCTTTCTTCTTCTAATTTGAAAACCCCTCACCCACAAAAGATTCACCTCCTGCTTGTTCTCTAATATTCGGCTTAAAAAGATAACAACATAAGCAAAACACTGCATCTTTGGTTATACTATATTCTAGCTAATTAGAATATTCACTAAACCAAGCAGGGTTAAAACGGCGTGATGCTTTCCCAAAACTCGTATAGGGAAAACGATGAGTCTTGGGTTGACAAGGACCCTTAAGATAATATAATCTACGAATGTCATCTCGAATATTAGGATGGTAATCCAAGATTCGAGTTCATAATCCTGGATCCGCTGGAAGATTTTCCAAGTTGATGTTAGAACAACTTTGCTTCAATATTCGATCATCATCTCTCTCTATAGGAGGTGGCTAAGATGCCAACCCTAATTTTCTTTTATAATATTTCTCCATAACTGTTTAAAATAAAAATAAAAATAAAAATAAAAACGCTTATTTACATATAATAATTAAAATGGACATTTCAATCTTATTAATTTTATTTAAACTACTCAATCTTTTCATTTAGAATGCATTAGGAAAGATTGGAAAGCAAGTGCTAACTAGTAACTACACAATAAAAATTTAAGTGACAATGATTTAACCCAACCTTAATATTATGATCAAAATTAAAAAATTTAAAAAAATCCACAAAACATAATAAATAAAAAATAAAAAAACTCCCAACCACTATAACAATCTTCTGCAAATTTAACAAATTACGATACAGGAAAATCATTGAATGAATAGCAAGCATGGGGTGTGGGCATTGACTTGTTACGTTTAGAGTTTTGACCAAAAATAGGATTTAGTGTTGATGTCAGGATGTAGAGAGAAATATTTAATTTGATATGTAAAAGACAGTGGAGTCATATAATTCACCTATGAGGTCAAAAATTGATCTCATTCATTTCCATTTAAGTGTGTGTGTATATATATGTGTGAATATTGGTATCACATACGGACATACCAATTCTCATGCGCATGCCCAGTGCCGACTAATCACTATTGACACATTAGGGATTTGAATCCTATGCTGTTATGCACGTTAGACATTTAAAGTGGCGATCAAGCTAATACATGGAATTATTGTTGTCAATCAATTAATAAAGACTTACCAATCAAAGATGTGACAGAAAGGAAGGATAGAGATCTTAAATAAAAAAATAAAAAAGAGGGAGAAAATTATAATTTAGTCAAGAAAGAAAATCAAAACTAGTCTGGCATCGAAATCTTATGTAGGAGGAGAAGAAGCACATTGATTGCATCCCATGGATTTGGGTAAAACTGTTAAAGTATAGAAAAATATTTGAAAATTTAATAAAGGGTAGTTGTGGAGGGAAAAAAACTCCCTCCAATAAGAAGCGCACATGTCACCACTACCCATATCTACATTCCAAGGGCATATAAGGCCCATCATGCTCAAACCCAAATTGAGGGTATTTACAGCCCAAGACCATTGTTAGTTATCCTCCAACTTCCATCAGGGCCGAATCAAGAAGTCATCAGCCCAGCGTATGAGTATTTAACATCCGGCCTGTTACCCAAGCCCAGCCGGATCAAAATATATTCAGCCCAAGAATGCGCAAATCCTACCATTTGAAGGATTTACTGTAGAAGGAAAATTTGGATAGGAAGTTCTGTACAAGGCAATTTCAATGTATGGAAGATTCAACAATGGAAAGAACTCTATTAGAAAAGAATGCTTATATAGAAAGAATTGGAGGGCAAGCAACGCGAGTCCTACCATAATTTTGCAATCTTTTGTATATAAATAGAGGCTAAGACCTCCAATAAAGGATCAAGCAATTCCACACTTCTCTATACATTGTTCTTATTTATTTTTATTGTTTTTGAGTGAGTTGTTTTATTTTTCTCAGTCATTATTGGTTGAGCGAAATTTTGCACCTACACTTTGGCACCGTCTGTGGGAAGCGTATACAAATATACTCCCACTTGTTCTTCAAATTAAATCTTTTAGTCGTGTCTGGAATGTCAAACGGAGATTCAGCAATGAATCAACAGATAGAACTGATGCAAAAGATGCGAGAAGAGTTCTTGCACCAATTTGAGACACTCCGGCAAGCAAACGATACGAGTGTCGCCCAGATAGCTGCGCTTCAGCAGCAGACTCATACGCTGCACACGGCCATGGTCAGGCTAACGCCACAACCACCACCAGGCGATGCTGCGGCACCACCTCCCACCCGGAATTTACCTCCGGTTCACGAGCCTCCATCCAACGAGACACCACCCAACATCGCCTCGACCTAGTGAGGCGCAGCAAAAGCAAGGGACGAGGTCCGAGGCGGTTGCTTCGGATAATCTCCCGCATCGCACACAGGACGAACAGGCCGAGTCCAGCCATAGGCTTACGGTATGGTCTAATGGCGTTCCAGATGGCGCACGTGTACAAGATGCATTCGATGAAAAAAAGCTCTTGAGAGTCCAGACACCAGCCGAGATGGCTAGAGAGCACAAGAACTCCTTGGTCAAGACCCCCTTTACTGACGAGGTGTACCTTGTGGAGAGGCCGAAGAAGTTCACTATGCCATCCTTCACCCAGTTCGATGGGGCAGGCGACCCTTCTCGGCATCTTGATCATTATGCGCAAAAGATGGCATTGGACGATCATAACGATCCGTGGATGTGTAAGGTTTTTCCTACCAGTTTAACCGGAGCAGCATTAGAATGGTTCAGGAATAGGCCACACAAGTCTATCCCTGACTATGAGACCTTGTGCACTATGTTCTTAGCCCAGTATTGCGGAAATAAGAAGCAGAAGAAAAGTATAGCCAGCCTTTTTACCATAAGGCAAAGGAAGGGAGAAACTCTGCAAGATTTTTTATCCAGATTTAACATGGAGGCCTCGGAGATAGCAGATTGCCATCCTGCCACGGCAATCGAAACATTTAAGTTGGCAATGATCCAGGGAACCAAGTTTCACACATCCTTGGTCAAATATTCCCCCCCGGATATGCAGACTTTGAATGCTAGGGCACAAATTTACATTCGGTTGGAGGAAAACGTAGCTCACCGTGCGCAGCACGCTACCCTCGTCACAGTGGAAAACAAGTCTCGAGAGAAAGCTACGAGCACAAGGATGCAAAAGGTTCCTCATACCGCCACACAAGCCACCCAAGCGTCTGAGAAAAGGCGAAGGACAGAGGACAGGCTTAACCCTCTTTGTACTACCTTGGCACGCCTATTCCAAGAGAATAAGACGAGGTTTGCGACTCCTCAGCCCATGAAACAACCCTTGGAGCAGAGGGACAAAAACAAACATTGTGCCTACCATAGAGATTATGGGCATACCACCAATGACTGCAGGTCCCTACAGCGACAGGTAGAAAGCATGATAGCAAGAGGAGAATTGGTGGAGTATCTCGCCACGAAGGAGCATGTAAAACCTCAGGAGGTTAACCCTCGACGGGTAGAGGGCAGTCAGGTAAAGGTTATCCATGCTATTCACGGAAGGTCGGAGGATGATGAAGAGTCTGAAGAGTTGTACAGATCCAGGCTGCGAGAGGCTCATAAGTTACGAAGGTTGTCTTCGGTAAACACGGTTGCACCAGGCAGTATCAACATTGGATTCGGTAACAACGATCTTTCTAGAGTCCAGCGCCCACATGAGGATCCCTTGGTCATCAGCCTCCTGGTAGCGAATTACAAGATCAGGAGAGTGCTGATAGATCCGGGAAGTAGCACCAACATCATTACAAAAATAGCTTTTGATCAATTGGGGATTTCACTGTCATCCATCAGGCCAACTTCCGGCCCCCTAATGGGATTTGATGGTACTAAGGTGAATCCGCTTGGGGTGATCGATCTATCCGTTACTGCAGCAAAGAGAACTCTGAAGGAAAACTTCGTCGTGACAGAGATTCATCCATCTTATAACCTCATTATGGGAAGAGGTTAGATCCATCGTATGAACGGAGTCCCTTCTACACTTCATCAAGTAATGAGGTGTTTATCCCCGGATGGCAGGGAGGTCATCGACCTCTAGGGAGACCAGGTTGCTGCCAAAGAATGTTACATGCTAACGCTACACGAAGCAAAGAAAGTGTCGAAATCACCTCAGTCAGAGGCGAGTCCCAAAGATGCAACCAAATAGTAGTTACAGTATCCTCTGCCCAAGTATCTCAGGGCAAAGGAAAAATCCGAAGCTGAAGCACCTACCGAGGAGTCCCTCGAAGCTATAGAGGTAGTCCTCGGAGACCCTCAGAAGATCACCTACATTGGCTCATCTTGCACAGCCGAAGAGAAAGGAGCATTGATCGGGGTTATTCGGTGCAATTCGGATGTCTTTGCCTGGGATCACTCGGATATGGTGGGGATCAATCCTACAGTCTCATGCCATAGTCTGAGGGTTAACTCAGAATTCAGGCCAGTCAAGCAAAGGCACCGACGATTCGCACCTGAACGGAATCGCATAATAGCCGAGGAGGTAAATAAACTGTTACAAGCAGGATTCATTCGAGAGGTGCAATACCCACAATGGCTCTCAAATGTAGTAGTCGTTCAAAAGAAGAATGGGAAATGGAGGGTATGCGTAGATTATACCAACCTTAACAAAGCTTGCCCAAAAGATAGTTTTCCTCTGCCCAAGATTGATCAAATGGTGGATGCCACGACGGGTTATGAAAGGCTCACATTCCTTGACGCATACTCCGGCTATAATCAGATTCCCATGAATCCTGAAGATGAGGAGAAAACTGCTTTCATCACAGAAACGGGCACTTACTGCTACAGAGTGATGCCCTTCGGTCTAAAGAATGCCGGAGCCACCTACCAGCGACTTGTCAATAAAATCTTCAGTAATCTGCTGGGCGATACAGTTGAAGCCTATATCGATGATATGGTGGTTAAAAGTATACGGAAAGAGGACCACCCGAAGCACCTCTAGGAGGTCTTTGACACTCTCAAGAGATACAATATGAAGCTGAACCCCACCAAGTGCTCCTTCACCGTTTCGTCAGGACAATTCCTTGGGCACGTCGTAAATAAAAGAGGAATAGAAGTAAGCCCAGCTCAGGCAAAGGCACTCATACAGAACCAGGAGCCGAAAACCCGCAGGAAAGTGCAAGTTCTAACCGGCCGAATTGCGGCTCTCAGCCGGTTCATATCCCGATTATCTGATAAGTATAAACCTTTCTTTGATGCTATTCGATCCAAAAACAAAGATATGTGGGGACCTCAGCAGCAGGAAGCTCTCAATCAATTGAAAAGCTACATGACAAAACCCCCAATCCTTTCTGCTCCAACGCCCGGAGACACTCTCATCCTGTACCTGGCAGTATCGGCTGTAGCAACAAGTGCAATGTTGATCAAAGAAGAAGACAAGGTTCAGCACCCAATCTTTTACACAAGCAAAACGATGACGGATGCCGAGACACGGTACAGCAAGATAGAAAAGGTAATCCTGGCGTTAATTTATGCCAAGAGGAAACTTCGACATTACTTTGAGTCTCACAGCATAGTGGTACTTACAAGTTTCCCTATACGGGCTATCCTAGCTAAACTAGACCTGTCTGGTCGAATCACAAAATGGGCTATTGAACTTAGCTCTTTTGACATCACCTATGCACCGAAGGTATCTCACAAGGGGCAGTCAGTAGCGGATTTCCTACTAGAGTACGAAGATCAACCTGAGGAACCGACACTTCCAGAGCCATACTGGGAGTTGCGAGTTGATGGCTCGTCCAACCGAAAAAGGGCAGGGGCCGGTATTGACATCACAACACCCGAGGGTACCAAGCTGCAGCATTCAATTTTGCTAGATTTCCCATCTACTAATAACGAGGCCGAGTATGAGGCAATGCTCGCCGGACTTCGGCTAGCTAAACAGCTACAGGTACGATGTTTAAAAGTTTTTAGTGACTCACAGCTTGTGATCAATCAAGTGACAGGGCAATATTCTCCCAAGGAGGGACGTATGAAGTCGTACAAAGATGCTGTAGAGAGTGCTATCCGAGAATTCGATCAAATCGAGTTCCATCAGGTACCACGAGATGAAAATGCCGAAGCAGATCGATTGGCCGCAGCCGCATCATCTTCAGATGCAGAATTGATTCGGCTTGTTCCAATCGATGTTCTCGAAGGACCTAGCATTAATCCCCAGCAAGAGGTGATGGTGATCCCGGAAGTACCACGCGAGCCCTGCTGGATTGATCCAATCGAAGCCTACCTCAAGGAAGGGGTTCTCCCGAATCAGAAAGCTGAGGCAAGGAAGCTTAGGCTTACCGCGGCTAAGTACGCCATCATCAATAACCAGTTGTATCGAAGGTCATTCTCCGGCCCCTATCTCAAGTGTGTAACCCCTACTGAGGCTCTCACAATTCTAAAACAAGTTCATGAAGGAGATTGTGGAAACCACTCCGGAGGAAGATCCCTTGCACACAAAATTCTAACCCAAGGTTATTTCTGGCCATACTTGGCTCGGAATGCCGAGGAATACTCAAGACGATGTGACAAGTGTCAGCGCCATGGTCCATTAAAGCACCAACCTGCCGAGGGTTTGCACGCCATGGCTAATCTATGGCCGTTCGCCCAATGGGGGATTGATATAGTAGGACCATTGCCCAAAACCATGGACAAAAAGGAGCATGTGCTTCTGGCTACGGATTACTTCACCAAGTGGGTGGAAGCTGAAGCCTTCTCTAGCATCACCCACGAAGAAGTAAAGCATTTCATTTGGAGCAACATTATTTACCGGTTTGGGGTACCAAAAGTCATCGTAATAGACAATGGTAAGAACCTCGATAACGGAAGTACAAGGAAATTCTTTAGCGAACATGGAATCTTGCAAAAGTTGGCTGCAGTTAGTCATCCACAAGGCAATAGGCAAGCTGAAATAACTAATCGCACGATATTCGGGTGCTTAAAGAAAAAATTGGAGAAATTGAAGACAAAGTGGTACGAGAATCTCCCTCAAGTGCTTTGGGCCTATCGAACCACTCCAAGACGACCCACGGGAGAAAGCCCATTTGCTATGACATATGGATCCGAAGCTGTCATTCCCACTGAGTCCATAATCCCAACCCTTCGGACATCCTTGGTACTGGAAGGGAACAATGAGCAACAACTCGAACATAGCCTTGATTTGGTGGACGAAAGGAGAGATGCAGCAGCAATTCGACTCGCGGCATACCAACAACAGGTGTGTAACAGTTATAACAAACGCGTCAGGTTCAGGAGTTTTGTGGTAAGCGATTGGGTTTTGAAGCAGGAGACAGCTCATGTAAAGAAACTGGAACCTAATTGGACCGGACCCTACAGAGTTACCGGAGTAGTGGGGAAAGGAGCATATCGTTTGGCCGAAGCTGGCGGACGTCCCATTGTGCGTCCTTGGAACGCAATACACCTGAAAAGGTATTTCCATTAGTTAAGTTTGTCAATTTTGCTACAAGTTCTTCACAAATAAGGCTGAATATGTCCACAGTCAGCCAAACTTTTCTTTATTTTGCTTCTATCTTCAATACAACTCTCCTCTATTTTTGTTTCTTTTTATAAAAATGGGGGCATACGAACTCTATGATTACGCAACTTTTATGCGCATGCCAAGTCGCACTATGCGTTAGAAGCAAAGCATTTACAATGATTTTTACACAAAAAGAACAAAAACACAAACACAAAAACCAACATGCACACAAGACACAAAACACATGAATTAGGACCCAGCATGCTTACACAAGCTATCCCACATCGACAAAACAGTATGTGCCACATTTTGTTATATATGGGAATATTCAAATAGTTAATTACGGTGTAAGGAGGGCCCACTGGTATTTAAGGCTGTCAGGCTCAATACCAGAGGCATTCCTTACACCGACTTTTTGACAACATTTAGTCTATGTCCCACATCGGATAGAAATAGAAAAGAAATGCGGTTCATATATGCGTGGTCCACAACATTTGGCTGCCAAGAAGGGATTATCAGTGGAGGCAGGTCTCTAAAGTCAACAAATGGAGAACTTCACAGCCACTGTTACTCGCTTTCTTGGCCTCCTATCATTTTTGAGTCTTCGGCCTCATAATAAGTGATTTGAGGAAAAATATGAGATAAACCTCCCCTCAGGCTCAGTGCCGGGGAGTAATTCATTCGCCTCGGACCTTAAGTGTCCGGTTCGGCACAACCTCCCCTCAGGCTCAGCGTCGGGGAGTAGTTCTCTCGCCTCGGACCCTAAGTGTCCGGCTCGGCAAAACCTCCCATCAGGCTCAGCGTCGGGGAGTAGTTCTCTCGCCTCGGACCCTAAGTGTCCGGCTCGGCAAAACCTCCCCTCTGGCTTAGCGCCGGGGAGTGATTCATTTAAACCTCCCCTCAGGCTCAGCGCCGGAGAGTAAGTCATTCGCCTCGGACCTTAAGTGTTCGGCTCGGCAAAACCCCCCTCCGGCCCCACGCCAAGGAATGTATAATTCGCCTCGGATCCTGAGTATCCGAGACAGCTTCGGACCCTAAGTGTCCTATTCAGCAATACTCTTCGCCCCGGATCCTGAGTATCCGAGACAGCTTCGGACCCTAAGTGTCCTATTAAGCAATACTCCTCGCCTCGGATCCTGAGTATCCGAGACAGCTTCAGACCCTAAGTGTCCTATTCAGCACTAGTCCTCCACACTCAGTGCCGAGGAATAATTCGCCTCGGATCCTGAGTATCCGAGACAGCTTCGGACCCTAAGTGTCCTATTCAGCAATATTCCTCCACACTCAGTGCCCAGGAGTAATTCACTTTAGACCTCTGATACTCAGATCGGAACTCTTTCCTCCGGACTCCAAGTGTTTAATACCTTGCGTATGCGGATATGTCATAAGTTCATCATATTCCACCCCACATCAGGAACACATGAGAAGGAAAGAGTATGTATACGTCTACTGAAGGCAAGTAGAAGGCGAGGAGGGTTCATTTAATAGTTAAATCAGAGAAATATGAACAATATCAAGAACATACAGCAAAAACAAGTCAGGCAAGCCTAAAACGAAAAGTTATATTCATTATCCCAAAACAGGCTGTTTATAAAAACAAAATACATAGTTCTACTTCCTCTTCGGATCGAAGGGAGTAAATTCAAAAGCATCCACTACATTAGGACTTGAGGTAGCCGCAGGCGCAGAGAAGCTAGGAGTACCCTTCAGGTATGCCTTCACCATCTCGGCAAAGCGAATTTCAGCTTCCAAAGCCTCTGGCCCTTCATCGTATGGGAAGTGCACCCCCACCTGCTTGTCAAAGGCGTCCGGATCCATCGTCTTAGGGCCTGAACCCTGATTATAGCCAGACCAGAATGCTTTAGCACTAGCCAGGTGCGCCAGACAGGAGTAGCGCCCCTGTATTTGCTTCCCCGCCTTGAAGCAAGTAGTAAGAGCCTCAGTCAGGCGTTGAACCTCGGCCTGAAGAGAATCTACCTTAGCCTCAGAGGCTGACAACTGCCTCTTATACGCATCCTTGGCTTCAGAAGCTATCTTCAGATTGGTAGAGGCAGTAGTGGCTCTCTTCTCTGCATTGTCAAGATCCTTCTCCAACTTCTTGATGGAGAAGGATTGAGCTTCAGCAGTGGCGCAGAGGGCCATGGTGTGGTATAGACTCTGTTTAACAGGGAAGCAAATATAAGCATAAATAGAAACACAAGCAAGCAAGAGTAACATAATTCTGAAGGTGCAATGCGAACCTCTATGGCCCGAACTGGGGCAGAGGGGAGTAGTTGCTCCAACCCCATTTGGCTGATGGCTTCCTCGTCCTTTGGGAGCCACATTTGTCGAGCCACCGCCAGTGCAGCTGAAGGGTCTGTAACCACAGAATCCCCTGAGTGTAGGACTGACTTGTCAGCCCTGGTGAAGGAAGGAGTCCAAGGAGCCCCAGTCTCAGCAAGAACAAAGGCCCTGACTTCATCTTCAGGTTCGGCCTCTCCAGCTTTTTTCCCTCTGTTTTTAGAGGGGACTTTGCCCTTGCCAGAGGAAGAGGGGTTGAGGCGAGATTTCTTCAATGGTGGTTCCTCAACCTCTACCTCATCCTCAGTTGAGCCAATGACGACCAAGGGTTGGGCGTCTCCAGCTTTCTTTTTTAAAGCCTCAGCCCGCCGTATCTCCTCCTCGGTCATAGGGAAACTGTCAAAGGATGGTAAAGCCAGATCCATGAGGTCTGCAGCAACGGCACTGGAAGCAATGTCCTTGAGGTTGGAGGAAGTTAGCAGGTCCTCGATAGGCGAGGGGTCACTCTAGACTCGTTCCTCAAGAAAAGAAAGTCTGTTCCTTGCTGCGGAGGCTGGGAATGTAGCTGAAAAAACACCAAGAAATTCATAAATACGGCGAAATATTAAGACTTGGCAAGGAAAACAGCCAGAACACTTGGTATGAAGGGAGGTTAAATATTCTATACCTAATTTCCCGAATTTGCGCGGAATGGGAAGCGCAATTGATTGGGACACGAACCATTTTCCTTTAACTACAACCATCCTTTCTTTCCATTTCTTCTCGGATGAAGGAAGGTTCGTGCATATCCTTTGATGAAGGGGAGAGGTAAAAAAGAAGCGACCAGGCTCGGTTCCATGCTTAGATATATTGTAAGTAAGCAGAAGGTCGGCAAGGGTCAAATCCAGAGCCTCTAATTTCCGGCGCACCAACAACGCCGAAAGGATGCGAAAGAAATTGGGATTTACTTGAAGGGGGGCAAGACCTAACTTATTGAAAACTAAATGATAGAAGGGATGAAGAGGGAATCGGAGGGCGTTAAGGTGCCCTACCGAAAGAAGCAACTCATCCTCCTCAATTCCCTCGCCGGAGGTGAAATCGGCACCCTCGGGATATTCTGCAATATCTACTCCTTCATGAACATCAAATTCTTCCATTACCGAAGCAATAGAGAATTTGATGCGGCGAATAGAGATGATTGCTTTCTTCTCTTCATGGGTAAGAACGTAATCAGAGCCTGAGGTGGATGTTTCGGTTAGAAGAGGGGAAGTACCTGATGGATTCAACGAAGGGCGATTTGTAGAAACCCTAGGAGGGGGAGCCCTAATGCGAATGGGGGAAGATGAAGGTGTGGATTCAGAATCCCCAAGGTCTACACGTTCGGGAGTAGATGAAGTACTCATAATGAAATATTGAAGAGAAAGATACGAAACTAACCTGACAAAGCGATGGAAGCGATGGAATGAAGGACGCAGAAGTGCAGCAAGGGCAAATGTAACTCTTGCAAAGTCTTGTGTGACGGATTAATAATGAAAGACCACGAACCGTTTCTGAAGCAAAGTAAAAACCGGTTTCAATTCCCTCTTTAATAGGAGCCGTCACTCAATTAAAAATGGAATTTGGGGCAAAGTGTGGAGGGAAAAAAACTCCCTCCAATAAGAAGCGCACACGTCACCACTACCCATATCTACATTCCAAGGACATATAAGGCCCATCATGCTCAAGCCCAAATTGAGGGTATTTACAACCCAAGACCATTGTTAGTTATCCTCCAACTTCCATCAGGGCCGAATCAAGAAGTCATCAGCCCAGCTTGTCGTCAGCCCAGCGTATGAGTATTTAACATCCGGCCTGTTACCCAAGCCCAGCCGGATCAAAATATATTCAGCCCAAGAATGCGCAAATCCTACCATTTGAAGGATTTACTGTAGAAGGAAAATTTGGATAGGAAGTTCTGTACAAGGCAATTTCTATGTATGGAAGATTCAACAATGGAAAGAACTCTATTAGAAAAGAATGGTTATATAGAAAGAATTGGAGGGCAAGCAACGCGAGTTCTACCATAATTTTACAATCTTTTGTATATAAATAGAGGCTAAGACCTCTAATAAAGGATCAAGCAATTCCACACTTCTCTATACATTGTTCTTATTTATTTTTATTGTTTTTGAGTGAGTTGTTTTATTTTTCTCAGTCATTATTGGTTGAGCGAAATTTTGCACCTACAGTAGTGCTACATAACAAAATTAAAAAATTAACTTATAATTACTCAATTTATCTATAATATTCATCAAACAAGTAAGATAAATAAAAAAATAAAAAAACCCCAAGGGTTTCGGGTTTACCTGCAAATCAAACGGTGAATCAACAACAAAACAAATTGGGTATCCTTCCTTCCAATTCCAATTCTGTCGCAAACGACGAAGATTTAAAACCTGAGCATAATCAGCATAACCATGGCGATAGCGTGACTCTTGAGTCCAAGCTTGTGCTTTTTCTTTTCGTATCTCACTTTTGTGCAAAGAAACTAAAAAGTAAAAAAAAGTGAAGTGTTGTTTGGAGTCTTTGGGCTTTATTTGGTTACACCGTACTTTCTGCTTTTTGTTTTGTCTGGGCTATATTTGGTACTTTGTTAGGGCTTTATTTGGTAGTATGTAGGTAAATGACTTAAATGTGCTTGATTCACTAAAGTATTACTAATATATGAGGGCAAAAAAAAAAAAAAAAAAAAAATTCAGGGGGGGCATTTTTGGACTTTTATAAAAATATACATATACTATTAAAAAAAAAAAAAAAAAAAAGTCAGGGGGGCATGTTCCCCCCCGGGCACCCTCCGTCCTTGCTAAAAACTACAGTATTATTTTTGGCGCAAAATGTTTGGTTGTACTGTGTCTTTTTGCATCAAATGATAGTTTTTAAATTTATCAAACTTCAAGAGTGTTATTGTTTGAAAACCACCTAACTTGTACATTGTTGTCATTATACTAAATCTTAAAGAGTGTTAGCGGTAATGGTGCGTAAAAGGTGCTCACATTAAAAAAGAAAAATTGTAGGCCTTCTATAAATGAGCCTTATGTCACGCCCCGCCTATGGAGCTTACGCTACGCAGGCGCTGAGTAGGACGCTGCATGGCAGCTGCATAGCGAGAGGAGTTTCTAAAGTCTTCCGGAATTGTCTAGAGTTGTGTGAAAGATTCTAGATATGTGTAGAATATTGTAGAAGTGTGTGGAATGTTCTAGAGTTCTCCAAAGTTGTGTGGAGAAGTATGGAGAGTTCTACAATGTTATAGATACTAGTAGATATATATGAAAGTGTGAAGAAGGTGGGAGAAAATTCTAAAGAATTGATCTCTACCGTCGGTTAGAATGCATCCCAGTCGTCCATTAGGGATGGAGATGCTTATAAATAGGAGTAGGACTTTATTTTATAGCCATCAAGTCCTAGAGTAAGTCTTAAGAGCCTTGTAGAGAGTTTGTAACTAGCCTTGTGCAAAGCATTATTTGAAGTAACATAAATGTTTTTTCTTTAATTACCAACTTAAGTGCCTTAGTGTGTGTGAGTGTGCAAGTCAAGTGAGGAGAGAGCGAGGACCACTACAACACTAGTAAGAGCACGAGGGGAGTATGTTGGCTAAGATGGGCACGGGAGTTAGGTTAACCAAGTACTTACGAGAGTAAAAACAACGTCTTGGTGCCGCGAGGGAGTAGCTAGAGTGACGCTGAAACTCTAAGCCCGTGACATTTAGCTGAGTACCTCATTCGCCCAAGGCTTTAGTGCTTTAGTTATTGGATCGATTCTACACTCACAAGGAGTATTCATTAGTTATATACTTGCCAGGGGCGAAGCCATGAATAGGCTAACCTGGGTTATAGCCCAGGTCCAATTAACAAAAAAAAAATTAGTACTACTAAGCCTATGTACTGCTCTTCAGCCCATCCATAATAAAACATTCAGCCCAGCCCAATCCAAACACATTGTTGTAAACCCAAACACATTTTAGTACTACTAAGCCCATGTACTACTCTTCATTTTCCTATCAGCCATTCAGCCCATACATAATAAAACATTCAGCCCAACCCAATCCAAACACATTATTGCAAACCCAAACACATTGTTACCTTGAACTCTCTTTTTCTCAATCTGCATAACCCTGTGAACATTTTGAATGGTCAAACTTATAAACGATTAAAGTTTCCTCAAATTGTACGACAAAGCTCAACTTGGTATCAAGTAAGATAGATATTTAAACTTTACTCTTTTGAACATAATTTTAAAGTGAAAAAGTAGCTCTGTATGTTTCTAATCCAAACCGTTCTCTATTTGAAATTTTTCTTTAGCCCCCCCATTTTCAAATCCTGGCTCCGCCCCTGGTACTTGCATACTCATGTCAAAATCACAAGATCACTCAATACACATAGATATGTACATGTCTCCAATGTGGGGAATATTTGACATACAAACCTTGATATTCCAATCTTGTTGCTTATTTCTTAATCTTCCAAGTAACATGTTATTGAAGGCAAATATGCACATCTTTCATAAATTCCATGAATAGTGTTGAGGTGATTATACTATAAAAATATAGGAAAAGGTAATCGAATAATGATTAAAAAAAAAAAGTGTATAATGTCCAATAATCAATTTGGATTTATTCCATAAACACATATTCCCACATGGTTTTCATGAATTTAAAAAAGACATGTGAAAGAGAGTACTAGGAGATCTAATTTGATGGATATTATACGAAAATTTATGAAACTTACTCAAGATATAAGGATATAAAAACTATAGGATGTACTTTTTGTGAGGAGATTAATGATGTTTTAAATAGAAATAGGATTATGATAAGGATTGGCGCTAAGTCTATATATATTTACAATAATCTTGGACGAAAGAGGTAGAAGTACAGCCCAAAGGAGTTAGCCCAATGCTAACTACAGAAAGAGTATACAAGTACAGCCCAAAAGGCCCAGTGGGAAAAGATAAAGCATTAGAGCCCAAACAGCAGCCCAGATGTGTATAATCATGAACAACAACACAGTAATCCGCTGATCATGGAGATTGATTCCAACAATGCTATGTGTATTTTCAGCTCCTCAAATCTGGTGGCTTCTTCGGATGACGAATCACTGATTCAGGAAGCTCTCATTCCATGGCAATTATTGTAGCATTATAAGAATCAAAGATTGCAGAAAAGAGCAATTTTGCTCGAATTGTTTCCAAAGTGAGGTGGAGTACTAAATTAGCATCGAGTGATTTCTTCTTGAAGATTCTTCTATTCCTCTCAATCCAGATACGGTTGACTAGGGATGCTAATCCCATTTTGAAGTTGTATTGCTGTGAAATTCTGAGTTGCCCCTTCAATTGTGTGAAATTCTGAGTTGCCCCTACAATGGTGTGATAACATAATGTTATTGAATGAAACTTTAGCAACAAAATTCTTTCCTCACCATAGCCATTTGACTCAACAAATGGACAACTCTATTGCATTTTCTTCTAGCCCAATTCAAACGAAAACAAGGGTGCTGAGCCAAAAGGAAAGAAATGCAATACCCCCGGATTTCCGAATGCGGGTTGGCCAAACCCACGCCCGAATACCCGAGGATATCAAAACAAATTGATAATAAACGAACACAGGGTACAAAAGAATAAAGAAGAATAAATGAAATGCTGACAAGAAACTAAAATGATAATCTAATAATAAACCTTATAATATATTTCCATTAATTAATAAACTCTTCTGATACAACTGATCCTCCAAAATACAACTCGGGAATCCATACTGTGTGGACCCCCAGAAAATCCAAACTAAACAAATGACAGCAATAACTGTCTAATTCAGGAAACTGAATCATAAAGGAACTCCTATGTAGCATCGGAAGAATAAAGTAGACTGATCCCCGCTTAGCACGAACAACCTCTACTCCTGACGAACACCTGAAAAAAAATGGTGGGTCAGGCCCACAAACAAGTTCTACTCTACTACAATTCAAGCAGAGATTCGATACACGTATACATCCTAATCAATCCAACAATAACTAGTAGTCCGTATATATATATATATATACACACACTAAAGGAACCTCACTAGACTATAGGGTTGTCTCAACCTGAATAGTAGGCAACATGCAAAACGCACATAAAGTGGGCATGAGTACCTAGACCTACCAGGGTACACAACTACATTATATCTAGCTACACATCCCTGGCGATATACGCACTCTAACCACTGATCCTGAGACTCAAACTCATATCATGGCACCATACTTATATATATATAATCTAGTAACCATCCTATTCAGTATAAATTAATCCTCCATAAGTCATTCAACTTGTTCAACTGAAGTGACTTGAATATAAGTAGGACTTAACATTTTAGTTAATCTGTTCCCTTATATAATAAATTAATCCTCCATAAGTCATTCAACTTGTTCAGCTGACCTGACTTGAATATAAGTAGGACTTAACATTTTAGTTAATCCATTCCCTTATATAAAATAGGTAGGACTTAACTGATAAGTTAATCCGTCCCTAGAATGCCACCGTCCCATACCAGTGCATTAAACCACACAATCCAATAATTGATGTAACGATTAAGGAAATACATCAAATAATCTAGAAATAACTATGATAATATGATATCAAGTTATCACAAAATAGGAATGACTTATTATTTATTTAAGTTTCTTATATCATATGTCCTACAAAAACTGAATCTTATGCATGATGATATTTTATTACACCGTCAAATAAACATTCTCCATATCCAATTCATCTTACACATTTAATCTCAATTGCTAAAACATTTTAAAAGATGAAATCCATTCGTTTGTTTAAAACATTCAAATAGCAAGCATCATTATGATTGAGTCTATTTAAATTTATTTAAACCCAAACCTAGTTCCTATTTAATGTTTAGGAATCCTAGGCATGTTTCTACGTTCCATCATTCCACAGATATGAAAAATACATAATTCAAACATGTAAAAATTCACACCAAAAATTAAATCAAAATTATGCATTTATCAATTCATACCACAAAAATTGATATGAAGTAATTTCATAAAACCTATGTTCTAATCCAATTAAACATGCATAATTATTTAATTTTATGTGTTTAATAAATCCTGAAATTTCTTAGGCATGTACAGAAACACGAATCAAAGGGAAAGAGATAGAAGAAGAACTTGCCTTAAACTTTCGGATCGAAAGTTAAACTTTTTCTTCTTTGATCTTCTCTCTACAGGGTTTTTCTTCTCATTCCTTCATTTTCCTCCTTCCCTCTCTAACACTATCTCTCTAGAATATATCACGTGAATATTTCTAATCCCCTTTTACAACCTATAGCTATATATTTATAGGCTAAATAAAATAACCCTAACCATTTTCCCAATCCAAGTTAACTAAAAATAAATAAATAAATAAAAATATTAAAAAGGTAAGCAAAATATGTTACGTATATAATTTATGTATACGTTTATTAAATAAATAAATTATACACATTCCATTATTTATTAATGGATTATCCAATAATATTTAAGTTACCATAATATTATAAAGTAACTTAAAATATAACACGTATCAAATCTATGTATATTTTTATTATTTAAATAAGCATATACATCAGATTAAATATTACTATCCAAGTTACCATAAAAGTAATTAATAAATTACTTTCTCTTTTATATATATATTAAAAAGATAAGTAAAAGATGTTACGTATATAATTTATGTATATGTTTATTAAATAAATAAATTATACACATTCCATTATTTATTAATGGATTATCCAATAATACTTAAGTTACTATAATATTATAAAGTAACTTAAAACATAACACGTATCAAATCTATGTATATTTTTATTATTTAAATATAAAACATATACATCAGATTAAATATTACTACCTAAGTTACCATAAAAGTAATTAATAAATTACTTTCCTTTTTATATATGTATATAATATATATCTATATATATACATACATTATCCATGGGTAATAATCCATACACATCCAACCTCCTATCCAAGTAGTCCTTGGGACCCAATTGGTTGGCACATTACTACTAACCATAACCATAAAAGAAAAATAAAATAAAATAATAAAAGAAAAGAAAACATTTAATTTACAATTAATCAAAACACCATTTAAGCACATAATCTAATTAAACAATTAACACATAGACAAATACAAATAATACATAGACACATAATCAAATAATCAAGTAATACCTAATTTAATTAAACACATAAGCAATTAGTCAAATAATTAATTAAATAATTAAAAATACAATTAAATCAAATAAATAAATACCGAGACTATCCTTTTAAAATTAGGGGTATTACAAAAAATATCACCTTTATTACTTTAATAGACTCCATTTGTGTTGAGGTTGCTGAAACAATCCAGCAATCTCCTTCAAAAATTGCATCAATCAAAATGCATTCAATAGTCCACTACTGCATTTGCTACAAATATCATCTACACCAATTTTTTTCTTTTTTTTTTAGCTTTTAAGTTGCGCAAGACTGCAATTTTCCCCTCACAGCAACCCAACCCTATAAAAAAGAGTACCATTTTTCCATTTGCTTTCATATTCCAAATCATAACTGCAGCCCACCCAACCATGCTTTGATAATGTCTTACCTTGACGGATCTTCAAGGCTACTTCATATGCCGACTTTTCCACATATATATATATAAACACACCTTTTTTTCACTTCTTCCATACTTGCTCAATGGAATCCTTAATATTCTATTACATTTTTTTTGCCACAATTGCCTATTACTAGTAAGGGTTAGTGGAATTGGTGGCTTCTACCATTTTCAATGGCATTGGAATTTGGAGGTCATTGAGGACCGTGTGTTAGTATTACAGTAATGGAGTTTATGTTATTTTGATCAAATAACCTACCCAAAACATCCAAAAGCAGTGGCTAGGCTCCTTGTAGCATTATTGTGTGTTCAATTAGAATTAGGGATAATAAATCAATTGTTAAAAGTTTTGAATTATTTGTCACGATATATGTCTATATATAATTTGGAATCTAGTAACAACTTTATTAAGTTTAAACTTTTAGGGCTTTCCACCCAAAATTAATTGTGACATCGTGTTCTAAACATGAAAGAAATTGATACTCCAATTTAATTTCAGTTTCTCTTTTCTCTTCAAATCATACCTCCCAACTATGTAGGAATGTTTTGTAACGAGTTATGCAATGTTGGCTTCTAAGATCTTCATAGTGAAGAGAATTGTGGAGTGTCGAGAGTGTTGGAGGAATCTAGAACATTGAAAAGTTTGTAAAAATTGATAGATCAAAAAATATTTTAGAAGAGTAGATAATTTTGTAGAGTTTGTAAATATATAGGATATTATGTGGAGTGTTTTAGAATGTAGATTTTAATCTGTGGTGTTCTCATTTGTAGTCATTAAGTCATAAAAGTATGTGCATACCTTCGAAACAAGAGTCTTAGTTTTGAAAAGGAAAATGTTTTTACTCACAAGTCAATCAGTTCCACACGTATTAGGAAATTTTTAAAAATTAACTTCAATATTAAACGACGCACAAAGACAAATCCAAACTATTACTAAGTCTCATAGAGTGAGCGGCATATCCCAAAAAATCTTAGAGCGGGACCGCCGCTAGAACGCCGCATTATAAATATATAAAATATTAATTTATAATAGTAAATATATGTTTTAAATAAATTTCATGCAAATAAAAAGACAAAATAGTAAAACAAATATGAGTCTATTACAACCAATATAACCTGCTTTATAAAAATGTATAAATTAACAAACATGACAATCAAACAAGCTACTTTATAAAAATAAAAACATAACAGTGAATAGGGCATAATAGAAAAGGCAATATTCAAAAACATTATCTTTTATACATTTAACATGCTTTAAACTCTCAAGATAACAATAACTGTCTTTGAAATAGCAATGTTCAAAAGCATATGAAAAGTATATGAAATAGCAGAGAGAATATGAAATGATGGAACGAGAATAAGACTATAAGAGTGAATCAAGAGTCAATTACTAGTGAAAGAAATTCAAGAATCACGAACCCAACACTTAATAGCAGAGAAAAAATCGAGAAATCACAATCAGAATATGAAAAGTTATTCATTCATTTATTTCTTTACTAATAAATAAGTATTATTAAATATTAAGTATATTGTTATATTATTTGATTTTTACCTATAAAGGACAGAGTTTATTTAATTAAATTAAATTGATAACTTTTTGACATAATTAACCTTATTTGGTCTATTTAAGTTGGGGATAAAATTGAAATTTCTCAAGATTCACACTAAATTCGTGAATTTATTGTCAAAAGCCGTCGAATTCTTGAACAAAATACGCGATTTTACCTTACATAATTCGTCGAATTAAACTTTAAAAACCAGTGAATTCTTAAATTGAATTCGTGAATTCAAAATTATGAATTCTCGAATTCAAAAACATGAAAGCGTAAATTTTTGGCGAATTCGCTCTCAAAACGCCAATTCGCGCGCGGAGCGATAGAGCGCCAGTGGTTTGAGCGAATTATGTGACTTAGAACTATTATAGAGCTACCATTTCATATCTCATCTACTCGTCAATTGTCGGAAAACTCGCACTTCCAACCGAGGCAAGGATAATTTTTATATATATATATATATATTGGGAATAAATTTCTAAATATAGAAAATTATCCGTGTCGTAGTACAATGACCTTTTAATTGACCATTGTGGAAATGGACCTAATTTTTAAGTATGGAAATTGACCTCAGTGACCTTTTTTACTAAATTGAGGATCCGTGTCTATTATTATGTCGACTTCTATATTCTGTAAATTATATTATATACGAGCAAATAAGTTGAAGTATGAAAATTAGTGTCGAAGATGGAATAATCAAACAGAAAGAGAAAATTAGATTTGAGTGAACAAACCTAAAGATATTGCTAAGAGGTGAATGTTACCCTTTTTCTTCAGTGTATTATTATTAGGGTTGGTTTAGTTAATGTGAAGCAACAAAGACAAATATAAACAACTATTGAGCTTCCATTACATATCTTATCTACTCGTTACTCACGCACTAAGTGCACATACAAATGGGAAAGAGTAAAGGTTTTCAAAAATGTAAACTAATGTAATTGCATTTAATGCTCATCTACTACAAAAACATCCTTTGTAAATGACTCCGAACTATAGGCCGTAACAAACAATATTTCAATATTTCTGATAAGTTCGTTACAATTTCCAAGAAAATATATGAAATCATCAAAATTTAACATGGATAGTCTTCTAAAATTTATCAATGTCTAACTCTCCCTTCTCTTTCCAAAAACCAATAATACATGACACAAAATCGTAAGAAATAAATTTAATAATTCTCTCCAGGTCAATAAATAATTTATAAACAAATAAGTTCAATAAATGATTTACCCTTGACATGACTCATGCCAAACCCCAAATTACATCAAGATACCAAAGCAAATTCATACAAGCATTTGATCCAACACCTCTAATACATGATGAAGATATCAAACATCTCTAATACATGATGAAGATATCTCTAAACAAGCAATTTATTTTCACACCCTTTTTTGCAAGCCATGTGGCAATGACGTGTGCAAGCGGGATGGTTCATACGGCAATTGTTGATAAATATATGTTTCATATGACATTTAAGATATAACTAATCTTATACTAATATGCCATGAGATAATTAATAATATGTTAAAAATAATTAATTAAATATGCAACTCAATATTTAATTAAACGTTCAAATTAAAGCAAGAAAATAATAATAATAAATAAAGAACCCGGACCGAGGCTAGTATTAGATATTATGTTCTCAAGACAATTTATGCCCCGCATGGTACTGACGGACTCTGTGGCGCTTGTCTCCCAGGATACAATAGTCTACTTCCACCAGTAACAACACTACAAACTCATGAATACAGCGAACCTCCTCTGTGTAATACTTTATCGGACTCAAAAATGCGTTTATACTATATAAATGCTGAATTGAATGCAATCCGAAACAAATGGTTCGGACCAATTTTAATATAACTCGATGAAATTGGATTAAGGTCTAAGTGCCTCGGACCACTTGGCCTATGATTTGAACCCACTTGGGTTGGGTTCAAATCTAGAGAGGGAGAGAGAAGAAAATGAATTGAACAAATTGCAAATGGCAGCCGAATGGGGTATTTATAGAAATAGAAATGCCTTTTTGAATTGGGTGTGTTTCTTCATCATTGGACACAACTATTTATATTTGTCTATTCATCACCACACATACCCACTGCAATAGGATGCAATGAGTCACATTGAATATGTTATGTCTCTTGGTTTTGAGTTGCATTTTTTTATCCCACAAACAACCAATGACCACACTTGTTCAGTCCAACGCATCTGTTGATGACTGATCAAACAATTTCCATTCACAATTTCTAACAATCCCCCGTATGAATGGAAATTGGTTGCTTAAATACAAAAGATGATAATGCAGAACGTGGAAATACGGTGCGTACATATTAAGGGTTGCCTTTGTGATAATGTGTAATATTGAGACGGGATATATTTGGTTTGGTGGGTGATGGAAACCTGAACTAAATTTAAGGATAAGGTTTCAATTATCTAGTTGGGTTTTAAGGGATAATGGGGATTATCTTTTGCAGAATTTCGTTGTAATCCAGTTACTTAAGCCTAGCATTAGTTGGGCTATGATTTCTATAAAAAAATTATGTAAGCATTCTGTGTTAGAAAGCCAACACCTCTCAAACAATTCATATCAATACAATTTCTTTTAAAAATCATGGCTTGATTTCCTTTATTTAGTTTTGTTTTTCTAGTTTAATTCAATTCCATTTCCAGTTTATTAATCTAGTTAAATTCCTTTCATCAGTTTATTCCCTTTTAATACATTTCCTTTACAAATTCGTGCTTAATCTATTCTCAATTATTCGTTATTCCAGTACTCGTCAATTCCAGTAGCCATAGTTTGTTTTAGATTACAAGTTTACTCATTTACCACATAGGTTTCGTGCATACTCCAAATTACCATATATGATTACACCTACCATATTAGTATCTATAGGTTACTTGTTTCATTCACCTACCCCCAAACATTCTCCTATATATAGGACCCTTATGTAATCTTCATCTCATACATCAATACAATATAATATTACTCTCTCTCCCTCTCTCTCTCTCTCTCTCTCGTATTTGTAACATAGTATCAGAACCTTTCAATCTCTGGTAAATAATCTACCAGTTTATCGTAGTCACCGCCAGGGATGGCACCATCAGCCCCATCCTCGGCGGCGGCGGCGGCACGCTTCCGCGCGCTAAGATATTCATATGCCCCGTCCAGGGAAGCCTCGTTGTCTAAGTATTCCTCCAAGAAACCCAACAAGATACCTCGTTTAGAGACCCCGCCTAGGGATGCCCCGTACAGGGAAGCCTTATTGTTTAAGTCTTCTTCAGGGAAACCCAACGAGATGCCTCGTTCAGAGATATTCAACGTATCGGATCAGCTTCTGCAGGCCAAGATATTCATATGCCCCGTCCAGGGAAGCCTCTTTGTCTAAATATTCATCCAGGAAACCCAACGAGATGTCTCGTTTAGAGAAGCCCCGCTTAGGGAGGCCCCGTATAGGGAAGCCTCGTTATTTAAGTCTTCCTTAGGGAAACCCAACTAGATGCCTTATTCAGATATGCTCAGCATGTCAGATCAACTCTGTCATCGTGCCATCATGCACCTCAAGTGTTAATCCCACTCTTCTATGCACTTTCATGCGCAATAGCGGTAATCATGCCTCAACGTGTCGGATCTGTAATGACCCGGATTTTTCGGATAAATTTTTTCTGTTGTCTTTTCCCTTCTGAGTTTGGTTTCTTGTCGATTAGTGTCATCTTGAGTGCTCTGGAGTGATTTCTGAGACTCTTTTCTGTGGATTGACAACTTCCTTTGAGGACCGAGTCAATTCCGCATTTTTCGTTTTTTGACACTATTCATTTTTTGTTTTTTTTCCCTATTTTGTATTTTTTTCTATTTCGTCCTTTCCTCGTTTGTCACTCTGTTTGCGTAACCACACTTCTTGTGTTCGGAGTTGGTTTCTGACTTCACGTATCTTCATTCTCAGTGATTTCTATGAGATACGTATCTTTACTTTCGTGAGAAAGTTCTTTGGAAACTTTTTCTTTTCTTGGGGTGTTTTTCATAAATATCTTTTGAAGATATTTTATTTCAGGGGTATCTAAGAAAATATCTTTTGGAAGATATTTTCATTCTGGGCAGTTTCGCAGTTTTCACTTTTTAGAGGGGTCATTGTGCAATTAATGAAAATTATTGCTCAATGTCTTGTTTTGAGCTTGGATCCTCGTATGGGATTCATTTTCACAATTCGTCGAGTCGTGATCTCTTAGAATTTCCTCCTGGACGATGTTTTCCAGTTTCAGGGTTTCTGGCCCCAATTTGGGCCAAACTTGTTTTGGGCATAACTCTCTGCTCGGGACTTGGTTTTCGACACCGTTTCTTCCGTTGTTCATATTTTCTCATTTGGAATCTTTTTCGTTCACAGAGTTTTTCCATTTGAGCTCGTTTGCTCAAATTTCACTTTTTCGGACCCGGCGGGGCCCATTCGGGGCACTTTTTTGAGTTTTTCTATAAATAGAGGGCCTTTAAGTGAAAAATTAGATTTTTGCTCTCTTTCTCCTCTCTCTTAGCCGGATCTAGAGGCAACCATGGCTGCCATCTTCTCTCTCTTCTTTTGAACTTCTTCCCTTCAATGAAATACCTTAGTGTCTTAGTGTTTATTGTTCCCATCGGCGAGGCCTTCGATTCCAACCGATTGGAATCTCGTTTTAGCCATTTCTTGAGTTCAGGTTTGGAGTCAAGTTTTGTTTTTGATGGGGCTTCCTTGGGATTCATGTTCGTGGTGCTGTCCCCGACAAAACCTAGGAGTTTCGTCGGATTCGGAGCCGATTTATTTTGGTAAGGATTTGAGATTTCATCTCAAATGGAGGTAGGGAATGTTTTAGGCTTTTGTGTGTGTTATATTGAGTGTTTAGCATGATTATACAACTTATATATGTGCCTTGTATTAAATCTAGAAAGTTAGTAATTTTTAATTCTTTATATAAGATTTAAAATTCATGATGATATATAACTTTGATTTGAATTGTGGCATGGTAGAAAATCTTGTTTTAATATATTGGTTAACATATATTAAATTTGGATTAATTAAATAAGAATTGCTCTTTTTAATTAATATTCATCTTTTGTGAAAGATTAAAGTTCATGACCGTACCTTGCATGAAATTGAGATGATTCTAAATTAAGTTTTGGCATGTTTGTTAACGTACTTTAATTTAAGAGCATTTGGTTGAGTTTGGAAATCTAAAGACTTTAATTAAAAGAATTAATTAAAATCTATTTTGTGGTTTCATGGGCCTAATTAAGCTTTTGTGTGAATATATGTAATGACCATGATATGTCCTTCATCATATATTAAATTGAGGCCACTTGGAAATGATTTGAAATCTAAAGAATTTAATTATTTTGATGTAATTAGATTCTATCTTGTTTATCCATGGATTTAATCATGTTTTAGAAGGTGCTTCTATTTTAAGATCATGGATTTAGACTTGTGAAGTATTCACTTGATTGTGTTATATGCATTGAAGGGCATTGTTGTTAAATTTATATTCATGAGAGTATGTTTCTAATATGAATATATTGTTGGCTTGTGATTTCGTAACATTATGGATATGAAATGCTTATTATGCACAATTGAGAGTTATATTGCTAACTTGTTACTATGTAGTAGTAATATGTATAAGTTATGAACTTATTTGGCTTATTTTGGAATCTTAGAACATTGTTGAGTTGAGATGGCTAGAGTTTGGCTCTAGTACGGGGACATGAGTCCTCTAAGTCATTGAGATAGTGCGCACTTAGGGTAGTCTTCCTTGCGGGTTAGTGCCCGAAATAATCATTGATGTCTCGGCAGAATTCCGAGCATGATGTCCAAGTCTTCCACCATTTGTTTTCGCATTCAATTCCAAGTTGACAATCATGTTTACCTTGTTGACTTGTGGTTTTGGCTATTGGCAATTTTGATGTTGTTAAGTACATCCATACTAAATTACTATATTTAGTTGATTTCACACTTTTAGATTTCTAGTTGATAACCTAGAGAATCTATGTCTTGATGTGTGGTATTAGATATTTTAATTATGTTAAATTGTTATATTTAGTTGATGTTGCATTTTAGACTTCAAGTTGATAACCTTGAGAATCTATATGTCGTTGCTTTGTGTAAGCATGCTCCTATGTAGTTGCTTTGTGTAAGCATGATCCTATGTTGTTGCTTTGTATAAGCATGATCCTATGTTGTTGCTTTGTGTAATCATGACCCTATGTTGCTAAAATTACATGAATGGGGTGATTGATGCTAGAAATGATCTTAGGTAGCTAGAATGCTCCTTGAGTCTCACATTTGACATAGAAGTTAGGTGGAATGAACCACAATAATTAAATCATGCAAACTTGTAAAACGTAGGTCGATGCATGCTCATTTCCTACGAGTAGCTTTATGTTACTCACCCCTACGATACTGGGGCATATTCAGGTACAAGAATCAAATTTGAGGTCTTCATTATACTTAGATGGTTTGTGGACTTGAAGACTTCCATTTTTGTGAGGGTTGGCTTGGAATGCCAATTGTAGCCTTATATGTTAACATGTGTACATTTAATTCCTTATATGTAATGTGTACATGAGTACACTCTTTACAATGTTTTTGACATGTATGAGATGAGGCCGGAGGCCAATGACATGTAATTTGTATCCTATGTAATTTTTGACTTCATGGAATATTATGAAAGTATTGAAAAATATTGAGTTTTTGCTTCACCATGTTTGCATTGGGTGTGGGAATTCCATTTTGATTCTTCTGTGAGCATTCATTCACCATGTATGAAGTGTGGCCAAGGGCCAAACGGCATTTTGAAACCATCTCATGACTTTAAATTCCAAGTTTTCGTTCCAAACTTCGTTTTTGGCATTTTGGCCGTTGGGGGGTCATATTTTGTATCGGCCATATTTTTGAGCCATGGATCATTGTAGCACATCTTATTAGGTAAGTTACGTTTGCGTGCATGGTCGTTTCCGGGCAAAGCTTCTTCTTTGGTAATTTGAGCTTCCTACGGACTCATTTTGCATCTTTGTTGCATATTCTGACCTAAGGGTATTTTGGAAATTTTCTTTGGGAAATAAATTCCGTTCTTCACATGGTTGAATAGAAAATGTGATTTTAAGGGGGGTTTCTTCTTCGTGTTTTTCTGGAAAATGTCGTCTTAGCATCGGAAATCGATCCTGAAGTTCAGTTTATGTTTTTCAATTTAGCAGCTTTTTGGACCCTGTGGACCAGTTTTCTTGGGAGGGCATTTTGGGCATTTCACAGTGCGTATTTTTCAATTTTTCTCGCGAGTCACATAGAAAACTCGATTTTGAGGGGGGTTTCTTCTTTGAGTTTTTTCATAAAATGTCATCTAGACCCTCAAATTTCCATTTTACCGAAAAAACCCCTGTTGCCAGGTTTTTGGGTTGCACCTTACTGCCCTATTCACATGTAAACGGTTACGAGGAGTTTGGTAACCGGTTACATGTGCATGGGTAGTGTTTTTGTTGTGAATTTTGGCCTCCTAACCGGTTAGGAAGGCCATTTAACCGGTTAGATGATCTTGGGTTGGCACTTTTTGATCGTTTTGCTCCTTCTTCTTCCGTTAGCCATATCTTCTTCATCCGGACTCCGAATCAAGTGATTCTTGAGTCTAAATTTACTAATTTTTCGTTATCTTTCCAATGGTGTGCTCGATGGCACCCACTTTTAGGCTAAAAATGACGATTTTGGCCCTAGGTACATTCTTGTCCATTTTTGAAACGTTGCTTCCGCATTTGTTTCCTTTGGGTTCTGTGACCTCATTGAGTGTCACATTAGTGTCTTAGAGTCATGTTGTATCTATAGAGACCGTTGTTTTGTATTTTGCTTCCGCATTTCGGATCCGTTATCGGGTCATCTTTTGGTTCATCACTGACGCACCTGGTTGAAAAACTTGGGCCGTCATAGGATCAGCTCCGTTACCGCGTTCTAAGATCTTCACAGATTCACCCCATGTCACCTGACATGTCTGTATCGGTGCAACGTTAGACACATTCTACAACGGTGCCAATAGTTGTGCCACGACAGTTGCCATGTCAGACATCGCCAGCAATGGTGCCAGCAGTAGTGCCTGTCACCTGCCACGTCAGCTATTAATCATGTATCCATCTTCATCATGGGTGAAAACCCATCTCCACCAAATTTCCATCAGCTTTCATGATCTTGCCTTCAATCTCAAGTTAGATTCATACTCACCTTGAGTTTGAGGGGGACTGTTAGATTACAAGTTTACTCCTTTACCACCTAGATTTCGTGCATCTTCCAAATTACCATATATGATTACACCTACCATATTAGTACCTGTAGGTTACTTGTTTCACACACCTACCCCCAAACATTCTCCTATATATATAGGACCCTTATGTAATCTTCATCTCATACATCAATACAATATAATATTACTCTATCTCTCTATTATTTGTAACAGTTTGTTTTTCTCTTTTCAGTTTATTTATATTACAGTTCGTTTTACCTTTAAGTCATTTTCATTCAAGGTAATTTAGAATCCATTTTAGAAAGTTAATGTTCTTTCTTTCTATAGTTGCATGCTTAAGCAATTTCACAAAGCAGACTCAGTGTGACCAACATCTCTACAAATTGCATCTAGCCAATTTCTAAATCGGTACGCTTTGCCGATCTAAGGGGTCAACAATTTCAGCATCTCAAATTCTCCAAATGATCAACAATTCCTACAAAAATGGTGAGGTAAGAAAAGAAGTCCCAGTAGGAATGGACCATAACAAATGTTTCATGAAAAATTTAAACATGAGAAAGTATGCTTCACTGGAAACACATGATCATATGATTCATATTTCATATATACACGATAGAGGCATTTTTCAATAACATTGAGACAAGAAACTCCAGAATCAATTGGAAAAGTAAATTAGTTGAGCAGAACACAGACACATCAATACCCAATTTGGCAAACAAATATACATAAAACATGCATATATTTTATAAAATTAGACAATAAGCTCACGAATTAAAAATAGCAATCCAGATAATTTAGACAGAACTTGGACAAAACAAATGAAGCAATTAAAATAGATATATTTCATGGCTCGATCAAGGAATTTTAGAGGGAATATCACTCTATGCTACACAAGTTATAGAGAACCCTACAGCACCCTTTCTTGGTTCCCTGCTTCTTTTTCCTCTTCGCTCTCTCTCTCTCTCTCAAATCCTCAAACAAAACTCTCTCTATATCTCTACCTCTCTTTTGGGCGTATACGTGTATTCGTGAGACATATATCAGATGTGTGTGTCCTTATGACATCCATTCTCTCCCACTTCACATCTCGGAACACACCGTTCTTATAGAAAGAAAAGCAATTTCATATCTTCTTAACCCGAAATGGCTGGGGAGAGGAAAGGTTCCTATTTTTTAGGGTACTCCCAAGAACAAATCCACTGGAAACGGGATGGGGCCTATAGCTCAGAGGATTAGAGCACATGGCTACGAACCACAATGTTAGGTGTTCGAATCCCTCCTCGCCCACAACCGAACCAAAAGGGAAGGACCTTTCCCTATGAGGGTAGGGGAATCATAATCGGGATAGCGGACAAGAATGGTGTTGTGTGAGTCTCTAAGTGTGGTGTTGTATAGTGGTGATAAGAAGTAATGCATGTGAGAGACGTGTTTTGTGTTTTGCGGTGCTGTTTGAGAACTTAATTTAGTGCATAATTCTATACAGATTAGGCACTAATTTAATTAGGTACATTTGATAATGTAATTTGAATATCACTGAAAACACTAAACACCACTTAAAATTAGGTAAAATTCTAAGTGACAGAGACATCATTTATCACTGAATGCTGAACGCTGAAAATTTTAAAAAATAACAAAAAAATATTTATTTTTTTATTACCACTCAGAAACTTCAGTACTTAAAATTCAGCTCTTAAAATTTTCTTTACTTAATTTTCAGTATTATCAAACAGCACCAACTCACTGCCACATTGCATCCACTAAAACAAATCTCCAAAAATCATATTAGCCTCCCCAACCTAAAAACAAGGTTACATCAAAGTCCTTCCCTAATCACATTAATCACTCTTCTCTCTAATAAATCTCACCAAGACCCAAATCTCCAATAATGGAATAAATTCTCCCAAACAAATTAAACAAGTCTTAAAAAAAAATTTAAATAAATAAAAATAAAAATTAAGTAATCAATTAAAGTCTAAATAAAAATCCGGATTATCACAGCCTTACATATCAACCCTCTTGTACAAGAAACACTTCGAAATTGAAAAGGTAGCGATTTGAATGAAACTTCATGAACAAAATTATTATTATTTTTTTTATAAAAGACATTAGAGGGAAGTGGATTAAAAATAAGTCGAACTAAAACAGTATATGTGTAATAACTTGTCATCGCCTTAAAAGAGTCAATTATTTGTTTTGATCCTATAATTCATCATAAAAATAAAAATAAAAATAAAAATAAAAAAGCATAGTAAATAAAGAATAAATAGCTATGACTGAATCATTGGCATCGATGTCGCAAGGATTCCACTTCTGCCAAAAAAAAATCTCTTGAAGCCATGGCCCAAATCATATGTCTCATATCAATTCTTAACTTATGAAATTGATATATGTATGGATATATGTTACTAGAACTTGAATTGGACACGGTTATGGAATTGAATTGGACAAGATTTAGGTTTAGCTCAAGGCCACTTCTAGTCTCGAGGAAAGTCAAGATTCAAAATATAGGACTCGAATTCTTTCGAGTGAAACAGTAGGACATGTTGTTTCACTTTAAAATACACCTTACAAAAATGTTGGAATGTTTTGTAAGTATCCAACCTTTTTTACAAAGAATATTCCGAACGGAAGAAAACATAATATACTGTTCTTAAGAGGGAATTGTCTTCCCCAAAACATGTTTGATCTACACTCAATGTTGTGTTTAAAAAACATGAAATAATATTTACATTATTGCGTAAGACTTTCAAACTATTTTTTTACCTCAAAGCCCTTCTTGAACACCAATTTTTTTGTTTTTCTTCTCTAAACCACGGCAGGCAAGTAAATTCATTTACAAATCAAGTAATGGTAAGCTCGTGAGAGGCCCATACAAACCCTCCCAAACAAACAAACCAATCTTTCCTAAACATAGCTATTTGTCTTGAGTTTCCTAAAACAATCCAGCAAACCCCTCCAAAAATTACATTAACCAAATTCCATTCAGTTGCCCACTTCAAAGACTGCCTTGCAACAAGAGCTTCAGCCATGTTAGAATAAACTAAAGAGATATTAAATACGAAACATAATAAAGAGATCAAACACACATATACAATAACACAAATTTTATTTAGTTCACTCAAAATCAGGACTACATCTAAGGATTGCAGAGATTTTCACTACAATGATAAAAAATATAAAAATTAAAAAAAATAGCGAATACAGAGTTCAAAATGAATAAATACCCTCGTACTAAAACAACATAACAAGTGCAAAAAATACCAAAATAAAAAATTTACCCACACCCTTTTTTAACTTCCTCCCTCAATGGATTCCTGAATATTCTATTACAATCTTTTGCCACAACTGCCAATTACTACAAAGAGTTGGCTTCTACTATTTTCAAACGTGTCATTAAGAACAGTGTCTTAGTGTTTTAGTATGAACTAAATAAGATAGAGTTTATGTTATTTTCATCAACAAACGTAAAAAAACAGTTGACGTTCAATTAGAATTAGGCTATTAAAACTTGTTGATGTTCAATTATAATTTAAACTACCAGAATTTATGGATGTTCAATCAGTTGTGCTTTATCTGTCGCTATGAAAAAATTATATTGTTGCGAGTTGCTGCAACAAATCGATTGTGACATGTTGTTCTAATTAGGAAATTAAGAAATTGAAACTGAATTTTTAATTTCAGTTTCTTTTTTTCACTTCAAATCATGCCTAACTCTCATGTGACACATATATGCAGGAAGATTGCACAATCATCATATATAGAGTTGGCTTCTAGAGCCTTCCACACTAAGGTAGGTTACGTGGAGAATTGTAAAGTATGAAAAGAGTTGAATATTCTAGGAACTTTAAAAGGTTGTAAAATTTGGTTGTTGAAAAGTATTTTGGAAGAGTAGATAGTTTTGTAGTGTTGGTAAATATATAGGATATTATTGAGGAATGTTTTAAAGAGTAAATCTTAACTATTGATTTTTATTCATCTTGACCGTTTATTAAGAAGATGAAGCTTATTTAAACACTAGAGTTTGTCATTTGAAGTTAATAAATCCTAAGGGTAAGTGTATATCGTAGAGGTGAGAGTCTGAACATGATACTCGTTCAACAATTCCATAAAAACAAAAGACATTTTCATTCACTAGTTTTATTGTTTTTATGCAAATTCCATTTCTAATCAACCATTAACCTAACACCTTCTGAAATAATAATACAATTTCTATGGTTTTCTTTTATTTTGTATTTGAATTGAATTGAGACTGTAATTTAATGATATTATAATTTTATTAATTTAATTTCAAATATATTAAATAAATTTCGGAATAAGTGTAATTGATTTCAATTTTTTTGTTTGAATAGAATTAATTTATTTTATCACATACATGCTACACTCTAATACCTATCAATGTGATCGAGGTGTCTTATGATTAATTTTATTAGTTTGATTGAGGTGTGTATGATTAATTTTATTAGTTTGTTGGTGATGCTTATGATAAAAAAAAATAATAATAATAATAATAATAATAAATAAATAAATAAATAAAAGGAAGGCAGCAGATTACCAAAGAGTAACCAACAACTACTGAAATTCCAAGACACTTGTTTCAAATATATTTTCCAAATTTCAAATTCGGTATCCGATATCCTTAATGAATCAACTAATGATGAAGTACCAAAATTTTGCCATTAAAATCGGTTCCATTTTTGACACATTTATACTCTTGTATGATGAAACTATTTTCGGGCCATTTGAATGGGTGAGGGGTTTTTCATTTAAACATCATGTCTCAATTTTCAAAGCAAATTTTAAAAGTGTTTTTCATTTGAACATCATGTCTCGATTTTGAGAGCGAGTTTTAAAGACAACGCAAAGTTTAAAAAGCTGTGGTGGTTTCTTTTAAGAATAATAATAAGTTATTTGACTTTCCAATATATACAATTAATTTGTGTAAATAGAATATGATATCATTAAATATGATATCATTTCTTATTTGGCATGTGTTTTGTTTCTACGATTTTTATTTTTTAACTACTACAGAACCGATTTTGACAACAAAAACATATTTAGTGCAGTCTTATTTTATTTTACACCCTGATAAAACACTATGTGAACAGTAGTCCAAAACCAAAACACCGAAAAGTTATTTTTTTTTAATTTTGACAACTGTTCATGGCCCAAAACCATATTTTGCATGTTTCAATTTCTGACATTTTCACAGCAAAATATCATGCTTCCGATTTTTTTCCAATTTTTTTTCAAAACAATCCTACAGCAAAAACATTATTTCTATTTTAACCAAAAAAAAAAACGCCTAAAACAAAACATATGACATACGGGCCCTTCTTCACAAAAAAAAATTTAAAAAATTTAATCTGTATGAGGCTCCTATCATTAGTCTTCCTTTAAATACATCCTCACTTGTAGTTACTTGCATCCACAAGTACACATGGTGAATGCTGATGTTGCTTTGGCTATCTGCACTAAACTACAATGTTCATTCATTCTTAGGGTTTCCATATTCTTCATGGATTGCCATCCAGGGCAATTATTCACGCTTTGAAAGCAATCCCCCCCTTTACAGCACTCAAAAGATCAAAGACATACAAATCTTCCTATCTCCAACTAGGGCTATATTCCAATCCAATTTTACGATCAACTCAACTCCAACCACATTGAACAACAGCATCATTCCGGGGAATGAGAGATTCGGGCCACACATAAACATACATCAGAAGGGTCCATCAAATCTTCTCCCAATCTCCTATTTTCAAAATCTTAATCAAGAGAAAACAATTCCAGCCATTTCAGTCATCACCTTAGCAGCTGCGGATCTCAGAAATAGAGGGGGGGGTGGTCTGAAAAAAGTAACAAAACTGTTCTTCCTACAGAGACCAAACATAGTGCAATGTTCAAACCATCTCCCTCCAATTTAAGAAATGATTACTCACCTCAATATTTCTGGGTGCATAGAGCTACTTACCAGTATCACAATATGGACTTTGTTAGTAATAGTTCAGAATTCAAATGCCGCTTTGCTGCATGCCTATTCAATCCCCCCAAAGCATCAATACCATCACATGAAGCTACAAATACTTGCGAAAAGCTTATTGAAGGATCTCCAAACAGTTATCTACAAGAACAGACTGGATCCAATATTATTGTGCCAAACATAATATAATATATAGTACAGAACATGCACAAATTAAACCGGGTCGCTGCAGCTATAACCCATGATTTTAGGTGAAAAGGAAACCATTAATGTAATACGGATTTTAGGAAGGACTTGACTACCGAGTTATGCTGAGAAATATGTCATGTACTCCACCTCCAAGGACTGCTCAAGTGTTGGCCGCATAATACCAAGTGATGTCTCATGTATGCAAGAGTATAAATACCCTCGAAACAAGCCAGTATAAGGTATTTGTTACTCTAATATCTCCAAACATTACCTTGATCAGGATCTGAGACCAAAACGATTCCTGCCTGCTAGTCACCTATCCCATGAAATCAAACATCCCTAATCCTGGCAAATAACCGAACTGTATGCTAAAAAGCAACTTGCCATCCCCCCAACAAAACGACAAATCCTGTTTCTACATCATGAACCCACGGGAGTCATCATCAAACCCATTGCCAAGCCAGACTTGCCAACCATGAATATAGTTTCCTTGATCTTCACTGCTTCTCATTCCCCTAGGTCTGTCAAAATCTTCTTCTTTTCCCACGAGAGGTATCATCAAACCCATTGTCATGCCAGACCTGCCCACCAGGCCTATAGTTTCCTTCTTGCTCTTCAATTGTTCTCATTCTCCTAGGTGTGTTTATAGGTCGACCTTCAATCCGCCTGTCAGACACCCTTTCCCTCAAGTTGCTTCTTTCAATGAATTCTGAATCAGCTTCTGGACAGAATCTAAAAGGCCTAGGGCCATCCTCAATGGGATAACTGAAATTCTCACCATCAGCGTCCCTATAAGGTGGCCTAAAAGAACGAACAGGTCCACGTCTAACACCACGCACTCTTATCTCATCACCGCTTCCATCACAGCCAAGTTCATGAAGTCTGCCGGACTGCATAGGCCTTCCAAAGTAGGCATCCTTATCTGCTCGCTCTCGAGTATCTAAGATATCTAACCTCCTAGTGCTTCGAGGTAAAACCCGGTCAGATGGGCTCCTATTGGGGATAATGGATCTTGGATGACCATGCTCCCTCATAGTATCCATGTCCCTCAAATTATTAGACGGCCGAGACATATAAGGAGGAGAACCATGCCTTCTTGCCACTATTTCTTCAGGGAAAAAATGGTGATCAGGGGATCTCATTCTCTCAATCCTGTAAATAGCTGGAGATCTCCTATTAGTCATTTCTGGAAGGACATCAAGTCCATCT
The DNA here is from genome assembly GCF_030987335.1 of Cornus florida. Taxonomy (NCBI): domain Eukaryota; kingdom Viridiplantae; phylum Streptophyta; class Magnoliopsida; order Cornales; family Cornaceae; genus Cornus; species Cornus florida. Next base: position 71,660,342 of record NW_026775576.1, on the reverse strand, counting down.
GGAGATCTTCTTCGAGGAGACAACCACGTTCCAGAGGAATCCGTTCTGGGTCTTATAGGAGATTTTGATCGAATTCGAGGAACACCCCTTCTTGGAATAGAAGAAAAATTCCTGTTCCCCCTAACAAACTGACCATCAGCTCCCTCGTAAGGAGGTTGAGGATGAGAAAATACTGGATCCAAAATATCATTGGGCAAACCCCTCAAGAACTTCTCACCATGCTTGATCACAGCCAAATCAGAACCATCCTCACCAACGCATCTGGTCATATTAATAATTCTTGGCATTCTACGAATCATTTGAATGCCATGTCTTGCACCTCCATCTCTACCTGCAGGAGATCGCCTCCTTGATGATGGATGATGAAATGAAGGAAATTCATCATTATAAGGTTTCCTTCCTCCCCTGTCAGTACCTACAATAGCACCATCCGGTTCAAAAATATAACCATTACATTCAAGTTCTGCATCTGCACCAGCAGAAGCGTGTTTACGTCTTGGGAATCGATAATTAACGGAACCATTAAAATTTTCTGAAGCAAACTCACTGTCATTATCCCAATCACCACGCAGACTGTCAAAACGGTTAGAACTCCTTCCTCTTCCACGCATGAAGTTTGATCGGAAGTTTCTTTGTGGCTGATCTTGACCCCTCCCTCTTACAAATCCACGGTGACCATCCAAATACATTTCATCTCTGAAAATTGAAAGGAAGAAAAACAAAAAAAATCACAATAGTTAAGTCCACCAAGCACTTAAACAGGAGAGAAACTACAGAAACAAGTAACCAATTAGGCAGGATATAGTCACCTATTTTGCCATCCGTGTACTCTCTCTCTCTGAAATCCAGTATATCTTTCTCTTTCAGTTTGTGAGGGGAATGACCTGACTGGGATAGAACTTGTTTTAACAGGAGATGAAACATTAGAAGCTCGGGGTAACTTTATAATTCGACTCCTGTTACCTCCACTGTTGGAATCTTTAGCGGCATCGTCCCCAATTTGAGATGATTCAGTCTTGTGCAAAGTGGAATCATCTTTTCCCTCTGTGACTGGTCTTTCAATATTCCCATCTGCAGCCTGACCAACTGCTCTCAAAGTCTCTTGGCTTCTATCAGTGGCTCCATCAGTTGATGGTCGCCTTTCGAGTACCTTTTGGACTTCCATGTTTCCTGATTGATCGAGTGGTTTCCTTTGAATGGTATTTATAGGACTCTTTTCATCAGCTTCAGATGCGACCACTTCAATGGTTGATGAATCTTGCAGAAAGCCATCTGTATCTACAACCCGATCAGTTTTCTCACTAAGAACTATATCAACACATTCTTTAATATGATCAGCACTTGTTTCACCATGATACTTCATTTCACTGTCTTTTTCTGTAGCACATGATTGAACAACACTACTACCACTAGGTGAACCAAAGGAGCACACATCTTTGTTACCACAATCACCAAGTGTAACATCATCTGCCTCTTTCTTCTCACCACCACCAAAAGGACATCCAATTGCCTTGTGCACTAGTGGATCTCTGACCTCACCATCCTCGTATTCATCATCTACTCCAGCATATTGTCTATCTTCTGTACCCAAGGGAGCGACTAAGGTATCATAACCATCTGACTCATAGTCGGAAGCATAATAATCTTCTTCTAACATATCAGCAGATACGTTAATTTTTTCCTCATCACTTACAGATCCCTCACCATTTCCACTTGAAGCCAGCGGAAGCTCATCCATCGATTTCAATCTGCAAGTCCCGGGATCATCAAAATTCAAATACTCTGCTCTGTTAGCATCTGTCATACCAACAGATACATTTGATTCTTTACATTCAAGGCCCAAAGAAACAGAAACCATTTCTGAAACATCACTACTTCCACATTCTTCCTGGGATTTGACTTCTTTTGTATAAGTAGAATATTGGGATTGGTTTAATACATCCCCACTTATAGTTAACTCTGTTGAACAACTGCGTAACACCGAAGAGCATAACTTTTGAGGAGTTAAAAGCATCTCCATGTTAACCATTCCACCCGATTGGCATGATGTCCTTTCAGCTGTTTTGCTTATTTCCAGATTACCCTCCTGAACTGGTTCAGATTTTATTGATCTATGTTTACCGGTTTTCAGGTTCAACAAATTGACAGCTTCCAGATTACACCTCTCAACTAATTCCCGCTTTAGACTTCTAACGTCAAATAATCGCATAGGACTATCATTCCCTCTCACAAAATTATGTTTACCACTATCATTCTTTCTCACAAAATTATGTTTACCGTTCTCCTCGATTGGTTCTGATTTTACAATCCTACTACCAACAGAATTCACTTTTCCAGATGATACCAATCCTCCAAGCAAATCGGAACTAGGAACAACCTTACCTAAACCAACTTTAGTTGAGGGGCTAGAATGTTCTACACTGAAGTTCGACTGACAAGACATGCTAAGGCCTACATGCAGGGAATCCTCAGATTTATATAGCTCACTGGGTGTTGGGGTGGAAATGGGAAATTGGAAAATGTGCTTCCGCGCTCCAAGAATCTGTTTTCCTAAATCAACACCACCTCCAACCATCCTGGTTGAACCTGAAAAACTCTTTATATCAAGTGCACTACCAGTGTCATTTAACCGATCAAAACCAATTGTTCCATGGCATGTGGTGGCACCATCAACAGAACCCTCCCATGTGTCCATGGTCGTGTTCAAATCCCAGTTCGATCTAATAGCATGAAGGTGAGAGCTACTAGGATTTGAGTTATCATCACTCTTGCATTGGGAAATGGGTTTTTCCTTGCTTAAAGACAAACATAGCGAAGAAGGATCTGATTTCTCAGATACCTGGAAACTCCCATCACTACTTTGAACTGCCAAAGCTGGAACAAGAGGTTCCTTCAGCCCTAGTGACAATTCAATATTCCCTGGAAAAGCTGAACTTTCAAATTTAGAATACCCTTCTACTTCTTGTTTGCCAAGTATTCCTTCCATTGTGTTGTGTGCATGAGTTTCACTACAAGCTAAATACAGTTCAGTATTTCTTGGAATTTTCTGACAGGCAGATCTATCAGTGAACATAAGCTTCTCTTCGCTACCCATGCTATCCATATGGCCTGAGCTAATTTTAAGGTTTGGTTCCTCAAGTTTGACTGCACAAAGATGAACATTTTTTTTTAGCGAATTAGCATTTGTATCATCAGGACCTTCCTTATCTTCAACAGAAGAAGTCTTTTTCACAACAGTCTTGTTCGCATCAGATACGCTAGGAGAACTTGTTGCAACACTGGCACTTGAAAGAGATGGCTCCTGACTTTGGTTAGAGTGTTCTTTTTGTGGTGAATCATTTTCTGCAAGGACAGAAGATGGTTCTCGGGATGGAGGCGAAGAAAACTGAACCAATGGGAACCTCCTTTTCTTGATTGGAACTCCTACAGAACAATTACTAGACTGCCGCGCAATGGCCTCAGGCTGCCCACAGAAAAATAATTAATCAATATCAATAGAAAAATCATTAAACTTATCTAAACTAAGTTAGCAATAACTATAAAATGAAATAAATACCTCTTCATTTCCTGAAATAGGCATGACTTTAGGATTTGCCAAATGCAGAACTTTAGGATTTGCCAAATGCAGAACTTGTCTTAGCCTTTAAAAGAAGTAATAACATATAGTCAAGTCTTTTTCGAACACCCATTCAAAATTAATCACTTTGCACGGCATCTATTAACTCTATAAAATTATACAGTAAGATAAACACACTGCATCAAGAAAGACCATTAGCATCAAGAAATACCAAGTCGTACATACCATTAGCATTTAAATTCAAGCAAATTGAAAACCATCTTAACAACACACTCCACACACACAAACAAATGGGCCGCGTAGATGGGGAAAGTAAATGAAAACAAGTTTTGATGAACTCCTTTGCAGGATAGATGTAGATTGTCCGTTGTACAACTAACAATATAACAGAATTTCACTATCAATAATATCCCAGTGGTTGTATGATGATGCTAAAGGGAGGACATGAATACTTACAAATAATGATACTAACCCAACAAACTTCTGAATGAACTCATACTAGACATTAAAGCTAAAAAAACAGATCTAGGAGATGTCCACGAATGCTAAACATGATGGGAATCAATCACCAAATTGTAGATCAGCCAGCATGTAGTCTACAGAAATGTTATGTTCCTGATGTGTCAATCCCAAACCACGTATAAACGGAGATCATAAAATGACAAATTGGTAATAATTTGCATGTCAACTGATCCAGATTTAGATTCCTAACGATCCAATTGTATTTGACGGAAAATACTTACACTCACACGTTTTAAAGAACTACTCCAGATAATTTCTACCTACAAAAATTTTGCAAGAAACTTGAGAATTTCAACATACTTCTTCAATTTGCTGCGAAATAGGTAAAAAGAACCAAGAATTACTTTTGCATCTGAAAAATATTTTCTTTAGTTTGGGAAAGTGTTGCCAAGAAATAAATCAATCGGATCCAAAAGCAATTAGCCTAAGAATCCTACCTTTTCCTAAGATCAATTTTCAAAATTGAAATTCTACACGTAAAAGTACTTACAAAAGACAGAGAGTGATATATAAGCATAGAAATGTATATATACACACTCATAGAGAGATGAAGCATAAGATGAAAACAACAATTTTCATATTTTTTTTTAGTAACTGAAAAAACAATTTTGCACACATATATGAACACACATAGTAGAAGCAATACAGTTCATACATATCTATAAAAAGAAAAGCAGAAGAAAAAAAAAACCGTTAGATCCAAAGTTCGAATAGCCCAAAAAATGAACTCTAGATGTCAACGATTGGGCATCAGAACAGATCAGGAAATTACCTGACAATAGAGATCGGATACTGTAGACAAAATATCTATATATGTGTGTGTGGGTGTGTGTGGGTGTGTGTGTAGACAGAGAAAGAAGAAAGAGAAAGGATTGGTTCTTCTGCAAGGGTGTGAGAGGAAAGAGAAGACTTTTTCTGCGTAATTTCTCTCTCTGCCTTGGAGATAAGGGTTTCTGAGATCTGACTTGGAGATTATGCTACTTCGAAACGCGTTTTCAAACTTGGACCTAGAATTAGAAGCAACCATGTGATTACACGTGTACATTGATCCTCCAAGTTTGTGATAAAATGCTCAACTACTTGCCGGCACTATTGGACCGACCTTCCTAGTTCCACCATGAAAGTGATGGGATATGAAAAAGAAGAGAAGGCCAAAACAAAAGTATATAATAATTTTAAACTTAAAAAAGAATTTTTTTTTTTTTTTTTTTTTTTTAACCAATCCGAAGAATTTGGATTAGCAGCAAATTAACTCAAAATTCCTTATTAATGAAATAGTTTTATTCATTTACCGGTAGGGTAAGGCTATCACCATATTTAATATGGAAAGATATTTTAATAATTTATTTAATTTTTTGTCATAACCCAAAAGAAATTGTGAAAAATGGTAGTGTTGAATGCTTTAAAGCAAGCAATAATAATTCTTCACCAGCAACATGTGTAGCAAACCAAAGTGATTTGAACTCCCAAACTCATATGTAATTTAAGGCGGGAGCTCAAAATTATTTCAACCTAATTGCTATACACGGGCCAAAATGCCCTCACCTTCAAACCTTAAAATACTCACTAGGGATTAAGAGTGACAACACGATACGAAATAAGTGAGTTTTGGTTAATCTTAAACGGGTTTGGTAATAAATGGGTTGATACAGTCGTATTAAGGTTAAACTCCTCAACCTATGTAACCCGTTTATACACATTTAACTCAATATGTCATAATCGTGAATATGACCCAAATAACTTGCTACATATTTATAGTCAATTACTAGGGACAATTAATTCATTTCAATATAAATTGTGAATATGCCTTATGATTTTTACTTGAACATTTATTTATTTTTTTCTTAATTTGAATATTTAGGTTAATTGAGACATTTTTTTTTTTTTTTTTAGTATTTATTATTTGATTGAGAATTAAATATATCATTTTGATAAATAGGTCATTAAACAGATTAATGCACGTAACACGTTTAAGAAACTGGTCAAGTTAGTGTTGAAGGTTCATAACACGATTATTAAATGGGTCATGTTTAGGTTTACCTAAGGTCGGCATGATACGATTATGACTCCCGTAAACACGAATTAACATTCCCAAGAGATCATTATTTGGGTCATGTTTATGGGCTGAGATTCATCCACTAGCTTGGTAGGTTTATATTAAATATAAAAAGTTCATAATAGCAAGGGTTAATTTTACTGGCACCCCTCAGGCCAAATATCACAATGAAACACCTTTCGAAAATTACTATCGCTCACATTACAAACATTTAAATGTAAAATGACATTATTATCCATTTGACTTTGTCAAAACTCCTTTTAACCCTAAAAAAATTATCTAAAAGACCAATATACCTACAGTAAACTCTGCATTTTTCAAATAAATTGATTCATCAAACCATCCAAGACCTTCATAATCCATGTTTCAAGATCACATAAGCCCAACGCCTTCACCAATCACCACCCATTAGATATTCCTCCATCCTTATTCCTTGATCACTTTCCTAATGTGGCATCGATTTTTTATCTTTCCCATCGATGGTGTTAAGATTGTTGTGCTTAGTTTGTTCTGTGACCGGAATATTGCAACTTGATGATGTCGTTCCACGGCCCTCTCATCGGTGATGGAAGATGATGACGGTTCTGCAAAGACCATCAAAAGTCCGTTGGTGTTGTCCATGGCCGGCCTTGAGATTGATAAAATCTTGAGAGACCCTAGCAAATTTAAATGTGAGACCTTTTATACACAAGCATTATTATTATTTTTATTTTTACTACGAGGCAAGAAGTGTTACAAGTTAGATTAGTAAATGCAGAAAGTCAAAGTCTTACACTCTAAAATTCACCGAGGCACTAACCCACTGAGCTATCAAGGCATCTACATACATAATCATACACACGCGTAAAAATTTTATAAGGGTGCGAAATTTTTATTAAAATGAGAAAATAATCACATAAAATATATTAATTTTGAAAACACAAAAACAAATTACGGACAATTAGTTTCTCTCAAATTTTACATCTGTCATCCCTCGTAATAAAGTAAAAAATATATATTTTCTTAACAAATGCTTAATACACTCCTTATGAGATAAGTGAACTAAAGAATTAGAATGACATCACGTTAATTTAAACTCAAAAAAGATTTTCAAGTTTTCAAATAGATCAAGTTTTGAACTTTCAACCCATTTTAAATTTCTAAAAAAAATGTAAAATTTTGCCAAAGTTCTTATCAACTTCAAATGATTTCAAACTTAGACCAAGCATTTCCCCCTTTATATCAAATCAATTATATAAGTAATACAGAACTAATTTATATTTATTCAAATTTCATCAAAAATATATTATCAACCCAATAATAAAGAACTGCATTCAATTTCAAAGTAATTAGTGACAAGCATACATATTAACACATAAAATTAGTAAAAGACTGCATTTTATTTCAAAATTAATTAGTAAAGAATCATATTCAATTTCGAATTTAATCACCAAGTTTTGAAGGACTCCAATTTTGAATGGGCTAACAAAAAAATTTTTTTTTTTTTGGGTGGTCGTTGGGAGGCCTGTTTGAGGCCAAGCACATCAAATTCATGTTCAATGTCGCCAGCGTCATTGTCGTAGGCTTGCAACAGGCAGTCGTGCGTGGGTTTCTTGTGCAACTGGCGATGGTGGTGTTGGGTTCTAGGAAATGGACTGGCTCTAAATCTGATTATCTCACAAAAATCCCACTAATTATTGCTTCAATGTAATTTTTTTAATTATATTTTGCTCTGTATGATCAAATATGCCATGGGAAAAAGAATCGTCTACGCATATTTAGATTTTGGGTATGTTGTAGATTTTTCCTATTTTGAGAAAAATGTTTTTTATTTTCTTATGTTAAATTTTTATTTTTAGAGATCGATACAAAATGTATAAAAATGTTTGTTTTGAAGATTCAAAATATAAGAACAATTAATTTAGAGATTAAGCAAATTACTTGATTCACGACAGGCATACATTTTTTTTTTTTTTTTTTTTGGATTGTATTGTAATGATTTTTAACCTCTGAACTTGCATAATGTATTATATTTGTATGAACAAAAAGTTTGTTCATATATAATGCATGAAATCTCTTGATTATTGAACTTCAATAACGTATTTCATTTGCTTTATATAGTATTACGGCCAAATGAATGAGACACATTGCAAAAGAATACACCCAAATCACTGCAAAATTCAAACCTTTTTTTTAAAAAAAAAACCACTGCAAAATTCAAACTGAGTTGACGATTTTGTTTTTTTTTTTTTATAAATGAATTTTATTAAAGAACAAAATAGATATGATGATTAAAAATTTGGAGTGATTTGTGCTTGTGTGTGTATATATTTATATAAAGAGTATATTTCTTTTGTTTGTTTGTGTCTCTCTTTTTCTATCACAGACTCTCATTTGAAATAGATTATTGATAATGTAATGGTAATGGTAGTGTGGTGGTGGGAGCCTGGGTGGCCGCATCTGAAGATAGAGAGAGATAAAGTATGAGTGAGGGTGAGCCGGTGGGGGGTGTTATTGAATAATTAATGGGGATATTTTCGTCCTTATACATTTGAAATATTTTAATTTAAAATACATTAAAAAGAAAAGGGAAAATTTATTATTTCATACATATTTCAAAAAGGTGTTTTAATACTTTTTTTTAATAAAAAATTAGTATATAATTTTTTTAAATTTATCAAAACTGCACTACCTACCATGGAGTACCACAATCGTTATAACCAATAATTTAAACATGTTCTGATATTTTACTAGTTGAAACCCAATCTCTCAAACTACACAAGCCAAGCGGAACTCACTATAAAATAACCCAAATTTTCCGAAAAAAAAAAAAAAAAAGGAACTGTTTCATTAAGTCAACCAGTGGAAATAATTAATATGGTAGACTCACAATGCATGAGTAAAAAATTTTAAAATAAAAATAAATGGACAAATGAGGAGAAGAAAATTTGGACATACATCTTTTTTGTCCATTTCATGTGTGAAATGATGGATTGCGGTACACAGCTGGCCACTTTTTTATATTTGTTATTCTTTTATAAAAGATAAGACAAGAAAGTCCTGGTTTCAATGTTTCCATTGTATAGCTGTTGTTTCCTTGGGTTAATTCGTTTCAGTTTCACATTGTCAATTAAAAAATAAAAAATACAATAAATAAACTATTTGAATCTTGCTGTCCACAGCTACTACCATTCGTGCATAGAAAGCAACTAGCAACCCACCCATTAAAGTATCTCAAAGGGGTCCCCAGTCTGGCTGCCATGACTCATGAACACATTGGACGACAGTGACATGAAGGGGAATAAAAGAGATTCCGGCCAACTGCCGGAGATGGAAGCTCATATCAGAGGAGAGATCAAATTTCATCACAATCTCCGAGTTGGGAAATGTTAAACAGACGAAAACTTCATAATCAAATTAAATTTAGCCTTTTCAGTCATCACAAACCTGTTTATCTAACAGAAACCAAGCATAATGCAATGTTGAAATTCACCCCCCTAATATTACCAGTCACAGTTGATATCACAAACCTATACATCCCTGACTTCATTCAAAAATGGAGCAAAGCTTTAGATTTGGCCGATGAATTCCATTCATTTGGAAAACTTAAACCTGCAGTGTATCTCATTATTTTTATTTCTAAATTTATTATATAAACGTTGAATCCTGCCGTTGCTTTGGCTTGGCTTGGCTTGGCTTTAGTGCACTGCACTACGGTAAAAATAACCCCAACAGTAGTCGGGACTCACTGTGAGGTAAACTCCAATGTCGTCAGTTCAATGGAGAGAATTTTGGTCCGAGAGATTATTCCAGCAGCTGGATGGGACACTACCCCCCTTTCTTTCCCCGTTCTTTCGGGTGAGAACCCTTCATGGATTGCCATCCAGGAAAATTATTCCTGCTTTTGAGAGCAATCCACCCTTTAAAGCACTCAAAAGTTCGACGGCACACAAATCTTCCTATCTCCCAACTAGGGCTATATTCCAATCCAATTTTACCATCAACTCAACACTTACCGCGTTGAAGAACAGTATCATTCCAGTAAATGAGATATTCAGGCCACACAGCAACATACGTCACAGGGGTCCATCAAATTTTCACCCAATCTCCTATTTTCAAAACCTTAAGAAGGAGAAAGCTTCATAAAAAAATCAATTCCAGCCATTTCAGTCATCACCTTCGCAGCTGCAGATCTCAGAAACTACACAGGGAAAAAAGAGCTACAACTACTCTGGTCTGAAAAAAGTAACAAACTGTTCTTCCTACAGAGATGAAGCATAAAGCAACAATGTTCAAACCATCTCCCTCCAATGTAAGAAATGATACTCACCCCTAATATTTCTGGGTGCATAGAGCTACTTACCGGTATCACAACATGGACTAGTTTAATACGAGAAGGGAAATGCAAGGAAGCAAGAACTAGAACACACATAAGCCTACTGCAACAATTGATGATCTCTTGATAACTGGCCGAAATAGTTCGGAATTCAAATGTCCCTTTGCTGCATACCTATTCCATCCCCCCAAAGTACATCAATACCATCAGATGAAGCTACACATACTTACGAAAAGCTTATTGAAGGATCTTCGATCAAGTATCTACAAGAACAGACTGGATCCAATATTATTGTGCCAAACATAATATAACATATAGTACAGAACTTGTTCAAATTAAACTGAGTCGCTGCAGCTAGCACCCATGATTAGGCGAAATGGTAACCATTAATGTAACAAGGCTTTCAGGAAGACTTGGCTACCGAGTTATGCTGAGAAATACATTATGTACTCCACCTCCAAGGACTATTTAAGTGTTGGCTGCATATTACCAAGTGATGTCACATGTATGTAACAATGTGAATACCCTCAGAACAAGCCAGTATCAGGTATTTGTTACTCATATATCTCCAAACATTACCTTGTTCAGGATCTGAGACAAAATAAACCATAATCAGTGCATAAACAACCAAAACGAATTGTACCTGCTAGTCACCTACCCCATGAAATCAAAGCATTCCCTAAACCTGGCACATAACCAAACTGTATGCAAAACAGTAACTTGCCATCCCCCAACAAAACAACAAATCCTTTTCTAGATCATGGACACAGAAAAATAAAGCTTCCCACGGGAGGCATCATCAAACCCATTGTCATGCCAGACCTGCCCACCATGACTATTGTTTCCTTCTTGCTCTTCAATGCTTCTCATTCCCCAAGGTCTATCAAAATCTTCTTCTTTTCCCACGGGAGCCATCATCAAACCCATTGTCATGCCAGATCTGACCACCGGGCCTATAGTTTCCTTCTTGCTCTTCAATTATTCTCATTCTCCTAGGTGTGTTTATAGGTCGACTTTCAATCCGCCTGTCAGACACCCTTTCCCTCAAGTTGCTTCTTTCAATGAATTCTGAATCAGCTTCTGGACAGAATCTAAAAGGCCTAGGGCCATCCTCAATGGGATAACTGAAATTCTCACCATCAGCATCCCTATAAGGTGGCCTAAAAGAACGAACAGGTCCATGTCTAACACCACGCACTCTTATCTCATCACCACTTCCATCACAGCCAAGTTCATGAAGTCTGCCAGACTGCATAGGCCTTCCAAAGTAGGCATCCTTATCTGCCCTCTCTCGAGTATCTAAGATATCTAATCTCCTAGTGCTTCGAGGTAAAACCCGGTCAGACGGGCTCCTATTGGGGATAATGGATCTTGGATGACCATGCTCCCTCACAGTATCCATGTCCCTCAAATTATTAGACGGCCGAGACATATAAGGAGGAGAACCATGTCTTCTTGCCACTATATCTTCAGGGAAAAAATGGTGATCAGGGGATCTCATTCTCTCAATCCTGTAAATAGCTGGAGATCTACTATTAGTAATTTCTGGAAGTCCATCAAGTCCATCTGGAGATCTTCTTCGAGGAGACAACCACGTTCCAGAGGAATCCATTCTGGATCTTATTGGAGATTTTGATCGAATTCGAGGAACACCCCTTCTTGGGATAGAAGAAAAATTCCTGCTCCCTCTGACAAACTGACCATCAGCTCCCTCGTAAGGAGGTTGACGATGAGAAAATACTGGATCTAAAATATCATTGGGCAAACCCCTCAAGAACTTCTCGCCATGCTTGATCCCAGCCAAATCAGAACCATCCTCACCAACACATCTGGTCATATTAATATTTCTTGGCATTCTACGAACCATTTGAATGCCATGTCTTGCACCTCCATCTCTACCTGCAGGAGATCTCCTCCTTGAGGATGGATGATGAAATGAAGGAAATTCATCATTATAAGGTTTCCTTCCTGCCCTGTCAGTACCTACAATAGCACCATCCGGTGCAAAAATATAATCATTACATTCAAGCTCTGCATCTGCACCAGCGGGTTTGCGTCTTGCGAATCGATAATTGACGGAACCATTAAATTTTTCTGAAGCAAACTCACTGTCATTATCCCAATCACCACGCATAGAGTCTAAACGGCTGGAACTCCTTCCTCTTCCACGCATGAAGCTTGATCTGAAGTTTCTTTGTGGCTGATCCTGAAACCTCCCTCTAACAAATCTAGGGGGGCCATCTAAATACATTTCATCTCTGAAAATTGAAAGGAAGGAAAAAATATACATATATATATACATCAAAATAGTTAAGTCTAGCAAGCACTTAAAACAGGAGGGAAACTACAGAAACAAATAACCAATTAGACAAGGTATGGTCACCTATATTGCCGTGCATGTAATCTTTCTCTCTCAAAACCAGTATATCTTTCTCTTTCAGCTTGCGAGGGGAATGACCCGACTGGGATAGAACTTGTTTCAACAGGAGATGAAACAATAGAAGCTCGGGGTAACTTTATAATTCGACTCCTGTTACCTCCACTGTTGGAATCTTTAGCAGCATCGTCCCCAATTGGAGATGATTCAGTCTTGGCCAAAGTGGAATCATCTTTTCCCTCCGTGGCTATTCTTTCAATATTCCCATCTGCAGCCTGACCAGCTGCTCTCAGAGTCTCTTGGCTTCTATTAGTGGCTCCATCAGTTGATGGTTGTCTTTCGAGGACCTTTTGGACTTCCATGTCTCCCAATTGATGAAGTGGATTCCATTGAATGGTATTTATAGGCCTCTTTTCATCAGCTTCAGATGAAACCATTTCAATGGTTGATGAATCTTGCAGAAAGCCATCTTTATCTACAACCCGATCAGTTTTCTCACGAAGAACTATATCAACACATTCTTTAATATGATCAGCACTTGTTTCACCATGATACTTCTTTTGACTGTCCTTTTCTACAGTACAGGATTTAACAACACTACTATCGCCAGGTGAACCAAACAAGCACACATTTTTGTCACCACAATCACCATGTGTAACATCACCTGCCTCTTTCATCACACTACCAATAGGACATTCAATTTCCCTGTGCACTAGTGGTTCTCGGACCTCACCATCCTCATATTCATCATCTACTCCAGCATATTGTCCATCTTCTGTACCCAAGGGAGCGACTAAGGTATGATAACCATCTGACTCATAGTCAGAAGCATAAGAATCTTCTTCTAGCATATCAGCAGATATGTTAATTTTTTCCTCATCACTTACAGATCCCTCACCATTTCCACTTGAAGCTAGCGGAAGGTCATCCATCGATTTCAATCTGCATGTCTCAGGATCATCAAAATTCAAATCTTCTGCTCTGTTAGCATCTGCCATACCATCAGATACGTTTGATTCTTTACATTCAGGGCCCACGGACACAGAAACCATTTCTGAAACAACATCACTACTTCTACATTCTTCCTGGGATTTGACTTCTTTGATACGAGTAGAATATTCGGATTGGCTTAATACATCCCCACTTATAGTTAGCTCTGTTGAACAACTGTGTAACACTGAAGAGCATAACTTTCGAGGGGTTAAAAGCATCTCCGTGTCAACCTTTCCATCTGATTGGCATGACGTCCTTTCAACAGTTCTGCGTATTTCCTGATTACCCTCCTGAACTGGTTCAGATTTTATTGATCTATGTTTACTGGTTTCCGGGTTCAACAAATTGACAGCTTCCAGATTACACCTCTCAACTAATTCCCGTTTTAGAGTTCTAACATCAAATAATCCCATAGGAATATCATTCTCTCCCACAAAATTATGTTTAGCATTCTCCTCGATTGGTTCTGATTTTACAGTTCTACTACCAACAGAATTCACTTTTCTAGATGATACCAACCCTCCAAGCAAATCGGAACTAGGAACAACCTTACCTAAATCAACTTTAGCTGAGGGACTAGAGTGTTCTACGCTGAAGTTCGACTGAAAACAAGACATGCTAAGACCTACATGCAGGGAATCCTCAGATTTATATAGCTCACTGGGTGTTAAGGTGGAGATGGGAAATTGGGAAATGTGATCACGTGCTCCAAGAATCTGTTTTCCCAAATCAACGCCACCTCCAACCATCCCAATTGAGCAAGAAGAACTCTTTATATCATGTGCATTACCAGTGTCATTTAACCTATCAAAAGCAATTGTTCCAAGACATGCAGTGGCATCATCAACAGAACCCTCCCACGTGTCCATTGTCGTGTTCAAATCCCACTTCGATCTATTAGCATGAAGGTGAGAGCTACCATTATTTGAGTTATCATCACTTTTGCATTGGGTAATGGGTTTTTCCTTGCTTAAAGACAAACACAGCGAAGCAAGATCTGATTTCTCTGATACCTGGAAACTCCCATCACTACTTTGAACTGCCAAAGCTGGAACAAGAGGTTCCTTCAGCCCTAGTGACAATTCAATATTCCCTGGAAAAGCTGAAATTTCAAATTTAGAATACCCTTCTGCTTCTTGTTTGCCAAATATTCCTTCCCTAGTGTTGAGTGCATGAGATTCACTACCTGCTAAATGCAGTTCAGTATTTCTTGGAACTTTCTGACAGGCAGATCTATCAGCGAACATAAGCTTCTCTTCGCTGCCCATGTTATCCATACGGCCTGAGCAAATTTTAAGGTTTGGTTCCTCAAGTTTGACTGCACGAAGATGAACATTGTTTTGGACTGAATTAGCATTTGTATCATCAGAACCTTCCTTATCTTCAACAGAAGAAAAAGTCTTGTTCACAAGAGTCTTGTTTGCATCAGATACGCTATGAGATGTTGTTGCAACACTGGCATTTGAAAGAGATGGCTCCTGACTTTGGTTAGAATATTCTTTTTGTGGTGAATCATTTTCTGCAAGGACAGTAGTTGGTTGGGGAATAGAAAACTGAACCAATGGGAACCACCTTTTCTTGATTGGAACACCTACAGAACAATTACTAGACTGCCGTGCAATGATCCCAGGCTGCCCACAGAAAAATAATTAATCAATATCAACAGAAAAATCATTAAACTTATCTAAACTAAGTTAGCAATAACTATAAAATTAAATGAATACCTCTTCATTTCCAGAAATAGGCATGACTTTAGGATTTTCCAAACGCAGAATTCGTCTCACCCTTTAACAATACAATACCATATAGTCAAGTCTTCTTCAAACGAACATTCAAAATTACTAAAATTTATTTACATGGCATCTGTTAGCTCTATAAAATTATTCAGTACCCAGCAATATTCAATGTAAGATAAATGATAAACAAACTGCATTCAAAATTATTCAGTACCCAGCAATATTCAAACATACCATTAGCACTTAAATTCAAGCAAATTGAAAACCATCTCAACAACGTACTCCACAAACACAAACAAATGGGCGAGTAGAAGACGAAAGTAGATGAAAACAAGTTTTGATGAACTGTTTTACAGGATAGATGTAGATTAGTGTCAATAATATCCAAGTGGCTGTATGATGATGCTAAGGGGTTAAAGGACATGAATACTACAAATAATGATAATAATCCAACAAACTTCTGAATGACATAAAAGCTAAAAAAACAGATCGACGAGATGCCCATAAATGCTAAATAAGATGGGAATCAATCACCAAATTGTAAAATAAATCAGCCCAACACACAAAAATGTTACGTTTCCTGATGTTTCATTCCCAACGCACATATAAACGGAGATCATAAAATGACAAATTGGTAACAATTTGCATGCCTACTGATCCAGATTTAGATCTCTAACAATCCAAATCCAATTGTATTTGACGGAAAATACTTCCGATAGTAAGTTTTATAGAACTATTTTTTTCCTCATCAGCGCGGATCCAAAAGCAATCAGCCTAAGAATCCTCCTATTTCCTAAGATCAATTTTCAAAATTGAAATTCTTCAAGTAACATAAAATAATTATAAAAAAAAATACTAACAAGAACACACACAGAGAGAGGAAGCATAAGATGAAAACAACAATTTTTATATTTTTACAGTTATTAAAAACAAAAAACAAAAAAAAACAAAAAAAAAAAAAAAAAAAAAAAAACTATTTTGCACACATGAGCACACATCGTAGAAGCAATACAGTTAAAAAGTTCATACATATCTATAAAAAGAAAAGCAGGAGTTAGATCCAAAGTTTTAATAGCCTACAAAATGAACTCTAGATGTGAACGATTGGACATCAGAACAGATAAGGAAATTACCTGACAATAGAGATCGGATACTGAAGACAAAATTCTGCATATATAGATATATATGTATATGTATATGTATAGAGAGAGATAAACGAGGGGAAGAAGAAAGAGAGAGGCTTCGTTGTTCGTCTGAAAGTTCAGAGGAAAGAGAAGACTCTTTCTGTGTAATTTCTCTCTCTTACTTTGAGGTCAGGGTTTGTGACATCTGACTATTATTCGCCATATACTGTACGTTATACGAATATTATCATTGTGCTATGCAACTTGGTGAAACGCCGTTTTCTTTTGATTATTGTTTTTCTTAACGTGGCGGTCTTTTCACATTAGACGACTTGACCTAAAAGTAGAAGCAACCATGTGATGACACGTGTAGATTGATCCTCGAAGTTTTTAATAAAATACTCCACGACTGGCCGGCACAATGGACCGACACCATGAAAGTGATGGGATCATGATAAAAGACGAGAATAACAAAACGAAAGTATAGACTTGAAGGAGAATCCAATGAATTTGAATCGGTGCTTTTGAAAAACAAGTTACTTCGTTTAAGTTTAAATTTTAAAATTTTAAAAAAAGAAAATGAACAATTATTTTTAGATAATTTTTAAAAAATTATTTTTTATAATTTCAAATTTAAGTAGATTTGATGTTTCTCTATCCTAATTTAGATGTCGCTTTTGCAGAGTAGGAATTTTTAAGAGAATACGTCGAATATGTCTTGTCTCTTTGAAAAGTTATTTGCCCTTTTAAATTTTGAATATTTAAATTTTAAATTTTAAATATATATATAAAAATATATAAAATATATTATTTCAAAAAAAAAAGTGACAATTATTTTGGTATATACCAAAAAAAAAAAAGCATAAATTCTGCATATATAGATATATATGTATATTTATATGTATAGAGAGAGATAAACGAGGAGAAGAAGAAAGAGAGAGGCTTCGTTGTTCGTCTGAAAGTTCAGAGGAAAGAGAAGACTCTTTCTGTGTAATTTTTCTCTCTTACTTTGAGGTCAGGGTTTGTGACATCTGACTATTATTCGCCATATACTGTACGTTATACGAATATAATCATTGTGCTATGCAACTTGGTGAAACGCCATTTTCTTTTGATTATTGTTTTTCTTAACGTGGCGGTCTTTTCACATTAGACGACTTGACCTAAAAGTAGAAGCAACCATGTGATGACACGTGTAGATTGATCCTCGAAGTTTTTAATAAAATACTCAACGACTGGCCGGCACAATGGACCGACACCATGAAAGTGATGGGATCATGATAAAAGACGAGAATAACAAAACGAAAGTATAGACTTGAAGGAGAATCCAATGAATTTGAATCGGTGCTTTTGAAAAACAAGTTACTCCGTTTAAGTTTAAATTTTAAAATTTTAAAAAAAGAAAATGAACAATTATTTTTAGATAATTTTTTAAAAAATTATTTTTTATAATTTCAAATTTAAGTAGATTTGATATTTCTTTATCCTAATTTAGATGTAGCTTTTGCAGAATATGAATTGGATATGTCTTGTCTCTTTGAAAAGTTATTAATTTGTCTTTCTAAATTTTGAATATTTAAATTTGAAATTTTATATTTTAAGTATATATATGAAAATATATATTAAATATATTATTTGAAAAAGAAAAGTGACAATTATTTTGGTATATACCAAAAAAAAAAGCATAAAAAAAATTTTTTTTTTTTGAATAAAGGAAGTATTTCACTGCATGAAATTGTAACTTTTAAATTACAATTTGGCAAAATTAGAAAGAAAAAAAAAAATTAATTCAATTTTCTTTTTTCAATTCTTCCAATCCTAATACTAACATTTCAATTTCATGTTGTGGAAGAGTGTACATTTCAATTTCATATTGTGGAAGAGTGTACATTTCAATTTTATGTTGTGGAAGGGTGTGGAACGTATCCTTATTGATTAATTAATTTTATGCATTTACTAATAAAGTAAGATAATCACCATACTTAATATTGAAAAATATAGTATTAAATAATTTACTTATATTTATGTAAGTATAAAATGAATTTCGTGGTATCATAATATTTAATGACATTAGGGAGGCACTCAACTTTTAAAACACTTAATTAAAAATGTTCTCTTTCTTTCTTTTAAAAGTATATTTTATTTTTCTTAAGGGTGATTTTGTCATGTTGAATTAGATCGACCTTTAATCCCAAAGGATGACTAAAGTGATTAGATCACTTAACCTCGCCTCATTGAGAATCAGGTTTGAGTTTCAACTCCGGTGATTGAGTGTAACTAATTTTCTTTGGGTTAGACACGACCTACATATAAATTGCCCCTCTAATATTAATATTTTATATATATATATATATATATATATATATATATATATATATATATATATTAGTAATATATCCTTGTTAATTTTGTTTTTCCAACTATATACTTATAAAATATAACTAACCCATACCTAATTTTTTGGGTCCATCCCTGCTTGGGGTCACGCTTCCGCAGTCCTTACTCCACAACTTACCCGGCAGGCACAGACCCAGCAGGTGACCGGGGGCAGATGCCCCCTTGGATTTTTAATATTTTCATTTTATATCCTAATTTTTTAAAAATTTATGAAATGTCTTTCTAAAATTACAATTCGTCCCAACTGGATTCTTTTTTTTAGCATTTTATATTTCAAATTTTGATAATTTATGAATATGCCCCCACTAGAATTATAATTTGCCCCACTGATTTTTTTTTTTTTTCATTTTATACTTTAAAATTTTTAAAATTTATTAAAAAAACCTATTAAAATTACAAAAAATGAACCCATCATATAATTTTGTACCCACAATTTAAAAAGTCGCCCCCCTCACAAAATTTTCTGGGTCCGTCAGTGTTACCCGGCAAAGGTGTTGGCAGCACCATGAAGCTCTGTAATTTAATAAAAGCTAGAGTGGATCACAGTTTGCATTTGGCATGTGCGTAAGGCTTCCAAATTATTGATTTATAATTAACTTAATAAAATAATTTAAATAAAATATCAATAACCAAAAGTCTAACTAAAATAAAAAAAACTAATAAACAAAGTCCAACTGTCCAACTAAAAAAAAAAAAATGATACCAATAAATAAAGTCTAACTAAAATAAAATAAGAATACCAGTAAGCAAACTCCAATTTTTTTTTTTTTTTAATTATTGATATAAAAAGAGTTTTTAAAAGAATTTTTATAAAACTCTAACACAAATTACCTATTAATATAAAAAAAGTTTTTAAAAGTGTGTCTATAAAACTCTAACACAAATTACTTAATTATTATGAGTTTTTTTTATTTGTTTAATTAATATTATTTTATATATTAAATAATATTGCAAATATTTTTTTATATATAATTTTTTTGTTTTTTTAATTAATATTATTTTATATAATAAATAATAATGCAAATTTATATATATATATTTTATACTTTACAGTTATACACATATTTTTACTCCCATGCATATGTTTTACCAAGTACATACTACGTGTATGTGTGCGCGCGCGTATTATTTACTAATATATACTACGTGTGTGGAAACACACCTTCACAAATAGGTCAATTATATTTCATATATGTGCCAAAACCATTTTAGTAATTTTTGCTTCCATACGGGACTGATATAGATAAGGGAAGAGTCTAAGCATCTCATAATTGTCTAGGGGACCATCTTGGCAAGTTGCTGCGGATTTATGAAGAATTGTCAAGTTGACAAAATCAAAACAAAATATAAGTAGTAGTTACGGTCAATACAAGTAACCAATCCTATATATGTATGCATGCACTCAAGCTAGCCCATAGAGATTGAAAGATGGCGAGAAATTTCATTACTTTGGGTGGTGCTAGTGCATTGAATGAAGCAGGCCTCTTGCTTCATGGTTCTGGGGTCACATTTTTGTTGTGCATGATTGTTATGTCTCTCTCAATCCTGTCCATGGTCATCTTTGCTTGCGGTCATTCTTCTGGCAAATCACGTTGGAATGGCGGAGGTGGAGGTGGAGGTGGAGGTGCTGCTTGTGGCGGTGGTTCTGCTTGTGGCGGTGGCGGCGGCGGTGGCGGCGGTGGCTGTGGCGGCGGCGGCGGCGGCGGAGGAGGTTGTTAAGTAAATTGGTGCATGATGGTGTTTCTTCCTCTATCATCACTATTATTCTTGCCTTAATCATATATGAATAAGTCTCCACATGAATTCTTTGTCTCCAATCTTTTTCATTACATGTCATTTCACTTTAATATATTTAAGTTTTTCATTAAAGTTATATCGATGTTATTTTTTTTTGTCACTCTTTCCATTTTTACCTTTTATAACAACTTTGTAAATGAGATTTAAATAAATACTGTATTAAATTGGTTAGAAATTATATATACCGGTGATATATGTATATATCATTTGGTGCATCTCTATAGAATTTGTTCATTTGTTTCAAGAATAAATCCTTTATACATCCTAATGTTAGCCATCCACGCCAAATAATCAAATTGCCTTTTGTAATATCAGAATCAACAGGATTTAAAATATTTGTTTGAACTGTTACCACGCCATAATCAAAAATCATTTTTCATTATTTGTGAATAAGATTATATTCCTAAGATGACATCAGACAAAAAGAGTCACGAGTTCTTATTATTTAATTATTGAATTGTAATAATTTTTTTTTGATTTGTGAAAAGTCAAATTAATTATTTAATACAATTTACAATCTAATAATTAAATAGGAAAATCTCATAAATCTCATTACTCTTCTAGCTCTATTAGAACATTACTCTTGTGAATATTATAGTTTCCAACAAATAAATACATGTCAAAGGTAGTACTCCGTAAGGAGTTATACTGGAAAATTCAAGTTATGCAATTTTTTTTTTATTTCCAATTTGTCAATATAAAATTTGCCAGGGTGCTTGAAAATTTTGCTAATTGAAGAAACGTGTTGAAATTTTCAAGCATTTTAATTAGCAGCACAAAGCCAAATGATAGAATGAACTCTGCACCTCAAAAGTATTTTCTTCAAGTTTTGAAAATGTTTTCCCTGTAAACAATCATATACCCAAAAGCAAAAAAAAACTCAAGAATCCTTCCATTTCCTATGTTCAATTCTCAAAACTGAAATTCACAACAGCACTGACAAATCAAGAACAGAAATAGAAACACACACACATTCGAGATAGGTGGGCTCCACAGGGGTTCATTTTCATTTTAGTTTGCTTTTTTCACTAGCAACAAATATAGACCACTCGCATGCCCCGTTGCCCCCAAGTTCAAGTATATTTAAATTTAAGGGTATATTACATGTAAATAATGCTAATGACTGGTATTTATAATTTGATGGAGTCAAAGTCTCATAGTTTTTAAAAAATAAAGACATAAAAAAACATTATTTACCTTTACAAAAGTATCACATTTAGGCACATAAGTATCACTTTTTGTGCATGCAATTATTACTTTTTGTCATCAGGTACCACTTTTTATATCGTACAAAAAAGTAGTACCTATGTGCCTAAATGTATGACCAAAATAAAATATCGTACAAAAAAGTAGTACCGGTGTACCTAAATGTATGCCCAAAATAAAATTGATACCTGATACACAAAAAGTGATACCTATGTGCCTAAAGTGGTACATTTGTGCGAGTGAATAATATTTTTCTATATCCAAGTTAATATTTTGATCAATTTTATTTTTTCGAAATTATAAATCTTCCACTTCTAACACTATTTAAATGTAAAAATTTCTAAATTTAAATAGGTGGGCTCCATAGTCATTCATTTTCATACCGAGAAAAGCCCAACCATTTACCACAATTTGCTTATCAACTAAAAATTTTGGTTTTGTCAAATTAACTAAAATTTGCGTACATTTTAAAAAAAAAAAATAACTTACAAACCAAAGAAACGGTTTGGGCTTGGCTGTAGCCGCTACCTCTAGACTAACTACAAATTTGCTTACATTTTTTTAACTGCCGGCATGAGCATCCATGCAAGATTAATGTCTATATTAAAAAAAATTTACTTAATTTTTTTTAAACCAAAGCCAAATAGACAAGAATTTTAAAAATTAAAAATTAAAAAAAAAATTTTGAACGCACAAATACAGAGAAGTGATTTTGAATCGAAAGGAACAATTCATTCATAAAGTTTGCCCACTACATTGACACCGAAGAGATTAGTTCAAAATAACAAAAGGGTAACCATAGACCAAAAAAAACAAAACCTACTAATTACAAAACAGAAATGAAAACCCTAATTGTATAGCAAAACTACACAAGTTGAAAACCCTAATTTTCTAAACGATATCTAATCCATCTTCGGCGCGCGACGTTTCTGCGTAAAAAAGGCCTAACCACCGAAGCCGTAAAGAGTTCGGCCCTGCCTCTTGAGGGCATAAACGACGTCCATGGCGGTGACGGTCTTGCGCCGAGCGTGCTCAGTGTAGGTCACGGCGTCTCTGATCACGTTCTCGAGGAATATCTTGAGGACACCACGGGTCTCCTCGTAGATGAGGCCACTGATACGCTTCACGCCACCTCTTCTGGCCAGCCGACGAATTGCCGGCTTCGTGATGCCCTGAATGTTGTCGCGAAGCACCTTCCGGTGTCGCTTCGCTCCTCCCTTTCCCAATCCCTTTCCTCCCTTTCCGCGTCCCGACATTTTCCAATCAAACAACGCACAAACAAATCTCTGAAACTGTTCCCTTCTCTGCAAATCGAACAAAACGCAGCTAATTTTACAATCGAGTAAGCTTTGAGGAGCAGAACAAATCTAACACCTAGATTAACGTTGCGATAATTATAAATCGTTGCAATTATATTCGAAAACTCAAAATTTTGAGATTGAAACCCTAGATTTACAATCGAATAAGCAAGCACTCATTCTTGAGTGAACACACACGGATATGAAGCCCTGTAATTTATAAAAAGTTAGAGGGGATCACAGTTTGCATTTGGTATGTGTGTAAGACTTTCAAATTATTGATTTATAATTAACTTAATAAAATAATTTAAATAAAATATCAATAACCAAAAGTCTAATTAAAATAAAATACTAATAAACAAAGTGCAACTAAAATAAAAAACGATGCCACTAAATAAAGTCTAACTAAAATTAAATAAGAATACCAATAAGCAAACCCCAAATTTTTTTTTATTAATTACTAATATAAAAAGAATTTTTAATAGAATTTTTACAGAACTTTAACGCAAATTACCTATTAATATAAAAAGAGTTTTTAAAAGTATTTCTGTAAAACTCTAACACAAATTATTTAATTATTATGAGTTTTTTTATTTTTTTATTAATATTATTTTATATAATAAATAATAATGCAAATTATATATATATAATTTTTTGTTTTTTTTTTTAATTAATATTATTTTATATAATAAATAATAAGGCAAATTTTATATATATATATATGTATAATTTTTTTGTTTTTTTTTTATTTTTTATTTTACGGTTATACACATATTTTTGCTCACATGCGTATGTTTTAATATATATTATCTGCGTGTGCGCTCAAACGGTCACGTATGTTTTACAAGTATATGCTACGCACGTGTAGAGCCAGAGATGGAAACACACCATCACAAAAGTTTAAACACACCTTCACAAAAGTCTAAGCATCTCATAATTGTCTAAGCTAGGGACCTTCTTGGCAAGCTGCTGCCGATTTAGGAAGAATTGTCAAGTGTGTGTAGAGCGAGAGATGGAAACACACCATCACAAAAGTGTAAACACACCATCACAAAAGCCTAAGCATCTCATAATTGTCTAAGCTAGGGACCTTCTTGGCAAGCTGCAGCTGCCGATTTATGAAGAATGGTCCAGTGTGTGTAGAGCAAGAGATGGAAACACACCATCACAAAAGTGTAAACACACCATCACAAAAGTCTAAGCATCTCATCATTGTCTAAGCTAGGGACCTTCTTGGCAAGCTGCAGCAGCCGATTTATGACGAATTGTCCAGTGTGTGTAGAGCGAGAGATGGAAACACACCATCACAAAAGTGTAAACACACCATCACAAAAGTCTAAGCATCTCATAATTGTCAAAGCTAGGGATCTTCTTGGCAAGCAGCTGCCGATTTAAGAAGAATTGAGTGTGTGTAGAGCAAGTAACCAAAATATAAGTACGGTCAATACAAGTAACCAATCTGAGAAAATGACAAGCATTGGCAATTCCTATATATGTATGCATGCACTCAAGCGTGCTACCCCATAGAGATTGAAAGATGGCGAGAAATTTCATTACTTTTGGGTGGTGCTAGTGCATTGGATGAAGCAGGCCTCTT
This sequence comes from Cornus florida, assembly GCF_030987335.1. Lineage (NCBI taxonomy): Eukaryota > Viridiplantae > Streptophyta > Magnoliopsida > Cornales > Cornaceae > Cornus > Cornus florida. The sequence goes on along the minus strand of NW_026775576.1, from coordinate 71,635,347 downwards.
GCTTCATGGTTCTGGGGTCACATTTTTGTTGTGCATGATTGTTATGTCTCTCTCAATCCTGTCCATGGTCATCTTCGCTTGCGGTCAGTCTTCTGGCAAATCAGGTCGGAATGGCAAAAGACGTAGAGATGCTGATTGTGGCGGCTGCGAAGACTGTGGCGACTGCTGTGGCTGTGGCGGAGGTGGAGGTGCTGATTGTGGTGGAGGTGGAGGTGGAGGTGGAGGTGCTTGTGGCGGTGGCGGTGAAGGTTGTTAAAGTAAATTGGTGCATGATGGTGTTTCTTCCTCTGTCATCGTTGCTATTCTTGCCTCAATTATATATGAATGGGTTTCCACACAAATTTTTTGCCTCTAATTTTTTTCATTACATGTCATTCCACTATAATGTATTTAAGTTTTTAATTAAAGTTATATCCATGGTTTTTTTTTTTTTTTTTTTTTTTTTTTCACTCTTTCCGTTTTTACCTTTTGTGACAGTTTTGTAATTGAGATTTAAATAAATACTGTATTAAATTGGTTGGAAATTATATATACCGGCCGTATATGTATATATCATTTGGTGCATCTGTATAGAATTAATTTGTTCATTTGTTTCAAGAATAAATCCCTTGATACATCCTAATGTGGTGGACATTTTAGCCATCCATGCCAAATAATCAAATCACCTTTTGAAATATCGGAAACAACATGATTTAAAATATTTGTTTGAGTTATTACCACGCCATAGTCGGAAATCATTTTTCATTATTTGTGAATAAGATAATACTCCTGAGATGACATCTCACTAAAAAGAGTCATGAGCTCTTATTATTTAATTATTGAATTGTAATAATTTTTTTTTGATTTGTAAAAAGTTAAATTAATTATTTAATACAATTTACAATCTAATAATTAAATCTCATTACTCTTCTAGCTCTATTAGAACGTTACTCTTGTGAATATTATAGTTTCCAACAAATAAATACGTGTTAAAGGGAATACTCCGCAAGGAGTTATAATGGAAAATTCAAGTTATTCAATTTTTTTTTTCTTTCCAATTTGTCAATATAAAATTTGCCAAGATGCTTGAAAATTTTGCTAATTGAAGAAACGTGTTGAAATCATTTTCAACACTAGAAGAAAATACTTTTGAGGTGCAGAATTCATTCTATCATTTAGCATTGTGCTGCTAATTGAAGAAACGTGTTCAACACAAATGCAAATGATAGAATGAACTATGCACCTCAAAAGTATTTTCTTCTAGTTTTGAAAATGCTTTCCGTGTAAACAACCATATTCCAAAAGCCAACAAAAACTGAAGAATCCTTCCATTTCCTATGTTTAATTCTCAAAATTGAAATTCACAACAGCACAGACAAATCAAGAACAGAAATAGAAACACACACACATACGAGATAGATGGGCTCCATAGTGGTTCATTTTCGTTTAAGTTTTCTTTTTTTCACTAGCAAGAAATATAGACCACTCACGTACCACGTTGCCCAAGTTCAAGTATACTTAAATTTAAAGGCTTATTACATATAAATGGTGCTAATGATTCATATTTATTATTTGATAGAGTCAGTCTCATAGTTTCGAAAAAATAAAAACATGAAAAAATATTATTTATCCTCACAGAAGTACCACATTTAAGCACATATGTATCACTTTTTTGTGCATGCAAGTATCACTTTTTGTCATCAGGTACCACTTTCTGTGTTATACAAAAAAGTGGTACATATGTGCCTAAATGTATGCCCAAAACAAAAGTAGTACCTGATGCACAAAAAATTATACTTGCATGCACAAAAAGTGATACCTATGTGCCTAAAGTGGTACATTTGTGTGAGTGAATAGTATTTTTTCATAGAGTAATGATACTCTATCCGATTAAATTGTCATACTCTTAATTCGAATCCTACTTATAATTTCCACGTAATTACCTAAATAATTGATATTTTCTTTTCCACGTAATTACCTAAATAATTGATATTTTCATTACGCCGCTAAAGATACCAAAAATAACATAATTACGTAAATAGTTTATATTTTCTTTGCGCGCTAACTATACCAAAATAAATGATCCCTCTCTATCTCTCTGATTTCTCCACAGTGGTATATTCGCTCTGCTGCTTCCTTCATTCTTTCTCTCTCTAGTTCATAAAATCAAAGAGGAAAATACGTACAAACGTATATGTTTGCATGAAGAGAAAAAAACAAACCATAATAAGATTGAAGGTATGTATTCAATATATATTTTGGCTTCAGTATATTGTATCAGTTTTGAGAATTTGATTAAAAAAAACAACAACAACAAATTGGCGTATTACCAAATCACGCCCCTCTTAGGCCTTTTTGTTTAAGGGCTGCTCAACCGATGCATAAGCGGAGGCTCCCATTTCTTTCTTTTGATCTGAAACTCAAGTCTTCATTGTGTTCCTTTCCATCATTGGGGGTAGACGCCGGTTAGACCCCTTATTTAGCTATGCTTCTTTTTGTGCCCGTATCTATTTGGCTCATAAAATGGTCTAAGGTCGCTAACCAATGAATGGCTGACCTAGAACGCAGGCGTACCAGAGTCCTGATGGACTCGAATATTTTCTTGCCAAATTATTCCTACCGGGTCGGGTCGCCGACCTAATGTGATTCAGGCGAAAGTTGGAAAGTATGAATGACCCTCTCCTTAAAGTTATTATTGCCTTTAAGAAATGACTTTAAACATTCAAGATAAATATCAATTAGAAGCAATTTAACTGAACAATAAATAAACCTGAATCTGCAAACCTTTCTTCATTGAACTTGACTGATTACAATGATGAATGAATTACAAACTTTTGATTGAAATGGAAACTAAAGTATTAAATGCTGAAAGATGAACTAAGTACTGAACTGATAGTGCTAAACTGAACTTACTGAAATAAAAGCTAAGTGCTAAACTGAACTTGATGAAATAAAAGCTAAGTGCTAAACTGAACTTGATGAAATAAAAGCTAAGTACTAAAGGTTGAACTTTAGAAATGGTCTTCGACCCCTTCCTTGTGAGACTTGAGTGGGTATTTATAGAGGCTTCCACTTGGTGTTGTCTCTTTCTGTAACGACCCACTCCACCACATGGTATGATATTGTCCACTTTGGGCCTGAGCCCGCACGGTTTTACTCTTGGGCTTCACCCCAAAAGACCTCATACCAATTGGAGGTGACGCATTTACATATAAGCACTTCACCTTTCCTCTACCCAGGCGATATGGGACTGTGCACCCGTAACTCGTCAGTGTGGTAGCCTGACAGTATCTCTCGCACCCGCCCACGGCACACCCGCCCACAAGGTCATCACAATCCACCCCCCTTGGAGGCCCGACGTCCCTGTCGGCACACTTCCGGCTGGGTCAGGCTCTGATACCATTTGTAATGACCCACTCCATCACAAGGTATGATATTGTCCGCTTTGGGCCTGAGCCCGCACGGTTTTGCTCTTGGGCTTCACCTCAAAAGGCCTCATACCAATTGGAGATGACACACTTACATATAAGCACTTCACCTTTCCTCTACCCAGACGATGTAGGACTGTGCACCCGCAGCTCACCAGTGTGGTAGCCTGTCAGTGTCTCTCGCACCCGCCCATAGCATACCCGCCCACAGGGTCATCACAATCCACCCCCCTTGGAGGCCCGACGTCCCCGTCGGCACACTTCCGGCTGGGTCAGGCTCTGATACCATTTGTAACAACCCACTCTACCACATGGTATGATATTGTCCGCTTTGGGCCTAAGCCCTCACGGTTTTGCTCTTGGGCTTCACCCCAAAAGGCCTCATACCAATTGGAGATGACACACTTACATATAAGCACTTCACCTTTCCTCTACCCAGGCGATGTGGGACTGTGCACCCGCAGCTCGCCAGTGTGGTAGCCTGTCAGTGTCTCTCGCACCCGCCCACAGCACACCCGCCCACAGGGTCATCACACTTTCAAAACCATTTCTCTATAAATTAATTGGTTGTAATCTGAAAGTGACTTTTCTTAACCATCTTGCTGAGCTGGTCAGGTTGATTAACTTACACTCATCTCTATGGCAGATACAAATGTGTCTGACATAGTATTTTTGACTAAATGGTGTCTCTTCTTTCATACTTGATGATTTTGGTCTTCAAGCCATTTTCAGCTCTTTACACCTGTCATGTCTGGCTTGATTTGTACATTGGCCTGGAATCATCTGATTACTGACAATTTTGACTTTCTTCATCAGATGTAGATGAGAACCTTCCATCTGTAGTTCTGAACTTCTGACATTGTCAAGTTGTCATTTTTTATTTCAAGCTCTCTTCACGTTTCCAGACCTGACTTGTTGGGCTCTTGAAACATCGGGACTCACAGCCGATCTTTATTTGAAATACCCCAAAGATTCCTCAATTGGTTATGACCCGAGACTCCTGATCATAACCACATTTGGCTATGAGTCTTGATCATGGCCATATTGACTAAGAATCTTGGTTAAGATTCATGATCATGACTATTATGACCGAAAGTCTTATAATCATTGTGACCGCGAGAAATAATGGTCGAGACTCTTCATCATGGCTAGTTATGAGACTTTGGAGAGACTTTGGATCATGACCATTATGACTGAGAGTCTCATGATTATGACCGTTGTGACTGAGAGTCCCAATCATTGTGACGCTGAAAGTTTCGGTCGAGACTCATGATTATTAAGATTGGGAGAAATTTGGCCTAAACTCATGTTCATGAGACTGAGAGAAATTTGGCCTAAACTCATGATCATGAGACTGAGAGAAATGTGGCCTAAACTCATGACCATGAGACTGAGAGAAATATGGCCTAAACTCATAACCATACTGACTGAGAGAAATATGGCCTAAACTCATGATCATGAGACCGAGAGAAATTTGGCCTAAACTCATGACCATGAGACTGAAAGTAATATGGCCTAAACTCATGACCTTAGTAATTGAGAGAAATATGGCCTAACTCATGACCATGAGACTGAGAGAAATATGGCCTAAACTCATGATCATGACCATTGAGTCCAAGAGTCTCAATCATGGCCAGTTATAAGCTCAAAACCTTATCTCAGTTTTAATGGCCTAAAAATTCCACTCTTCCTAATTCTCAACCTTAAATCTGATCACCATGATTAGAAATTAATCTTCCGCCCTAATGACCATAGTTTGACCCAAAGTTCAGACCTCATGGTTTCTGACCACGTGGCACAATTGCTTCGAATTATATTTTAGGTGTTAACAGTATCACCCTCCTATTTGTATATGTTTTTGCCCTAAGCAAAATGTTCTGCTTTCAAAAGTTCATTTCCATGTTCATCATATATTAGTCTTGAACTTTTAGTATTGCACTAAACATTTACTGTGATACCCCCAGATTTCCGAATGCGGGTTGGCCAGGCCGATACCCGATTACCCGAAGATATCAAACCAATTAGCCATAAACGAGCATAGAATACAGATAAGATAAACAAGAATAAATAAAACTGCTGAACGAAACTAGAATGATAATCCAAAATTGGAAACCTCAGAATAAAATTTTATAAATAAAGTATTATCCGATACAACCAAATTCTCCATTTCTAATACAACTCGGGAATCCATCTGGTGGACCCCTAATAAACTCCAATACAGAAATCAACAACTGAAGAACTTTAATGCTAAATCTCAAAGAAACTCCTACATCGTCGGAAGAATGAGAAGCTGTCTCTGCTCTGCACGAACAAGCTCTGAGACCTGGAATCGTCCGTTACCTGAAAAATAAGAGTGGGTCAGGCCCACGAACAAGTTCTATCTGTAATACCCCAAATTTTAAAAGGATAGTCCTGGTATTTATTTTAATTATTTATGTACGTTTTTACTAAATTTATTTATTGTTTAAATTGTATTTTATTTGTTTAATTAATTATTTGCTTGATTATTTGCATTACTTGAATTAATTGTTTTAAATATTTGTTTAATTAATTATTTGCTTGGTTATTTGAATTACTTGAATTAATTGTTTTTTTTTTATTATTATTGCTTTAATTGAATTATTTTTATTGGTTTAATTTTCTTTAAATACGTTTATTGTAAATTAGGGTTATATATTGTTTTAGGATTCAAGTTGTAGCCGACTCTATTTATAAGCTTAATTAATTTATACTTTTAGTATTATAAGGATTAGGGTTTAGGATTTAAAAGTCTATATATATACATATTCTACGTTGGTTTAGGGTTAAAAACAAAACCCTAGTCACCATATTCACGTATACAGTGATACAGAGAGTTGTGAGGGCCGAGAAACAAAAAGGTTCACCATATTCACGTATACAGTGTTACACAGAGTTGTGAGGGCAGAGAAACAGAGAGGGAGTTTGAGTATTTTACAAAGAAGGCATAGGAAGGTAGAGCAAGGGAAAACTTAGAAACGTGGATTCAGTGTTTCAAATCTGAAACTGCAGGCAAGTCTCTGTTCTTCTCCTTTTCGTTAATTCGTGTTCTGTGCATGTCTAGTTGGACTCCAGGGATTTAAATAAAAATTAAAACGGACTTAAATAAAGATAATAATAAGTCTTTTATGCATATATGATTTTTATGTAGTCTTGTTGATAATCTGTTTGTCTAATCCTTGATGTTTCTGTTATTGTTTCTTTTCGGTGTTTATATTAAGCTTTGATTAAATGGAGATCATGATTGTGTATTGATGATTAGTAACTAATCTAGGGTTGAGATTAAACTTTGAATCAAGTAGTAAAAACAATATTCAAATTTCACCGAAGAAATCTATTTGAATCGAATTAGTTTAAAACTGAGGATTCTGTAATTGTTTGCTCCAAAAAGGATTGTGTTCTATATAAGTTAGGATTGGTTAACAATGGATTAAGATTACCCTAGAACTCAGATTGAACCCTAGTACAACCATTAAGAACCTTACAGAGGTCTGGAACGCACCGGAGTCGAAGAAGATACAGCAAAACGGACGATGGCAACTAAGGGGAGAAGAGCAGGCTCTTTCTACCTTAGAGCCGACTCCAAGCCGGCTCCTAGGACAATTGAGCCGGCTCTTTTGAAAACAAGAGCAGGCTCTTGATTTTGAATGAGACTGCTCTCAAATGAACGTACCCAGTTTGGTTTCTGTGCACTGTTTGGTCTATGTAGGGTATTGGAACTTTGTTTAAGCTGTTTTAAATTGTTGTTGGGTCTAGAATAAACCTGTTATACTATGGAAAATATTAATCCATAATTGGGTTAAGGATTGGAGCAAACTGAATTTAAGAATTACCAGGAGTTGCTAAATGTTTTGAACTTGTAAATCATGTACTGGAACTTGGAATTTTTCTGGCATATATAATTTATTACTGTTTAGTGGTATTTAAACAGAAATATAAGAATAGTAAATAGTTGAAATCATCTATTCTTGATATGGAATAAATTGATAGGTATATTTTGTAAATTCTCTCAATTTATGGATTTTATGGAGGACTTGAATGCTATGACTCATAGTAGCAATTTTAATGGATGGAATGTCATGTTTAGGTTTTGTAATGATTTTCCTAAAGTCATGTGATATGTATTAAATTGTACTTATGCATACTCTGGATATAGTTGTTAAATAACAATAATTATCTTAATAATTATGTTGGATGGATTGGGTTGTATATACCGGTATAGGACGGTGACATACTAGGTATGGACTAGTTAAAACACTAAGTTCTACCTAATTTGAATTTAAGGTATGGATTAATCATAAAGGTTAAGTCTTTCACCTACATATGTCATCTCAATTGTGAATTGAGTGACCTACTTTTGGTTTTAGGATGGATAGAGTATACATTATATCAAACCACTACAATGTTGGATGATATTGTGTATTAAGAGGAGTACGGACTTTATATATTTATTTATGTGCCGTGGTATGAGCTTGAGTCTCATGACCATGGTTAAGGCGCGTATATCGCCTAGGATGAATAACTGGACATAGGTGTTGTTCCCTGGTAGGTCTAGGTACTCATGTCCACCTTAGGATGCGTATTCGCATGTTACCTTCTATTCAGGTTGTGACAGACCTATTGGACTAGCGAGCGTCCTATAGTGTGTACTATATACATATATGGACTATTCTAGATATTGTTGAGTCTTCCTAGAATGTATCTGCGTATCGAATTACTGTTTGGATTGTAGTAGATCAGGACTTGCATGTGGGCCTAACCCACTCCTTTATTTTTCAGGTTTTCGTCAGTTCCAGGGTTAGAGCTTGGACATGCAGAGCAGATACATCTATTCATTCCTCCGATTATGTAAGAATCTTCTCTATGTTAGCTTTGGATTTTATTTTTATTATTTCAGTTTTGGTTTGAGAAGTTTAATAAGGGGTCCAATGGATGGATTCCCGAGTTGTAAACTTATGGAGTTTTTGGATTATTGGATTTCAGTATTTATAGCATCTTCTTTTAGTTTCTTTCAGCTTATTATATTATTTCTTATTTTATTTTGTATTCTGTGTTCGTTTACATATTAATTGTATGATATTTCCCTCGGGTTTGGGCCTGGGCCTGATCAACCCATGTCCTGGATCCGAGGGGTATCACACTATCCTAACTACAATCCAAATAGAGACCCGATACGCTGATACATCCTAGATGTCTCAACCATATTTATATAGTCCGTAAATAGATATATATATATATATATATATATATATATATATATATATATACATCCTAGATGTCTCAACCATATTTATATAGTCCGTAAATAGATATATATATATATATATATATATATATATAACCACACTACAGGACTCTCACTAGCCTATGCTAAGGGTCTCAACCTGAATAGAAGGTAACATGCAAAACGCACCTGAGTGGGCATGACTACCTAAGCCTAACAAGGTATATCTCAACCAACACAGCTAGCTATGCATCCTACTGCATATACACACCCTAACCGTCAACTATGAGACTCAAGCTCAGATCGCGGTACCATAATTTATATATATAAATTCTCATCCAAACCAATGTAGTGTTGGTCAACTGTTCGTCGCTCAAGACACAACATATAATCAGAATTTAAACGTTTTAATTAAATCCCTATCATTCCTATTAACAGAAAATATAAACAACCATCCAATATGTTGTTCAACTGTTTTAGTTTACAGGACATGAAACCATGTAGGATTTAACTGTTTTAGTTAATCCATTCCGTATGTATGAATGGGTAGGGATTAGCATTTTGATCTAATCCGTCCCTCCGTATGCTACCGTTCCGTACCCGTGCACACCATGCAAATGATTCATAAATGATGCAACATTTTAAGCAGTACATCAAATAATCCATATAGTTGAGAAATGCAGAATTTAAACAACTCATCAACTAACCATCCACAATAAAATCCATGTAATTGACGAAACAATACTTGATCGTTCGTCAATTTAAAATCCAGACAGGACATCCATGTAATTGACAGAAAATATATATTTAATTCTTCAATTAAATCCAGACCAACATTCATATGGTTAACAAACCTAAGTGTTAATTCAGCAATTTAAACCCAAACCATAAATCAAGTAATTACAGAATATGGTATATTATTTCAGCAAGTTCAATTTAAAAATACTCCAGTTAATTACAGAGTAATATTTAATATTTCAACCATTAAGTTCCAACCCATAATCCAATTTAAATCCTTAATTGCCGAATAGGGTGTGACACTACAGTAACTATAACCAGAGTACTATCCAAGTCAAAATCATGTAAACTACAGAATTATAAAAAGTAGTTTAGCAACCAAAAATCCCAACCACGCCTAGGTCCAATCACTTAAATGAAGACCCTTCTGTACCTCTAAAACAAGTTTTAAACTCATTCTATAATCCATTTAAATTGCTAGTTTAAACTTAGGCAAAGAAATCATTTCCGTCCATAACTAGTATGCGAAGTTGTTTAAGTTCCCTCTGTTAATTCCACTTGCATAATTGCATTTCTTATGCACTGAGAGCTTATAAAAATACCTAGGTTGCATATTAATCATCTTAGTTTACTTCCCACACAGTTTCAGACTCAAGAATCGTCCACACAGTGCACCCAAAAACCCAGTATACGTCAAAATAGGAGAGAGCATGTTCTTAGAATGCAAGAGCAGGCTCTTGCAAGCATGGAGCCGGCTCTATGCCTTCTTAGAGCCGGCTCTTGAATGATGGGAGTAGGCTCTTCAATTCCAAGAGCCGGCTCTTCATTCCTGTGAGCCGGCTCTTCATTCCTGTGAGCCTCTAATCTCCTCCAGCTCCATTTTCCGACCATCTGCTTCAGCACCGGCCACTTCCACTCTTTCTGTTTGTTTTTTAAATTGTTACTAAGAGTCCTAAGTGTGTCCAGAATCATCCCATACTCTTACTTAAGTCAGTTTGCATTAAATAAAATTTTAGAACATTCACCGATCAAACATGCTTAGGAAGAGCAAACACTGTAATCAAGCCAAACGAAACTTGCACGAACTGTAACAAAGTAAATTCACGTATACAGAAAATTGAAATAACATATAATAAGCATCTAAGATTCAATTTAATAACCAATTAAAACCCTAGAGACTCTCTAAGGATGCGCATAACACAGGCAACGGGAGAGAGAAAGGAAATAACTTGCCTCTGTAATTTTGGTTTGCCGTCCTCTGTCCAGACTTTCCGACGACCTCTTGACTGTCGTCCATTCCATTATTGCCCTAGGTTCAACCCATGAGAAGCACCCCCCTTCCTCCTTTCCTTGGTTCAGCCTTAATTCTTGGTCAAAACCCTCGCGTCCTTCTCTGTTTTCCTCACCATCTCTCTCTGTTCCCTCTCTATTCTCTCTATATTATACTGTACGTGTATAGGGATCTCAACCCTTTGAAGACCACAACAGTATATATATATATATCTAAGCACCAAGAAACCCTAAACCAAATCCTAATCCACGATGGAAAACGTAATTCTAGTCGGCGTGAGACTTACCAAACTCAAACCCTAATTATCATTATAATTTAATTCATTAATAATTTTAACCTAATTAACTCTTTTAACTCCTTTAAATAAAATAACATAGCATTTAATCAATTTAAAATGAATTTACTTCAATTACAGAAAAATAAAATACAATTAAATTAAATAGAACAATTAATCAAATAAGGCAACTACAAATACACAATTAACAATTAACTCAAATAAAAATAAAAATAATTAACAAATAAATTTAATTCATAAACATTTAAATTCACCCAACACTTAATTTAATTCACCAAAACACCTAGCCAAATAAATACCAAAAGTAAATAAAATACAGAATGAAAATAATAAAATTAATATTAAAATTTCAATTATAACCCTTTTAAAATTAGGGTATTACATTTACATTGTTATATATATATATATATATATATATATATATATATATATATATTTTATGGCAATAATAGATGTCATTGATGACAAAAGCCAAGTACTCAGTTATTTACCAAAAAAAACAAAATCCCGTACTCTATTATTTGATTCCCATTACATATTTGGCTAGCACATGAACCAATAGGACAAACCTTCTCTGATACTGAATTTGACAGATAACCCACCATTCTGATAATATAGAATTGAATGTCTTTAACCAATTGCAATAAACCATGTGATGTTTCAAATAATTTTAAAATAATGTAATACCTCACTGAGTATGCATGCAATATATTCGATCTCTTAGATTTATTGATATTTGTTGCATTGTTCAAAGTAAACCTAACAAAATTTTAAGTTAACTATTCAAGGTTGCTCAGATGGTCAGATATATTAGATTAAGTATTCAAGATTGCTCAGATATATTGCTTCTTTCAATTTTGGCATTCCAACAATAATTTTTCTCTCCATTGAGAAACAATTGCAAAGTGTTTACACTAATGATATCTTCAAACAATTTCAAGAAGAGATGAAGAGATTGATTTATTGTAATACCAAGTAAATCAACCATTCATTCTTTTTTTTTTTTAATTAATCATTGAATTAATAGAGCCTCCATTCACTAATAGTCTAATTTAATTGATTTTTTATTGTGTTCTTTCAGCTTACATACTCGCTATTTGATAGATACAAAGATGTCTTACGATAAGGAGAGTGGCAGCAATGAAAAAGCGATTAAGCAAGAGTTGGAAAGTCCTTTAGTTGAGGATGAAGTGAAAAATCCCAAGGTAGGGATGATTTTTGAGTCTGAGGAAGACGTTCGCACTTACTATGTGAATTATGCAAAACACGTGGGTTTTGGTGTAGCAAAAAGAAGTACAAAACTAGAAGTGCCGGAAAATCAAGTTACTTTTCACTTGCTTGTGCTTGAAATGGTAAAGACAGTATCAAAAGCAAAAGACTCTTTTCATCTAAGGCCTTCAACCAAAACAAATTGTAAGGTCAAAATCAATGTTACTGCTAAGGATGATGGAAGGTTCATTATCACTCGTGTCTATTTGGATCATAATCATATGCTAAGTCCAAGAAAGGTTTAACACTTCAGATGCAACAAAGTTGTGGATTCTCATATCAGAAAAAGATTGGAATTGAATGATTTTGCATGTATAACACTAAAGGATTCGTATGCAGTCCTACGCTTAAAGAATGTATTTTGGGCTGATGCTAGGTGTAGGGCTGCATACGAATCCTTTGGAGATATTATCACTTTTGACACTACTCCATTTGTTAGAGTGAATCATCAAAGCCAATCTATGTTATTTGGTTGTGGTTTGCTATCCAATGAGGATACTAATACTTATATGTGGTTGTCTGAGTCATGGTTGGCATGTATGTTAAGGTGTGTTCCCAAAATCATATCGACCGTCAATATTTTAGTCAATTTTATTTTTTCAAAATTATAAAACTTTTGACTTCAATAAATCTGGCCAATAAATCTGGCCATTAACACTATTTAGAGGTAAAAATTCTTAAATTTAAATAGGTAAGCTCCATATCATCATTCATTTTCATTCTCATACGAGAAAAGCCCAACTATTTACCACAATTTGCTTATCAACTAAAAATTTTGGGTTTCGGTCAAATTAATTAAAAATTTGCTTACATCTTTTTTATAAAAAAGTACTTACAAACCAAAGAAACGGTTTGGGTCTGGCTGTAGCCGCTACCTCTAGACTAACTACAAATTTGCTTTACATTTTTTTAACTGCCGGCATGAGCATCATGCAAGATAAATGTCTATATTAAAAATATTCTTAAATTTTTTAAAACCAAAGCCAAATTGACAAGAATTTTAAAAATTAAAAATTGAACAAAAATTAAGCACAAAAACAGAGAAGCGACTTTGAATAGAAAGGAACAATTCATTCATAAAGTTTGGCCACTACATTGACACCGAAGAGATTAGTTCAAAATAACAAAAGGGTAACCATAGACCCAAAAAAAACAAAACCTACTAATTACAAAACAGAAATGAAAACCCTACTTTTATAGCAAAACGACAAGTCGAAAACCCTAATTTTCTAAACGATATCTAATCCATCTTCGGCGCGCGACATTTCTGCGTAAAAAAGGCCTAACCACCGAAGCCGTAAAGAGTTCGGCCCTGCCTCTTGAGAGCATAAACGACGTCCATGGCGGTGACGGTCTTGCGCCGAGCGTGCTCGGTGTAGGTCACGGCGTCTCTGATCACGTTCTCGAGGAATATCTTGAGGACACCACGGGTCTCCTCGTAGATGAGGCCACTGATACGCTTGACGCCACCTCTTCTGGCCAGCCGACGAATCGCCGGCTTCGTGATGCCCTGAATGTTGTCGCGAAGCACCTTCCGGTGACGCTTCGCTCCTCCCTTTCCCAATCCCTTGCCTCCCTTTCCGCGGCCCGACATTTTCAATCAAACAACGCACAAAAAAATCTCTGAAACTGTTCCCTTCTCTGCAAATCGAACAAAACGCAGCTAATTAGAAACTCACAGGTATCTTAAATTAAAACTTAATTTTACAATCGAGTAAGCTTTGAAGAGCAGAACAAATCAAACACCTAGATTAACATTGCGATAATTATAAATCGTTGCAATTATATTCGAAAATTCAACATTTTGAGATTGAAACCCTAGATTTGCAATCGAATAAGCAAGCACTCATTTTTGAGTGAACACACACACATGAGCAAAAATCGTGGATGTATGTGCAACTCATGTAACCAACTAGATAGAGAAATTGATTCAAAAACATACAAATTGAAACCCTAACATTAAATAGACGAATCAAACTTCATATTGTGACTTCAATGCGATTATTGCTTCAAAAAGGAACGAAAGAACAAAATCAATTTGTTGAGAATATGAAGTTATACTGAAAGAGGACATGAACAAACCTCGAATGCGAACGCGGGATTGAGCTTCGAACCAGAGAGATTGCTTGTGCAGATGAGTTGGTACCTCGGGGTATTTATAGCGAGACGATGACGGGAGCTTAATTGCTGAGGATGGTCTTGAAGAAAGTTCTACACCGTTGATTGTTCGTTCATTGAAGGGCTGCGATTGTGCCTTCGTTGCTCTACTCGGATTGATGACATGGCAACAGAAGTACGCCATTAGCCGCTTTCCTCTTCGCGCTCTTATTTTGAAGAACAAATTCGCTTTTTAAAAAAAAAATTTTAAAATTTCTGGTTTTCAATGAGAGAGGATAGAGATATAAAATTAGAATTAATAAGGGTAATTCTGTCATTTGAAGATTTGGATATTTTAAATTAAAAATTAGTATTTTATTGAAGGGCAATTTAATTTTTTCTCACCTTTTAAGGGTCTGTTTGGATAAAAAATTCTAGCAAGGGGTGTCTTTGTTAACTTTATCAAACTTAGTGGGATGTCATCGTTTAAAAATGATCTAATTTGTATATAGTTGTAATTATAATAAACCTCAGGGGGCGTCATTATAATTAACCCTTAATTTTGTATACTATTTTTTGTTTTACACTTGTCTGAAAGTCAAAACCTACTTTCAAAAAACTAAACCAAAAGCCATCCGGAGTCAAAGCAGAAGATAAAGGATTCAAAGTTGGACGTTACCAAATCCCGATTTTTTGGAATCACCAGATGCTTTTTATTGTAACACCCTTATTCCATTCTTTAGTGGAAAGAAGACTTTAGTTGCCAAAAAATGAATCATTATATGTTGGCAAAGTAATTGAAATCTATGTTTTCCATCTTCAAAGAAAACCGAGCTATCAAGCAAAAGAGGGGCAAAGCTGAAGTGTATCCTTTTAGGTATGAGAAAGGGGAATAAATTACAGAGATGAGATGGAAAAAGAAGCAAGGTTAGTTTAGTAAAATTCAGAAAGTACTTAAGGGTAATTTGGTCTCCATATATTCGTGAAAAATTAAAAGATTTGTAAATACTTTTGCCTGAAGTGCTTTTTGATGGATTTATTTTTTTTAGTGTTTACATTGTAGTAAATAAGACTTCCTAAAGTGATTTTTATTAAATTAACCCAAAAAGATGTGTTTCTTGCCAAGAAATATATAAAAATAAAAAAATAAAACTGATCAAGCAGTCTTGAAATGAAATTTACAGCAGCCTTTTGCTCAAATCAATATTGTGCAGGTTGGCATTAGAAATTTTAGTGCAAAACATCTTGGGTTTAACACAGATCTTTTGTTACATTTGTGTTTATTCTATAACAGGCAGTAATTACAAATATTCAAGTCTTTGCATATATATTTACATGTAGTAGGTCTTCAATCCTTAATTGTGTCATGGGTGTGAGAAGCAAGAATTACCCATGCAAAGTCCTTCAACTGGGAAATCAACCGGTGTTTTGTCGAGAACCCAACAGATTCAGGCTCTCAAACCGTAGAACTGTCTGTCATGAAATGTGATCTTAAGTGACGTATGCCTTGACCACATCTGAATAGTTGCAGATATAACCTGTCCTCGGACAAGTGATTTTACCATTGTTCTTCGCCGCTATTTCTTCAACAGCCTGCCATTGCAGAAAGAGGTAAGATTTAGCAGTAAAAAAAAAAAAAATTATTTATTTATGAGACGAATATGCGAACCTTTGTGCTATAGACGAAGCCATTTGGTAAGACTAGTGGGGGGTTCTCCGTGTCCATTAGCTCTTTAGTTATGTAGCAGACGAGCTTTGAATGATGCTGCTTGGAAAATGGTAATGGTAGTGCTAATTTGCGGAAGCTCTCTTGTGACAAGGGATCCTCCTTGGTGCAATCGTCCTTGTAACAGAATCTAAATCAGGTCAAGGCAAAACGATGAAGTTGGATAGAATTACAAGTAGGAACTTAACAAGAAAGATCCACTGCAATTTTATGAGAATTACAGTAATTTTTTGGGGGATCAATAACAGGATTCATTTTCATCCGACCTTCAGATCAAGCAAGATTAGCAGCTAATATAGCAGCTAATAGGCACATCAAGAAACCTACTTTTTAGTTGCCAACGATTATCATAATATGATGATTTAGAACACTATGATTTGAAAGTTTATTCAAATCACATAAAATTAGAGGTCCATAATAATCTAATCCTTATGTTTTACAACATTTAAACCATAGACAATCCATATATTGTTTAATCTTGATCTTATTAGTTAACTAAACCACTGGCATTCGTATGGGTCATTAAAACCCTGGTCAAAATATATGCAAACAACAGGTAAAAGATATACTAGTAATAATTTGTCATATGGATACGGGGTTTTCAAAGCAGACAAGCCTGCTTGCAGATATATATGCAGCAAAGGCTCCGGGGTCATGCCATATATCCTGCAAAATTCCTGTCTAAATTGGTCTACTAGGTAATCCCACTGCGTTGCTTCAAATAGAACCTGCATACAACACCCAGAAAAATGTATAACTACCAAGCTCGGGTCAACCTGTAAAATATCATCTTTGAAATTAAAATCAAAGTCGCTCAAAAGGCCACTCTGATTAAAAGGAAGTATTAGTAATGTTATCAACTATGCTAACATATGATAACAAGTAAAGACGTTCACTGAGAACCTAATTGAATCTAATGGATGTTTTCAAATCAGCATAAACAAGGTGGAAAAATTGGATAATTTAACGCAGAATCTAAAACAAATTATTATCCCAAAGGTAACTGGTGCTAGTTCCCACAGAACCACAGACAGGAAATTGATATACTAAAAAGAAAGAAGTGCAAGTCCCCACTGAGCCCCAGAAAAGGGTGTGGGTCTGCGGAAGGACAATCCCATTACAAAGTGTCATTCCAAGACATCAACAGTCATATGGATGGAAGACGATTTGCATCTAAATGAGAAGAAATGAATAATTTTAAGGAGGAGAAAATACCATTACCCAATATGTCCCTGTGATATTCTGGTGCTGTGCCTTCGGATTTTTTTTTTTTTTTTTTTGTGTAGAGGGTGTGGGGAATCAAACCCACATTTCAAACTTAGCAGCCCAATTTACTCAAAAACTTAGCAGCCCAATTTATTTTTACTATACCAAGCAATGACCCCTCAGCAAGTTTAGAAAAGATGGAACTGCAACTGAATTATCTTCCTAGACAACAAATCTAAAAACTCAAACTTAATTTCATTATACCATGGAGGAGAGGAGGGGGGAAGAGGAGTAATTTACCAAAAAAAATACAGGAAGGTGCAAAAACACATTGAAAAATCATTCACTTGTCAATTGTTGTAATAACTGCTAACAGTGTTCTGAAATTACTACGCAATTAAAATAGAGAATATTCCACCTTTTACGAGTTGTTAAAACAATCACATATATAAGAAGTTATCAAGTCTCATCATAAATAAAGCTGTCAGTTTACTCATAAAAGAACAAGGAAGCAAGATAGAGAATTCAGTTTACTCATAAAAGAACAAGGAACCAAAACCAACTCCAAACCACACCCCCCCCCCCCCCCAAAAAAAAAACTACCACCACAACAAACACTTCATTATTTTCCTAAATATTAAAAACTTGTATCCACTACAAGCAAAATCAAGCAGCAAGCACAGGTAAAATTAACAATCTGCACTTTTTGATCATGAAAAAGTACATGCATATGCATTGACGTGGAAAAGCTATAACAGGAAAGAAGAAAGATGCGGTTCACCTTGTATTCTGCACATTCAGTACTACTCTTAAAAGCTAGTGCGGCCACAACCCGCTGCAGTTCTTTCATATGGGTAGCTCCCCATGGCGCAAGGTACTTTCGGGCATATGCAATAGCTCGCAAGTTGTTTTCAGCTCGTACCAACTCTATGAACTCTTGAAGTCTTAACTGAAATTCGAATTTACTCTGTCATCAAGAAAAGGATTCAGCATTAAACAAGTTCATCAATGTTTCTCAAACACTTCAACTGATGCTATTCCAATCCAACATTGGGCCAGCTAATGCAACAACGTGAACTAAAAAAATCAGATACTCGTAGCTGCAATATCTTCTTGTTCTTTTTAAGTTAAAAATGGGGTATTGATCAAATTGGAGATTATAGTTTTGGGTTTTGATGTTTCTAGGACTTCGGTTTATGGTTATGCAGTTGGAGAAGGGGCTACCATGCTGAAAATGTTTTAGGGCCTCGAGTTTTTTATGCTAAGTTTGCACAAGCATATGATATTTATATTAGTCTAGGGTTTATTTCAGTAGCCTTATAACCACTAAGTTGAGAAGGTGAGAGTTTATGAAGCAATTGTTGCAAAAGTGATGTCAAGTCCACCAATTCTAGTGTTTGTGCGAACTCCTATGAGCTTTATTCCTGTCAAGACAATCAATGTCAAGGATAGGGCATCAACAACTACAAAACCACTGGAGATTGCGGCACATTGATGCGTAAGGAGAATGGATACTTGTATGAAAAAAATGGTATCCATATTTTATACATAGGGCTTACTCATCAAATATATATATATATATTATACATGGGGCCTTAGGGGAGAACTACAATTCTTATGTACTCCAGAATAAGTGTTTGATCCTTTCTCTAGATGAATGTATAATTAGAAAATATTTTTTTATTAGCATCAAATACTTAAGTATTTCATGTGCCAATATACTTCTTGTAGACTCCTAGACAGGCATATGACTCACTTTAATGCTCTCAAGTTAAGATGTCACCCCTTTCTTGATGGTACTAGAAGTGATTCATGTGCCAAATCTGTCTCTGATTTTGATAAAATTGTAAGTAAAGTCTTACATGGGAGTTTCTACATTTTGTCGATCAACTTGAAAATGCGTTTTGGCATAAGTTGTGGATTTTCATCAAGTTTATAGCTTAACTGCAAACAAAAAATACAACACTCTGCAAATTGAATAGCGATTCAATTGAAAAAGAGTATCCACGAATTTCATCTTAGATGATCCCAATATCAACAATCAGTTGATACTGCAAACAACATTTTGGTTTTTAATGTACCCCAGACATTGTAATAAGATTCTCAAAAGAATCTGAAAGTTCAGTTGATTAGCGATTCAATAGAAAAAGAGTATCCCTGAATTTCACATTAGATGATCCCATTATCAACAATCAGTTGATACTACAAACAGCATTTCGGTTTTTAATGTACCTCAGACATTGTAATAAGATTCTCAAGAGAATCTGAAAATTCCCCAACCTTAGTTTTAGAAGAATATAAGCCATTTTAACCTGACATGAAAACAGTGATCCAAATTAAAATTATACACACAATTTCTCGATACTCTGAAAAAATCCTGAACTATCAGCAAAACTATAGGATATTTCCAAGTAATTATAAAATCGAAGAAATCTTCTGTTTCTATATTTCAACTGAACATGCATCATTTTCCTCACTATCACAATTTTCATTGGATTTTCTCCAAAGATATACTGTTGCCCAAATTTGTCAATATGACTTCATCAAAGGAAGCAAAAGAATAAGTTGATGCTCAGCATTTTCTGAAAGTACGACACAACCACCTCAAGAAAATTCAGAGCACGTTAGAAATAAAACCATTTAATATTTCATATAAGTCCCAATCTTCCAATCATCAGCCACAAGTCCTAGCGACAACAAGAGCAACCTTAATTTATACATGATCATGTAGTGTGATTAAATGGCAAGCAGAACCTGTGGTTAGTTAGTAATCATACATGCCCATGCATCATATGGTAAATATTGACATCAGAATTCTATAGGTTTTAGAGCATAAATGATCTTATATCTCCAAGGAAACCATGGAGAAAGAAGCAGCCAATCTTATTTGCTGGGATGTTTCATTCAAAAGA
The DNA here is from genome assembly GCF_030987335.1 of Cornus florida. Classification (NCBI taxonomy): domain Eukaryota; kingdom Viridiplantae; phylum Streptophyta; class Magnoliopsida; order Cornales; family Cornaceae; genus Cornus; species Cornus florida. The sequence goes on along the minus strand of NW_026775576.1, from coordinate 71,615,164 downwards.
ATGGCACTAAATTCCTGGAATACAATGCAGTACTTGCAATCAGCATATATAATTAATTCCTTACTTTGAATTCCACAAGCATGAAGCATGTAGTTTTTATAAGCTTTATAACCATGACATTTTACATTAAAAAAAAAACATGCATACACTCATGAGGTAAGGCATGCAAATTTTAGCAGAGGTGGTTATAGAAAGACTTCACCCTGATTTAAGGCAAGCAAATTTTAGCAGCAGTGGTTATAGATAGACTTTAGCCTGAATTTAGTAAAACATTCTTTAATTAAATCAACTAAAAACATATTAAACTGCCAGCACAAACTTTAGAAGGATTGACAAATTTATAAGTAATCCATACTTTATTATTAATTTGCTAATACCCACACTTAAATTAGAACGATCAATATTTCCACCATCAATAGATTCCACCGAACCATATTCAGTTGTGATAAGGTTGACAAATTTATAAAAAAGTAATCCATGTTTTATTATTTATTTGCTGATACCCACACTTCAATTATAACTATCAATATTAACTTCCACCATCAATAGATTCCACAAACCCATATTCAGTTGTGATGAGGAACGTGAGCATCACATTTTTTATTTCAATTCTTAGCTTGTTATGGGGTATACAAGCATAAATTAATCAGAAATGGCTATTTTAAGGGGATAACTACAATATAAAAACCTCTACGTCCAAAACAGGACTTAAACCTGGAACTGCCCCCTTAGAGTGGCTCAGTGGCAGGAGATACCACTCAAGCTAACAACTGAGATTAATGAGAGAATTTGGATTACTGTTGGAGAAGTTATATTTTGTGAAGTATTCGTGCACCAAGTGTATTTAGGATTAAAGCAAATGGAGAAGCAACCAAACATATGTAGCAGCTAACTCTTCTATTTGACTCTCTAATAAATGAACTTAATCAAACAAACTGTGTATACCTTAGACTTCTTCAATCTAGACTTGTTATCAGCACACCAGGCAAGGGCAGGAGCTAACTCCTTATTCTGAAGAGCATCAACAACATTTTTCGCATCGTGAAACACATTGATATCAACAAGATCCTGGCATCAATATCAACAAGATCATGGTTTTAAAAATTAACATAAACCGGCATGGTGGATGGCATGATACAGAAAAACGAAAAAAAAAAAACAATGCATAATTTGAAAGACCATAAAGGACATCCATTTGGTGCACAAAAGAACACCAAATGCACTACCCCATGTTACCCGGACAGGTCAACTAAGAAATATAACTGCAGAGCAATGGTCCACGGCATGTGAATGGTTGTTATTTTTTCCTTCCTTCTTCTAATGGATCAAACTGTTATTTAATTGGTGTATGGAATAGAGTTTCTTTTTCTTTTCTTTTTTGATAATTATAAGACGTGCCCGCCTATTACTAAATTGAAATACGAAACAAAAATATGTGTAAATTAAAGAAAGATAAAAGTATCAATTGTTATCATTTTACATTTATCATCCTAAAATATGTCAAACCAAATGATAGAATCTAGTCAATTCAATACTTGAGGAAATTAGCAAACCAAAACACCTTATAAAGGGCTGCCCAACAATATAACGGCAGGCAAACTATAAACCACAGGAAATATTACTTGTATGTTGCCGCTTTCTGCCAGCTTTATTGCAGTATCATAATAAGACATTCGCAACATGTAGTCCACAAGTATCCGCTTCAACCTTGTGTTACTCCATTCAGATAGATTCCCCAAATCTGCTGATTCTAAGTGTTCAAGACAAGCTCTGCACCTCTGCGCCTGCAAGTTCTCTGTATGATTCCCGTTTTCCAACTGATTGATCACGCCATAAATAATTCAGTAACTAGTAGTAGTAGTTGTTGTAATTTCGACATTCTGAATCAAGAGAGTTCTACTTATGCACATATGTATACAGATAGTAGTCATCTACATTTGATTAATGATAATAAGTGCAATTAAACACACACGTGTGTGTGTACACATAAATATATATTGAATGGCCATAAGATAACTCTGAAGAGTTTGCACTCGAAATAAGGGTGTGCCAAGAAAATTGAGATAATTAAAAGAAAACACAGTTTCAAGCCTTATGTTTGCCTCATTTTATCTCAGGAAAAAATAAAAATACCAAGCTTATTTGGTACTGAGAAGACGAAGCTAAATCGTCTTACTTTGCTCGGTTAATTGGAACTTTGAGTTTCCTCCAGGTTTCAAAAAACGGATTTTAGATTAAAAACTCTATTTTTCATTCATTTTCTCAGCAATCAAACATAGGCTTAGGGCTTTTGTACCAAATACCTTCCTCTTGAGACCTTGCAATCTGGAGACGAGTGAATTAAGATGCTGAACGGCCTGGTCTCGAGACAGATCTCCATCGGCGGCATCGCCGACGCCGGAGATTAGAGCTGACATCTCCTTGTCGACAGTGCGGTGGTTGGCGCGAATCGTCTTCTTGTAGTGCTCGAAGGGGACTCTCAAGAACTGGTGTTCAAGTTTTAGAGACTCCGCCAACTGAGTCAGCTTCAACGACGGAACTGTGACGGCGGCGGATACTGCCGTGGTGGCGGAGTTGCCGTTGGGAAGCGTTTCCATTTCCATCGGGGTGGAGAGAGTGAACTCAATCGGAAGGAAGCAAAGAACGGTTTACATTCAATAGAAGAAGCAACACAAGAACGATGACGTTTTGGACGGACTCGGGTCGAAGCACAAAGGGGAAATTACACTATTACACGGTTTACACCACATTAATTTTGGAGGTATAAAAAAGCGCTTTAATAAAACACACACATATATATATTTTAGCAACTCTAGTAAACATTTTATAATGGTTGAAAATACTCTTTAACAAAAAAATTCTTCAACGGTTGAAAGAAATATATCAACTTATTCTCGATTTATTTCAAATAATTGACTATTTACCATTGCATAAAATTGGTGTCTTGAATTTTTTTCAATTCCATTATCCATTATTATATCTGCACTTACCAGATAATTTTGTATAATAAAAAAAAAAAATGAAAGCTTGGTTTTTGCACTCTATTTTTATACTCTTGGACTATTTTATTTTATTAAAAAAATAATACAATTATTATTCAAAAATATCATCCATTCCAAAGCTATCAAAAAAACAGACTCTCCAATTTCACTTTTGAAAAAAAAAATGTCTTATTCTTTATTTAAATGTGGGTAAATTACATGGACCTTCCCTATGATTTGGGAAATTACTCAGACCTCCCTTAAAAATGAAACGTTGTTGCACATACCTCCCTTTTTGACGGTCAACTCGAGTCAATGATGACCTCTCTTTTTAATAGTCAACGCGAGTCAATGACGAATTTTACGGATGTCATGTACTGAATAAATTAAAATTCCCGTATTACCCTTAGATGTTTTTTGTCCTTTTGCACACTTCGACAATTTCTTCACTAAGGTGCGAGCTGTTGGCAAACCATATGGTTTATATATACATATAAGTACATGAATATGGAAGGGAGAGAAAAATTATTAAAACCTGTATTCAATATAGTATCAATCCTTAGTCTTATCAGCAACCATAACCAGGAATGAAATCAAGCAAAATATCATGTCACTAACCTTAAAACCTAACACCGCTCAGTTTATTGTCCACGCCACCACCGCCCTCAACTTCCTCTCACCGTCGCCAAACCCTTCGTATACAATTGTTATGCCCACTTTCGTAACCCTCGCTATTACCACCTTTGACATCCCCGCATTTACGTGTGTGGGTTGGCCAGGCCCACTTCCAAAGACCCGGAGATATTAGGAACAATATCGTAATAAACGAACACATAATAAAAAAAAGAATAAATAATAAAAGAAATAAAAATATTGAAAAGAAAACTAAGATAGAATCATACGTAGATAACCGGAAGAATGATGATAATTGGTCTGTGATCTGCACAAACGCAAGCTAAGTCTGAAACTGACAATGACCTAAAAAATAAATAGTGGGTTAGACCCACAAACAAGTTTTTTCTACTACATCCCAAACAGAGATATAATGAATGAATACATCATAGTCAACTCATGCAATAGTTACATAGTTGATAGATATATATACACACACTAAAGACTTTCATTGGACTAAGGTAAACTCAACCGAATAGTGAGTATCTCATGCAAAGACACACGAGGTGGTCATAAGTCCTCCTTCTACCAAGGCACACATCCCTATATCCAACTACATATCCCAACCGGTGATATACGGCTCTATCTAACCACTGATCACGAGACCTCAAGTTTGTATCATGGCACATAAAATAATATAAATATCTAGCCATATCTTAATGATGGCACAACCACATATAAAATATCGTAACCATATCCTGACAATGGCACGAACATAAATAAAATATTGTAACCATATCCTGTCAATGACACAATAAATAACATAGTCATATCCTAACAATGGCATAAAATGATCCAACTCATTAATCAGTCCAACTGCATAAATAAAGTCCTAAATCATATCCTAAAAATGGTCTCACATACAACAGGAATAGATCACTTATTAGATCATACAAAACATCCATGACCATGATTAAAATCACATCAGCAAATATTACAATTATTATAGCAACTTAACATTATTAAATCATAGTTATAACTTAGAAATTAATAAAGTCCTATTCACCAATTCTTAACAACATAAAAATAGGCATATACATTCTGATAATTTATATATCCACCGATTAAAATGATCAAAATCATAACCTTACATAAACATTAACCTCTGATGTTTAATCAATTCAAATTAATCAATTTACAAGTTAATAAATGAGTAAATCTCATGCTAACTGTGAGGACTTGCATTTTTATCATTTTTCGGACATGTCATTTATGCATTTTTATTTTATTGTCGAGATTATGATTATTTTGCAAATGTATTTAATTTTATTTAAATGTCATTTGATTATTTCATAAAAGACATTATAGACTTTTTGTTTTACAAATGGCATATATGGTAATTGATTATTTTATAAAGGGCATAATAGACTTTTCTATGCAAAAGGATGAGAATGGAAAATTGGTAGTTGTGAAGGGCCTTTTAGTCATTTCATGGGGGCATGTTATGGCTATGTGTATGCTTGACATGTGGAGGGGCACTTGGCTGTATTTTGTGTGTCTGTGTGTGATGACTTGTGTATTGCATTGAAAAAAAAATAGAAAACAAAATAATTCTGCAGAAGAAATTTCGTTCCTTTTTCTTTTCTCTCCATAGTCTCTTTTTAGAAGCCTTGATTTGAAGGTCTTGTGTTGTGAATTTTGGGAAGGGTTTGTGAATGAAAAAGATACCTAAGGGCTTAAACTTTCAATTGCTATAAGGGCTAAAATCTGAAAAACCCCCCTGTTATTTTCAAAAACTATCTACTAACCCTTTCAAGTACGGAAACTATCATATGACCCCCTCCCTGTAGTTGACCGTCTAAAATTAACATCTTCTTATCACGTGAGCATCACGTGTACCAGATACCCCAATATAATGACGAAAGTACCCTTATTGTATGGAAATGATGACCTTCAGGTTTGTTATCTAACCCACCCCCTCGGTTATGCATTCTTTAAGGTTTTTTATCTCATTCTCTACCGCTGCACAATGTGAGGATTGCCGTCATAGAAAATCTCTTCTCTCTTCGTTAACTGCCGTCTTCTCTCTTCCCTCTTCGTTAACTGCTTTCTTCTCTCTTCTCTATTCTCTTTTCGTTTTTGTCTTCTCTCGTTCTTGTCTGTGGTTGAAGTGGTTTATTAAATTCTCTATTCTCTCTTCGTTAAGCTCTAATTGATTTATTAAATTCTACAATTGATGATTTGAAGCCCTAATCGATCTATTGAAGTCAACAATTTATTATTTGAAGCCCAAAATCGCAGCCAGTGTGTGTCCTATTAGAAGCCTTAAACCGCGAGTAGGGAACCCAAATATCTTCTTCCACTACACAATCTGTTAATCGACAAGATCTCAGGTATAACAACATAATATGTGATTGTTGCTATCCAGCTGTAGTGAGAGTTACAAGTTCAGATGAATATAACAACAAAGGGAGGATATACTATTCTTGTGGTACAAAAAAATGCTATTTATGGGCATGGTGTGATCCGATTTGTACAATGCCAGCATATACTGATGCAGATGAAAGCAAGTTTAGTGAAATTGCAGAATTGAAGTTCCGGTATGATACAATTAGTTCCCATTTGGAAGCAATGGGAAAAAGTATGGAAGAACATCCAAAAAAAATCGAAGTAATTAGTTGTAGCATTTGTTATGTTCTGTGTTGTTACATGTATGATAGCTTTAGGGAAAAAGTAGTCAGTTGGTTTTAATATGAGGCTGTGTATGCAAAATATATTTTGAAGCCATATGAAGTGTGTATGCAATTTACTTTCTGAATTGTCAAGTGCATGAGTAAAAATGTATGTTGAAGTTAAATTGTAGAATTGGAAGTGTTGAGTCTTGTGTTTATTTGTATTTCAAATTGTATGAACAAAATCAAAATGACAAGTTACAATTTGCCAAGAGTGTCAATATCATTACCATTCACATCCTCAATTTCATTTCCATTTCTATCAACATCACTGTCATCTTCATTTTCAGGTAGATCAAAATCACTGTTATCTGCATTTTCAATTTTAGGCATATCAAAATCACTATCATCTTCATCTTCATTTTCAATTTCAAGCACATCAAAATGACTGTCATCTTCAGTTGCTATTGTAGGCACCTCTAGTGATCTATTTCCATTATTCTCACCTTCTGCATTTCCTTCTTCAATAATTGGCACCACATATATTTTAATTAGGGAGAACCTTTGGTTGTGTTTGAACATGTCAATGACATCCTTGTCAGTCTTCAACTCTTTTAAATTCCCATCAATGTAAGACCTGTACAATAGTTTACTTGTTGTAGTAGGACAACTGTAATACCCTTAATTTTAAAAGGATACTCTCGGTACTTATTTATTTGTTTTAATTGTATTTTTAATTATTTAATTGATTATTTGACTAATTGCTTATGCGTTTAATTAAATTAGATATTACTTGATTATTTGATTATGTGTTTATGTATTATTTGTATTTGTCTATGTGTTAATTGTTTAATTAGATTATATGCTTAAATGGTGTTTTGATTAATTGTAAATTAGATGTTTTCTTTTCTTTTATTATTTTATTTTATTTTTCTTTTATGGTTATGGGTAGTAATAATGGGCCAACCAATTGGGTCCCATGGACTACTTTGATAGAAGGTTGGATGTGTATGGATTATTACCCATGGATAGTTGTATATGTATATATATATATATATATAGATATGTATTATATACATGTATAAAAAGGAAAGTAATTTATTGTAACGACATTAATTACTTTTATGGTAACTTGGGTAGTAATATTTAATCTAATGTATATGTTTTATATTTAAATAATAAAAATATAAATAGATTTGATACGTGTTATGTTTTAAGTTACTTTATAATATTATGGTAACTTAAGTATTATTGGATAATCTATTAATAAAAAATGGAATGTATATACTTTATTTATTTAATAAACATATTCATAAATTATATATCTAACATATTTTACTTACCTTTTTAATATATATAAAAGGGAAAGTAATTTATTAATTACTTTTATGGTAACTTGGGTAGTAATATTTAATCTGAAATTTGATACGTGTTATGTTTTAAGTTACTTTATAATATTATAGTAACTTAAGTATTATTGGATAATCCATTAATAAATAATGGAATGTGTATAATTTATTTATTTAATAAAGATATACATAAATTATATACGTAACATATTTTACTTACCTTTTTAATATTTTAATATTTATTTTTTTTTAAGTTGACTTGGATTGGGAAAAGGGTTAGGGTTATTTTATTTAGCCTATAAATATATAGCTATAGGTTGTAAAAGGGGGCTAAAAAATATTCACGTGATATATTCTAGAGAGTTAGAGAGGGAAGGAGGAAAATGAAGGAAGGAAGAAAAAAAAAAAACCCTGCAGAGAGAAGATTAAGAAAGAAGAAGTTTAACTTTCGATCCGAAAGTTTAAGGCAAGTTCTTCTTCTATCTCTTTTCCTTTGATTCGTGTTTCTATGCATGCCTAGGAAATTCTAGGATTTATTAAACACATAAAATTAAATAATTATGCATGTTTAATTGGATTAGAATATAGGTTTTATGAAATTGATCCATATCTGTTCTTGTGTTATAAATTGATAAATACATAATTTTGATTTGATTTCCAGTGTGAATTTTTATATGTTTACATTATGTATTTGTCATATCTGTGGAATGATGGAACGTAGAAACATGCCTATGATTCCTGAACATTAAATAAGAACTAGGTTTGGGTTTAAATAAATTTAAATAAACTCAATCATAATGATGCTTGCTATTTGAATGTTTTAAACAAATGAATGGATTTAATCTTTTAAAATGTTTTAGCAATTAAGATTAAATGTGTAGGATGAATTGGATATGGAGAATGCTTATTTAACGGTATAATAAAATATTATCATGTATAAGATTCAGTTTGTGTGGGACATATGATATAGGAAGTTTAAATAAATAATAAGTCATTCCTATTTTGTGATAACCTGATATCATATTATCATAGTTATTTCTAGATTGTTTGATGTATTTCCTTAATCGTTACATCAATTATTAGATTGTGTGGTTCAATGCACCGGTATGGGACGGTGGCATTCTAGGGACGGATTAACTTATCAGTTAAGTCCTACCTATTTTATATAAGGGAATGGATTAACTAAAATATTAAGTCCTACTTATATTTAAGTCAGGTCAGCTGAACAAGTTAAATGACTTATGGATGATTAATTTATTATATAAGGGAATGGATTAACTAAAATGTTAAATCCTACTTATATTCAAGTCAGGTCAGCTGAACAGGTTGAATGACTTATGGAGGATTAATATATACTGAATAGGATGGTTACTAGATTTTATATATATAAGTATGGTGCCATGATATGAGTTTGAGTCTCATGATCAGTGGTTAGGATACGTATATCACCAGGGATGTGTAGCTAGATATAGTATAGTTGTGTATCCTGGTAGGTATAGGTACTCATGTCCACTATATGTACGTTTTGCATGTTGTCTACTATTCAGGTTGAGATAACTCTATAGTCTAGTGAGGTTCCTTTAGTGTATATATATACACAGACTACTAGTTACTGTTGGATTGACTAGGATGTATACGTGTATCGGATCTCTGCTTGGACTGTAGTAGAGTAGAACTTATTTGTGGGCCTGACCCACCATTATTTTTTAGGTGTTCGTTAGGAGTAGAAGTTGTTCGTACTGAGCGGGGATTAGTCTACTTCATTCTTCCGATGCTACATAGGAGTTCCTTTATGATTCAGTCTCCTGATTTAGACAGTTATTACTGTCATTTGTTTAGTTTGGATTTTCTATGAGTGCACACAGTATGGATTCCCAAGTTATATTTTGGAGGATCAGTTGTATCAAAAGAGTTTATTAATTAATGGAAATATATTATGAGGTTTATTATTAGATTATCATTTTAGTTTCTTGTCAGTATTTTATTTATTCTTCTTTATTCTTTCGTACTCTATGTTCGTTTATTGCCGATTTTGTTTTTGGTATTCTTGGGTATTCGGGCGTGGGCTTGGCCAACCCGCATTCGGGAATCCGGGGGTATTACAACAACCAAGCAGACCTATCATGTATTTAAGTTCTATTCTTGACATGAGATCACTGTCTATACTCTCATATATCTCAACAGACCTACCAAAGGATGGACTTAATTCTGTATTATCAAACTGACCACCATAATGCATTTTTAGTGTGTATAACTTTTGAAAAGCAGGATTAAAACCTAAAATAATAAATTTCAACAAAACAATACCAAACATAAGATAACTAAAAAAACAATTCTGACATAGTTGCAGTAATTTTAAACAAGTATTGTCAAAGATTACTGGGACCACCACCCTATATTACTTAATTTAATGATCACTGAGACCACAACGAAACCCTAGTTTTTATTACAAAATTATTAAACCCTAATATCAATACTCCCACCCAACAATATGGACCCATATTGAAAAGGAAAGATTATAAGAAAGCAAAAAAATATATAGTATTTACTACTAATTTCAACAATAAATCCCTAAACCCTAAATTATGAAAAAATTGTTTGAACAATAAACAGACCCTAATTTATGATCACTGGGACCACAGCTCTATAAATAAACCCTAATTTTTATTACAAAGCAACGACAAAACAATGACATTGGTAAAAGTTTGTCCACCAAATATCGAGTTATACCTACTAAACATTAAGGATTCACATTGAAAAGGAAACAATATAAAACCTTAACTACAAAGCAACGACAATGGGTAAAAGTTTGTCCATACCTAGCACCATTTTGTCCAACAAAAGTGATGCGAACTAGTTGTAAACCACCAAGATCTTCGACCACTGAGCAATTACAGAAAAAAGACACACACAACACTCGCTTTCATAAACACTCGACACCCATTTTCATCAATACTCAGACACTGGATTTTATCAACACTTGTTTTCATTAACACTCAGACACTCGCTTTCATCAATAGTCGCTTTCATCAACACTTCACACTTGCTTTCTTCAACACTCAGCGCACACACAAACACAGTACATAGATAGAGGCATAAAAATCGATTTAGGGCATAAAAATCGATTTAGCACATACAACCCCCATACGACGTCGTTTCACAAAGACGCAAAACAACACAATACTACATCATTTCATACGGAGGCATATTTGCCAATTCAAAATCCACATTTTCATTTTAAAATAATATTAAAGGTATTCTTGTCATTTCGCAGTAACTTAACGGTTCTGTGATGGCATGGGGGGCAATATGATAGTTTATTTTATACTAGGGGTTTTTTTTAATACTCTAGGGGGTTAGTAGATAGTTTCGAAAAACAATAAGGGGGTTTTCAGATTTAAGCCCTTGTTATAAAGCTTATGTGCGTTTCCTTTACTTTTGGAAAACAAAATCTAGGTTGAAAGGAGAAGAGGTGGTTGTATTTCAAAGAGGGTGTTCTTCATTTTGTTTACAAAGTTGGTGGCTTTGATTCAATCAATGGGTGGCTTTTAAATTTTCTTCCAAGGGTTTTCAAGCTTTATTGAGATAGGATTGTTCTAAACCTCATAACCTTTACATTGGTGAATTAAATCTCTTTAATTGAGTTGTTACTTGCTTGGAAAACAAAACTGAGTTTTTATGCATTCTGTAAATTTCTAACTGCAATTGTATGCTACTATTCTACTCAAATTCATGTAAATTTGTGGTTTATCTTTTAGAAACGATTAGATATTATGATAATATAGTTAATTATCTTTCATTGAGAATTGGTTCCACACAATTTGGTTGAGAAATTAATTTACTATGAATTTTTGAAGTAAGGGTATTCTTGCTGGAAATTCTGGGTTGGGGGCAGAATTTGTCTGAGTATCTCATCAAACCTGCTTTAAATGATAAGGTCTTTTGGTAAAGTAAAATTTTATTCTGAAAATATGGTCTTTAAACTTTCAATGGGCTTTGGATTCACTTAATTTAAATGAGAATTGAATTTTTTATGATTTTTCAAAGTTGGAAGCTACAGGCTGGAAATTAGTTTTCTAAGCAAAATTTGTTTCGAAATTATGGGTCAAAACTATTCCAATTGGGAAGGGATTTTTTTAAACTAAATTGATACTTTCAAATTACAGTGTTTAAGCTTTGGGCTTTGGAATCACTCAATTTGATATAGAATTGAAATTGTTATGAATTTTCAAAGATGAAGGTAACAAGCTGTGAATGAAACTGTTTTGTTGTATAGAAACTTTGGAACATGACAGAATTGTGCATTTATCTTGCATGGTCATGGGGTTGAAATTAGAAAAGAAAAGGAAGTGAAAACATCTCATTAGATGGTTTTTGAAAACTGGATAATAGGGAGGTGCCTTGTATCCGTGAGAATTAGAAAGTGGGATTGAATTAATGATTTTAAAACCGGACAAAGGTATTGCCTTATGTCCGTGCAGTTAATGGGAATCTAGAGAAGACGTAGGAGTTGCTTACGTATAATTGTGTCACTAAGCCCCAAATGATCATAAGGAGTTGCCTTGTATCAGGGATATATAAACAATTCTCTTCTCGTGGTACTGGGGAGTAGCCCTGGACGGATTACATTAACTTTTTGTGATGGAATGGGGTTTCAGGAAGTGAAAAGTGTCAGTGGCATTAGCATTAACATTGACATTGCATGTCACTTCATTTTATTATCTCACATAACATCATGTATTTCCTGAGCCTGTATGATCCCTTTATCTTTTAATCTGTTTTTTGTTTGGATTCACGGAGGTATTAAGGAGTGCGCTTTAGGCAATTCTCGCTGAGCTGTGTTTGCTCATTCTTATTTTATACACATCTTTTCAGGTCATGGCACAGATGGTATGGAGGGTGTTCCTCCTCAATTGTAGACAGAGTCGGGGCTGGTGTCGTGGTGTTTTTTTTATTCTGCATTTTAAACAATGTATTTTATAATACTTCTTAAGAATATCGCAGGCATGTAATAAATGTTATTTTAGACTTTAAAATTTTAAAGTTGTAATATGTGCATCTTATCTATTTGTTTTCAGTCTTGATTTTGTGAAGGGAAATAGATAGGTGGATGTGTGGTTGAGACAAGTTGCAGGGATATTTGTTGATTTTGAGACTGTGATTGTTTGTCTGTTCACAATCCGGACTACGGTCTAGGGGCGTGACACTAACATGCATACTTAAGATTTCTGTTATGTAATCCCCATACTACTGGTCCCGAGTCTCAATAATATGTTTGGGACCTTAATAAATCAGTCCAGAGCCAAACGGAACATGTTTGGGCCAAAATCACTCAACAACGCTCAAGCAACCCATCACTAGGCTAGAGCATTAACTAGCGCTCGAGCGTTGTTTCGTGGAAACAGCTCAGAAAGTCCGTTCTCGTCCAATTCTCCATTGTTAAAGGTCCTAAAACATGTATCTAAGTCCCAGTTTATATCCAATATTAATACTAAACAAGAATCATCATTGAAACAACTTAAAATCTAAGTTTCATGCATAAAAATTCAAGTTAAATCATTGCACAAACATAAACCCATACACATGTAACCCTTTATTTAATTCCTTTTTAAAACATGCAAACCATATTTTAATCTTCAATTAAATACCTTAAAGCTATATTAGAGTGTATACAACACGAGATCTAAGAGAGAAGTGTAAAACGAATAATTTGCTTTAAGGATTTCAAATTGAAAACCTTACACCTCTTTTTCTAGCCAAATCTCTAATGCCGACAACTTTTGGTTGTCGCCGTCGTCCTTTGCTGGTTTGGTTCTACACCCACGAATAACCTTCTTCCTTGTTCTGCCTTCCTTCCTTCTCGCGGCCTTTCTCCTATTTCTCTCAAACTCTCGACTCTCTGTTCTCTCTGTAAATAAAGGTTTGCTAATCCTTTTACATACCCTATATATATATATATGGACTACTTAAATAACCCTAAATCCTAATCCTAATCCTAATATAACTCACGTATCTTAGAATAAAAGAAAAAGAAAATAATATAATTACTATAATAATAATAATAATTATAATATGCCTACACGACATATATACATACACACATCAATATATACGTAGTATATATATATATATATATATATATATATATATATATATATATATATATATCTAAATTGTACCCATGGGCTATAATCTTTACCCATCTTGGCTTCCCATCCAATTAGTCCATGAGACCCATTTGGTTGGTCCATTACCACTATCCAAATCCACTCCTTTAAATAAAAAATTAAAATAGAACAAAATAAATAATTAAACATTTAAGCTAACAGATAAATACAAATAAATACACAATTAAATCACATAAATTACATCAAACAAATACACACAAATAAATCACATAATTCACATCAAATAATTAAATCATTTAAACACATAAACAATAGCCATATAATCAATAAAAAAACAAATAAAATAATTAAATAAATCCTTTTAAAATCTTTTGAAAAGTAGGGATATTACACCACCTCATCCCTCACCTTCCGATTAAATACCATCACATGCGGCGGCGACAAACTTCCCATTGGCGGATTCAAATTCTCTGACGAAGTAGAAGTCTTTTGGTGGTTATATATGAGTCAGAGACTGGACTAGCGAGTTGTTCTTATTGATAACCACGATCGCCTTAAATGATAGGTAAAGTCACTATCATATTTCTTTGCTAGAACCGGAGAAACACTTTGTAAGAAGATCCGCGATTTGAATCTTCGAGGTTAATGAATTTCCAACATCTTTGAATTCACTCCATTTTACGTATACCTATACCATGTTCTCATTTTCTTCTCAAGCGGATTGTAGAATAAGGGGAATCTCAATACCCAACTCGCCTATGAATATCCTTTAATAAAATTTTGGGTAAATTACATTAACACCTCTTGAGGTTAGGTTATATCTCACCTAAATGAACATTTTGGTTTGAAATTTTAATCACATTTGGAATAGTGGTTTAGTATTTTACTTACACACCAAATGCTAGTTTTTGATGGATCAGAGTACTTTTGATGTATTAAATGACTATGCTACCATTTTGACATACGATTAACTTGGGAAAATGGTGTTTGAATATTTTTGTGACAAAACTATCCCCAACATACACCCCCACCCCCACCTAACGCCTCCATCACGAATAGGGATGGCAATGGGGCGGGTTTGGGCGGGTGTACCCTCTCCCGCCCCCGCAACCGTTTAAAATCTCACCCCCGTCCTCGTCCAAAATTGTAAAAACGTGAAACTTTTCACCCCATCCACGTAATCGTTTAACATTTTTATCCCGCGGGTACCCGTCCCGTCCCGTCCCGTTTAAGACCATAATTTAATTATTGTTGAAATAATTTATTTATTTATTTATTTATTATTATTTTTTCCTCATATTCAATTCTTCACCATTGCAACTTTCCTTTTAATAAAATTCATGTGTTACTTTAATATTGTTATATGGGGTACTTAATATATAGTGAGAAATATATATATTAATGAAATAAGAGTAAAGTAATTTGGCTATTTAAATGGGGCGGGTGGTGCGAGGTGACTACCCCACTCTTACACCAAACCCGTGCGAATTTTTATTACATGAGACCATCCCTATCCAAATAAGTAAAACGATCCTCCAAAACCGTCAAAAATGGGACGGGATGGTGTGAGGCGGGTAACCATGAAAACGGATCAAATTGCCGTCCCTAATCACCATTGCCCCACCTAACGCCTTCGTCACCACTCTCCATCACCAATGCCCCACTCAACACCTCCATCACCACCGCCCCAACCAACTCCTCCATCACTACTGCCCCACCCAACAACTCCACCATCACCACCACCCACCCACCACCCCCACCACCAAAAACCTTCCCCACCCAACACCTCAATCACCACCGCCCCCACCCAAAACAAAACCCAAAGCTGCAAGACCCAACTACAACCCAAACCATCTCACTGCACGTTCCCAAACCAAGCCTATAGCTCGTCACCGCCAACAACTAATGCCGGAAGCCATCGTCTGAACCGTACTCGATTTGAATCCACTTGAAGCAATTGTCCAAAGCGAAGCCCAGGCACCGATCAAAAAACTGGTCAAGGAGCAAAGGAAAACGACGACGATAGCGAGATAGATCAAATTGAAGACAACCAAACGACAAAGAACGAATTGCCGCCATCGGAGTTGCAGATTTGGATGTCACGATTTTGGCGCATTCAACCACACGGCGCGTAAGATCTACTAGCACCAACAGCAGGTCATGAGCCCATCGTCATGAACGAGCCGTCGCCATGAACCACACGTCATGAGCCTGTCGTCGCCATGAACCACTTCGCCACCGTGATTAAACCTGAACCTCGCAGCGAACTAACCTCGTCGCTGTCGTGCTTAAACTTTGCCGCCATGAACCAAACCACCGTCATTCCCTAACCCTAAAACTTGCCGCCGCCGCCGCCATATCCTGGCTATCACCGCTAACAACCAATATTGGAAGTTATCGTCTCTAAACCCTAACGATCGTCGACTGAGAGTTTTATCGTCGGAAGCCCATCTTCTTTTGTTTTCATATACCATTGATGTAAGGAAAGACTGATGGGGGGGGGGGGGGGGGAAGGAGAGAGAGAGAGAGAGAGAGCGTTCCACCCTATTAAGGGTATTTTTGTGTTTTTGCAATTTTGAATTTTTTTTTATTAAATTGCATTAAAAATGGGGGTATATATGACATTTCACATTATTTTTAACACAATATCTACCTGAGGTCTAAGTGAAAGTTAAAACTAAAATTTTCATCTAAGTGAAATATATCTGACCTCAAGGAATGCCAGTGTAATGTTCCCAAAAGAAAAAGGTAAAGGTGACAAAATGCCACCTTCACTATCGCCACAGAACCACCAACTCCGATGGAGCTCCGCAACAACTCATTTGCCGTGAGCATAACCTACATCCTCAGCGGTGTAGATTGGGTAATTCAGTAATTTATAATAGCAATTGAGGGTATTGTAGTAATTTAGACAAGATTGTTAGTGCATTTAACAGTCTCTCACTATAAAGGGAGATTTGTGTAGGTTAGTTTCATTTTTAGAATAGGTACATTTAATTCTGACATATCATAAGAGAAACTTGTGTAATTTACCCTTTAAATATTGATTATGCCCGCATCGTAACATTTGTTAATAACGGAGACCTCCCTTTTCTTTTTCTTTTTTCAAAATCACATTAACATGTCATGTCTTATGTTAAATGGTGTCAATATATATATATATATATATATATATATATATATATATATATATATTATTTTTATTACTTTGCTATTACCCCATTATTGTATTTTTTTAAATAGTAAATCAAATAAATTTGATATTTCAAGGGTAAAATTTTAAACTATTTATGTCAAGTTGTTAACATAGACTGTCACAAAACTATTAAGATAAATATAATGCAAAATTATGTCTTATAAGAGTGACAATATTAAAGACAAGTGTGTATGAATACCAATAAAAAAAAAAAAAAAAAAAAAACCTTACTTTTAAATAAGAACGAAGTATGCATTTCTTAATAGGGAAAAAAAAATCACAATACAATAGTCATTTCACATCATTAAGCAAATGTGATATCACCAACTAATTACGTCTTATTAAATCACAAAATCATGTATAGACAGGGTCTCACATTGCATGTTAGGATTTGATTGATGATACCATGACAACAAAATGATATTGTATTACTCTTGTGTGTGTGTGTGTGTATATATATATATATATATTCGGAAGGTAAATGTATTGTATAGATATAGGAAGAATGTACAAGCGAACGAGCCCACAACATAGGCGAGCCCAAAACAAAAGTTACACCCCAAAAAATTGAGTCCACAACAATGGAAAATAACCCATCAAAAGTGACAGCCAAAAAAATTGTAGTAATAATGTTTCTTATGATTAAAGACATTATTGTAATTTTGATTTATACTATCATGATGTTGTAGCACCACGAACCCCATAGAATTGATTGCAACCAACGAAAAATATTCAAAGTGCTCCAAAACTGAGATGGAAGAAAGTTGGACCAAAATTTGGAAAAACACTCAAAATAATAATAATAATAATAATAAATTGAAAACTGCAATCAAATGACTACAAAATGAGTCATAGAAATCCCCATTTTCTCTTACATAAATATAAAGACAATCAAAATTACAAGAATATCTATAATAATAAGAAACATTACAATAGAATCCTCATGAAACAATAAGACCGTCTAACGTTAGTTTCTCTCTAATCTTATATGGTTCAATCCCAAACTCTCACTTGATCTCGCCAAAATGGGTTGCTTTCTATGTCCCCTCCCCTCGCCCCTTCTTCATCTGCAAAGTGGTCTGTACCGGAGCTAGGTTGTTTCAATTGCTCAATTTTGATGTTGCTTACAATTCTTACAAGATGTCATGTGGTGGTGGCATTATCCTTCGAAATCAACTAGGTCATCCCGTCAAGGTGGTTTCGATTTTCTTGAAAAATGTCAGTAGTCCATCGCTTGCAGAGGGGGCCATTGTCAAGGAGTCTTTACTTTTTTTTGAAAAGTTGGGCAATTATAACGTGGTGGTGGAACGGGATTGTAAACCAATTATGCAAATGGGCCCCCATTTTTTTTTTTTGAAATCTCTATTAATAGTACATAATTTAGGTTACTAATTTAATTATAGTAGGAAAGTTAAAACTTCCCTCTAATTTTTTTTTGAAATCTATATTAATGGTACATATTTAATGTATTAATTGTGATTCTAGGTAGAAAAATTAAAGAAACAATTGTAATTCTTTCCATTTTTCCTTCTCATATTATATATAAACATGTTTTTAAAAGTAAAAATTAAAAAGGCTTTGAAATTTAAACTTTTTATTATTAACATATTTAATGTATTAATTGTGATTCTAGGTACATATTATTTTTTTTATTTGTCTCTTTTTAAGGAATGTTTACTGGAGAGAAAATACTATAGTTTATTTGATAGACAAAAGACTCTTGAAGCCGAATGTAAATTGTTAAGAGGTCTCCTTCCGGCCTACGTTGTTTCCTGTGTTGAATCATATGGTTGAATTTGGTTGGTTTGTTGGTGTCAAAAAAACAAAAAAAAAAAAAAAAAAAGATAAAACAGATAAATAGATTTAAAAAAATAAGTCTCATGTCTACCATGTTCAGTGGACGTGATCGCTTCCAATCACTACCCATCTAAAATGCGCTCCTCATCCTGAGCCTTTTACGCGGCATCGAAATTTTAAAACTTTTCACTTGGACGAAATTACCCCTATTATAGTGCGAAGGAATCAGTGACACGAAACTAGGAAGTGAAAGAAGAGGGGCCTGGCTTTTCTCCCTTTGCCCCTTTGTCTCTCACTTTCTCTCTCTTACTTTCTCTGAATCTCAAAATTCTTCTGCCAATTAGCTACCTCAAATCAGGATTTTGACTTTTCTGATCGCCGCCGGCTTCTAACACCGTCAGTTCTCCAATTCAGTAAGACACTGTCTATATACATGTGTATATATATGTATATCTTTCTCTATCTAATTAACAAGATTTCTCTATAGTCTAGGCTCTTATAGTATATGTATTGCTGGAATTTCAGAATTACTGGTATGAGTGTATCTTGAAATTTTGAATAACAAGGAAATATTTGTAATTACAACTTCGGCATTCATTTATTTATTTATTATTATTTTCTCCAAAGCTTTTACGTTCGTACCGAACATTGAGAAGTAATTAATGATTTTTTTTTTTTTTTTTTTTTTTGAATTTTGAAAATTCCTAATAGTTTTTACAAGGAGTGTGGTGTAACGGTCGCATTTTTATTGTTTGAGCCTGTACAGAGAGAGAGGAGTAAGGCAATTTGTAACTTTTCTTTTATAGGTGAATTAAAGAGGTTCATTCTGTTATTGAGAGATATTAAAGCAAAATAGAAGGCGTTATAAAGAGAGAAACTCGGTAGGTGAATTGGGATTTATGTCTTCCATGTTTTCTTGAATTTGCAGGTTCGGGTTTACATGGTTTCTCTGAATTGGGCACCTTTTTAATTTTTTAATTTTTAATTTTTACATTATTGTATTATGATTTGTGACAGTGAAAAGCTTTTATGTCTTCCATGTTTTCTTGAAATTGCCATGTTTTGTTCAAATCCTAGAGAATTAGGGTGGGTTTTAGGGTTTCGAGGAGCAGGGGATTTGGAGGATGAGGGTGATATGGTCTTTTGACCACCTGATTGGTTTAATGTTAATCAGAACTTTTGACACTTTCTTTAATATGGATCAGAAACACATTGATGTACTACTCTTTTTGGGTTTGATGATGTCCGCTAAAAGAAAGAAGGTTGCTGAAATCAATGTCTTGATATATTTGTCTACATATACATATACACAATTTCATTTTTATTTATGATTATAATCATTATTGTTCATTTTTATATATGGATTGCTGTTTGGCAGGCTTAAACAGTTGTTTTCCCAGGTTCTCTTCAGCTTTTCACTCGGTTTTGTTTCAATAACTTACTGTGGAAAAACAGAAGGTATGAAGTACTTCTTCGAACTGTTCATTAATTTCGACAATATATTTTTCTGAAGTCATAATATAATTTATTTAATTGTGTGTGTACTTGTTATTTTCTTTTTAATTGAAATCTTCTTTGCTTTCTGCTCCAATGGCTTGAGAATTTTTGTTGGTATAGCGAAGGTTACCAATTCCCTTTTAAGAGTTTCCGTAACTGAGATGAATTTTATTGCTTAAAATTTTGGAATAGAATCCCCAAGTTATTCTTTTAAAAATGTTTATGCAACTAGTAGAATACTTAACTGGACTTTTTTTTTTTTTTTTTTTCCTTCCAGTAATTAATCTTTTACTGACCATAGTTCCTTTATATTTCCATCATTGGGGTTTTTCTGTTGGCTAATATATATCTAATGGAATTTCCTCTATGCCCTTTTCTATGGTTTAAGCTTCAATTCCTTTCAGATCTTCCGGTTCTCACCAAAATATTGCATTATACATTATGTGTATATACTAAGAATTTTAAAATAGTTATGTAATGTATGCAATATTTCTATAAATATTTTTGTGCTCTATCTGATTTGGCTTTCTCGTGTCTTTAGCAATCAATTTCAGTCGAAGACAAACAGATGAAGAAGCTCTTCTCTTTCAGATCGTCCGGGTCTGGTTGTGGAAACAATAATATAGTTCCACCTCCATCAACAGAGGAGCAAATTTATGAGGACAACTCATCAGGCAATGGTACCAGTCCATGTCTTAGAAGGAGCCTTTCATTCTCATCGGCAGACTTTAGTGAGGGTGCATTAGGACAAAGGAACTTGTCTCGCTTCAGCGGTCATCCTTGCAGTAGCAGTAATGTCTCACTGAAGCAATCCGATTGCCATTCGTCTCGGTGAGGCATTTAGGTGTAGCTAGTTCTCGAGAATAAGAAGTTGCATGCATCTCATCTTTTAATGCAATTTTTAATTTTACATATGTGTTTTTCTCTATGAAACTAATTTTTCTTGTTTTTGGATTGTGTTAATTGTCGTATCCTTGCTCCTGAAAGGCAATCCAAGGCTAAATGCTTGAAAACAGTTTCTGTTCAGAACAAACATGGAGTAAAGAAGCCTGGTTCTTCTTCTTCTGCTGGGAGACACCGTGATCTGTCAGAGAGCTCTTCATATTGCTCCAGTGATGTCTCAAGTCAAGTCTTGGACAGGTACATTGATGGGGAACAACACCAGGAAATACCCAAGAGCAACCATTCTCAAAGAAATCACACCGGGCATGAGAACAATGGTGGAAAGCGTCGTCCTCCACGAGTTCAATATACAGCACCTGCTTCACCAACGGAAAGTGCAAAAGAGAAACCAAGGTCTCATTCATTTAAAGAAGCTAAAGGAACTCAACTATATTTTTCATCTAGAGATTGGGCAGAGAATGGATTTGGGCATGAATCTCCTCGGAGCCTTGCAAAGCATGTGATAGAGAGACTTTCCCGCTCTCGTGTTTTACCCACAACAAGTTCAAAAGAATTCGACCTTGATGGTCCAATTGCAGTTGAAGATATCTATGGTGGATCTTTGAAAAAATGCCCTAGTTTAAATTCAGAAGGGGTTTGCAAAAAGAGTTGGCCGCCGGATAGACTTGATGAAACCACCTATGGATATAACCACAATAAAATATTGGGCTTCCAAAAACGAACCAGCTTCCTTGATGATAATTTTGGAGTTCTGAACACTGGTGAGGTGGGAGAGGACTTGGATGTGGAACTACTTAAAAAGTCCAAGGAAGCTGATGAACGGTTCATGGTTCTTTCGGAACAGCTTGAACAGGAGAACTTTCTGCAGGACGGTGAGTTCAGTGTGTCAGCATTGATTCAGACAATTAGGAACCTAACAAAGGAGAGGGTAAGTATGGCACTTGAGGTTTCATCTGCCTTACAGGGTCGTATTGCTGATAGAGCATCTGCCAGAGAAGAACCTGAACTGGTGAGAACAGAAATGGACTCGCGGATCCAAAGACTGGAGAAGGAGAAGAATGAATTGCAGTCAGCCCTAGAAAAGGAGTTAGACAGAAGATCAAGTGACTGGTCCTTCAAGCTTGAGAAATACCAGGCAGAAGAGCATAGGCTTCGTGAGCGGGTAAGGGAGCTTGCAGAGCAGAATGTTTCACTCCAAAGGGAAGTCTCTTCCTTCAGTGAGAGGGAACAGGCGACCAGAAGCAGGATTGCAAATTCAGAGCTACAACTCAAGGACCTGACTACAATAGTGGGAGAAGCAAGAAAGGAGAACCAAAATCTGCAGCAGAATCTTTCTGAATTGGGCGAAAAGTTTAGAGCAGCCGAAGGAGATCGAGGCTGCATCCGGAATAACTACAAAGGGAAAGAGAGAGAATGCAAGGAGTTGCACAAATCAATTGCTAGAATACTAAGAACCTGTAGTGAACAAGAGAAGACAATTGACGGGTTGCGAGTAGGACTCAGCAATGAAGTTAGGCAAAAGAGTTATTCGGAAAACTTTGATAAGGTAGGGAAGTTGCAAATGGAGCAAATGAGGTTGACAGGAGTAGAGCAGGCTCTGAGGAAGGAGGTTGAATCTTGTAAGCTTGAAGTTGATTCTCTTCGACATGAGAATATAAACCTGTTACACCGTTTACAAGGCAGCAGAAAGGATGGTGGACTTTCAACTTTTAAGCTAGATCAGGAACTACAAAATCATGTTTGCTGCTTGCAGAATCAAGGGCTATCATTGCTTAACGAGAACACCCAGCTTTGTTCAAAGTTACTAGATTACATCAAAGAGAAAGCAGGCCAAACTCCAGAAACTAAGCAGGGTACTGAAGTTGTAAATACTGGTTTAGATGGTCACTTTGTAGTAGAAGCTGATATGAAAATCCAGGGTTTCAAGAGGGGAATGGCAAGCCTAAGGAGGAGTTTACAGACAGTGTCTGCTGTGCTGCACGAGAAGTCCAATATGGTCATTTTGGAATCTCATTCAAATTGCTCGGAGGATGAATTGGACCAAATAAACAATCAGAGCTTGGAGGTAAATTGGTGTGATACATAGAAGTTCATTGCTGCTTATTGCATCTTAACATGCTCTTTCAAGTTGAACTTTTACTGAACTCATATTGGTTTTCCATTTAATGTGGGTTTTTTTACCTTTCATTTTTATAGGACACCATAAGATCGGAGCTTAAAGCAGAAACTTTACTAACGAGTTTATTGCGAGAAAAGCTGTATTCAAAGGAATTGGATGTGGAACAATTGCAAGCAGAGCTGGCATCAGCTGTTAGAGGTAATGACGTTCTCAAATGTGAAGTTCAGAATGCACTTGATACCGTTTCCTGTGTAACCCACGAGTTGAAAGATCTTGAACTTCAGGTAAGCCCATGATGTAACTGTCTCATTTTCTATGGAAACTTAATGCTCATATATGTATTTGTACTGTGTGTGCTTGTGTGTGTTTTCACGCATGCAACTATGACCGGGCAACAAGTGTACATGCAATCTTGTTAGTTATAGATAAACTATCTGGAAGGATAGGAAGAGGTCCCATGGTTTGTTATAAATATATATGTGTGTATATTATTGTTATTATTTTATAATTTTAAGTAGTTTCTGATAAATTTCTGTTTGTCTGTTGTATTATTTCAATTTGTGATCTGTTGTGTTTGTTGATGCTGGAGTGGACAAGTACTTCAGTAGTCAGTGTAGTGCACACAGTTTTCTGAATATCTTTGAAATAAATCCTAGAAAAGGCTTCTCCTATCTGCTTTCCATGGAAGGTCTAAAAACTTCTCAGGTTGAATCAAGTGTTTACTCGAAAACACGCCTTACCTTCTTTAAATCAGACATCTGAAGTAGACCCTTAGATTTTTGTACCGGCATTTTAGAAGTCTAGATCCTTGAACCATATACAAAATGTTTACACTTTCAATTTCCATCCGTTTCTTCCTGGTACTATTCCATTTGAGTTGGATATCTGCTATGATATATATCCAATCCACCTAATCTGCTCTTTAACAGCTTGCACTTGTTATGCTCGGATTTTTATTTACTCACTCGTATACTGAACCTACTGATGTAACAAGTCTCGCTTGCTTTGAAATGGTAATCGAGTTATTTGCTCCTTTTTGACAGATGATCAAGAAGGATGAGAACATAAAGCAGCTTGAAAATGAGCTTGAAGAGTGCACGAAAGAATTAAGTATAATAAGGGGAATACTACCAAAAGTTTCGGGGGAGAGAGACTTGATGTGGGAGGAGGTGAAGCAGTACAGTGAAAATAACATGCTGTTAAATTCTGAGGTGAATTTATTGAAGAAGAAGATGGAGGCACTTGATGAAGACATACTTCTTAAGGAAGGTCAGATCACAATCCTCAAAGACACTCTAGTTAAACCTTTCGACCTCCTCGCCAGTCCAGATTCCGGACGAGAATACTGAGTTTGGAGTGATTGATAGAGAGGCTGCCATTTAGACTGGATAATAAATACTGTTCATACTTTTTTTAATTACTGTGTTTCTGAGTTTGTTTTCTTTTACTTTTTATTTTATTATTTTTTCTTTTTTCAAAGTTTGAATATTTTACGAGTAAGAAGTGAAATGTACAGACATACCAGGTTTCATTACTGTTTGGTTTGCCCTATCTGGTAGAAGATGAAAAATATTTTTGGATTTTATTTTTAATGGAGCAACAAACGCCCTATACCGTTAGACGAATTCTTTTTTCTTATACTTGCTTGTGAAGGGAAACCAGTGGCCTTTAACATGTTCACAGTATCAAATCCAATATAAGTAATCTCTTTCTGAGGTAATTTCTTTCAGCAGCTTTCAAAGAATGAGGTAATTTCTTTCAGCAGCCTTCAAGATATCTGTATGTGTGTGTTAAATCCAATATACGAGGCAGGGTCTCCAAGTAATCTTTCTTTCCCCTCAATGACTTGGTGTAAAATTATTTTATATATATATATATATTGATAAGTGTGTGAATTTCACAAGAATTGCCAAGTTATTACGGTGCATAAAATAACCAACAGACTAGTAAATTAGCAATACCATACCCCTACTTCAAAAATGAAAATATCTCAATTCCAAAATCTCACTTAAAAAATAAAAAAAAGGCAAAGTCTCAGTCCACCGTGTTCAGTGGACGTGTTCGCTTCCGATTGCTAGCCCTTCTAAAGGACTATCGGTCACAGTCAATCATCAATTGTTTTTAATGTTAGAGGGTTATTATAGGGTGGAGGTTCCTTGTGGAATGTGGAGGATTTGGAGGAGAGATGTGGAGTGTTCATTCAGATTAGCAAACAACACTAGTAATTATTTGAATAAGATAGGACACATTACCTTTGTGGCATAAAATGCTTCGGCAGTTAGGTACATACATAACTTTTTTGCATTATTTACATTAAGTAGATACCTTCAGACTTGAACCATTGTTCCTACAATTGAGAGCCTGAGTTTTTTTTTACATTCCTCGTGCATGAGACAGCCAACTGACAATGAGACTATGAGCAAAGTTCGGAGAAGAAAAAAACAGAACAAATAAATCTAAGTACTTCATCTTGAATTCACATCGGGCAGTCTACACATCTGCATCTGACAAACTAAGCATTAACAAGGAAGACACAGGATCTTTGCGACGAGCTTCATATTTTCGGGAAAATGGGGTCGATAAAAGCATGGTGAATGGGATCCGCCAACCAGAGTTTAGCCAACTGACAATGAGAAGTGGTGAGCCGGTGAACTTCTTCAACAAGCCAGATGCTGGCTTCAGCTTTACAAGGATGAAACAGGGTATCCAACGGTGTGTCTTCACTCTCATGACCAGTCCTCATTTGATCCCACTGTTTTAGGCGAATATTGGTGAGGTAATGCAGGGGTTGCCCATATAACTGCTTAATGGATTTGCCTAATCCTGTCCATGAGGTAAATGGAATAACAGAGCCACGGTGAATCGGGACAGGGATCAGCTTCATGTATTCTTGATACATTTCTGCCCTTCTGATCATTGCAGCTGCAATTGTAGCGAATGGGTTATGCAATAGTTGCGTTTTAGAAAGTAGAGGGGTCTTAAAGAAGAAAGCAGGTAGAAATTATAATACAACTAAGAATGCATGGAAGGAGAATTCGGTGGAATGAATTCACATATCAGCAGAAAAAGATTTTCCAAGAGATTCCCATATCCAACCTATTCTGTACATGATATTTTCTATATATGATTAATATGTAATTATTAACCTGAAATGACTTGCAAAATTGATGTAGGTATGATACGTATACATCTAAACTACTTGAGATGGAGCAGAGGTTGAAAACCAGCCTATTTTCACAAAGTAACTTCATTTAAGGGAAGAAATATTGACATGCCATATCATATATGAGCAGGTCCCAGGATGGAAGAAGCAGAGATACCAATCGGAGATATCAGTATTCCTGAAATTCGTATTTTCTCAAAATTCAGTGATAATCTCGTCAACACCACGGAAAAAGTACACTGTTTAAAAAACAATGTCAAACAAGCTTCTTGGCTAAGTCAGTGTCTGCAATGGTGATTTCCCTTCCCAGTGGTGAAATCAGTAACAACTGTGGTGGTGGTTGTGAGGCACTGTCTATTACGACTACTTTGGCGGACACATCCACCACTTTCGTTATTCCATCCATATCACTCTGTCTACCCAAACCACTCCAAACACCTGCGTGTATGCCAACCAACTGGACTTACATTCTTTTGGTCAAGAACCAAGACATTCAAAATTTCCACTAATCAAGCGCTCCAATTGGATGGAGTATTTGTACCTCATATGATCAAAATTATCTAATGCTAATGTGTCCTATCAAAAAGTCAAAGGCCAAACTATAAGAATAATAAATTTATTTATAAAAGCAAAACAATGAATAAAAATTAAATATCGATTTTAATCAAGAAATATAACAAAGTCTTGAGAGGATAGAAAACAATCCTTTCTGTAGGATGAGCAAATAAATATGTTGATAAAACCTTGTTTAGGACCTTAAATTTTCTACTATAGTATATTATAATGCCACTCCAAGTTTTATTTAAAGCCATTCCAATGCTCGATATCTCCATCCATTCTCTGTATTTACTTCAATATAATGGTTAATACTGATGTTTTTCTCACTGCTCGTTTACAGATAACATAACTCATTGAATTGTCAGGATTCCCACACTACTTGATAGAAACAATTATATATAGCCATCCAAGAGGAAAGATGGACAAAGAAAAATTGGCTTGCAGTTTCAGGACAGCATAACATCGTATATAAATTAATGATATTCTTCAATATTATTTAGTACTTTTAATAATGCTCAGCTTGATACATGAGTATGGGAGGAAAAAAAAAAAAAAAAAAGACAAACTAAAACCTAGTGATTATTTTGATCAGCAAAAGGCTGCCCAAAGCAACTCAAGAGGACCCTATACAAGTACATAAGGTCTTTTCCCCTTCAGAACCCCTCACCCCAACCCACACACCCACCAATAAAAAGGAGGAAAAAACATGAATGGAGTCCCGAGTTTATGTTCTTGCTTCAATACAAAAAAATATTAGGTCTTGATTAGGATTAGAGGAAATTTTCAAACAAGGAATCACTTCTAAATACAAGACGGAAGATTTAAACCACAACCACCAATATATCTAGCCCCACAAAAGCCACAACAGTTTGAATGGCAATATATCCCAGAAGTCAATTAAGAAAAAACGTAAAAAAAATCAGTAAGCTCAAGGAAAACTAAATCCAAGTGTTAATGGCAAATTTTTTTTTTTTAAAATAATAATAATAATAATCAACTCAACACGAGTCTTCAGCCGAGTAAAAGAGGTGATTCAAATACCTTCAGGCGACATTTCTTCAGAAGTCATTTCTTTAGCAGGTTGATCAATTTCGACATTGTCGTTCAACAGCGGGTGATCATCATCATCTGCATCAGAGGAAGAAGATTCATCTGATGAGATATCCACCTGGTCACCAAATGGCATTGCCCTCTTCATGGTCTATCAAATGCAAACCTAGATAGAAACAATCACACGTTGAATACTCAGATAAATGAACCTTTAGAAGGTCGACATGAAAAACAAAATGAAAAATAAAAATAATAATCACTTCATAAATGAAAACAACACAAAACACGAGCATCCAACCAAAGGACCATTATCGCAATGGTATAACCTCCCTATCCTCAAAGAGGAGGAGAGGGCTTCGAGCCTTGGTGTGGGTAATGCGTGTGTGAATACTTACCCGATAATAAAAAAATAAAAAATAAAAAAAGAGCATCCATGCACACATACCAAAAGGAACATGTTAATAAACCAATGTGGTAACCCCATCAAACCATAAGTAATAACCATAATTTAAGAATAACTGAATCTGAATTGGCATGACAGACTTATAATACCATCTTTGTACATTGACATATATAAAATATACAGATAAATGTTCCACTGAAATTACTGCAGCACACGTGAGGAACATATTTTTAGTTCCATGAAAGTATTTTACCATGTGGGTAAGTGTAGCTGCACATAAAAAATCAATTCGTAATTTTTTGAGCTTATATGGGAATCTAATTGAGCTTTCTTTTATGTTTGCAATTATTTCCATACAGTTCCTTACTTTATACCAAATGATGCATACTTTATATTACATGTTACAGAACGTTAATTTTAGCAGCAAAGAACTCGCCCCTAAAATCACTCTGAACCATAGATTCAAGTCGTAGTAATCAAGGGGCATGGGGGGCCATGGCCCCCCTCCAAAGTTTTTTTTCAAAACCCTTATGTATGTTACCTACTAATGGCGAGTGCAAAATAAAATTACATGAAGCCCCTTCAAAGTCCATTTGCTCTTGCTTTTAAAAATCCAAATCTAGGGAAAAATAGTATTAACAGCAAGTGTTTTCATCCTTGTAACAACATATCAATACTCCATTCAAATATACATATAAAATATTTGTATCTATAAGAATTCAATAGAGAAGAAAAGAGCACCTTGAAACTTGACAACTTCATTTATTAGCTGTCAGCATGTTTTCCTCCCTAGAATTTTTTTTCTTCTTTATATTAGTTTTCAATCTCTATTTATTAAGTCGAATTCTCCTCTTCTTCTTTAGGTTCTATATCCTTCATTTTTTACGTTATACTAAGAATAGGAAAAAACTATTATGAACATACTCCCATTAAACTCGCGCTCTTATAACCATTAAATTGCAAGGCTGCGAAGTTGACCTCTTAATCTTAAAGTCATAAGGATGCAAACTCAGTGAGAGTATCCTCGTAGTAGACATGCTCTAAAGAATATAAATTAAAAGTTGTATAGTAAAGAAGAACTATTACATAAATTTTATAATTTTTTTGAAATTTTAATTTCAAATAACTAGTTTGGCTCTGCATATTTTTACTTCTGCCCTGGTAGTAATGGTTAATGCAAACAAAGTAATTACAGTGTAACGGCATAGACAACAACAATTAATGCATAGGAAAAATTGAACACCAAAACAGTGAGTTTTTCTTTTGGTTAGCGAACTACCAAATTCCTAAAACTAATATAAATGTTTTGATGCCTGTTAGGTCAATTAAGTTGGCAAATTTCGTCACAAAAGCTTGAGTGTGTATTTTTATTTAACTTTTAAATGGTACTTATTAAAGTTAGTTAGATTAGCATATTTGGAAGTCAAAGCTATAAAACAAGAGGAAAAAGGTAATTTACCAATTAGGGTTTTTGAAAAATCACTAGTTCAGAGTTTATTTAGTCATATTAACAATTGAAGAATCTATGTGTGTGTGTGTGTGTGTGGTGTGTGTGTGTGTGTGTTACTAGTAAAAAGCTAATAATGTGTGAGGAACTGATTTGATGGAATAAAGATTAGACTATAGTCACTCTACATAGTTCATTTAGGTTCTGTTTGTTGATGAATTTAAAAAAAGAAATGGATGAGAAAGGATGGAAAAAGAAAAGAAAAGAAGAAATAATTTCCTTCATAATGTCTCTTCTTCTTTTACATAAAAATAGAAATAAAAATTTTATGAATTTCAAATTATTATCCTGATAGAATACTTATTTGTGTCAAAAATATTAATATATGAAAAGACAAACATGTGGATGTTGTAGTAGCCTCACTGTAAAAAAGTGGCAAGTAGAAGAAAGCTAACAGCATATTTGATTGTAAATGTCCAATTTGAAGCAATGAAAATAGAAATATATTACTAGTTAAAAGCAAATAACATGTAACGAACTGATTTGATACAATAAAGATTTGACTCCAGTCACTCCAAATACAACAGGTTAGTAGATCTAGTGCACTAAATAGAATCTTAATCTAGTGGTTTTTCCATTTTATGATACTATTTGTCAGTGTAAATAGAAAGATAAATTTTGGTAATATGTGTTTGAATATTTGTGTCAAAAGTATCACCATAAAAAAGTGGAAAGCTTCACTGTAAAAAAGGTGGCCGGTAGAAGAGAGCTAATAGCATATTTGATTGTAAATGTCCAATTTGAAGCAATGAAAATAGAAAACATCATGCATCTGTACCAAGCCATCCAATTCTAATGGAATCAATTACATAAACAATGTAGAGATGCTACTGTTATTTCCTAATGGTCGGATCATTTTCATTTTCAGGAAACAGTTATGAAAAGAAAAAAAAACCACCAAAAGTACTTTTTGCATCATTTTTTAAATCTTTTGTTCTCAGGAACCAAAACAACTACTCAAAAAAAAAAAAACAAGCCCCAGACTTTTTGACAATTTTTGCCTTCCTGTAAGTGCTGTCAAACATATTGCATGCAATTGTATAGATGTTTCAAACGTTTTCTACGATAGTGATAGATTTTTAGAAGGGTTTTTTTTTTTAACTCCTTTTAGAAATTCTCCTTATTTTAGGGATTTGATTTTCATCTTTTTGGTGGCATTTTATTTTGCGTTATATTTAGCAACAAGGCAAGCTGAGAGGGTGAGGAGCAAGCCCAATAAAGAAGGTACCCAGTAGAGAACACATTCATGAACAACAACTAACCCGACCAAAGAACAATGACAAGATTTATGATCACTTGTCAGTAACAGCAACTAAAATTGTGACCCGTAAAGAACAATAACCTGTAAAACTACATTTCCTAAACATAAATGTGCAAAATGGAATAGTATGAAGGAAACTAGATTATTTTTTCTAATTCCAGAAAAGTGACCAAGATGGAACAGTATAAACAAAACAAGATTCTTTTTTCCTAATTCAGGGTAAGTGGCCAAGTGCATTGTTGGATATCAAACAAGATACACCAAAAACTTATCCTCAGTAACTGCCCATCCTTGGGAAAAAGAGCTTTAGCTCATTGTCATGTCCAGAGTATTAGAACCACCATCACAAGGGTTAAAGGTTTCAAGAAGCTAAATTTCAAATTGAGACCAAATTATCACTACTTTAGTTAGATGGTCACAGAAACAATTTAATACGGAGTGTAATATAATAATATAAATTTCAGTATGGAATAGCGATTAGAATGAATGATTCATGAATGTGAATCGACGAATCAAAAAATTCTATGAAATCATGAAAAACGGAAAGTTGAACATGGAGAAGAAAATGCTGGATTTAAAAAAAATGAAGGAATGTCGGTTTACACTTCCTGTTCACATATATCAATCCCACATCAGGAAAAATATCAGATAGCACCAATAAATTGAAGTTCTACACCAAGAAGAAGCACTAACATAAACTGTAACCCGGCAAGAAATGAGGTTCTATTAAGCTAAATTGTAAATGCATTATTCTCCTGTTATACAACTTTGGTGTCTAAACAAAATTTTCACAAGGCACAAAAAACACCTGTTTAAATGTTTGCGGTTATTGGAAATATTGGGAGTTTACAAACCATCCAATAGTCCAAAGTGGCTAATGGGTGGGTTGATTCTTGGTTACAAAAAAAATAAATTCCAAACAATCATCGCCAAATAAATTTAAAAAATCCAAAAATAGGCGACACATTAGACATATAAACTCACAAACTCAATGAACCAACTGAATAAAAAATGATAAACATAGCCAAAAAAATTATCAATAGGTAAAAATAAAAAATAAAAAAAAAAACCCTAAATTGCAAGCAACCAATTTACAAGAACAATACTGTCATCAATTCAAGAAAATAAAGAGAACCCAAATGAGAAAAGCAGAAAAACACTTGCCAAACCTGAAGACTGAAGAGATTTGAGCAAGAAAAAGAGCCCTTCTACTATCAGTTATGATCCACACGCCGTGCTTCGAAGAAACTATGGGAAGAACATTTCAGGCATGTACGGGTTTCCGAGGCTGGAGGTAGAGAGAGTATTTAGAGAGGGATAAAAGAAGATTCTGAAGTGTATTGAGGTGGTGTGAAAATGTCACGTTATGTAACTCCACGTTGCATAAACTCCGACGGAGAAATCGATGTGCCGCGACATTGTGCGTTTTGTGTGTGTGTATATATATATTTTTTTTCAATATAAAGTAGGAGTATTTATTTCGGCTACGAATTTTCTAAATTAGACATCACAGATTCTTTTTTTTTCTTTCATAGTCCTGCTTTCTTGAATGTTTTAAATTAATTATTAAGTTAAAGTAAAATAAATATTATCTTTCATAATTATCTTTTAATTTTTTTTTTTTTTTTTAAATTACTTGATTGGAAACAATATATTTAAATAAAGGAGAAAACAATTTGGAATTGGGTTTAAAACGTGTTATTAAAAAAATTATTTGATTGGAAACAATATATAATAAAGGAGAAAACAAATGGGAATTGGGTTTAAAACGTGTTATTAAAAAATTACTTGATTGGAAACAATATATTTAAATAAAGGAGAAAGCAATTGGGAATTGGGTTTAAAACGTGTTATATAGGGACTAGCTTGGAATAATTTTGTTAACTATGTAATAAAAGGATATATTTGGGTTTTTAAAAGTTTTACTAAAATACCATTTTGGCTTTTAGTGTACCAGTTTCTCCTAAACGCTCTTCCAAAACCTAAAAGTTTTTAAAAAAAATTTAGCTAAACACTATTCAAAATGGCTTCCAAATTCAAAAAGCCAAAAATGCATTTGAAAAGTCAATCAAAACAAGACCTTAGTAATACTCACACCAAACTTTTGTACTGAATTGTCTAACTAATATTTTTTATTAGTTATTTATACTAAATACAAGTAAAAAAAGAATAGGTCTAGCAATTTATTGTAATTATTCAATGCAAGAATCATTTTTCAAAAATATATTATGTGTTTGATGATGCATTGTATCAAACACTTTTAATACTTAAAATTACTTTTAAATTTTTAAAATTTGTTTAGTAATAATATTGTTTAAAGCACTTTATTATAACTTTATTATCATGGCACTACAAAACTCAAATACAATATTAAAACTGAAAAATAAGATATATTATTTGAGATATTAGAGAAAACTATATCATTCTTTTCCCAATTTAGTATTCTTTTCTTGGTCTTCAATCAAACAAGCTTGTTTGTTTTTTTAATAAAAAAATACATACAATAAACTTATTCCATGAGTGGGATTTACCATTTGAAATATTGGAGA
This sequence comes from Cornus florida, assembly GCF_030987335.1. Lineage (NCBI taxonomy): Eukaryota > Viridiplantae > Streptophyta > Magnoliopsida > Cornales > Cornaceae > Cornus > Cornus florida. The sequence goes on along the minus strand of NW_026775576.1, from coordinate 71,581,419 downwards.
AAACTAATGGGTCACTTGAACCACTCAATATCCTCAATTACATTTTTTATTTTATTTTTTATTGGGGCGATTTGTGTTCTTTTAATTTTTTAAATTATTTTATTAACATATCTATTTCAATAATACCTATATTTATAGACTTTCTAAAAAAAAGGGTAAAGTACAGCCACGCCTCTTAAGGTTTGACAAAAGGACACTTATGTTACGTTTGATGTGCATGAATGAAATATAATGAAATTTGGAATGGAATGAGAATGAGAATGGAATGAGAATGAGTATTACCATTCTAATGTTTGGTGTGACACGATAAACCATTATGGAATGGAATAATTATTACCATTTTATTATTTGGTTGAGTATCATTAAATCTGGAAGGGAATGCCTTTTCTCAAAAATGCCCTTTTCATTAGAGGAAAGAAAAATTAAAAAATTATAACTAAACAACTCACCATGATTGAATATTTAATCTAAGAAATTAATGTAAAGGTCAAAAAATAATATATATATATATATATATATATATATATATATATATATAATGATATATCAATCTTAATAATATATAAAAAATCGTGCACCATAAGATCAACTCAAATAAAGTTAAGGAAATAAATAAATCATCAACCCAACAAAAAAACGTGCTAATATTTCCAAGTACTTGTGTAATTTTTTTTATTATAGATTTCTTGAAAATTCTAGTTTGATAAAATTCTAATGAAGTAAGGTTCTCCAATCATCCAATGATGAACTTGACTAAGGGTCCAAAAGTCAAACTAGTCCACTTTTGGTTCCAGATAATTACACAAATGTTTCAACGCAAAGATACAAAAATAATAATAATAATAAAAATAAAATAAAAATAAAAAAGTGATATACTCAGAAGATAAAAGAGATTTAATACCTACTTATCAAAAATAAATAAACAAAGAAATTAATACTTATAATTTGGTTGAAAGTCCTACAACTTTTTTGTTAATGGCAGCTCTGGGTATATTCAGAAGAGATGGAAGATAAAAGACCTTTACCACGTCTAATAAAGAAGCCGATAAACATGAAAAATGAAATGTGAAAGATTTTTAGTGAATGCGAAATATTTTTGCCTTATTGGAATGTGATTAAGGGCTTATTGGGAATATTACAAAAATATTTTATCTTACTATGGAATGGAATGGCCATTCCATAGGTTTACTAATGGAATGAATTTTCATTATCTGGAATAGATTTTCATTCCATTGGAATGGTCGTTCCATTCCATTCCTGCACACCAAACAACTGAATAATTGGAATGAGCATTCCATTCCATTCCATTCCTGCACACCAAACGTAGCATTAGAGGAAACTTATCTGTTTTTTGGACAAAAACACCCCTTGAAGGTTCAAAAATGGACAAAGATACCCCTTTACATGATAAATTGACCAAATTACCCTTTGACCGTTTAAGTGACTTTTTCAACCTTACCATTTACTAAATTGGACCAATCTACCCTCATGAACAATTTATGCATAAAAAAAAGTTTTAAAAAAGAAAAACTTTATATTATTCACTTTTTTTTTTTTCTTTTTTTCTTTTTGTTATTTACTTTATAAATGTCCCAACTTCTTAAAAATGTAGACGTCTAAAATAATTTTTTGATCCAATACATATATTTCAAATAAATTATATTTTGTTATTACTTCTTTTATTTTTCTTTTTTATTTTTAAATTAAGATGCTTAATTCTTTCATATAAAAAAATTAAACCAATCTATTTTCCTTAACCACCTTTTTTTATAAATAAATAAGTACGCCAGTGTAGATAGGATGACGTGCCTCAAATCCAACAGGTTAAAGAAAAATGAAAGAGGAAAACACATACACACACATAACATAAACCACTAGACAATTGCCAGAAACTATTGATTTATTTATCTATTACAGAAGGTTGACTCCATTTTTATATTGAGCTGAAACTAATCCCTACTCACATACACAATCTTATGCATCAGGTAACTCGGGAAAGAGTTACACTTGAAATGCCTCAGATTGTTGATTTCTTTGAGGTTTCCAAGAAATTATTGATTTTCTCTGAAATTTTGTTGACAACTTTACTCCTCTACATGGAGGCAGTCAAGAAAAAAGAGCTAGAAATACTTATTTAAAAAAAAAAGGTGGTTAAGGAAAAAAAATTGGTTTAATTTTTGTAGATGAAAGAATTAAGTATCTTAATTTAAAAATAAAAAAGAAAAAAAAGTAATAACAAAATATAATTTATTTGAAATATATGTATTGAATCAAAAAATCATTTTAGACGTCTGCATTTTTATGAAGTTGGGACATTTATAAAGTAAATAACAAAAAAAAAAAAAAAAAAAAAAAAAAAGTGAAAAATATAATTTTTTTTTTTAAACTTTTTTTTTATGCATAAATTCTTCATGAGGGTAGATTGGTCCAATTTATTAAATTGTAAAGTTAAAAAAGTCTCCTAAACGGTCAAAGGGTAATTTGGTCAATTTTTTATGTAAAGGGGTGTCTTTGTCCATTTTTAAACCTTCAAGGTGTCTTTGTCCAAAAAACAGGTAAGTTTCTTTTGAGTTTCCTTTTGCCAAATCTCAGGGAGTGTGACTGTACTTTATCAAAAAAAAAAAAAAAAAAAAAAAATCTTATATTTAGCAAGACGGAACAACAATTTCATTACTACAACCCACCACTTCCAGAAGCATGGATTAAGGCCAATTCACGGTCACGTGAGGAAAGGGCAAACAGGTCCTTAACAAACACTCAGTAGATGGTTGAGGTAATTTCTAGGAGTAACAGACAGCTACAAATATATGTGTGTGTGTGTGTGCGTGTGTGTGAATTTCTGTTAGTTACAATGGCAACCTAAGTACCATGTATTAACTATCATCCATTTCATATTCCCCTGGTGATTTCAGCGATCATTGGGAGTTGATTCTAGTTATATTATACAACTTATTACCTGAGGTGACATGGCATATCCAATTTGGCCACCCCCCACACACATTAAAATCAACAGGTCAACAGAATGTCCTTTGATCCACTAAAGCTTGCATCCATTTTTATTGAAAATAATATTTCTTTTCCCCTTATAATGCAAAAATACTGGAAAAAAGTAGGGGTCGCCTATAAAACCGATACAAGATCCAGAACACATTGCCGGCTCACCATGAAACCAACAAGCAGTTACAAAAAGCACATGATTGTCTTATCCCTCATGAAAAATACAAGCAGCCAAATGCATACTGGCTGTCACTTATAATCTGTGTACAGGGCAGTACGAGGACTGTGCACGTCTTCTAAACTCACAGAGAAGCAGATTTCCAGAAGTCAATGGACTTCCGATGCTGGAAAAGAGAAAAAATAAATAAAACACAAAAAGATAGCATTAGAATTGTTAAAAACTAAATTATCAATGGCTGCAGTGATTTTTGAAAATAATAATATTCTTTATGCATACGAGGTAAGGCATGCTTGTGGTTCTGCATAAACATAAAAGAGATGACTACCCAGAATCTCCTACAATGGTACAAATAAATTAAACAAACTAATCCCGAGAATCTCCACACTAGTACCAAACCAAGCAAAAAAGAGGTTGCAACATAGTCTCCCCTAAATTGATACTGAGAAGGGAGATTCCTACTTCATATGAAACACAGTTTAAACCAAGGAACCTCTCATATTGGCATCACTGCACCGCAAAATATTGATTTTTGTGCTTGGAAGAGTTGATGTTTCTTTGGTTCCTGCTCCTCTAAGAGCGAGCACAGTTATCAAGTCAACTAATTTTCTGTCTACATACCGCACATCACTTCATTTCGTCATTTTGAAAGCAGGATGAAGATACTTATAAAAAAAAAGGCGGGATGAAGATGACAGGTGTCACATGACTAAAGATAGTTCAGCACAAAGAATGAACGAAAGAAAAAGACTGTTCAACTATTTTTGAGAACCCATAACTTAGGTTGAAAGAAATAAATTAATAAACTTAAATGATGATAGACCAAAATGATACTTTTGGTAAAAATATATGTGGCATGTGTGAAGATTATAAAGTAACATCAACTATCATGCTCTTACATGGATAATAAAAGTAGAGAATACAAAGACAACATTAATTAAAACTAATAAACAAATACAATTTGGATTCAACTGCTGAGTGGAGGGCCAAAGAAAACTCAATTAGTCCATTGTACTATGCAAACATATTTACAGAATTTACCTTGGCAATTGGCATCTTTGCTCTAACTGAATCAATCAATGAGAAGTCAATATCTGCTACAGCAATGCCTGTTGATAGGCGATCTGAAGCAGCCAAGGAAACAAAAGAAAGAAAGAGCATGAATGATTGACATTAATGAAGTTGTTCACGCTCACTTCTGAGCAGAAACAAAGCACATGTATTCTATTTGGGATAATAACTACGATGATGCGGAACCCATCATTAGATTATTCCAATTCCAGCAGATAACATCCCTGTGACAAGATAGAACCTAATTTATTGCTGTAAAAAGTCTGCATAATTTTTTCTTTTCTTTTTCAGCAAACTTGCAGGAAATATACTTCGATTTATCCAATCGGACAATTTTGAGCTGCAAGTTTTTGGAGTATAGTTCAAGAATCATAGACATGGTGAAAGTGTAATTTGGGATATTACTTGCACAGGGCAGTTAATGATTGGTAGATGGCGGCAGTAATGTTGCTACTAGAAACTCTTCATAATTTGGATATGTCAAAAGGAGAGAGGATGATGTGTTGGAAGGCATAGCAATTGGGTAAATTTGAGGTTATTTCCTATCACAAGGTGCTGATGAGATCTAATATAGATTACTTTCCTTAGGGAGGAATCTGGAGGGTTACAATCAATTCCAAGGTAAAGTTCTCCTTTAGTTGGCAGCTCATGGGAATATTCTGTTGAATGATGAATATGGAGGTAAAGTTCCTTCCTAATTTATGTTGTTTGAGTATGAAGGTTGGGAATCTGTCGATCACCTTCTAATCCAATGTAGAGTAACTAGGAAGGTTGTGGATCTTTTTGGAGTTCCATTAATCGTTCCTAGTTTGGCGGCCAAGCTTCTTCATAGTTGGAGAGAAATTTAGGCTAGGAGGGAGAGTAAGACTTGAGATGGTTCTCTGCTTTGTTCGATGTCGGTGTATTATTCTTCTTTGTTCACATGTATGCAAAAGGTTCACCCCTTTTGGCACTCTTTGATGGTAGTCTCACTTGTCAAAAAGAAAAGGTCTACTATAAGAATTTATAGGCTACCGTTAAATGTCTTCAATCCTATCTATATTCTCTTCCACTGTGTGTGTGTGTTGGGAGGGGGGCTGTTTTGTCACACATGACTCTCAAGCAAAAAGTAGATTTTTCAAAAAAAAAAAAAAATCTATTCACATTTGTTAATGCATTCAAATTCAATTACAAAAATGGGCATTTAGAAAATTTACAATACTTTACAGTTTGGCTTTTCAAAACTGACACTTAATATGGAATATCCAAGAAAGTGAGCACTGACAATTTAGATAAGAGGAACAACTATATGTGCCAAAGAAATACAATTGGGTGCTATTTCCGTATAATGGAACTGATGTCTAGATCTACTAGAGAGTATGGGTTATACAAAATATAGAATTTCTAACAGTTTGCTATGATGGGAACAGCAGTTGGTAATGATTGTTAAAATATGTTTTAGTTAATGCATTATATATATTTCATCAATATAATGAAGTAGCTAATTACTGGTCATTAATAATCACAAATTATCTAAGGCGGGCTTAAATTTAAAGCGTACATAATTGACATTCACAACTTAGTTGCAAACATGATCCCAACTTGAGAACATGCATTTGCACTGGCGTGAGAGAGAGAGAGATTTGGAAAAAGGATAAAAAAAAATTAAAATTTTATGCAGAGGTGAGAAAATCATAAATGAAATGCCACAAGGCAGAAGGAAAAGATTCTCACCGGGTAACCGACCAACTACGGTTCCCCATGGATCAATTATTAAGCTATCACCATAGCTTTCCCTTTTGTCATTATGCTTTCCAGCTTGTGCAGCAGCTATGACCTATAATACATTTATTGTTGTTAATGGCAGTTGGCAATTGAGCATGAAAGATAATCTAGTCAAAATTTCAAGAGAATAGGAGTAGAATTGAACATCTCAAGCCATCTGAGTATTGATTCTGAGGATTTTCTTTAAAAGCCTGGAAAAAGAAGTTATTTCTTTTGGCCTAGGAAAAAAGAAGGATGGCCTTCCAATTATATGTGACGAGAACATTGACTTGTCTCAATGTCTGACTTCAATACAAAAAATAAAAACAATTAAGATTAAAAAAAAAAAAAACACAAAATGGGATTGAAACCTCAAATGATGCAAATTATGCAAAAATGTAGGTATGTTCAACACCAAAAAAAACATTTGAACAAATGTGAGTGTTCAAAACTTTTGAAGGTTATAAAACTCACTCTCTTAACAATTTAATCTTTTTGTAGCTCGAAGTTCAAATTATGATTTAGGAAAACAAGTAATCATACTATAATTTAAGCATGAACCCAATGAACGTTGTTAGAGTTAGACCATAACAATATAGCCATCTGCGGACCAACAATTAGTTGTCCTCTTTGGATGTGCATTGAGCCCAGTGACTGCGAAGGCCTTAGGTATGCTCCAGTATCATTATCTTTATGAATGTAATGTTGTTATGCAACGATAAGATGTGGACAACCGACACAAGGGTGCCTAGCAGGTAGAATTATGTTCAATAACTACAGGAGCAAGAGCCCTGTGGGACATTAAGTTCAAGGCAACTTATTTATCCTATAGAATGCCAAGATTTAGTTTACAAACCATCACAATGCTTCTAAGGTTCCACTTCCAGAAAGCTATTTTTCCCCCTTTTTATCTTTTTCAAATAGGAACATCATAATTGCTAGATTAGTTTATTAATAACTACTAGGACAGCAATTAAACAATGATTCAACCAAAAACTAAAAGGTATATAGTTACCACATTTCATACATGTTTGGGGGAGGAGGCATGTGTGGACAACTCATACATGGGCTTAATTTTTGGAGAATATAATCACCTACATGCTAAGACAGGAACTAAAAATAAATAAATAAATAAAAAATTAACAAGCACAATTAAAACAACAACAGAAGCGAGAAGTGAACATAAAAATATAAGTGACAAAAGTTCCATACGTAACATTGAGTTTCAATTGCACGGGCACGAAGAAGAATCTCCCAGTGGGCTTCACCTGTTACTTTTGTAAAAGCTGCTGGTACCAACAAAACCTGCAGAATGGATTAGAATGTACAGGTGTTACTCGCCAAAGAAGTTACTATTCAAAGATAAGGAAACCCCCTGTGGCCTGTACCTCAGTACCTGTGCATCGTGATGGAACCTTAGCTGCTGATAAAGCTCTGGGAATCTCAAATCATAGCAAACTGTCGGACCCAAACGTCCAAAGGGGGTGTCTACCGTTACAATATTGTTCCCTAAAATACATAAACAGTTTAAATTGCTCAAAAATTAGAAGTCAGTTGAGCCAATTCTTTGTGTTGAGGTAAGAACATTCCCTAGTAAAACAAAAGAAAAAAACAGATAATAAATTTCACATGTCAATACAATAAAGAAATATTCGTCCAACATGGAAAAGTCAAAATCAACAAAAACCAGTCCTTTGTGACACAACTGGTTCCTACGCTTCTAATCAGGAAATAACTTACAGCCCCTAGGTTACCAAACATATAAACTTAACGAAATAGCACTTGATTTGATACAAAAATCAGAAGGATCTGAACAAATTTGTCTGGGAGTTATGCCATTTATATACTATGGATAGGAAGAGAAATTTGCACCAAAATTAAAGGGGAAGCCATTTGATTTGAAGAAAACAAGTTATATATATATATATCACATGATTTGCATGCCATACCAAAGCAAATGAAACAAAAATGAACAACAATGAAGGAGGACTTGAAAGAAAAATAGTTCATTTAAACATCGAGGGATATGGTATATAAAGAGTTGCATACCTGCTTCAGTAAAGCTGCTTTCCTTGTATACTGTACCTCCAGGAACGTCCACATCAAATCTTTAAAATTCAAAAATATTGCTTTAGACATCAAATATCAATAAGCACGAGGGATATAGCTACGGAGATTATCATTTGATTGCCAAGGCTTGTGAGAAATTTTACTATTTATTTATGTTAGAGTGAAAAGATAAGATCAGATTGGAACCCAGGGTCAAGAATCTCACAGGTGCATCTTTCGGAATGTACTTCTGATATTCCCAGTATCATCAATCAACACATGAGTGTTTCTTAAGTGTGCATCATCAACTTTTTCTTGGAATCCTCCAAGTGACAACCAAATATTTGACTCCCTGCATTTATAACAGAAATATATTATTTGACTGAAGGAGCCTTAACATGCACAGGCAGTTCCTCATGCCACCCCACTGGAAACCATGAAGAAACAATCTCTCTCAGCAGAGTCACACATTAACAAGACAAGAAAACTAAAACATTGACATAATCAAGTCTAACCTATAAATTCAATTGAATTGTGAAATAAAAATGTGAAATAGTAGTATCGATTTCAGCTTTGATTTATAAACTACAGTACATTACATCTAGGATCAGTTAACTGAGATAGAAATAGAGAAGGATAGTTTAGTTACCACGGTCATACCTTGCAAGAGAACAATACCCTTTCATAATTGGCCCATCTAAAGTTTCAGCAATCTTAAGACTGTCCCCATCCTTAGCACCCACATAGGAGAAGTTTTCTGGAAAACAAAGCAATTTGGCCCCAGTGGAAGCAGCTTCCTTCACACATAAATTCTCAAAGTAAATTAAAAAAACTACACATGTGTGTGCGCACGCACATGTGCAAGTAACTGGAAATAATTTATTGTCCAGGATGCTTAATGAATACGGATAAGTGACACTGGAAATTCCTATATTATGCATGTGACATCTGTGAACAAGCTGACTACACCTCGCTAAGAACACATACACAAAAACAAGCACAGAGTAGCACGAGTCTTGTTTTACTTGATGACGTTTGGTTCCTCAGAAACCAGAGAAACCAAAATATACAATAAAACAAAAAAATTAGATTCAGTTCACAATGAATGAAAAAATCATTTCAGTTCATACAACTAAACCGCAGGGTGAAAGCTAACTTTGAACCAACCACCAGAAAATGTAACACTATAGAAAAGAAAAGAAAGGATAGTTTTGTCTGTTAGCAAACAAAAGAAAGGGAGAGAATGTGGCAACCATAGGGACAAGTCTCCAAAGGGGCAAAGCGGGTGTTTGAGTTTCAACTAGGAAAAAAAATGTGGCAACCATCCCCTTGTTTTAAAGTTTTGAGAGAGAGAGAAAAGGATATTGATAATCCCTTCCCTTCCTTTGGAGTTACTTCAATTTTTTTGTGAGTTTATAGGAGGCACAAGAGAAAGAAAAATAGAAAATCACTTCTCATAAAAACTAGAGAGGCACAATTGTCCCCATGAAGCACAGGTACTTCTATAAGGGTAACGTATCTTTATCATATTCGTATTGGTTATCGGTACTCCTAGGACACTTATGGATGCGTGTCCAATACTTCCTACATGTATCTGTGATTTGCAAATAAATTTTATTATTTCGAACACTTATATGCGATATCAAATACTCCAACTAGTCACATGTCTAACAGCTTTTGAACATTAGTATCTAACTTTTCTAAGTATATTACTATAGTATATTTGCTAAGAAAAGGATACCAAGGGTTTCAAATACTTAATATTTCTTCAAAAAAGAACAATTGATATAATGAGAATATATTATGTCTAATTTAGTTCACAGTTTATATCCATGCAATATAACTCTCTTAGACTGTTTCTTATAATTTATAGGATAATTCTAGTAATATTAATTTTATACATAGGTATATGCATATTTTAATTTTTACACATATCTACTACAAATGCAAAACATATACATATATACCAATGTCCATGCTTCGTAATGGATGGTCTTTAAAAAATTATCCTTTCCCTCCTTTTCCTTCCATTTTTGGGAAGGAAAAAATGAGATAGAGGATTGCTTCAGTTTAATTCCCATTTGTCATGTTTTCTCTCCATCTACAATTCCCCTCCCTTTTTTTTTTTTTCCCTTCTCCTCCCTCCATTTTCCTGGTCCCAAACAAAGTGAAGACTCCAATTCTCAATTTCTGTCTCTTTTCTTAAGGTTTGACATCAATTATATGATTATGATAAAAAAAACAGAACTGTAAGAGTCTTAGGTAATTCGAAAATTCAAATTAATAACATACACGCTTATCAATGATTTGACCTAAAACGATAAACATAAGCTAAATTGAGATTTCATATTAAAGATCATAGCTTTTATCTCCGTGTGTGTCTGCGTAGAGTGTATATGATAATACAAAGATAATAGAGAGAGATACCTTAACAAGGCGAGAGCAGGTAGCGAAATTGGCGGCGAGGTCGTTGACGGAGGTCATCTGAGCGACGGAGACTCGGACTGAGTTGGCCATGGCTGACTCGCTGACAACGGCGCGTATGGGCACGAACTTAAAAGGAAAATTTGTTGAGTTTGAGTTTGAGTTTGACCTTATTATTGGAAGAGGGCTGTTTGGTTGTGAAAATAGACAAAAATGCATCCTCCTTGCTGCCTTGTCTCTCTACTGAGAGCGAGCTAAGCATATTTTTATTTAGAATCCACGCATGATTATGGATCGCAAATCAGAGATCAAGTTATTTGGATTGTCAATTTTCCTTCTAACTTGGAAATATAGCATAATCTGATTGACATTTTTTTAGAGAGTTGAATTATTTTTTTTGAGCGTTTGCCTTCGGTGGTTTATTTTATTTTATTTTATATTGGTGTTATTTTATTTATTTATTTTTTTTAAGCTTTTTTTTTTTTTTTTTTTTTCTTTTCAAATTGTAATGTTTTTGTGCATAAGATTATAAATCAAATTGAGTACAAACCAATTTAAAAAAAAAAAAAAATTTATTTATATTGGTGTTATTTTATTTATTTATTTTTTTTAAGCTTTTTTTTTTTTTTTTTTTTTTTTTTTCAAATTATAATGTTTTTGTGCATAAGATTATAAATCAAATTGAGTACAAACCAATTTGAAAACAACTATCTCAACTCTTTAGATTGTGAGTTGAATTGGAGCTCAATTTCAACTCTCAAAATTTTAATTTTTATGTATTTTATATTTGTTAAAATGACTATTGTGCGTGTATGGTATGACAAATGTGAAGGGAACACAGGACGCCATGCCTGGTTGCAACACCATATTAATTTATTTTAATAATACATTTATACAACATATTTTATTATTAAAATTATAATTTAGTAGTATCCTCTTTACCTACCAAAATTCTCTCCCAGTTGTTTGTGTTTTGTTAAGTTTAGTATAGTAAGTGAATTACTCTGGTAATTTCACCTCATAACAAATATAGTTATAAGTATTTTTTTGAAATTTTTCATCTCTCATCTGCATTTTAAAAGATAGAGTTCGAGATGAGACTGCGAATACTTTCTTGTTTATGAAAACAAAAATGGTATATGACTTATTTTCTTTTCTTAAATAAATTGTGATTTGTGGGTGAAATTGGACAGTTACTAAATTTTTTTTTATGTGGGTAGGGTGGTGTCCATAAATTAAGCTCATTTAGTTTTATTATGATGATTAGAGAAAATTAGAAAAAGTGTGAGTGTAATTTGTCTTATTTATTTTCGGAATATAATGCATTGTAATAACTTTATTTTAAAAAATGTACAGTAATATTTTTTTAATTAACATTTTCGAAATGATTATATTCTCTATAATGAATATAGTACAGGTTGATGGTTAGGTTCATGTTTTGTGTTGGTTATGATTTGAAATAATTTATAAGAAACTGTCAATCCAAATCATAGACCACAAAATGGCCGCTCTGAATGTAAGCTACCATTGCACTACACCAGCTTCGTCACGGTCTTCCTGAGAGTCTCTTTCCACTCCTTTCTCTCCCTATCATCTTCACTCAACACCTCCACCGCTCTCCCATTCCCAAACACCATCCTTCTCTGACCTCACCCTCCATCCTATCACTGTTTCCACACACCTCTTCGTATCTGCTTCGCTAAAGCCAGAGCAAAAGCATCACCCACGATTATGGCTACCGGGTATGGAAGAAATTTCTATTTTATTTTCCGTTTGTTTCTCCAGAAAATGAATTAAGAAGAAAAGGCATTGAATTACACGGATACCTGACATGGGTTGGGTGAACCTTTTGTTTTTACTCACTTGAGACCAAAATAAGAAAATTGAATACAGGATTAGTTTATTTTCTCGGCAAACAAACAGTGTGTAGACTTTGTTTTGTAGTTTTACTTTGATGTGGATTTGAGCTTAATACTTTACTCTTCCTCTCTCTCTCTCAAAGCGTGCACGAGTTTCTTCCACCTGCTCTTGATTCTACTTCAGACCCACCTTCTATCTTCGATGGAACAACAAGGTTGGTTCACAACTTTACTTTAATTTGTTGTGGTTTTTCAATTGCAATTGTGTTTTTGTTTTTTATTATTATTTTTAATTTCTTCTCCTTTGCGTTCTCAGTTTCCACAATTGTGTCAAGTCCAGAGTACATATAGACGTTTTGCAATTTTCTATTTTTTTAATTGATAACTGACATATTGAAATTGTTGCCAAATTCCTCATCTAAGGCTGTATATATCTTACACATGCCCATATGCACAGCGCGCGTGGATAGCCCGGAACTGTAAGGTTGTTTCAAGACCTCTTCATGATCTGGCCTTTCCTTGTGTGTGTGTATGCTGTTATATATAGATAATGTGTAGATATATGCTACTTATTTTGCATTATTTTGGGAGCAGGGATTGCAGGACAAGATAAAATTGGTTCCTATTGATCTGCAAAACAGGCCATCTTGGTACAAGGAGAAAGTGTACCCACCAAACAAGGTGAAATTATTTGAATCCAATGTGCTCTTGGGGTATTCTGAGTTTAGATGTTCAATGGAAAACAAAATGGTTCCACTATACTTAATGAATCAGGATCAAAACTTAATACGTATGTGAATCAAGATCCTCCCCGTGTCTTTTTTAGGTCACGTGTCTGTCCCGCGCCTTTAAGTGGCTAACGCAACAACTATGTAAATGTGTTAAATTCTCGATTTAATGGTGTTATAGCATTGCAATACGATGTGAAATGTAGCACGGGTGTTCCTCCCCGTGTCTTTTTGGTCATGTGTTTGTCCTGTGCCTTAATGTGGATAACGCAACAACAATGTAAATGTGTTAAATTCTCGATTTGGTGTTATAGCGTTGCAATAAAATGTGAAATGTAGCACGGGTGGTGTATCTTCAATGTGATGTGTAACTGCGTGTTGCGTTTCGTGATGTAGCTATTGCATTGTGATGTAGCTATTGCATTGTGATGTAGTGTGTTGCACTATTGATGTACTGGTGCACAAGATCCCCTAAACAAGAGGGGATCCAGATCCTTAATGAATCAGGACCAATACTTAATATGTATGCAAATTCAACCATCTTAAATGTTAATTGCAACACAACGGAACGATCTATTTGCTCCCTATTCAGTTTCATTTTTTTTTTGGTCAATAAGTAAATTCATACAATGAGCTGAGAACTAATAATTTTAGTATTCTACCATCAAATTATGAGCTAAACAATACATATCATGTACAAGTGAAAGTGAGCCAGACAGTTGGCTAAGCTTACATCCCATTCACTACTTCGCTTACAGGCATTATATCACTTGAAATTTTTATGCAGGTGCCATCTTTGGAGCACAATAATGAAGTGAAGGGAGAGAGTCTTGATTTGATCAAATATATTGACAGCAACTTCGAAGGGCCTTCGCTCTTCCCTGATGTAAGATTTTGTAGAGTTTTGCTTTCTTTTTATGTGTATGCTTTCCTTTAGCTCTATATGTTGAAGGGCTGCTCAAACATACACCGAAAATGCAGGATCCTGCCAAGAGAGAATTCGCAGAGGAGTTGTTCTCCTACACTGACTCATTCAAAAAAGCCGTGAGTACTTCATTCAAGACGGATGGAATAACTGAAGCTGGTGAGATGAACACTTGCTGCTTTTAAGGTATTTTTATTAGAAAATTGACAAAATGGACTAATGATGAACTGCAACAGGTGCTGCTTTTGATTACATTGAAACGGCTCTTTCCAAATTTGATGGTGGACCTTTTTTCCTCGGCCAGTTCAGTCTAGTAAGTGGAAACCTCTCATTTGTTATCATATTTGTTGTCTGCCTTCTGTCAAATGCTAAAATACTAGGAAGTCTGAGGTAGATATGCAAAACATGATAATCGAGTTTTACCCTGATTCAACTGGTACATGGTCTTTCAGAAGGTTTCAATTTTACCACATTAATTGAAACTGGAAAATTGGGTAATATTATGTTTTGTACTTCAGCATGGTGTTTTGCCTCTGATCCACAAGTGGTACATTCGTGACTCCAGGTGGATATAGCTTATGTTCCATTCATTGAAAGATTCCGACCCTTCTTATTGGAAGTAAAGAAGTATGACATCATGGAAGGCAGGCCAAAGTTAGCTGCATGGATTGAGGTATGAAAAAAAAAAAAAAAAAAAAAAAACTTGTTCTCTTGTAACCTTGTGTATATCCTGGTTATGCATTAAATTGTCACAATATATCTACGGTACATTTCTATAGTATGAACATGACTCTAGGTGGAGGTGTCTAAGGGACTGACAATTGAAGATTGACTCTCTAAGTAGTAGATTTGATGTTTAATTTACTAAATTTTGTTTTAATCTTCCAATATGTTTTATTATTGTATCGGGCTTCCATAAATACTAGTTTCCTGGTTTCCAAAGCTCAAACCAATCGTTGAAGTTTAATACTCCATGACCATTGACAACTTATTCATAAATTTATTCCACATTGCCACGCTGGAGGACCAAATATCAATTGAAATTGGATCCTGAAATGTTGGATTTGTAAAAGTTGTGATTATAATGTATTTTTACCTTCTAAGAGTCAACTTTGGTCTGGCTTTAATTAGTTTAGCGGGGAGTTGGATGTCTGAATTTTATGAATATAAATCTTGCAGCATTTAGAGCATCGATGTACTTCCATTAGTTACTCTTACTCAAGGTTGTCAACTTTTGGTTTGCGGGAATTGTACATAAATAAGGTTGATCTTACAGCAATGTGTACTAAAAATCACCAGGTTTGAAAGGTTTCAGATTATCAGAAAAAAGAAATAAAAAAGGTTGTCAATTTTCGTTCTTAGCATTTGATTTTTTCCTGCAGTGGAATGAATCACCACCACATTAATCACCTGTTATGTTTTGGGGATAGTGCTGTGAAAATGTATATAAATTTAGGAAGAAAAATGTATATATGACAAAAGCTGTAGAATTAAATATAAATCTAAATGTTTTTTATACAAAAACAGTGAAAATAGTTCAGTATGTACTTTTAGGCAAAATATAAGAAAATCAATATCACTGTTGAGATCTCAAAAAGGTAGCAACTATAATACAGGCTAAAATGGTTGAAAACCAAGGGCCCTAAGAATGGACCAAAACTTTGGTTGGTACAAATTCTCTCTGAGATCAGTTCAATCTGAAAACAGGCTGATGCTAAATGACATCATTGGTTTCACTTTCAGTGTAAACAAGAGCCTTAATTAAACTAAAGCCAAAGCTCAAAACTAGCGTACTCAGGCTTGATGTTAGTGTGTAGTGTGTGACAACTTAAAGCTTTAATAAATCTATCAACTCTGAGAAGATCAGTCTTAAATTCAATTTCGATATGAAGAATTGCTCAACACTTTCTGTCAGAAACACATAAGAACAGGTCAAGAAATGTTTAGAATAATTGCCATTGTCTTCACCAGTACGATTGCGTTGCTTGAATCTTACCACACTTGAAATGTTTTGTATTTTTTGGTTAGGTAAGTACGCACACATATTTCACAAATTGCCCATTACGGGACTTGAACCCCCTCACCTCCCCTTTTGAGGGAGGAAAGGTTATGCTATTGGGCTAAAAATGTTCCGATTCTTGAGATCCATTCATTTTCCGTTAGTTGTGACTTGTGGAGTATTTGTGTAGGAGATGGACAAAAATGAAGCTTACAAACAAACCCGGGCGTGATCCAAAGGAGCTTGTTGAGATCTACAAGAAACGTTTCTTGGTATTCTCTGTTCACTACTGGAAATTTACATTTCTTTGAAGTTGTCGTAAATCATCTACAGAGACATACAAATGGTGCTAATTTCTTCACCAATCTATTTCATTTGCAGGCGCAGCTTTGAACTACTCTGAATTCAAGAACTGGCTTCACAAGTTCCTATAGTGGCTACCTGTTTATCTTTCTATTGTATGCATGAAGTACACTGCCCGTGGTTATGTCACTTGTTATTGAAGTCAAAGTGATGGAAGTTTAAAGACCTTAGGAATCTAATACTCCTATAAATAGATAAACACACTTCTAATATTGAAGTGGGCAACTATTTTTACTGTGGATATTTGGTGCCTTGGTCTGTTAACATTTAGAATCTGTTTTTTCTTTTTCTTTTTTTTTTTCTTTTTCTTTTTTTTCTACGTAAAAATATCTTTCTCGGGAATTTTTTTTTTTTTTAGGTAAAATAATTTTTTATTTTTATTTTATGGTGCTTAGCAAAGGTTTAGGTTGAATCCATTAGTTGGAACGTGTGAAATAACTTGTCGAAAATTGATGGGGTAAGATATTTTTGTTAGGTTTTAATATTTTTTTCTTAGTAAATATTTTATGACAACCAAATTAGGGATGTACAAAAATTCGGTCAAATCGAAAATCCAAATCAGACCAGACAATTTGGTTCAGTCACGGTTTTAAATTTGTAAAACCGTAAAGATACGGTTTGGTAATGGTTTTAGGTCCTTTAAGATCGAATTGGACCGAACCGAACTGTTTAGACGGTTGTAGGATTATATTATATAAACGGTTGTAGGATTATATTATATTATAAATAAAATTTAACATATATATATGTTAAATTATATTTATAGTATAATATAATCCTACAATCCAAATCAGTTAGAAGTTTATAACAACTATCAATCATACGATCCACATATATATATGTTAAATTATATTTATAATATAATATAATCCTACAATCCAAATCAATTAGAAGTTTGTAACAACTATCAATCATACGATCCACTCTTATGTTTGGTGCGCAAGAATGGAATGAGGAAGGAATAGAATGCCAGTATGAATGGAATGAAAATGATACAAGAATGGAATGAGAATGATGTAGGAATGGAATGATCATTCTCATTCCACTGTTTGGATGCAAACAGAGAATGGAATAACAATTTTTATTCCCTTGTCTGGTTAGATCAAATAAAAAACTAAAATGAAATGATTTATAAATTAGTTTTTCCAAAATACCCTTGCTTGTAATATATCAGTTATATTAAAATAGAATAATGACATATTCTTATTATATAATAAAACTAACTTATACCAATTAATGCATTTTTATAAAATGCAAAAAAAAAAAAAAAAAAAAAAAAAAAATACAATTATCTTATAATGTGTTATGTGTGTGTGTGTGTATTTAAAAATTATCTTATAAAATATAAGACAAATGTATCACCTGCTTGTCATAAAATCAATGATGTAACAAATATTTGTTAAAAATGATCCAATATAGGTTTAAAAGAATTACTTGAATTTACATATTTACATCACCTGCTTGTCAAGAAAATAGAAATAGTCAAACCACAAAAGATAAGAAGATTTGCATTTACAATAGAAGTTTGATTACAGGTATATATTTATATATACTAGCATGTGGAAAATATATGATATACATATTATATATTATAATAAAATATATGTGTGTGTGTGTGTGTATATATATAGAGTAATATTATATGAGACTAACTTTAAGAGAAAGAGAGAGAGAGAGAATAAAAGAAAGAGAAATGAAAGCTTTTCATTCATTGCGCACCAAATCAGTATATACATGTTGCCTTTTATAGGCTTCGATTCTATCTTCCTTTGTAAGCCTTAAAATGTGATCTCATGCGTGACATTACGCATTTGGGGACCTCACACAATTATATATATATATAGCACTCTCCCTTGGGGTCCACAATACTACACTAAAAATATGCCTCGTTAAAACCTTACTAAGGAAAACCCAGTGGGACAAAACCCTAGCGAAGGTAAAAGAGTACAGTATTCTTGTGTATTTGAAAATGGTATTGCATAGATTAAAACTACCTCATTAAAACCTAACCAGAAAAACCAGTGGGACAAAACTTTGACGAAGGAAAAAGAGTACAGTATGTCAATACATTTTCAATCAATTGCTCCCCCTTATTAGTTCAACCCTGAAGATCCTTTAGTTGACGCATTCTAATATTCTGCATCAGTTTCTTGAATGTTGTAGTTGGAAACATTTTAGTGGATAGATCGGCTAGATTTTCACATGAACGAATCTTCTGAATATTAATATCACCCTTTTTCTGGCATTCATGCGCATAAAAGAATTTTGGTGAGATGTGCTCGGTTCTGTCACTTTTAATATACTCTTCTTTCATCTATACAATGCATGCCGCATTATCTTCATATAATACCGTTGGGCTTTCTTTTATTGATGAAAGATCACATGTTGTTCGAATATGTTGGATCATTGATCTCAACCAAAAGCATTCCCTACTTGCCTTATGAATTGTGAGTATCTCAAATGATTTGAAGAAGTTGCAATCATTGTCTGTTTCATAGATCACCATAATATAGCAGTGCCGCCACAGGTAAACACCTATCGTGTTTGTGAATAAGCTTTATGTGGGTCAGAGAGATAGCCGACACCTGTATATCCAATTAATTGAGAATTTAGTGCTTTTGAATAAAACAATCCCATATCAGTTATGCCACAAAGATATCGCAATATGTGTTTGATTCCATTCCAATGTCTGCGGGTTGGTGCATAACTGTACCTTGCTAATAAACTGACTGAAAAAATAACGTCAAGTCTTGTGCAATTTGCAAGATACAAAAGCACACCAATAGCATTAAGATAAGGCACTTCAGGACCAAGGAGTTCTTCATCATCCTCTCGAGGACGAAAAGAATCTTTCTTGATGTCAAGTGATCGGACAATCATTGGAGAGCTCAATGGATAGGCTTTATCCATATGAAAACGTTTCAGAATCATTTTTGTATATGTTGATTGATGGATGAGAATACCGCTCGAAAAATGTTCAACCTGTAGCCCAAGGCAGAATTTTGTCTTTCCTAGATCTTTCATTTCAAATTCTTTCTTTAAATAAGTGGCCGTCTTTTCAATCTCGTCCAGTGTTCCCACAAGATTCAGATCATCAATATATACTACAACAATAACAAAACCAGATTCTGATTTGTTCATAAAAATGCATGGACAAATATAATTGTTCATATACCCTTCTTTGAGTAAGTAATCGCTAAGGTGATTGTACCACATTCGTCCAGATTGTTTTAATCTATATAAGGATTGTTGTAATTTTATCGACTACATACTACGTGGTTTTGTTTCAGGCATTTTAAATCCTTCTGAGATTTTCATATAAATATCACTATCTAGTGATCCATATAAATATGTTGTAACCACGTCCATCAGATGCATATGTAATTTTTCTGTAACTGCCAAATGTATTATGAATCTAAACATGGGTGCATCGATCACAGGGGAGTATGTTTCCTCATAATCAATACCAGGTCTTTGTTAGAAATCTTGAGCTACCAGTCGGGCTTTGTATCTCACGATTTCATTTTTCTCATTACGCTTTCGTTCAAACACTCATTTGTACCCAACAGGATTAACACCCTCAGGTGTCTGGACTACTGGTCCAAATACTTCACGTTTAGCTAATGAATTTAGCCTACTTGTATCTCTTCTTTCCATTTTGGCTAATCATTTTTTCGTCGACATTTTTTGACGTTTTGAGGTTCCGAATCCTCATTATCAATATCAAGAGTAACGACATATGAGAATATGTTGTCGACAACAATTTCATTTCTATTCCATCTCGTTTCATAATTTAGTGAGATCTTATCATTTTCAGGTACCTTTGTCTCATCAAGAGCATGTGCCTCATCAAGGGCCATATCATACGTTGCTTTGTCTCATCAATATTTATTATTTCATCATTTTTAGGTACCTGAGACTCATCAAGAGCCTCTGTCTTATCAAAGGCTATTATCTTAGATTGAGCAATAATATATGTTGCTCCTTTTATGGCCTCTTCAGGAGTGCCAGCTTTTCTTTGTGATTTTCTCTTACGAGAAGCAGTATCTTTTGCACCGACTGGTCTGCCACGCTTCAGGAGTATTTTAGATACATTTTCTACACTGCTAACAGTAGGTCCCTTAGGGATATCAATTCATGCTATAATATTTGCAGCTGATATATGTAATTTTATTATTTTCTTTGTATCAGTAAATGCATCAGGCAATTAATTTGCAACATTTTACAAGTGAATGATCCTCTGAACTTCTTACTCACATTGATTTGTACGATGATCAAAACGAGACAATTACAGGGTATTCCAAGTAATATCACGTTGCTGCTGTGCCTTTTTCCCCCTAATGGTGGGAAAACAGTCTTATCAAAATGACAGTCAACAAATCGTGCTTTAAAGATATCACCTGTCGGGGGTTCAAGATATCTAATAACAGATAGAGAATCAAAACTAACATAAATTCCAAGTCTACGTTGAGGACCCATTTTAGTGCGTTGGGGTGCTACAATTGGAACATATACAGCACAACCAAAAACTCGTATGTGAGAGATATTTGGTTGTTGACCAAAAACAAGTTGCAATGGTGAGTACTTATGATAAGCAGTTAGTCATATACAAACTAATGATGCATCATGTAATATGGCATGTCCCCAAGCAGAAACAGGTAATTTTGTTCGCATAAGCAAAGGACGGCCAATTAACTAAAGTCTTTTAATAAAAGATTCGGTCATACCATTTTGAGTATGAGTGTGTGCAACAGGATGTTCAACATTAATTCCAACTGACATGCAATAATCATCAAAAGCTTGAGAAGAAAATTCAGCAGTATTATCAAGACGGATTGTCTTAATTGGGTAATTAGGAAAGTGTGCCCGTAATTTGATGATTTGAGTAAGAAGTCTAGCAAATGCAACATTACGAGTAGAAAGTAGACAAACATGTGACCATCGTGTTGATGCATCAATTAAGACCATAAAATAACGAAATGGTCCACAGGGTGGATGAATTGGCCCACATATATCCCCGTGAATTCGTTGTAAAAATGGGGGAGATTCAACAATGACTTTTGAAGGGGATGGTCTGATAATCAACTTACCTTGTGAGCAGGCGATGCATAGATGACTATTTGGTAAGATGATTTTTTGATCCTTTAGTGGGTGTCTATATGAATTTTCAATAATTCAACACATCATTGTACCCCCCGAGTGACCAAATCGATCATATCAAAGCATGAAAAGATTTAGGTCACAGAATTTTTTATGTATCACAGCATTTGACTCAATTATCCTAATGATTGTATAGTATAATCCAAAAGAGAAAATAGGGATTTTTTTATAATATCTGCTTCTTGCATGAGGTAATGGAAGTCATGTAGAGATATTCCACATTTCTTTCATTTGTGGTTTCAATATGATACCCGATACCCATTGTGACGTAAGTCTTTACAACTCAATAGATTTCTCCGAGATCTTGTAGAATATAAGGCATCATTGATTTGTAATCTTGTTCCATGTGGTAAAATGATGTTAGCTCGTCCGAAGCCTTCAATCAAGTTAGTGGGACTTGATATTATACTGACACTAGTGTTTGTCAAAGTTATATGAGAAAAATGTTTTTGATCTGGAAGGATTGTGTGTGTTGTTCCACTCTCTGCAAGACATATATCTTCTCCATTTATTTTGGAACTAGTAAGATCAATTTCTATTCATGTAAATTTCTTTATCAGAAAAGAAACTTTTATAACAAAATAAACTTTTATACAAACTAGAAAATAAAAGCTTTAATACAAGGAAAATAAAAACTTGTTGAAGAAATATGATTAATTGGTATGGACATTTTCATCACCAATCAGGAAGTCCATCTTTCCATCACGGTCTTCAAAAAAATCTGATTTATCCAGATTTGTGATGTCAACTGGCTCATCATGATCAATGAAATTCATTTCTTTTTATTTTCCCTTTTCTTTCATTGAGGCTTGGTAAAGTTCAGACAGATGCTTAGGTGTACGACAAATGTTTTGCCAATGCACTGTCATTCCACATCGATAACAAGTATTATCATGTACCTTGGGAGGTTGAGCCACATCCTTCCCTTTTACTTGTTTCATTTCATTATAATCTCTCCTTTAGGGATATGGTGTGGATTTCTGATTGTGAAAATTTGAGGATTGATATCCTTCACGGTAATATGAGTGATTTCTACCACGACCATATTCATTATTGTGGTAGTTATTTTTACCACAATCATATTCATTATTGTAACCATTTCTACCACCACGACCACGTCCACGTTCACGTCCACGACCACGGGATGAGGCAACATATGTTTCAGGGATCGGTGTCGATCCAGTTGGATGAGACTAGTGGTTTTTTAACAAAAACTCGTTATTTTGCTTTGCCACAAGTAAACATGATATCAACTCTGAATATTTTTCAAAAGCACGCTCTCGATATTGTTGTTGTAAGAGTACATTCGAAGCGTGAAATGTGGTGAATGTTTTTTCCAACAAAAGTTCATCAGTGATGATATCACCACACAATTTCAATGTAGAGCTGATTTTAAATAGGGCAGAGTTATATTCAGTCACAGTTTTAAAATCTTGCAACTGCATTTGCTGCCAATCAGCCTGAGCCTTTGGGAGGATAACTGTTTTTTATGATCATATCTTTCTTTCAAATTTTTCCACAAACATAGTGGATCTCTTTCAATGAGGTATTTAGTTTTTAGCTCCTCATTAATATGACGCCGAAGGAAAATTATGGCATTCGCTTTATCTTGTAATGATGCATCATTCTCTTCTTTAATTGTGTTTCCGAAGCCCATGACATCTAAATGGATCTGAGCATCCAGAATCCAAGATAAATAATTTTTACCAGAAATGTCTAAGGCCACGAATTTCAGCTTTGTCAAGTTTGACATTTTCAGAATAACTAGATGTGACAACAATATAAAAATATAATTTAGCATAGTATATAAATACATAAAATGACATTAAGTGAAACAATAACATAATATGAATTATTTAAATAACAAAGGTAATAAAACCAGCCATAGTGAACAAATTATTAAACAATAAAGGCGGTAAAAACCGGCCATAAATCATTAAATAATAAAGATGATAAGACCGACCATAATTAGTAGATGATTAAATAATAAGGGTTGTAGAACCGACCATAATGTGAGCACATATATCATTTAAGTGAACAAATTTATTTAATGAACAATAATCAATAATTAAAATTTTCTTACCCTTTGGAGTCAGAAATATAATTTTCTTCGATAAAGTAAACAAACTCAACAATCTATCAAAACTATTATCACAAAAAAGATATATAGTTGAGATAGAAGAGGGAGAGAAAGCTTCTCCTTCAAATTTGAGATGGATAGAGCTCGTGCTGATAACGTATAATAAAATATATGTGTGTTTGTATATATATATAGAGAGAGAGAGAAATATTATATGAGACTGACTTTGAGAGAGGGAGAGAGAGAGAGAAAGAAAGAGAAATGAAAGCTTTTCATTCAGTGCGCACCAAATCAGTATATGCATGTTGCCTTTTATAGGCTTAGATTCTATCTTCCTTTGTAAGCCACAAGTGTTGTCTTTCTTTGTAAGCCTAAAAATGTGATCTCATAGATGACATAACATATTTTGGGACCCCACACAATTATATATATATAACATAAATATAAATATATATATAAAGAGAGAGGAGAGAACAAATTGCAGAGCCATATATATATATATACACACATATACATATACATATATATGTCCTAGTTAACTGTCTTGTGGATGGGATGAATTGAATGGTTGGTTTGACTTCTTTACAAGTGGATCTTAGGATTGAAGAAAGGCATGTTGAACTTATTCAATTGCTGAATGGAATTCAAGATCCAAAACTCACCCTATTCGAAATGATGTTTACAGGTTGTCTACTTCCATAGTAGTTTCGAACAATTCTGCAACCTTTGTGTGGTGATTGGTCAACAAATGTTATTTCTGTCTGAAACCATCTCCAATGCACAACAGAAAGAACTCATTTTAAGCCATTCGACCATCTGCTTTGCTTTCTTTGGGCATTAGCAAGAGATACCTATTACGAAAGGCGTCCAGTCAACGGTATATATATATATATATATATATATATATATATATATATATATATATATATATTCCATGGTATACAATGCAGTGTGAAGAGAGAAAGAGAAGAGAGAGGGTGTACCGTCACATAGTAAGAGAGGAAAGATGGAGAGATAGTATGCCGGAGAAGAATGTGGTTTGTTTGTCCTTGCATTTTATTATTTTAATTCAATAGGAATGAAATGGTCATTCCACAAGTCCAGAAGTGGAATGGTCATTCCATTTGGAATGAACATTCCAGATAATGGCCATTCCACTTTTAATGTGGCACACCAAACAATAGAAAGGAATCAGAAAGTAGAATGGTGATTCCATTCCAGCCCCATTCCATCACACCAAACTAAGCCTTATGTCTTATCAATTTATTAGATGATTTTTATTTTTTTAGTGATTTACAGTGGCTGAATTTTGTTGGTTTTCTAAATTGTGACTAAATGTTTATAGTTGAATTAGTAATTCTGAATGTATTAGGTTATTAACAATTCTAAATGTATTCACTTCGGTTCCAGAAGTCACAAGAATGAATTAAAAGTTGTGAATATATTAGCAGTTCTGTTGGTTAACTTGGTTTATTGTTGTGCATTTGCGATTTTGAAATATTAATACTTCTATGGCAGGAAAAAAAAAAAAAAAAAAAAAAAAGGAACTGTGAAATCTGGTTTCTCACCGTTTGGATTGGTTTGATTCGTTTGGTCAAATGGTTTGATTTGGTTTTAGATTTCCTAGAAAGTTCATAAACTTTTGTTTGACCCATCAAATATGGGTCTCATATTTAATTAAATTATTTAATTGGCCCAAACTTAGTCAAATTAAATTATTAAATTAGCTCAGTCCAGATGATTAAATAAAAATTAATTATTCCTAATAAAATATATTTGGAATAATTATTTTATGAATAATTATCTCAATATAACTCCCAGTCTAATTATAATTATGTCATTATCAGAGGATGATACATGTCATCATCCTATTAATCCAGTAAGCCTATAAATAGAGGTATGGAGGAAAGAGGAAGGGGTACACAAATTGATAATTCAAATACGCAACAAGCACATCAAATCGTATTATTCATCATCAAAATTTCACGATGATCAATAATAAACATATCAAATTGTGCCCATTCTTCATCAAAATTTAATGATAATTCAAGATCAAACTCGTGTAACCCTTGAATACCAACAAAGGAGATCTAATCAGAAGACTTTATTCTTTGTAAAGAATATTACAGAGAATTGTATTCCTTTTATTTATCATAAATTAATAAAATTCTATTTTGCTCCTTATTTTGTTCTCTATTTGCACACATAAATTTCGTAGTCTGCAAATAGAGAACAAAATAAGGGAGCAAAATAGAATTTTATTAATTTATGATAAATAAAAGGAATACAATTCTCTGTAATATTCTTTACAAAGAATAAAGTTCTCTGATTCGATCTCCTTTGTTGGTATTCAAGGGCTACACGAACTTGATTTTGAATCACCACGACACGATTTTATGTGCTTATTATTGATCAGCATGGAATTTTGATGAAGAACGACACAATTTGATGTGCTTGTTGCTCTTCACCTTCAGGGCAGAGTTTCTGTATTTCTCTCTGGAATTTTGAATTTCTAGAATTTTCAATTTGTGTACCCCTTCCTCCTTCCTCTATGCGGCTTCTTGGAATAATAGGATGGTGACATGTGTACTCTCCTAATAAGGATATAATTATAACTGGACCGGACTGGTTATATTGTGACAATTATCTATAAAATAATTATTCCAAATATATTTTATTATGAATAATTATCTTTTAGTTTAATCATCTGGGTAAGGCTAATTAAATAATTTAAGTGGACAAGTTTGGGCCAATTAAATAATTTAATTAAACATAAGACTCATATTTGATTGGTCAATTTGTCAAAACAAAAGTATATGAAATTTTAATGTCTACATCATCAGGATTAGTTTGATTCCAAAATACTCTCAAACTGGTTCAAACCGAACTATGTGCACCCTAAACCAAATACCAAAAAAATTAAAAAGATATTTTGTGAGAAATATTTTACATATAATTAAGGAACCGGCACAATTGCAGAGAATTAGTTTGTTACTTGATGATTTATAATCTTTTGGAAAAACAGAACATGTTATTAGTGACTTCGTCTTAGAAAATATATGGAATATTATATAAAAATCGAATAACTGTGCAGAAGGAAATAAAACACGCATCAGGATCACATGAAGAATTTTTTCTATTTAGACACTTAAAAAGGGTGTAACGGGGACATCGGGGTCTTAAATTAATTCGGAATGATCTTAGTTGAAGAAAATTAATACCTCCTTATACTATTATTAGTTAATAATTGAGCGAATAAATTCAATCTGACTAATCCTATTATCTAACAATTCGAAAATAATGGGTGTAGGTGTTACAGAGTCAGTTATGTTGGGTACATGTTCTTCTTCTTCTTTCTTTTTTTTTTTTAAAAGGTTATTTGTCTTACTTTAATTTAGTGGAGGTTGAGTTCAAACAATTGTAGGATGCAGGGAGGACAAGAATCCCCTTTAAAATAGTTCTTTTTTTTAAAGGAGGACAATAGAATCCCCTTTAAAATAGTCTTTTTTTTTAAAAAAAAATAAAAAAAAATATCCCTCCCTGTTGGGTATAGAATCCTCAATTTAATGCGTTGATATCTCAATTTAATATATTGTTTGTATGTATATGTATAAAAAATAAAAATAAAAAAATAAAAAAACAAATTTTTGGGATCCTGCTTTTTTAAATGTCATTGACCCATTTCGGCTTTGTGATTCGTAAATCAGAATCTCGTGTTATATTTTTTTTATTAAATCGACAATACAATAATTTTAAATTAATAATACAATAATTATATAAAAATATTAAATTATTAATTTAAGAGTAATGATACTTGTATTGGTTTGTTACACCCAATGTTTTTGATTGGCTATTTATGCATAGTATATGTAAGTAGAGGGTTTCATTTCTTTATTTATCCGATTTGTTGTAATAAATTGTCACACCTATTTTTTTTTTAATGAATTAATTTATGCATAAATAAATAAGTAGGACCTTCCATTTACATGTACTATGTATAAACAATTAATCAAAAATACTCGATACACCAATTTAATATAACAAATCAATACAAATATCATTACTCTTAATTTACCGGTGCTAGTAAATTGCAACACTATGATATGTTGTATGGATTGTTGAGATCGTAATCAGTCATATAAAATAGAGTCCAACCTAGTTATATGAGCCCACTGTTGTGTCCAACTCAACAATTTTGTAAGTTAAAATAGTTGGTAAAAGCTTTGCATAAAATAAAATTTGATGGTATGATTAAAAAGTACCTTTGTTGAAAACGATGTGCTACATGCTTTGGGTGCTAGTACTACAAGAGCTCCCAAGTCCAACCATCTTTAGAGCGGTCAAATAAATCATGACAAGATTGCAATTTTAAATTTTTTAATATATACTGCTAACTTACCTTCCAAAAAAAAAAAAAAAAAAAGATTGCAATTTTTTAACGCCTATCTGGGCCCTATATATATTTTTTTTGAATGGGGCCCAACTTTTTTTTTAACTTGCCCTAAAAAGTGATGACAATAAAAGTTAGAGAGGTCATCATTTTGGCTGTACGTTTAAAAAAAAAAAAACATTTTGGCTGTATCACCAAATATATATATATATATATCAGAAGAAACAATCTCATTCTTGAATAAAGTATGACCACCCTCGGTAATAATTAAAAAAAAAATCTCAGACGGCCTAGTGGATGTGGGGTTTTTATAAGACTAGTCATAAATTCTCGAATTTTACAAACTGTACAGGTAACTCAGTGCACGCCCAAAAAAAAAAAAAAAAAAGGGTAACTCGGTGACAAACATAAATTTTTAATTTTGCGAATGGTTGTACATATAAGAATTAGTAAATAAAATGTTAGAATTGGTTTGGAGATTTTTAAAATTTTGAGAGACTTTTGACGAACTTTTAAATAGGAGACCCTACAAATAAATATTAATTCTTTTTTTTTTTGATCCATGATTTATTTTTATTTTTTAAAATTGGAAACTCTAAGCAATCGTCTGATCCGCCTATGCCCTCGACCATTATGAGGCTAATGTAAATTTTTTATTTTAAAGAAGCTCAAAAAATTAAGTCTATATGACAGTTTGCAAATCATCCTTATACTTCAAAATTGATGAGTTAATTTTTCGTTATTTAAAAATGACATCGGAGGAAAGACAAATATTAGAGTATGTATAAACTTTATTTAAATTGATCTATGCAATGTTAGCATGGCCCAGATCACGTGTCGGGTAAGTCTATAATAATTTAATAGATTTAAAAAAAAAAAAGAAGAAAAAAAAGACGAAAAAAGAGTTGGATCGAGAACCTTAAAATATAACCATTATTTGAAGAGTAAATGCCACAATCCGAACAAGTAGTTGGACCAATTGAAAGATGGCCAAGAGATACACTGTATCTGTATGTGTCTCACATATTAAATAATTTCTTTTATTTTATGCTATTTCTTGTTTGCTTTCCGTGAAGGGGAGAAGGTGTGGTAAGAGATGAGAAGACGAACGAGGACAGAGTTAAGAATGTACAGACTATACAATATTAAAAATGTGTCCAAATTTGGATCGGGTCGGGCAGGATCAAACTTGATCCGATCCATAAGAATTATTTTTTACTTTATTATTCGACATAATATTTATTAATGAATTCATATTTGGTTTTTTATTGATTTGATAACCCAATCTGGCTAAGGTTAAAAAATAAATAAATAAATTTCAATGTCAAAAGGTGTTTGCGAACATTTATGAGGAAAAAGAAAAGGAAAGAAAATATAAGTTAAATAAAATATGAAAAAAAAGAGAATGAAAATTAAAATTTGACTCTTTGTTAAAGAGGATAGGGAAGATGAACAAATAACAATAATTTTTTTAAATAATATATAAAATTATAATTTATATTTTATTTGTTTCGCTAATGAATTATTGAATTTTATGTTTAATGAGTTGAAATATTTTTTCATATATTGAAGTTATCAGGTCGAGTTCAAGTCTTATTCGAATACAAATTTAGTTAATTGACAAGCCTACCTTAAAAATGATGTTATTATGTTAATTTGTTAACAAGTAAATAAAATATTTCAAACTCTCACTTTCCATTACTTTAAAGTCTAAACCTAACCCAATGATGAAATGACACCTTATTTTCCTTGAGATGCATGTTCCATTATATCCCATTTAGTAGGATTAGATGGATGGAGGGTGAAATAGATATCTTTAGCAAGGAGAATGATATTATTATTATCATTATATTATCTATTATCGTACCTTTAAATATTATTGTAATTAATACACCCAATAAAGATAAAACCAATATCTTTCCACTTTATTTAATAAAATATGTTTTTTTCTTTCTCACCACGGTAATTTCAAATGAGAGAATAAAAATAAAAGTAACATTTTGCTTAACAAAATATTCATCTTACGCTCTCTCCATATGTATTTATATGATAAGAGTCTGATTTAAATTACAATTTTAGACAATAGAAGTAATTTGAATTCACACTTGATATATTTGTTGTTGAAGATGGATTCTGCGCAACCCGAATTTGATCTGACTTCCTGAATAAAGAGAAAAAAAAGTGATCTTACAAACACTGGTGTGTTACCGGTGGAGTAGGCTCCGACGAACAAGTCAGTGTGAATGATAATCTCTCTGGAGAAATCGAGATATTGAGTTAGGGTTTTTTGCCTACCTCCAAACGTCGATTAGCCCTCCCTATTTATAGGACTTGGGTCAGGATGTTACGTAGCGTCCACGTCGTCCTTAATCCTTATCATAATCTATTGGCCTAATCCTTATCGTATTCTGCAATTCTTATCGTAATCTGTAACCCTTATCTTAGTCGTAGTCCTTATCTTAGTCTGTAGAGCCTATCTCAATCTTATGAGATAGCGCGTTACTTTAACGATCTTCCCCTATCCACGGGTAATTAAATTATAATCATCAGTTGCCCCCCGTTTCGGAGGATTACTTGTCAAACTACCGTAACGTTAATTCCAAAATATCACACAATAATATATAGTTAGAATTACAGAGCCTTGTCCATTAGCCTGACTTATATTGTCATTTCGCGAATACAGTCGGGGGTCATAGTATCACATTGACAGCTCGTATATGTGGCAAGCTTGTATATTTGTCGTAGTGCCACATTGGCAGCTCGTATATATGGCAAGCTGCCATGCTGGTAGTCTACCGTTATGTGGCAAGCTGCCATGCCATGCTGCCTTGGCAAGCTGTCCTGCTGCCGTTATTTGGCAAGCTGCCCTGCCAGCATGCTGCCGTTATTTAGGAAGCTGTCATGCTGGCATGCTATCGTTATTTGGCAAGCTGCCCTGCTGCCTTTATTTGGCAGGCATGCTGCTTTTATTTGGCAAGCTGCACTGCTGGCATGCTGCCTTTATTTGGCAAGCTGTTATGCTAGCATGCTGCCGTTATTTGGCAAGCTGCCCTGCCAGCATGCTGCCGTTATTTGGCAAGCTGCCCTGCTGACATGCTGCCTTTATTTGGCAAGCTGGCATGCTGCCTTTATTTGGTAAGCTGTCTTGTTGGCATGCTGCCTTTATTTGGCAAGCTGCCCTGCTGCCATGCTCCCATTATTTGGTAAGCTGCCCTGCTGGCATGCTACCGTTATTTTATACTTGATTTTATTGACATCTTTAGTCTGCTCGTCTCTTTAATAAGGAAAGTAGATTAAGACGAGTTTCACGTAACTCGTAATAAGGTAAGTAGATGAATACGAACTTCACTCAGCTCACCCTTTAACAGGGGAAGTAGATTACTATGAGCTTCACCCAGCTCACCTTTTAACGAGGGAAGTAGATTACTATGAGCTTCACCCAGCTCACCTTTTAACGAGGGAAGTAGATTACTATGAGCTTCACTCATCGGGGAAGTAGATTACTATGAGCTTCACCTAGCTCACCTTTTAACGAGGGAAGTAGATTACTATGAGCTTCACTCATCTCACCCTTTAACAAGGGAAGTAGATTAATACGAGCTTCACCCAAGTCACCATTTAACAGGGGAAGTAGATTAATACGAGTTTCACCCAGGTCACCCTTTAACAAGGGAGTAGTTAACCCCTTATCTTTTTACGAGGGAAGTAGATTACTATGAGCTTTACTCATCTCACCCTTTAACAAGGGAAGTAGATTAATACGAATTTCACCCAGGTCACCCTTTAACAGGGGAAGTAGATTAATATGAGTTTCACTCAGCTCACCCTTTAACAAGGGAAGCAGTTAACCCCTCATCTTTTTACGAGGGAAGTAGATTACTATGAGCTTCACTCATCTCACCCTTTAACAAGGGAAGTAGATTAATACAAGTTTTACCCAGATCACCCTTTAACAGGGGAAGTAGATTAATATGAGCTTCACTCAGCTCACCCTTTAACAAGGGAAGTAGTTAACCCCTCATCTTTTTACGAGGGAAGAAGA
Organism: Cornus florida; assembly: GCF_030987335.1. Classification (NCBI taxonomy): domain Eukaryota; kingdom Viridiplantae; phylum Streptophyta; class Magnoliopsida; order Cornales; family Cornaceae; genus Cornus; species Cornus florida. Next base: position 71,549,411 of record NW_026775576.1, on the reverse strand, counting down.
TGAAGCTGACCCTTCATTCTTTTAAGGGGGAAAGAGGTGTGGTCTTGACATGGGAGTCATCTCCTCTGATGGTTGTCTCGGGATGTTGGCAAATCGCTGACACTTGTCGCACTTTTTAACGAAGTCAAGTGCATCTTTCTGCATGGTGGGCCAATAGTATCCTAGTCGGATGGCCTTGTTAGCAAGTGACCTACCCCCAGCATGGTTTCCACAAACTCCTAGGTGGATCTCCCTTAAAATGTAGTCAGCTTCCTCGCTAGAAACGCATCGTAAATACGGCATGGAGAAGCTTCTCTTGTAGAGCACCCCTTTGATAAGCGTATACCTAGCTGCCCGCATCTTGACCTTTCGAGCTTCTGCTCGGTCTGTTGGTAGCACCCCATCCTTGATATATCTGATGATAGGATCTGCCCATTCCACACTCAATATCGTTTGTTGCACTTCAATTTGTCTCCCTGAGATATAGATGATTCATCCAAATATTCCAGTGGTATATTCTTATTGATCTCAGGTTCTAATGCAGTAGATAGCCGGGCTAAAGCGCCTGCTTTCCCATTCTCTTCTCGTGGTATTTGATGAATTGAGAATCTTTGGAAGTGATTCTTTAATTCCTTCACCTTTTGTAGATAACTCTTCATCTTCTCGTCTCGTGCCTTATATTCCGCTTGAACTTGTCCAGCGACCAGCTGAAAGTCGGTGTACACCTTTAATTGCTCAACCCCTAGGGCATTTGCCACTTTTAATCCTGCTATCAAGGCTTCGTACTCTGCTTCGTTGTTGGTTGCTTTGAAACCAAACCGAAGTGCGTACTATATATTTTCTCCCTCTGGGGAGACAAGAACAAACCCGGCTCCGCTAGCCTGAGCAGTAGATGACCCATCCACGAACAAGTCCCAGACTACTTCTGGGCCCATCTGCTCACTTAACCTTGGTTCTGTCAAAAATTGGGGTTGTTTCTCCTCTTCTGGAGGGGTAAACTCAGCTAAGAAATCAGCCAACACCTGAGCCTTTACTGCTGTTCTTGGCTTATACTGAATGTCGAACTCCCCTAACTCTACTGACCACTTCGTCAGTCGACCAGAGCTTTCTGGCTTATGTAGGACCTGTCGAAGGGGTTGATCTGTTAGGACCACTATCGTATGCGCTTGAAAGTATGGTCTCAGTTTCCTGGCGGACACAATTAAAGCAAAGGCCAATTGTTCCATCCTTGGATATCTTTCCTCCGCACCCCTAAGTGCTTTGCTCACGAAGTATACTGGCCTTTGGACCCCTTATTCTTCTCGTATCAGAGCTGAACTGACAGCTGTCGTGGAAACTGCAAGGTATATGTATAGTTCCTCTCCCGGTATGGTTCGAGACAGTAGTGGGGGAGAACTAAGGTATTGCTTTAGTTCTTTGAATGCCTGCTCACATTCTGGGGTCCATTCAAAAGCCTTCCTTAGCACACGAAAGAAAGGTAGACACCTGTCAGTTGACCGAGAGATTAGCCTACTCAATGCAGCAATCTTCCCTGTTAGTCGTTGTAGATCCTTGGTTGATCTTGGCGATCTCATGTCAATGACTGCTCGGATCTTTTCTGGATTGGCCTCAATTCCTCTTCTGCTTACCATATATCCCAAGAACTTTCCTGAGGAAACCCCAAAGGCACACTTGCTGGGGTTGAGTTTCATCTTATGACTCCTAAGTACCTCGAAGGTCTCCTGCAGGTCAGTCAAATGGTCTTCAGCTTTTAAGCTTTTCATTAACATGTCATCAACATATACCTCCATGTTTCTACCAATTTGATGCTTAAACATTGCATTCACTAGCCTCTGGTATGTTACACCAGCGTTCTTGAGCCCAAACGGCATTACTTTGTAACAGTACAAACCTCTATCAGTGATGAAGGCTGTTTTTTCTCTATCTGAGGTGTACATAGATATCTGGTTGTATCCAGAATATGCATCCATGAAACTTAATAGTTCGTGTCCAGCCGTTCCCTCAATGAGCATATGGATTCTTGGGAAAGGAAAGCTGTCCTTCGGGCAAGCTTTGTTAAGGTCGGTGAAATCCACACATAGCCTCCATTTTCCATTTGCCTTCTTCATTAGGACCACATTTGCCAGCCAGTCGGGGTAGTACACCTCGTGAATAAAGTCGACTTTTAAGAGCTTTTTCACCTCTTCTGATATAGCCTGATTCCTTTCTGGAACGAAAGTCCTCCTCTTTTGTCTGACAGGTTTAAAGTCAGGATTTACATTTAAGCGGTGCTCCATGATAGTGGGGTCTATACCCGGCATGTCTTCATGTAAATACGTCTCGATTCTTCCTGAGGAATTGAGTAAGTTCATCTTTGATACCTGGGGGGAGTAAAGACCCTATACTCACTTTTTTCTCGGGCTCACCATCACCAAGGATGACCTCTTCTAGCTCTTCTGTAGGTTCCGCTCTATGAAAGTCTGGTCTATCTTTCCCTTCCAGCCCTTCAATCGTAAATGCCTCTTGCGATTTTGTTTTCTGAGAGAGGCGACATAACATTCGCGAGCTATTGTTTGGTCCCCTCTTAGCTCTCCCATACCATATTCAGTTGGGAAACGCATCAGGAGATGGTAAGTGGACGTGATTGCTTTCATGGCATTCAATGTTGTTCTCCCCAGGATAATATTATATGATGATGGGCAGTCCACCACTACAAAGTCCACCATTACAGTGACCTGCTTTGGATTGGCTCCTGCAGTAACTGGAAGTGTAACTGCCCCCAGTGGATATACTTTGTCGCCTGAAAATCCCACCAGTGGTGACTTCATGGGTCAGAGCTTCTCTCGGCCAATTTTCAATTTCTCGTACGCCCTAAGAAATAATATGTCAGCCGAGCTACCATTGTCTGTCAGTATTCGTCGAACAGTGAAATTAGCAACGACCATGGAAACTACCAGAGGGTCATCATGGGGCTGGTAAATTCCCTTGTCATCTTCTTCAGAAAAGGTTATGACCGGCTCCTCAACTCGAGGTAATTTTGTTGGAGGACTTATCATTCCAACTTCATTCACCTCTGAAAAACTCCGAATTCTCCTAGCATGAGCCCTCCGAGCCAAACTTGTCTCACCACCACCAGCGAAGCCACCCGATATAACTTTGATCTCACCCATTGGTTGGTGTTGAGGAGGGCGATCATCTCGGCCCTCCCGGGCTGGGTTGGAGCCTCCTTTTCCATTTCTAGTTGTGAATTTACGTAAATGACCTTTACGAACAAGGTTCTCGATCTGGTTTTTGAGGTCAAAACAATCTTCTGTGTTATGTCCATGGTCCCGGTGAAACCTATAGTATTTACCTAGAGACCTCTTTATTGGATCAGCTTTTAGCTTTGGCGGCCATTTCAATGATGCGTCATCTTGAATCTGCAGAAAGACTGGCTCTACAGATGTATTTAGGGGGTATAGTTATTATACCTGCCTGGGCTCACTGGGCGGCGAGACGATCTGTCAGCCTGGTTGTTTGAGAATTTCTTGTACTTCGATTCCTTTTCCTCCCTAGTGTTAGGTGCTGGCCTCTTCTTCTCCGACCTCTTATCTTCACCATCTTTGTTTTTTCGTGCATTCATAGCATCCTCAGCGTTCATGTGCTTCCACGCTTTAACCATCAACTCTGTCATGCTTGTAGGGGCTTCTTTTGATAAGGAAAATAGGAACTTAGAAGTCTGTAGTCCTCCCGTAAAGGCTGTGAGGGCAACCTTGTTGTCCACCTCTTCTACCTGCAGCATATCAGCGTTAAAACGACTTATGTAACCACGGAGAGGCTTTCCTTTCTGCTGTTTCACATTCAATAAGTGTGTTGCTGTCTCCAATGCCTCTGCCCAGCGATGAAGTGTCCAATGAATTGTTTGCTCAACTCATTAAAGATTTCAATGGAGCCTGGCTTTAATTTATTGAACCAAAGACGAGCCCAACCCTTTAGTGTGGTAGGGAAAACCCTGCACATAATCTCATCCGGTACGAATTGCAAATACATAAGAGCTTTGTAGGTCTCTAAATGATCGAGAGGGTCCCGCGTCCCATCGAAGCTCTCAAGAGTTGGCATCTTAAATTTGCTAGGTAGAGGACAACTCATAACATAATAGCGAGGCTAAATGCTAGGTTGGTCTTCTGTACCAGATCGTTCACTGTGGCCTGGCCCTTCCATTTCATTGCTTGCATGACGTCTTTGACCCTAGTTCTCAGATCTTGCATCTACAGATTGAAATAAGTGACGTCTTCAGTCTTGTCACCAACACAACCAGAGGTACCTGCACGGAGCCTGGTATTATTCCGTTCAAGAGACCGATGGTGATGGCTTCTCTATTGACCCCCTATTTGACTAAGCTCAGCGTCGTTGTCAATCCTACGGGAGTCATTATTGGGTACTTCATTATTCTCCACCTCATTAAGGTCGGCTAAGCGTCGTAGAATCATTGAATTTTTCTGGAATAATTGGTTCATTCCCTTATTTAAGGTTTAAACCTATTGTTCCAACGCTGTGACGCATTCCTGATCGTTTGGGACGGCGGGGGGTTGCCTCGTGAGTCCCTTTGATCAGGAGTTTGCAACGCTTCGTATTCGCCAGCAACCAGACCAGATCGCAATCAAACCATACTTTATTTAGAGAACTAAAATCGTTCCCGCAGACGGCGCCAACTGTTGAAGATGGATTCTGCGTAACCCGGATCTGATCTGACTTCCTGAATAAAAAGAAGAAAAAGTGATCCTACAAACACCGGTGTGTTACCGGTGGAGTAGGCTTCGACGAACAAGTCAGTGTGAATGATAATCTCTCTAGAGAAATCGAGATATTGAGTTAGGGTTTTTTGCTTACCTCCAAACGTCGATTAGCCCTCTCTATTTATAGGACTTGGGTCAGGATGTTACGTAGCGTCCACGTCGTCCTTAATCCTTATCATAATCTGTTGGCCTAATCCTTATCGTATTCTGCAATTCTTATCGTAATCTGTAATTCTTATCTTAGTCATAATTCTTATCTTAGTCTATAGAGCCTATCTCAATCTTATGAAATAGCACGTTATTTTAATGATCTTCCCCTATCCACGAGTAATTAAATTATAATCACCATTTGTCATGATTCATTCAGACGTTCAAAGTTCGTCTTACCATCAAATATGTTATACTGATAAAAACTTTGACAGTACGATTTATATTGAGAACAATATTATGGGCTCATTTGCTTTATTTAAAAAATAAATTAAATTAGGCACAAATGCGTGACAGGTCAATTCCAACAATGATTTTTTAATAATGAGACAAAGTGCTTCACCTTTTTGCTTAACGAATTCTCTGTACGCCATGATTTGGGTGCTTTTATTGGATAACAATGGAGTAGTTGGGGTGGCTAACCTCCATTAAAAAGTTGACCATTCAAGATCCAGATTGAGAATAATTTAGGAATGTATACCACAAATAGAGAATAAAAAATAACAATGATCTACGTTCCAAAAGGAAAAAAATTATGAAGATAGCGCCGCTGATTTGCTCTAAAACCTATACAATTACTTAAGATGAAAGTATGGGGTGGCAAAATGGTCATATAATTATTTATTTATTTTATAAAAAGCTTAACAAATTATTTCATATAATTTAAGAAATTTTAATTATTCATACATATTTTTATAAATTTTTATTCATTTAAAATAAATAAAAAACTATAATAAAAAGATTATTCAAAATAATTTTTAAAAATATTATTTTTTAAAACGGTTGTGGGTCATCATTGGTTGACCCGATTCATTTTAACCCACCCTATATTTAATCAGTTATAAACAAGTCGAATATGAATTACTATTCAAACCTGACTCAACTCGGCCGTTTGTCACCCTTACTATTTGATAACGCAATTTAAATATAATTAAAAACTTTAAACATCATTTAAAATGGAATAAAATTTTAAGCGAAAAAAGAACATTATTGATGGAGAGAAACCGTATGATATTTTTAATTTTACCTTTTTACATTAAACTTATAAAAATAATTAAATTAAAATATGATCGTAAGTTAATTTGGTAATTTATTTATTACCAAAATTATAAAATAAAAAAAAAAATTGTTAAAAAATCATGTCTTAAAATGTTAAGTCTAGAAAAGGAACATACTTGAAGGAGAGAGGCCGTACTTAACATGAGTTTGGACCGGATAAGATCCAAATTTCAAACCCATACACTGTGGTGTCACCGACACCTGAATTCGAGCGCATGTACTGTACTTAAATTCCTCTCCAGTAAATAACGCCATCCTTCCCCCTCTTTCGCTCTCTCTCCTCTTTCTCTCTCCACTCGAATTCCGTGTTAAGAAATCAGCAGCACACGTAGCGACGATAAAATCACCTTTTGCTTGTGATGTGCCCCACTCTCTCTCTCTCTAACAAGTAGTACTAGAGTAGTAGTAGTGGTTAGAGAACAAGAAGAGTGAGTCAGTCTAACCAGAAGCCAGAGCTCACTCGCTGGTACACCCCAATTCAATTCTGTTGCAGAAAATCAAGGGAATTTCAAAGATCTTCTTCAAAAATTTCAAATCCATCGACTCGACGATCTCAATCCCAATCCACTCCGGAAATGAAAGCCAAAGTCGCAACGTTGAACCATCCTCTCATCGGTTTCGAACACAAGAGGTACTACTCTACTGCGAGCACCAATCTCAACTCCAATGCCTCCACGCGTCCCTCACAAATCTCATTTTCACACAACAATTGCGTTAATTAATTAATTTATTTTTTGTAGGTTTTTTTTTCTTTTCTTTTCTCTCTCGCTTTGATCTACCAATCTTGAATCAATTCAATTGCTATATTTGCAGATGAACACTTTGATGTGCTTTTATCACATCGATCGGTACTCCGCAATCGTCCATTATTAATTTTGGATCGATGATCGAAAGTTGTATTTGTGTCCTTTGATCTGCTTGTTTTTCTCGATAATCTTGAATCATTGATTTCAATGAAGAGGTTGCTGTTTAGATATGTTTTTTTGATGAAAATTTAGAGGGCCCAATTCGAGTGTTTGTGATGATATAAGTTTCTATTGTATTCGATCTGTTTTGAGTAAGGTCTGTACTGGGGATAAATTTGTCAAACTATGTGTGCTGAGGCAATGCTGAGCACTATGGACAGTGGCATTGAGAGTGTTTACTGAATATGTTGCTATCCAATCGGAATCGACCATCTTCGGATGCCGAATAGGTCGTTGACGGATGTCATTTTGGCGACGGAGACTCGGACTGAGTTGGCCATGACTAACTCGCTGGCAACGGCACGTATGGGCACGAACTTAAAAGGAAAATTTGTTGAGTTTGAGTTTGACCTTATAATTGGAAGAGGGCTGTTTGGTTGTGAAAATAGACAAAAATTCATCCTCCTTGCTCCCTTGTCTCTCTCTCTACTGAGAGCGGGCTAAACATATATTTATTCCAGAATCCACGCATAATATGGGTGACCCACCTTTCAAAAAAAAAAAAATGAGTATATTTTAATTTGCTGCTACTTAATATATATATCGCAAATCAGAGATCAAGTTATTTGGAATGTCAATTTTCCTTCTAACTTGAAAATATTTCATAATCTGATTGACATTTTTGAGAGAGTTTGAATTATTTTTTTTGTGTCGGTTTGCCTTCGGTTTAAAAAAAAAAAAAAAAAAAACTTCTTTTATTTACATTGGTGTTATTTTATTTTTATTTTTTAAGCTTTTATTTTTAATCAAATTGAGTACAAACGAATTTGAAAACAACTATCTCAACTCTTTAAATTGTGAGTTCAGTTCGAGCTCAATCTCAACTCTCAAATTTTTAATTTTTATGTATTTTATATTTGTTAAAATGACTATTATGCGTGTATGGTATGAAATACGTGAAGGGAATGCAGCAAATTTTTGCAGATGCTATGACTAGTCTCCACTGAGAATACAAAGCCATGTTAATTTATTTTAATAATACATTTATACAACATATATTAAAGTTGTAGTTTAGTAATTTCTTCTCAACCTATCAAAATTCTCCCTCCCTCGTATATATATTTTTAATTTAGTATAATAGGTGAATTACTCTGGTGATGAAATTTCACCTCATACCAAACATGACTATAAGTATTTTTTGAAATTTTCGTCTCTCATCACCATTCCAAAAGGCCGACTTTGAGAGGAGTGTATGAATACTTTTTTCTCTATGAAAACAAAAGTAGTATATGACTTCTTTTATTTTCTTAAATAAATAGTGATTTGTGGGTCAAATTGGAGGGTTACTAAATCTCTGTTTTTTTTATGTGGGTAGGGCGGTGTCAAAAAATTAAGCCCATTTTGTCGTTTTATTATAATTAGAGAAAATTAGAAAAGAGTGTGACTGTAATTTGTCTTATTTATTTTGGGAATATAATGCATTGTAATAACTTTACTTAAAAAAATGTAATTTTCTTTTTATTAACATTTTCGAAATAACGATTATATTCTCCACCTAACAATTACAGGACAGGCTGATCGTTAGGTTCATGTTTTGTGTTGGTTATGATTTGACAGAATCTATAAGAAACTGTCAATCCAAATCATAGACCACAAATGGCCGCTCTGAATATAAGCTACCATTGCACTACACCAGCTTCGTCACGCCTGACGTCTTCCAGAGAAGCTCTTTCCACTCCTTTCTCTCTCTATCATCTCTCACTCAACAACACCACCACCACTCTCCCATTCCCAAACACCACCCTTCTCTCACCTCACCCTCCATCCTATCACTGTTTCCACACACCCCTTCGTATTTGCTTCGCTAAAGCCAGAGCAAAAGCATCACCCACGATTATGGCTACCGGGTATGGAAGAAATTTCTATTTTATTTTCCGTTTGTTTCTCTAGAAAATGAATTAAGAAGAAAAGGCATTGAATTACACGGATACCTGACATGGGTTGGGTGAACCTTTCGTTTTTACTCACTTGAGACCAAAATAAGAAAATTGAATACAGGATTAGTTTATTTTCTCGGAAAACAAACAGTGTGTAGACTTCGTTTTGTAGTTTTACTTTGATGTGGATTTGAGCTTAATACTTTACTCTTTCTCTCTCTCTCAAAGCGTGCACGAGTTTCTTCCACCTGCTCTTGATTCTACTTCAGACCCACCTTCTATCTTCGATGGAACAACAAGGTTGGTTCACAATTTTACTTTAATTTGTTGTGGTTTTCAATTGCAATTGTGTTTTTGTTTTTTATTATTTTTTTAATTTCTTCTTCTTTGCGTTCTCAGTTTCCACAATTGTGTCAAGTCCAGAGTACAAATAGACGTTTTGCAATTTTCTATTTTCTTAATTGATAACTGACTATTGAAATTGTTGCCAAATTCCTCATCTAAGGCTGTATATATCTTACACATGCCCATATGCACAGCGCGCGTGGATAGCCCGGAACTGTAAGGTTGTTTCAAGACCTCTTCATGATCTGGCCTTTCCTTGTGTGTGTATGCTGTTATATATAGATAATGTGTAGATATATGCTACTTATTTTGCATTATTTTGGGAGCAGGGATTGCAGGACAAGATAAAATTGGTTCCTATTGATCTGCAAAACAGGCCATCTTGGTACAAGGAGAAAGTGTACCCACCAAACAAGGTGAAATTATTTGAATCCAATGTGCTCTTGGGGTATTCTGACTTTAGATGTTCAATGGAAAACAAAATGGTTCCATTATACTTAATGAATCAGGATCAAAACTTAATACGTATGTGAATCAAGATCCTCCCTGTGTCTTTTTTAGGTCACGTGTCTGTCCCGTGCCTTTAAGTCCCTAACGCAACAACTATGTAAATGTGTTAAATTCTCGATTTAATGGTGCTATAGCATTGCAATACGATGTGAAATGTAGCACGGGTACTTTTGTATCTTCGATGTAAATGTGTTGTGTAACTGTTGCCTTGTTATTGCATGAGTGTTGCGTTTTGTGATATAGCTGTTGCACTGCAATGTAGTTTGTTGCACCATTGATGTCCTGGTGCACAAGATTCCCTAAACAGGAGGATATCCAGATCCTTAATGAATAAGGACCAATACTTAATATGTACACAAATTCAACCGTCTTCAATGTTAATTAATGTTGCGAGATTAAACAGAAAAACACAAGAAATAGATCAAACACACACACAACAAGAACACACACAGATTTTACTTGGTTCACCCAAAATTCAGGATTACGTCCAAGGGTTGCAGGGATTTCACTATGATGATAAAAAACGGCTCCAGATACAGAGAGTTTAGAATGAATAAATACCCTCGCACTAGGGCAACATAACAAGTGCAGAAATAACCAAAATACCCTCAAAATAAGTTGGGTCTTGGTGTACAGTATCTATCAGGCTCCACACTACCCATCAATCTCCCACTTGGAGACTGATAAATATCAAACTGTCAACTCCCACATGCCTTCATACATAGCAAAACACCATAGCAACTCACTCTTTCGTCCTTAAGCTTGAACACCAACTGAAGCTAAACAAAGCTTCAGTTTCTCAATTGTCACTGTCTTGGTTAACATATATGTTGGATTTTTACTCCCATGGATCTTCTCAAGTGATAAAACTTTATCCTCTAAGTGTAAGCGTATGAAATGGTACCTCAAATGTATATGCTTTGTTCTGGAATGGAACGCCGGATTCTTAGCAAGATGAATAGCACTCTGACTATCACTGTACAAAATACTATTCTCTTGCTTCTTACCCAATTCTTCCAAAAAACCCTGCAACCAAATCATCTCCTTTCTAGCTTCTGTAATTGCAACATATTCAGCTTCTCTAGTCGATAGAGCCACAATCTTCTGCAACTGAGAGCCCCAACTCACTGCTGTACCACCCAAAGTATACACATACCCCATAGTACTCTTCCTATTATCCATATCACCAGCCAAGTCTGAATCAACATAACCATGCAATGCAACCCCTTTCCCAGTAAAACATAGTGATGTTTCTGTGGTACTCTTCAAGTATCTAAGGATCCATTTTATTGCCTCCCAGTGATGCTTGCCTGGATTACTCATGTACCTACTCACAACTCCCACTGCATGTACTATGTCCGATCTGGTACAAACCATGGCATACATTATGCTGCCAATAGTTGAGGCATATGGAACTCTTTCCATGTATACTCTTTCCTCCTCTGTCTTGGGCGACTGTTCCTTAGTTAGTCTGAAGTGACTAGCTAATGGGGTGTTCACTGGTTTTGCATCTTGCATGCTGAACCTGCTGAGAACCTTTTTAATATACTCTGTTTGTGACAGCTTCAGAGTACCACTCACTCTGTCTCTGCAAATCCTCATGCCAAGAATCTGTTTTGCTTCACCCCAATCTTTCATCGCAAAATGCACAGACAATTGTTTCTTTAGATTTTTAATCTCCTCGAGACTTGACCCAGCAACCAACATATCATCAACATACAATAGTAAGATAATGCAGATGTTGTCAAACCTCTTAACATAACAACAATGATTTGCATAGCATCTCGTGAAACTATTACTGCACGTGAATCCATCAAACTTCTTGTACCACTGTCTGGGGGCCTGCTTCAAACCATACAAGCTCTTTTTCAGCTTACATACCAAACCCTTCTTTTCTGGCACTATGAATCCCCGTGGTTGTCTCATATAGATATCTTCCTCCAAATCACCATGGAGAAAGGCAGTCTTCACATCTAACTGCTCTAAATGCAAATTTTCTGCAACCACAATTCCAAGCACCAATCTGATTGTAGTCAACTTCACAACCGGGGAGAAAATCTCAGTGTAGTCAACACAATGCTTTTGCTGAAATCCCTTCACAACCATCTGGCTTTGTAACGCTTGTTGCCATCATGTTCTTCCTTGATTCAGTAAACCCACTTGTTATGTAAAGCCTTCTTTCCCTTTGGTAGTTCAGTTAGCTCCCATGTCTAATTTGACATGAGTGAGTCCATCTTATCCTGCATAGCTGACTCCCACTTGGTTGAATCACCAACCTGCACTGCTTCATCATAACTCTCTGGTTCACCACCATCAGACAACAACAAATAGTGTAAAGAAGGCGAGAAACGCTGCGTAGGTTTGGTGACTCTGGAGGACCGTCTCAATACAGTAATAGGTGTGCCTTGTTCCACCCGTGGAACTATATTTTCTGGATTGTTCTGAACTCTCCCCTGCACATCTTCCTCGGAGATTTCCTCCAACTCAACAAACTCATCATTTTCAGCCTGAGCACCTACATTAGTAGAATCTGATGCTAACATATTCGTATACATTACTTTCTCATTGAACACGACATCTCTGCTTCTAATTATCTTCCGGTTTTGATCATCCCAAAACCGATAACCAAACTCATCAGTGCCATACCCAATAAAAGTACAGTTTTTTGACTTTGGATCAAGCTTGCTTCTAGCATCAGAACTTATATGTACATATGAAACACAGCCAAACACTTTCAGATGTGAAAGATTTACCTTTTTTTTGCTCCAAGCCTCCTCTGGTAAGCCTCCATCCAAAGGAACAGAAGGTCCCCGATTGATCAAGTATGCTGTAGTGTTAACTACGTCAGCCCAAAACATCTTAGGCAATCCAGCATGTATAATCATACTCCGAGCACGCTCATTCAAGGTTCTGTTTATGCGTTCTGCAACCCCATTCTGTTGCGAGGTTTTAGGAACAATCTTCTCCATTCTGATCCCATTAATAGCAAATAACTCTTTGAAGCCTCTGTCTTCATACTCACCACCATTATCAGACCTCAAACACTTCACCTTCAAGCCTGTCTCATTCTCCACCATGGCCTTCCACTTCTTGAAAGTATCATATACTTCAGATTTATTTTTTTAAAAATAAATCCTTACCTTTCTCGTAGAATCATCGATAAATGTAACATAATACAATGAGCCACCAAGAGATGAAACTGGAGAAGGCCCCCACACGTCTGTATGAACCAACTCTAATTTCTCTATCTTAGGTGTCCTGCCAACCTTTGAAAAACTGACCCTCTTCTGTTTCCCGAAGATACAGTCCTCACACAAACCAACTTCAACTGATTTAATACCCGACAGTTTTCCTTTCGACAGAAGTACCTTCATCCCCTTCTCACTCATATGACCTAGTCTACAATGCCACAAGTTTGAATTTACGCCAGCATCAGCAACAAAAATGGCGTTCTTAGTGTTTGTCGTCATGTATAGAGTACCTGTCTTGCTTCCACAAGCCACGACCAAAGATCCCTTGGTGATTTTCCACAAGCCACCCACAAAATTAACTACGTGCCCATCGTCATCAAGTTGTCCCACAGAGATCAAATTTCTCTTCAAGCCAGGAACATGCCTCACATTCTGAATCTTCCATACAGCCCCATTAGGTTGTCTGATTTGAACATCACCTTTACCCACAATATTCAAAGGCTCATCATCAGCTAGATAAACGTTTTCGAAATCACCATTAACATAGTTTTCCATGATTTCACGATGCGAGGTAGAATGAAAGGATGCACCTGAGTCTAGAATCTAAGACTCAACCGGACTATCTACACTCAAAATCAGAGCATCAACAATCTCTTCTCTGACGACGTTTACAGATTCATGTTTTCCTTCGCTCTTCTTCTTTGGTGCTCGACACTCAAACCTTAAATACCCCTTCTTTCCACAGTTCCAGCAGGTTCTAATTTTCAACTTGCTTCTGTGTTTGGATTTGGATTTACTGCGATCTGAGTCTGATCTTTCAGAAGTTTTTCCTCTGCCCTCGGTATTGAAAATAGATCCAGATGATTCCCCTGTTTCCCTTGTGCGAATATCTTCGCTAAAGATCAAGTCCCGAATATCATCAAACTTCAATTTTCTTTTTCCTGAAGAACTACTCACTGCTGTAACACTACCGTTCCAGCTTTCTGGTAAAGAGGATAAGAGAAGCAGCGCTTTAATCTCATCATCAAACTCAATCTTTACAAAGCTTAACTGAGTCATAACAATGTTAAACTCGTTCAGATGGTCAGTCACTGAAGCGCCTTCTGACATTCTTAGGTTGAATAATCGCCGTATCAAATATACTTTGTTAGACGCAGTGGGTTTCTCATACATATTTGATAGGGCAGTCATCAAACCTGCTGTTGTCGTCTCCTTTGCTATGTTAAAGGCAACGTTGCGCGACAGTGTTAATCGAATTACCCCTAGTGCCTGCCGATCAAGAAGAGCCCAATCATCATCCTTCATTTCTTCTGGTTTTTCTCTAGAAAGAGGCTGATACAACTTCTTCTGATACAGATAATCCTTAATCTGCATCTTCCGAAACCCAAAATCTGCACCATTGAACTTGTCGATCTTGATCTTTCCTTCTTCTGTACCCATCGTTCCCACTCGAACCTAATGGCTCTGATACTAGTTATTGCGAAATTAAACAGAAAAACACAAGAAATAGATCAAACACACACATAACAAGAACACACACAAATTTTACTTGGTTCACCCAAAATTCAGGGCTACGTCCAAGGGTTGTAGGGATTTCACTATGATGATAAAAAAACGGCTCCAGATACAGAGAGTTTAGAATGAATAAATACCCTCGCACTAGGGCAACATAACAAGTGCGAATATAACCAAAATACCCTCCAAATAAGTTAGGTCTTGGTGTACAGTATCTATCAGGCTCCACACTACCCATCAATTAAAACACAGGAACCGTCTATTTGCTTGAAATAGCCAATGCTCCCTATTCAATTTCGTTTTTTTTTATGGTCAATAAGTAAATCCATACAATGAGCTGAGAACTAAAATTTTAGTATTCTTCCATCAAATAATGAGCTAAACAATACACATCATATACAACTGAAAGTGAGCCTGACAGTTGGCTAAGCTTACATCCCATTCACTGCTTTGCTTACAGGCAATATATCACTTGAAATTTTTATGCAGGTGCCATCTTTGGAGCACAATAATGAAGTGAAGGGAGAGAGTCTTGATTTGATCAAATATATTGACAGTAACTTCGAAGGGCCTTCACTCTTCCCTGATGTAGGATATTGTGGAGTTTTCTTTCTTTTTGTCTTTCTTTTTATATGTATGCTTTCCTTTAGCTCTATATGTTGAAGGGCTGCTCATACATACACTGAAAATGCAGGATCCTGCCAAGAGAGAATTCGCAGATGAGTTGTTCTCCTACACTGACTCATTCAACAAAGCCGTGATTACTTCATTCAAGACGGATGGAATAAGTGAAGCTGGTGAGATGAACGTACACTTGCTGCTTTTAAGGTACTTTTATTAGAAAATTAACAAATGGATTAATGATTAAATGCAACAGGTGCTGCTTTTGATTACATTGAAACTGCTCTTTCCAAATTTGATGATGGACCTTTTCTTCTCGGCCAGTTCAGTCTAGTAAGCGGACACCTCTCATTTGTTATCATATTTGTTGTCTGCCTTCTGTCAAATGCTAAAATACTAGGAAGTCTGAGGTAGATATGCAAAACATGATAATCGAGTTTTACCCTGATTCAACTGGTACATGGTTTTTCAGAAGGTTTCAATTTTACCACATTAATTGAAACTGGAAAATCAGGTAATATTATGTTTTGTACTTCAGCATGGTGTTTCGCCTCTGATCCACAAGTGGTAAATTCGTGACTCCAGGTGGATATAGCTTATGCTCCATTCATTGAAAGATTCCGACCCTTCTTATTGGAAGTAAAGAAGTATGACATCATGGAATGCAGGCCAAAGCTAGCTTCATGGATTGAGGTATGAAAACCAAAAAAAAAAAAAAATAAAACAAGTTCTCTTGTAACCTTGTGTATATCCTAGTTATGCATTAAATTGTCACAATATATCTACGGTATATAATATATTTCTATAGTATGAACATGACTCTAGGTGGAGGTGAGGGACTGACAATTGAAGATTGACTCCTTAAGTAGTAGATTTGATGTTTAATTTACTAAATTTTGTTTTAATCTTCCAATATGTTTTATTGTTGTATCGGGCTTCCATGAATACTAGTTTCCTGGTTTCCAAAGCTTGACCGTCAAAGTTTAATACTCCATGACCATTGACAACTTATTCGTAAATTTATTCCACATTGCCACACTGGAGGACGAAATATCAATTGAAATTGGATCTTAAAATGTTGGATTTGTAAAAGTAGTGATTATAATGTATTTTTACCTTCTAAGATTCAACTTTGGTCTGGCATTAATTAGTTTAGCGGAGAGTTGGATGTCTGAATTTTATGAGTATAAATCTTGCAGCATTTAGAGCTTCGATGAACTTCCATTAGTTATTCTTACTCAAGGTTGTCAACTTTTGGTTTGCGGGTAATTGTACATGTACAGGGTTGATCTTACAGCAATGTGTACTAAAAATCACCAGGTTTGAAAGGTTCCACATTATCAGAAAAAAGAAATAGTTGTCAATTTTCGTTCTTAGCGTTTGATTTTCTTCCTGCAGTGGAATGAATCACCACCACATTAATCACCTGTTATGTTTTGGGGATAGTGCTGTGAAAATGTATATACATTTAGGAAGAAAAATGTATATATGATAAAAGTTGTACAATTAAATATAAATCTAAATGTTTTTTATACAAAAACAGTGAAAATAGTTCAGTATGTACTTTTACGCAAAATATAAGAAAATCAATATCAGTGTTGAGATCTCGAAAAGGTATCAACTATAACACAGGCTGAAATGGTTGAAAACAAACCAGAGGGCGCTAAACAGCTGGAATGGGCCAAAATTTTGGTTGGTACAACATCTCTCTGAGACCAGATCAATCTGAAAACAGGCTGATGCTAAGTGACATCATTGGTTTCACTTTCGTAAGCAAGAGCCTTAACCTAAAGCCAAAGCTCAAAACTAGTGTACTCAGGCTTGATGTTACTGTGAGTGTGTGACAACTTAAAGCTTTAATAAATCTATCAACTCTGAGAAGATCAGTCTTAAATTCAATTTCGATATGAAGAATTGCTCAACACTTTCTGTCAGAAACACATAAGAACAGGTCAAGAAATGTTTAGAATAATTGCCATTGTCTTCACTCCACCAATACGATTACGTTGCTTGAATCTTACCACACATGAAATGTTTTGTTTTTTTTGGTTAGGTAAGTACTCACACACATTTCACAAATTGCCCATTACGGGACTGGAACCCCCTCACCTCCCCTTTTGAGGGAGGAAAGGTTATGCCATTGGGCTAAAAATGTTCCGATTCTTGAGATCCATTACTTTTCCATTAGTTGTGACTTGTGGAGTAATTGTGCAGGAGATGGACAAAAATGAAGCTTACAAACAAACCGGGCGTGATCCAAAGGAGCTTGTTGAGATCTACAAGAAACGTTTCTTGGTATTCTCTGTTCACTACTGGAAATTTACATTTCTTTGAAGTTGTCGTAAATCATCTACAGAGACATACAAATGGAGCTAATTTCTTCACCAATCTATTTCATTTGCAGGCGCAGCTTTGAACTACTCTGAATTCAAGAACTGGCTTCACAAGTTCCTATAGTGGGTACCTGTTTATCTTTCTATTGTAGGTATGAAGTATACTAGCCATGGTTATGACACTTGTGTATTGAAGTCAAAGTGATGAAAGTTTAAAAGACCATACTAATAATATAAATAGATAAACACACTTCTAATATTGAAGTGGGCAACTATTTGTACTGTGGATATTTGGTGCCTTGGTCAGTTAACATTTTGAATCTGTGTGTTTTTTTGACATAAAATATCTTTTTCGGAATTTTTTTTTTTTTTTTTTTTTCAGGTAATTTTTATTTTATTTTATTTTATGGTGTTTAGCAAAGGTTTAGGTTGAGGTTAGGGACAAATCCACGTTGAAGGCAGTGGGGGTAAATTTTATTTATTTATTTTTTAGAGTATTCTACACTTATAATTTGTTCATTTTTAGTAATATACCCAAGAAATATTACATTCCCCCCCTAAAATTACGAAAAAAATGCACTGTTAGCCCTCCAAAATTCAATTTTGCCCCCACCTACCTTACATCCTTGCTCTGCCCCCTGGTTGAGGTTGAGGTGAGTCCATCGGTTGAGACGTATAAAGTAATTTGTCGAAAATTGACGGGGTAAGTTGTTTTTGTTATGTTTTAATATTTTTTTCTTTGTAAATATTTTACGATAATCAAACACTAAAAAATTAAAAAGATATTTTATAAGAAATACTTTACATATAAAAGAACGGAGGCCTTAATAATTAAATATTTTGAATAATTAGCATTTTCTTAAGGAACCGGCACCATTGTGGAGAATTAGTTTGTTACTTTATGATTTATAATCTTTTGGAAAAGCATAACACGTTATTATCCAAAAAAAAAAAATGTTATTTGTCTAACTTTAATTTAGTGGAGGCTGAGAGTCAAAAATCCCTTTGGGGTGTCACTTTGAACAATTGTAGGATGCAGGGGAGACAATGGAATCCCCTCTAAAATCGTTTAAAAAACAAAACCCTCCGTATTGGTACAGAAAGCTCAATTTAATGTGTTGATATCTCAATTTAATGTGTTGTTTGCATGTATTAAAAAAATAAAGAAAAATAAAAAACATATAACAAAATTTTCGGATCCTACCTTCTTAAATGTCAATGACCCACATCGGCTTTGTAATTAATAAATCAGAATCTTGTGTTATAATTTTTAACATTGACTCACGTCTTTGTGATCAATAAATCAGAATCTTGTGTTATAATTTTTTTGTCATATGTCTAATTTTGAGTTTAAATCGACAACACAACGCGACAATTTTAAATTCTTAAAATAATAATTTTAAATTGATAATACAATAATTACATAAAAGTATTAAAATTATTAATTTAACCGTGTTAGTAAATTGCAACACTATATTATGTTGTATGGATTGTTGCAGTCAAAATGATACAGAATGAAATAAGAGTAAGATCGTAATCAGTTATACCATAAAACAGAGTCCAACCTAGTTACATGAGCCCATTGTTGTGTCCAACTCAACAATTTTGTAAGTAAAAATAGTTGGTAAAAGGTCGGTATAAAATAAAATTTGATGGTGTGATTAAAAAGTCCCTTTGTTGAAAAAGATGTACGACATGCTTTAGGCGCTAGTACTACAAGAGCTCCCAAGTCCAATCATCTTTTGATCGGTCAAATAAGTCATGACAAGGTTGAAAATTTTTATCGCCTATCTGGGCCCTACTTTTAAAAAAAAAAAAAATGGGGCCCAATTTTTTTTAACGTGCCCTAAAAAGTGAAGACAATAAAAGTTAGAGAGGTCATCATTTTGGCTGTATCACTGTATATATATATATATATTCGAAGAAGCAATCTCATACTTGAATAAAGTATAATAATAATAAAAAATAAAAAATAAACTCAGATGGCTGGGGGGGGGGGGGGAGAGTGGTGGGTCGGTAGATTAGGGGTCTTATTATTTAAATCAAGCAAATTTTTTTAATAAGTGTCGCTTTTATGTTTCAAGCGTATTTTCGTTCTCGTTTAAATTTTTACTGTTTATGATTTAATTATACCGCTCTTGAATTCACTCTTACTCTTACTTTCGTTTTATGTGAATTAGTTTATGACACTAAAATAAATTTTTAATTTTACGAATGATTGTACATATCAGAACTAGTGAATAAAATGTTAAAGTTGATTATGAAATTTTCAAAATTTTGAGAGATTTTTAACGAACTTTTAAATAAGAGACTCTATATATATATATATATATATATATATATATATATATATATTAGCCATGACCTAATTTTTATTTATTTATTTTTTTGTTTAAATTAGAGGCTCTAAGCGATCGCCTGAGCTGCCTATGCCCAGGCTGACCCTTACTGGACTAATGTAATTTTTTTTATTTTCAGGAAGCTCAAAAAATTAAGTCTACATGACAGTTTGCAATTCATACTAGAATTCAGAACTGATGAGTTGATTTTTCGTTACTTAAAACTGACATCGGAGTAAAGAAAAATATTAGAGTATGTATATATTTTATTTGAATTGATTCTATGCAATGTTAGCATAGCCCAGATCACGTGTCGGGTAAGTCTATAATAATTTAATATATTTTAAAAAAGAAAAAAGAAAGAGTTGGATCCAGAAACTTAAAGTATAACCATTATTTAAATGCCACAATCCGAACGAGTGGTTCGACCAATGAAGACCGATTGAAAGATGGCCAATGTATACACTGTATATGTCTCACATGCTCTCACATATTAACAAAACTTTGTGGGCTGAAACAATTGACTTATTATCCAGCTGGATATTAAATAATTTATTTTATTTTCTGCCATTTCTTGTTTGCTTTCGGTGAAGGGGAGAAGGTGTAGTAAGAGACGAGAAGACGAACGAGGACAGAGGTAAGAATGTACAGACTATACAATATTAAAAATGCGCCCAAATGTGGATCGGGTTGGACATGATCAAACTTGATCCGATCCATAACAATTATTTTTTACTTTATTATTCCATATAATATTTATTAATGAATTCATATTTGGTTTTTTATAGTAATTTAATGACCTAATCTGGCTAAGGTTAAAAAATAAATAAATAAATGTTAATGTCAAAAGGTCTTTGCGAACATTTATGAGGAAAAAGAAAGTATAAGTTAAATAAAATATGAAAAAAATGAGAAGAAAATTAAAATTTGACTCTTTGTTAAAGAGGAAAGGGAAGATGAAGAAATAACAATAATTTGTTTTTTAATAATATGGAAAATTTAATTCATATTAGATTTGTTTAGTTAATGAATTATTAAATTTTTTATTTAATGGGTTGAAATGTTTTACAGAGTTCAAGTTTTATTCTAATCAAGATTTAATTCGTTGACAAGCCTACTTTAAATTATGTTAGTATGTTAATTTGTCAACCTGTCTTAAATAATGAAGGATATAAGAGTAAATAAAATATTTCAAAATCTCACTTTCCATTACCTTAAAGTCCAAACCAAACACAATGATGAAATGACGCCTTATTTTCCTTGAAATGCATGTTCCGTTATGTCCCATTTAGTAGGATTAGCTAGATGGAGGGTGAAATAGATATCTTTAGCAATGAGAATGATATTGTTATTATTATTATATTATTTATTATCGTACCTTTAAATATTATTGTAATTAATATACTCAATAATGTTATGTTCAGTAAGTAAGAAGGAAGAGATGTGGAGAGAAAATATGAAGAAAAAAAAAAAACAAAATTCCTTTGTTCGGTAAAGATGATACAAGAAAAGAAAGAAAAATAAGAGGGATGACCTATCCTTTCTCTTTTACAAAATTGGACGGAAGAAAAGAGGGAAGACAAGTAGACTGTTATAGAAGTTTTAAATTAAATATTATATTAAATTAGACAAATTTTAAATTACAATATTATCCCCTATAAATTACAATATTATAAATATTATTAAATAAGATGGTAAAAACAATTAAAATATTATTTTTCCTTACCTCTTAACGAACATAGGAAATTATAATCTTATTCTCTTCTTTTCTATCCAACCTAACAAAAAGAATAAAATACACAATCCCTTTCATTGGGATGTCTCATGTATCTATTCTTCTCTTCCGTCCATCAATTTTTCTTCTTTCCTACGGAGCATAAAGGTAAAACTAACATCTTTCCACTTTATTTAATAAAATATTCTTCTTTCTCTAACCATGGTAATTTCAAATGAGAGAATAAAGATAAAAGTAACATCTATTGATTTCACAAAATCTTTTGTTTTATTTCTCCCACTCCATGTGTGCAGCCCGCATGACAGAGTGTGATTTAAATTACAATTTTGGATCGTAGAGATAATTTAAACTCGCAATTGGTATGCATGATAAGATCCGTTCAGACCTTCAAAGTTCGTCCTACCATCTAATTGTTTGCTATGCTCATAAAAACTTTTGGTAATATGATTTATATTGAGAATAATATTATGCGCGCATTTGCTTTATTTAAAAAATAAAATAAATTAGGCACAAATGCGTGACAAGTCAATTCCAACAACGACTTTTTAATAATGAGACAAAGTGCGTTACCTTTTTGCTTAACAAATTCTCTTTACGCCATGATTTGGGTGCTTTTATTGGATAACAATGGAGTAGTTGGGGTGGCTAACCTCCATAAAAAAAGTTGGCCGTTCAAGATCCAGATTGTGAGAATAATTTAGGAATGTATACCACAAAAAGAGAATAAAAAATAACAATGATCTACGTTCGTAAAGGAAAAAAATTATGAAGATAGCGACGCTGATTTGCTCTAAAACCTTTACAATTACTCAAGATGAAAGTATGCCACAAACCCTATTTGATAGGGGTGGCAAAATGGTCATATAATTATTTATTTATTTTATAAAAAGTTTAACAAATAATTTCATATAATTAGAAGATTTACAATTATTCATACATATTTTTACAAGTTTTTATTCATTTAAAATAAAAAACTATATTAACGAGATTATCCAAAATAAATTTAAAAAAATTTATTCTTTAAAACGAGTTGTGGGTCATGACGGGTTGACCTGGTTCATTTTAACCCAATATATATTTAATCCGTTACAAGCAGGTTGAACATGGGTTACAATCTATATTCGACCCGCCTATATTTGACCCTACTCAAACCTGACTCAACCAGTTCGTTTGTCACCCATACTATTTGATAACGCAATTTAAATATAATTAAAAACGTTAAACACCATTTAAAATGAAATAAAATTTTAAGTGAGAGACATCACTTATCACATTAAATTTAAAAAAAAAATAAAAAATATTTACTTTTTAATTATCACTTAAAAACTTCAGTTCTTAAAATTTCATTCTTAAAATATTCAACATTTAATTTGATCAAACAACAAGTATAGTAATGTCCTATATTTTACAAGATTTCTAATTTTACCTTTTTACATTAAACTTATAAAAATAATTAAATTAAAATATGATCATTGGTAATTTATTTATTTCCAAAATTATAAAAAAAATTGTTAAAAAATCACGTCTTAAAATGTTAAGTCCAGAAAAGGAACATACTTGATGGAGAGAGGCCGTCCTTAACATGAGTTTGGACCGGATAAGATCCAAATTTCAAACCCATACACTGTGGTGTCACCGACACCTGAATTCGAGCGCATGTAGTGTACTTAAAATCCTCCCCAGTAAATAACGCCATCCTCCCACCTCTTTCGCTCTCTCTCCTCTTTCTCTCTCCACTCGAATTCCGTGTTAAGAAATCAGCACATGTAGCGACGATAAAATCGCCTTTTGCTTGAGATGTGCCCCACTCTCTCTCTCTAGCAAGTAGTACTAGAGTAGTAGTAGCAAGAAGAGTGACTCAGTCTGACGAGAAGCCAGAGCTCACTCGCTGGTACACCCCAATTCAATTCTGTTGCAGTAAATCAAGGGAATTTCAAAGATCTTCAAAATTTTCAAATCCATCGACTCGACGATCTCAATCCCAATCCACTCCGGAAATGAAGGCCAAAGCCGCAACGTTGAACCATCCTCTCATCGGTTTCGAACACAAGAGGTACTACTCTACTGCGACCACCAATCTCAACTCCAATGCCTCCACGCGTCCCTCACAAATCTCATTTTCACACAACAATTGCGTTAATTAATTAATTTATTTTCGTAGGTTTTTTTTTTCCTTCTTTTTCTCTCGCCTTGATCTACCAATCTTGAATCAATTCAATTGCTATACTTGCACATGAACACTTTGATGTGCTTTGATCACATCGATCGGTACTCCGCAATCGGCAATTATTAATTTTGGATCGATGATCGAAAGTTGTATTTGTGTGCTTTGATCTGCTTGTTTTTCTTGATAATCTTGAATCATTGATTTCAATGAAGAGGTTGCAGTTTAGATATATGTATATTTTTTGATGAAAATTTGGTGGATCCAATTCGAGTCCGTTTGTGATTATGTTACTTTCAAGTTTCAATTGTATTCGATCTGTTTGATTAAGTTTAGGAGTTGAGTCACTGGGGATAAATTTGGGTGTCGAGTGTGAAATGTAGTTGACTGTATGAGGTTTAGTATATTGAATGTGTGCTGAGGCAATGCTGAGCACTATGGACAGTGGCATTGAGAGTGTTTACGGAATATGTTGCTATCCAATCTGAATCGGCCATCCTCGGATGCCGAATATAGGTATTACATAATGATTTGCTGTTCAGTTCAATGTTTAACCTGACTAGTTTTGTGATGTGGTAAAAACTTTTGAAGTGAAATGATTTATACAAATTCTAAACTAATTGACGTTGGCGTTGACAGGGATGCATATGGGTTTACTGTGAGACCTCAACACTTGCAAAGATACCGCGAATATGCTAATATATACAAGGTTTCTTTTTCCCCCTTATATTTTCTTCTTTATAATGCAAACCATCTGTTTGGTTGCTGAAAAATTGAGAACAGAAAACAATTTTGTCTTTCTATATGCTTTTGCTTTGTTTATTGAATCTGAAAAACTGACTCAAGCAAGCCAAAATAGTTGTATTAGACAGAGGTGAGTGGGACTTTTGTGCGATTTCTGCTAGGTGCAAACAATTCCTTGGAGGGTGTGTGTGAGTACAACTAGAGAAAAAAAAAAGTAGAGTTGCGGACACTGATTTGCTTTTTAACTGTCAATTCTTCTGCGATCAACTGGAGTTTGATTCGTTTGAATAAAAGAAAAACTCCAAAAATAATAAATTATGCCTTGTTTTGTGATATACACTCGTACTCTTAGGAAGAAGAGGAAGAAAGATCGGATAGGTGGAATAACTTCCTGCAACAGCAAGCAGACTCTGCTCAATTGCCAGTAAATGGGTTGTCTATTGAGGAAGATAACCAATCATTGCATGTTGAAGCTACTGAACAAGAAGTAGATGATGATTTGGATAGTGGTATTAATGGAGACGATATGAGTGACAAGAAGCCTGGTTCTGATTGTTTGACGGAAAATGTTACAGAAAATGACGAGGAACCAGCAACAATGGCGACAAAAACTCACAAAATCCGGATATGGACTGAGATTAGACCGTCCCTCAAAGCTGTCGAGGATATGATGAGTATTCGTGTAAAGAAGAGGAGCAATTTAGCAAAAACTGAGCAAGACACTGGAACGGGAAAGCGTCTTCCTCCTATTGAAGATATTAGATCCCCGAAAGTAACTTCTGAAGAGGATTCTGAAGAGGAGTTTTACGATGTCGAGAGATCAGATCAAGATGCCCCTTCGAGTGACAGTGTGAGTGCCCCTGTGACAGATGCTGCTGATGATACAGTACCTCCTGAATCTTTATTTCCTTGGAAAGAAGAGTTAGAGTGTCTTGTTCGTGGGGGAGTGCCCATGGCTCTCAGGGGAGAGGTATAGTACATACTTTTGGGTCTTGAGTTTGATAATTTTCATCACATTCTTTTCTTTGTAGAATAAGCATCATATTTCAATTCCACAATTACAGCTTTGGCAAGCCTTTGTGGGGGTGAGGGCACGACGGGTGGAAAAATATTATGAAGATTTGCTAGCTCTTGAAACTAAATCTGGTGATAATGTGGAACACAAAAGCCTGCAATTGGAGAACAGTAAGGAATCAACTACAGACTCCATGTGCATACCTGAGAAATGGAAAGGGCAGATTGAGAAGGTAATTACTTACCAAACGTTCAACCCTATAGGTGCTAAGTTGATTTCTATTTTTTTCTTTTTATTTTTTATTTTTGCATTTCAAATCCAATTTTCTGAACTTATTTGTATTACATTTTATATGCAGGATCTGCCTAGAACTTTCCCAGGTCATCCTGCTCTGGATGAGGATGGTAGAAATGCTTTGAGGCGTTTACTTACAGCATATGCTCGACATAACCCCTCTGTTGGGTACTGTCAGGTATTTGGATTTGAAAGACTTTTGCGATTAGTTTTTGCAGTAGTTGATGTTTAATGTGTGCTTTAGCTGTTGAATGAGTTACTAATTACAAGGTTATACAAACTGACATTGGATTGATTAGGGGAGGTCTTCAAGATTGGATTAAGAACAATAATATTATTCACTTATCAAAAAAAAAAAGAACATTAATATTATTCAAAATAAGGAAGCTAATGTGTTTGCTTTAGCTGTTGAATGAGTTACTAATTACAAGGTTATACAATCTGATATTGGATTGATTAGGGGTGGATTAAGAACAATAATATTATTCAAAATAAGGAAGCTAATAGCTAATAATTGTGTTATTTAGGACATTTTATTTAATGTCTTATTTAGGACATTTAAGTGGGGCTTGGTTTGTTTTATAATATTACGTGGAAGAAAGCTAAACCCCAGTATTTAGTTAATTTACTAAAACACCTTTATATTATATTACTTCCTCTGTCCCAAAAAGAATGTTCCCCAAAAGAGACATTCTTTTTGGGACAGAGTTAGTATTACTTTTTGAAACCCTTTAATATGTCAAACCTTTTGTAGGGTTGCTACATTCCACAATTATTTATCCACTCTTGTTGAAATCTTCTTTGTTCTCGCATGGCCGCACCTCAAGTTAACAATCCTTGCAGCATACAGTCACTTCCAGTGACAGTCTATCTCGATATCTATCTATATCTTTCAATCTCTATATAGAACCATCCATTTTTGAGGGATTTAATTAGCAAAATTGATTAATGCTTTTTCGTGTGTGTTTTGCTCCATCTCTTTCCTTTTTTCCCTAAGTGGCCCATCTCTTTCTCCGACCCAGATTTATGCATGTACATACATATATATGTATAGCATGGGTAGCTTTCCCACCTCGCATGAGCAAAGAGCAAGCAGCTTACTTACCTAAAAGCTAAAAAAAAAAAGGGTCAGGATTGGAACTTACTTGAGCATGGAACTTGTCTTCTTGACAGGCTTCTTTTCTTTGTTCAAATGGGCTTGTTTGCTTGATGGGGCGGGCAGGGATGGGTTCAGATGATCTAATCGGATTCATTGATGGGATAGTCACTTACTGGGGTTGGGGTGTGGTCTGGATGGGGTCCTCTTTGGTGGGGGAGGGGTGGAGATTCCCATGCCCACCCTGCTGCGATTCCTAAATGTGACCTGATTGATTTTAGAATTTATTTAAAATAACATTTTTATTGTTTTTTCATTGGTTTAATGCCAAGGGTCCACTCAATAATAAAAGAATTAGGATGAGGTTTGTGTTGCCTACCTGGTGATAAAGAGGCTGAACTCAGAATCAGATTGGACAATGTAGGATTTGTGTTGTTCCACCTGCCCCTATAAACTGATTGCTAGCTTTAGGGATTATTTTCAGTCATTATTTACTATCTCAAGTTCTTCATCGTACCTTACATCATGTCTTATTGCTTAAATTCCTGTACTGATAAGGATCTAAGTTTGGTTATGCTATCATTACTTTTCACTCAAGCTTTAGGACTTTTTAAAAGTTCCTCTTTCATCTTAGTGCACCATATTTTCTTTGAATAAATTTATTTTTTAAACAAGGCATTTTGATATCTTTATGTAAAAATTTTTGAAACAGCATACATGAACTTGCATTTTTTTAGCTTGTTAAGGAAGTGCTAGCTTATATCACTAATTGATAACTAGTAAAACAATAGAAAAGATCAGGGGACCGTTCTGTATTTCAGTACAAAAAGCATACTATTTGGTCATTTTTGAATGATAATATAATATTTTTTCATTTTCATACTTTTATAATACACACACACACACACACACATATATATTTCATACTCTACATTTGACTCAAGGTGAATGGGAGATGCTCTGTGATATTGTTTTTCATATTTTGCACTTCATTCCATGATACCCTAACTTCTCCCGTTCCCACATGTAAGTATCAACCACGGGAAAAAAATGGTTTTTACTACGAAATGTTGTTTTTCGTTGTCCATTATTTTAGAACTTGCAACTATGGTTAATATTACTGTTTTCTTACAGTTGTCCTGCGGTTCTTATACTCTTTCTGTTTTGTTGGATCTAATGTACATGCAGGCTATGAACTTCTTTGCGGGGTTATTACTGCTTTTGATGCCCGAGGAAAATGCCTTTTGGTGGGTTTAGTAATTTATTTGATATTTATTATTTCAAAATCAATTCTCTTCAGCTACTTGAAGTAGAATATATGTGTAAAGCCACTGAACTGAGCATACTTTATAAATTGATGGTGTTTTATTAATCATAAGCATGAGTTATTTTTTCTCTTTCTTTCTTTCTTTCTTACTTTTTTCTTTTTATTTACTTCTTAGGATACATCAGATGACATTATCCATTTTTCAGCATCTTTAGCATTGTAGCTTTCATTGTTACATCATTCTAAGTTATATGGATGCTCAAGTTTTGGTAACATTCTCAGGGCTTTAATGGGCATTATTGATGACTATTTTGATGGCTATTATTCAGAGGAAATGACAGAGTCTCAGGTAATTTTTGTTGTATCTTGGGTTTTTTATGTCAGTTTTTTACCATGTTGTTTCTACTTTTTTTCTTTCTAGAAATTATAAATTTCCTTGCGTTGGATATGAATGGAGTTAGTACTTAGTACACCACAATAAATGAGTAACTAAAGAAGATGGTGTGAGACAGTTGAGATTTATTCTGTTGTATTGTCAGGTTGACCAACTTGTTTTTGAGGAGTTGGTGCGCGAAAGATTTCCTAAATTGGGTTTGTTTTTCGCTTTCAAATACCTTCCCCACTGTTTTGTTTCTGTGGAACAGTTTGCATGGTTTCTTACAGCACTTGTGCGTGTTTTGCAGTTAATCATCTGGATTACCTGGGAGTGCAGGTTGCATGGGTTACGGGACCGTGGTTCCTTTCAATATTTATGAATATGCTTCCATGGGAAAGTGGTCAGGTTCTATGATTTCAAGTTTCATTATGTATTTTTTATTCTGATTATCTGTTGGCATTGCAAATAAAACTTATCTGCATCTTCTTTTGATTATTGGCCTTCTGGGTAGTCTGTAGGCTCATTCTCATGATTGGCATTGGAAAATCTTCACTCATAACTCAAAAGTTTATCTGTAATCTGATTTTTTTTCCTCTTGACTTCAGTTCTTAGAATCTGGGATGTGCTTCTTTTTGAAGGAAATCGCGTCATGCTATTTAGAACAGCACTTGCTTTAATGGAGTTATATGGTACTGGGTAAAAACTTTTAGTTTCATAAATTTGATGTGTTTAAAGAATGACATTAATTTGAATTTATTACTGTGTAGGCTATCTTATAGGATGAAACTTAATTTTGTTCAGTGTCATGCAGGACCTGCATTGGTTACAACCAAGGATGCTGGTGATGCAGTTACTTTGCTGCAGTCACTGGCTGGTTCAACATTTGATAGCAGTCAACTTGTCTTGACAGCTTGCATGGGTTACCAAAATGTGAATGAAGCTAGATTGCAAGATTTGAGAAATAAACATCGACCAGCTGTAAGAGCTGCAGTTGAGGAAAGATCAAAGGGATTTAGAGTTTGGAGGGATTCCCAGGGTCTGGCATCTAAGCTCTATGGTTTCAAGCATGATCCTGGATCATTAACATTAGAAAAAACAGATCAATCGGTTGATACACAAACCAATGGAGACATACCTCACAGGGAGTCTGGGTCTGCTAATGTGGATGGATTCCTTGTGAGCTTGAATGGGGATGTGGAGATAAATTCTGTTCCAGATCTTCAAGAACAGGTAGCTTAATTACTTATTTTAGTCAGATTTATGTGTTCTGGTCCTTCTCCTTAGAAAATAATGAAGTTAAATGTTTATTTTGCAATACTCTTTAAGTCCCTTGTTCAGATGACTGCAGTTATGCTTTGTTGCTGTTGTGGCGTAAACATATACAAACATTTAATTTATGATGTTTTCCATTTCAGTTTTCCTAATTTAATCTGTTTCAGACGGTGTCTGTGTTTGACATTTATTCACTGATGTGGCTACAAGTGCCACTGCTGGCTGGATATGGAATGTCAGTTTCCAAGAGTCACAATGATAGGATTTTTGGGTCAATATGATAGAAGGGCACGGGTTGAAAAAACTCAATATTGGATGGACTGTATAAAAATTATTATTTGAAAAGTACAACTTATAATTGCATGGGGGGTGACTGAAAATAATAATTGTGGAATGCAAATACCGACAGAGTCTGGAATATCTTCCTAATTGGGCTTTGCTTGCCTCAAGCTGGTATATAATGAAGCACCACACGAAATATTTTGAAATCACACCAGGCATTTTGAGCATGATTCCAAAGCTTTTAAAGTATAATTATTTATTGTGCTAAAGATGAAATGCTCCTCTATCATGGTGGGGGGAAACAGAAAATTGATGAAAATGAGAAAATTTGGTTGACCTTGCATTCCATAAAAATCTTTTCTTTGTTGGTTTTTTTTTTCCCCCAATGGATGTTGTAGCCACTTCCGTCAAAATGTAGGTATAACCTGAGGTAATTCAGTGGTTTCAACATGTATTAAATAGTAAATTTAACCACTCATCTTCTGTTCCTTTTTCTCCCTTTCTAGTTATAATGTATTAAATTTAACTATGTGCAGGTGGTCTGGCTGAAGGTTGAATTGTGCAAGTTGCTGGAGGAAAAGCGATCTTCTGTACTCAGGTTAATACATTTAATATGGTTTGCTACTACACAACAGTGCTTTTTTCTTTATTATTTTTTTAAGACATGGATTTTAGTTTTCCTGTTATTGATTACTTGTGCTATATGCCAAATAGATTTTTTTCTCTCTGATGCTTGTGGACCTAATGCGGTGGAGAACAAATTTTAAACACTCCAGGATTGAATTTATGAAATTGTTCCTGTGAATTGTCTTTTATACTTCTCCATTTAGCAAAATTCTGGTAAATGTAGTAGCAATTCAAGCTTGAAGCATTTTCTTGGTCCTCCAGTAATAAAAAGTTCTATTTGGCCTTTTAATGTATTATGATATTAGTTTTTATGTATATGTGTATGGATATGTATATATTTATCAGTGTGTAATGTAATATGACAATTTCTTTTTGCGAGAAGAACTAGAAAATATTGTTCTTGGAACCTTCCTAATGAGGTATGCAAGGATATAAACATTATCAGTTGAATTTATTACAGTTTTAAACTCCCCAATATTAAAGATCCATTTTTTTTTTTCCCTTCCTCCATTAATCTTTTTCAAGATTTCTGTAGGAGCAGCTTGGGAACAATTTCAATTTATAAAAGTCAACAGAGGGGTGATACTAATGAAAGATAGGATAACATGTGGTTTGACTGAGGATATGGCCTTAGATAAAGCAGAATGGCAAAATATGATTCATGTAGCCGACCCAAGTAGTTGGGAAAAGCCTTCGTTGAGTAGAGAAGATTTGCTTCAGGGAAAACAGCAACATTCCCTCACCTTATTCTCTCTCTCCCCTCCTCCCACCAAGCACTCACTAGGAGTTACTTATCCTGTATTTTGTCTCTGTTTTGCGTCCCAAATTTCACCTGCAAACAGACTTCATTAAGAAAAATTTCAGACATTTCTTACAGAGGTAACATCGTAACTTCACCTTCTGGCTTGAAGAAAAGTGACTAGAGTAATGATTACAGTTTCTTGATACGCTTTCCCATATGCAACATTACCTTGTTCGATAAATTTTATGATGATTTGGGGAGTAGACCAGTGGGTTGTGGCCTTTCAAGATTGGTCATCACAGCGAAGTACGGAGCTTGTAGTTTTTATTGAAAAAGTTGCGATTCTAGATATGATACAACTTGGGTCTTGGTGGGCCTTTTGAGCTTGATCTTTAGAACACATTATAATGACATTTCTTGCTAGCTCATAAAGTTGGAGAGAATAATAGGCTGTGGAAATGTTCCATTTTATCATTTGTTTTGATCTTTATGACCGGATTTAAGATGAGGGACTCATTTAAGAGAACTTACAGGGAGGCTGGGTGATGTGGCATTGTTTGTGTTACTAGCCCTAGGCTCAGAAACAACCTTCTGGTTTAGAACCGTAGCTTGTAACAAAAATTTGAAATTACATACTGAAAGATCTTAAGGTTCTAGGTTACCAAGCCATTCCAACAGACACACTAAATCATTTGCTACAAATGTATAATCTCTGCAAAACTGGAGTTCTTCAGAAAAAAAACAAAAAAAAAAAGAAAGAAGAAGAAACAGAAAGGAAGAGAAATACCGAATTCTTCAAAACCTTTATATGGGTTGAGCTTGGGGTACATGTAAACACCTGCAAATATACTGTGATATTAAGCCTGTTAACTAGATAATTAATAGTGTATGGTCTGTAAACTAAAAAATTCTTAACTTGTGCTAAATGGCAGTTTTTGATCTTACTATTTGGTAGTCCTTTTTGGAAAACACATATATTCCTTCAAATCACGTAATGTTTTGCATTAATATAAACTTAATATGCTCTATGGAGTTATTTTGTTTCATATGCCACAAGTAAATACTGTTAATATTTTATTTTACAGGACTAAGGTTCTGTGTTTGGTCCTTTTCTCTGTTCTTTTTCCAGAGCTGAGGAGTTGGAAACAGCTTTGATGGAGATGGTCAAGCAGGATAACAGGAGGCAATTGAGTGCAAAGGTATATATCAGAAGTTCCATTGTTCATGGCTCATCTCCTTATTTTTGTTTTATTTTATTTTCCTTTTTTGTGATCGGAGACATGATTGTTGTTCTTGCTACTCTTTTTCACCTTCTATTTAGTGATTTGCCATATCAAAGTAAACATGTCCAAGTGTGGCTTTAGAGTTCTGGATTCAATTGTGAGTGCGTGCTCGCTTGTCATGTGGGCTCGTGTGAAGCAGTAGGCTAAGATTATGGCTACTTTAAGTACACATCGTGTAGACCTGTTTTCTAGTGTTTTAATATATATTCACATTTTTTTTATTCCTTTTATATTCATTTAAGAGGCACAGATCTCGCATTCTTTTACTGCCTGTTCTGTCAGCTTTGCCATATTGTAACAAGCCTGTGCTAATCTGTTTTAAGAGAATTGTAACTCTACTCTCCATTTTCTACTGTGTGAAGCAGTAACATGAAATATGTTATTGTTTAAAGTTTACATCAAAGAGATTTGTTGCAAATTTTTTTTGTGAAAAGTTCATCGTCTTCAGTTGATCCATGCTTTAGCCATGAAAATGGTAGGAGGAATATATCAATATATCAACATATATATATTAATATATGAAAGATTTAACTAACGTTCAGATTGTTACTGTAACAGATAGTGTAAAAAATGACTGCTACAAATGCATCTTTAAAAATCTGCTGTCCCAAGTGACATTTTCTGGGGTTCCTTTAATGGTGTTTTGTATAGCTTCTAGAGCTTATATACTTTGGTTCCAAATTCTTATTTGTTGTTTTGAATTCTGTAAACAAGATGGTAAACAGAATCTTCTGCAATGCTTGCATCTTTCCATACTTGATCTTGTGCAAGCAGATCTGCTAGGAATGATTTGCTATTACTATTAAGACTCACCTAAGCCAAATGACTGTTTCATGGTCGAGCTTTTTGGTGGTCTTCTACTTGTTTAAAGCGTTTGCTTATGATCTTCAGGTTGAGCAATTGGAGCGTGAGGTTGCTGAACTTCGGCAGTCCCTTGCTGATAATCAAGAACAAGAAAATGCCATGCTTAAGGTTTCATTATTGTTTATTTTCAATGATTATATAGTTGAAAAGTTGATTAATATTCCTCTCCTATCTTGAAAAATATTTCACGATAAGAGCTTTACATTTATAGGTTCTGATGAGGGTAGAGCAAGAACAGAAGGTAACAGAAGATGCTCGCAGATTTGCTGAGCAAGATGCAGCAGCCCAGAGATATGCTGCTCAAGTGCTTCAGGTTTTATCTTATATTCTAAATTTCCATTTTTTTATACTGATTTGCTTTCTTTGGTCGAAGTTCTTATATTAGTTCAATACCCATAAAATAGTCCAAAAGAACATTATTGCACATGGATGACTTAAGGCTGTGCTCGGATATGCTTAAGAAAGCCTTTCTTCTTTAAATGAAAGGGTGACAT
The DNA here is from genome assembly GCF_030987335.1 of Cornus florida. Lineage (NCBI taxonomy): Eukaryota > Viridiplantae > Streptophyta > Magnoliopsida > Cornales > Cornaceae > Cornus > Cornus florida. The sequence goes on along the minus strand of NW_026775576.1, from coordinate 71,515,461 downwards.
TCTTTTTAAGTCAAAAATAGCATTCGGATTGTTGTGATGTTTCAAGAAAGGAATAAAGGAAACAGAATATCTGTTTTCCGTCAAAGGAAAAAGATTTGAGTTTTTGTTTGAAAAAACTGAATATGGATAACCAATATATAAGATAATTATATTTCTTATAATCTACAATTTTTTGTTTAGCAAGCCAAAACGACTTACCTCCCTGTAAAATTCATTTCTTTGGTACCAAAACTAGATTTTGATTGTGAAAGTGATTATGGAAAAATAAAAATAATATAAACTGTTGGTCTTTTATACATGAAAACACTTCAAATGGATCCAAACATGGCTGAAGTTTTTCATTGATGAGTTTGTGATATGGTTATGTTTTTCCTTGCTTGCCAAATTCTGTGTATGACTTCGAATTATATGATTGACATATTCTCCCACCATTAGGTTTTAAAAAATGCGTGGAAGCCTTTTATTCTGCTTTGTACATGGCAAACATCATAAATAACATTCCCTTGTGGTATCTACTCTTGGTTTACTTTGAATTCCCTTTTATTACCATTAGCATCATCTCAGCATTCTTTTCTTGACCAAGATGATCCTGCAAACATGTTTTGATTGCTCAACATTCTGAGATAGTATTACCATTAAATCAGTCACATAATTCCTTTTTTTTTCTCTCTCTATAATATATCTTTCATGCCTTCCTGCGAAGGTATTCTCTAACGATCTAAAATTGAGTTATTTCGGCTGCAAAGTAAGACAAACACAGATATAGGAGAAGGACGTGATACAACAAGGATAAGCTTGCGTAAGAAATCCAAAAAAACTAGGATACCGGCAAGGCGTGGAACATGACAGTATATAAATAAAAAAATTTATTTGGACACTTCTTTAAGATAATGTAGAACTTCTATTAATTTTCTAATTTATATACTAAGAATTGCATCATATGGAAGATGAAGCTAAAGGAATTTCGTAAAGATTATTATATTATGTATTTGCTGTTGCTTTCCTGCTATATGTTTCCCGTTATAGTCATAGTGTTCTCCTTTACTAAAAGGCTTTCATTACATGCTTGTCTGTGTGTTGTTCATATAAACAATGTCAATTTGATTGCATATCATGTTGAATTGTGTTCTGCGACCTCCTTTGGTCAAGATCTGTTGATTCTGTTCACTGGCATCTTTGATTTATTTCTCAGCTCATGAGGTTACTTTTAAGCAATACTTTCATTATTTCACAAGTATTTCTTTGGAGCTTTTATATGCTGTAATTAGTGAGGCACTTACAAAGGGGCCCAGATATAATAATTAAAGTAATTTTTGTTAAAAATTTGCTTAACGTCTTCTATAGGTATTTAGACTTCTGGTTTGGTTATGTGCTTGCACATCTTTCCACAATTGGAGATCAAACTGTTGCAGCCTTAAACAGTTTGAATTTTCATGAATCTCTTGGTTATTTGACACCTCTTCAATATCACAGATTTCCACTATTTCCTAATTAATTGGGTAACCAGAAATTGGGCAACTATCTCATGTTTGAGTGAAGAGAATCGCAAAGTTGAGGAATGCAATAACAAGAACACTAATAAATAAAAATTTGGACAAACTTTAAAGCCCTCTGTCAGTAAACTACAAAGATATGCACCCCTCAATACAGGAGGGCATGGGGGAATAATTATTTCTTTAGGTCTGAATGTCTGATTACCATGAATGGTACACAAAATCGGAGCTGAACCAAAATTATAATTCCATTGTTTGACCAAACACTTGATAGTTAAGGTTACAACTGTATTTTATATAAGTTTTCACTTTCTAAAAGTAAATTAGAAAATTTATAACACAGCCAAAAAATGCGTTCCAAGTGGAGGTCTGGGCGCTTATGCACTTAATTCATCCTATCTAAGAGAAATGAATTGCAAGAGAATTTTTTTTTAATAACTCGAGCATAATCATATATTTTGAATTGGACTCTTGGAGATCTTTTCTAAAATGTGAGAACAAGAGAATCTTGAATTGAAGCAATCAGATCTCTCCAGTTTGAAGACAATTTACCCAGTTTTGAAGTCACAAGATGCAATCTTATGTCTCTGCATTATCACAAATCCATTTATTCACAGAGTATGATCGCTTCGATTAAATAGTAGTAGTAGTCACAAGCACTGGTGAAAAGGAATTGGAGATGGAAGTATCATGGTACGTTGCCAAGGGGGAATTGAGCTTGGCCTCTTAAGCAGTTCCAACTACTCATAAAATTGGAAATCTTCACCCCACCCCCCGCATAAAAGAATTATCCTAGTCATTATAACTAAGACTCAATCTCTTGGAATCTGGTGTGGAATTTTCAGTTCTAATCCAGGTCGTCCTCACAATCACTGAAAGTATAAATAGAAGCCCATTTCCAATTCTGGGGCTCAATTTGGCAGGAAGATGTTCTGCATAGGTTTGTAGCCTAACTGATATTTTGTCGCTTCTTAGTGACCTTAATGTAGAAGTCTGGAGGTTCAAGTTTGCTGACATATCTTGTGTTGACTTTCGACAAAGTATTTAATGATAGACTCCCCACACACACACACTGCACAAGGAAAAAGGAAAAAGAAAGAGAAGAGAGAGTGAGTGGGAAGATATCTACCATCTCTTTTTTTTTTAGTCTGTTGGAAATAAGTACATTTAATTCCTTAAAGGTTAGTCATGGGAGAGTTTGAATTTGGAATCAATTCTGGCTTTATGCTTTAGCTCCTGGAAAACCTGGATAAGTGAAATCATCATCATAATTCCTCCTCTTCCTCCTATATATTTATGAAAATTTAGTTCTTGATAATTTTTTGGGATTTTATCTTCTGCCCCAACTATGTCTATGTAGGAAAAATATGAAGCGGTCACTGCTTCCCTTGCTGAAATGGAGAAGAGGGTAGTTATGGCAGAATCAATGTTAGAGGCTACCTTGCAGTATCAGTCAGGCCAAAATAAAGCGCAACCTTCTCCGCGGTATATAGTATTTGTTGCAGTTTTAATACTTGTGCTTGTTCTTTATATTCTTGTTGACTAGACTTGTGACCGTGCTATTCACTAATGTTGGTGATGCTAAAAAGCATCAAACCACAGCAGTTTCTTGATAACTTTTTCCATTTCTCACTCTCTCTCTCTCTCCACACACACACACACACACGAGAACAACCAATCCTTTTCCCAGTTACTTGGGGACGGCTACATGAATCCCATGTTTCCATTCCTCTCTTTCATGTTCATATTGGTCATGACAAAGTTTTACACTGACTGTCAAGCTACCTGGCGCAACCCTCCTTTATTCGGGCTTGGGACTGGCTGTGTTTTTTATACAGCGGGAGTTAAAATTAATATATTTGTAATCTAACATCAGTTGCCCATATACAATGCCATATTTGTGTAAAAGGAATCAAGTGCAGGTGCAATAGCTATACTGCATACTTATTGTGTCTCTTTGGTTGTCGGTCTCTCACAATTAATATGCTTTGTTTTGTAGATCTGTACAGCAAGATTCTTCACCAGTACAGAGCAATCAAGAGCTCACACAAGACCTTCCCACAAGAAAGATTAGTTTGCTATCTAGACCTTTTGGACTTGGTTGGCGTGACAGGAACAAGGTTTGCTTTTTATCAGTTTCCACTTAAATTTTAGAATGATTGGTATTTGCACAAGAATGATATATGAAGGTGTGCTTGATGATGATATTGTCTTGGACTGGCTGTCGGTACAATATGTGAAGCCTCTTATATGGATCTCACTTTCCTCTGATAATATATTTTAACTAAATTATATAGTATGATCTGATCAACAAAAACTTGGGGAAGGGGATTTTCTTGAAGGGTGATAATAACTTAGGTACCTTCTAAATCTGGAAGCTATACATGATGTGCACTTGACTAGATACATAGTTACTATCTTGAAATGTTGATAAATGACTTAACATTTTCTTTTTTAGTTGCATAAATAAGACACACACCCCGTGACCCCTACAGATTCCCATTATTTTCTTACGAGGATTGGTGTCGTCTGTCCTATGAGAAGTTGGTTAAATCAACATTGCATGGATGCCTAAAACTGTATGAAATGCCCGTGCTAAACATGAAGTGTCATGCACATGGGTTTGTGATGCGTCCGATACTCTAATCCGTTCATCCAAAAAATATGTACAATAAATAAAGAGTGAAACTCATTCTTGTTTCACTAGTAAACTCCAGGGTACCTTTATAAATTATTCCTTTGTTAAATATACCCTATTTTATTAAGCCTGTTTGACTTTTATTCCACTATTATTCCTCATTCCTTTGTCCCCATTTTGCTAGAAAACTGCTGTGGGCACCTTTATAAATGATTCTTAATAAATTCTATCTTACTAAGTGTAATGGGTGAGTGCTTCGTGATCTGACCCCAAAGATTAAGCTATTAGGTTGGGTTAACACCCAACCCATATATACCCATTCATTTTTCCATCCAAATCCGATGTAGGACAAGCTCCTCCTTGTTACATTCTCCCCCACCCGAACTCGCAACACCCTCGTTGTAGTTCGGGCCACCTGTCCCTGCCTACCTAGGGTGCAAACCCGGACGCCCTTTAGGCTGGGCACTTGGCGTGACACTGGATGAAGGATTGGGTCTGACTCTTATACCAATTGTAATGGGTGAGTGCTTCGCGATCCGACCCAACAACTTAAGCTATTAGGTGGGGCTAACACCCAACCCATATATACCCATTTATTTTTCCATCCGGATTCGATGTGGGACAAGCTCCCCCTTGTTACACTAAGCCAGAAACAAGCTTTTCGTCACCAGAAGTTATGGTATTGGAGCCAGTGTTTTTAAAGGCACGCCTGGGTTTCAGGCTTATTCAGGAGCAACATTTGCACCTGTTGTGTGATCAGGTGCGCCTTTGATAACATATGCGCCTTTAATACGGAATATCAATATGTTTTAATAGTAATTTAATTTCTCAATTGTGTGCCTTGCTTCACTCACGTGTGCGCCTAGGCCCCAAAGGACCTCTGGCGCCTTAGTGCGCCTTGGGCCTTTGATAACACTGATTGGAGCAGATTTGGTGTTACAATAGAGTAAAGGCCAAATGTAGCCACTTGGGATGTTAAAGGACTTGGTTCCTGTTGGAGATCTTCGTAGTTGTTAAGCCCGCTCCGAACCTTTAGTATTTTGTTCTACGAGTTTAAAGATAAGTTTTTTCCAATAACTGCATAGGAATACAAACATAGTGTCCCCCGCCCCCCAAAAAAAATAATAATAATAATTAAATGAGTGAAATACCAATGGCTATCGTGCTATTGTAACATAAATGCTTTAGTCAGCCTGGGGCATTGGTATGGAGATTGTGGAACTTGAAACAATTTGATTTTGTCCATAAGGTTCATGTTATTATGTAAGTTAACCTGCATGGTAATGATAATTACAGTATCTGCAACATATTTTTTTAAAAAAAAAAATCATATTTAATAGCAAATTGAAAATTGTCGTAATCATTTTGGTTGTAAAGCGAAGTTTCATCAATCAACAATTCCTCAACTTTTTAATTGCTATCACTTCTTGAGCACCCCATATAAAATTTATTAAAAGATACTTATATGTGCACATGTTTGTTATGTAAAATTCTTATAAAAATTTCATGTAATATGGCCCTTTAGTAATAAGCTAAACATACTCCGTGGGGGCAATTGCCCCCACTGAGTATACATTGGGTCCTTCCTTGGGAAGTAGGGGCCTGGTATCGCTGGTCCACTACCCGTAGGTCACTTAAACAATTATAGCTATTCAAGGGTTGTACAAACAACAGGGGTCAAGGTCGGCCAGTGAGACGATGGGGGATAAGCTTCGTTGTCGACCTATATATGGGATAAGCTTCACTTATACAGTTCTAGCTATTCAAGGATGTGATCCGAGACGGTGCCCAGATCTCCTTGTGCCTTTTGGCCTTCCCCTTTGCCTACATATAGACCTATATGCATAACAGTTCAACCCATGCATATAAACCCATTTTGATCAGGAACGATGAAATTAAGATATATACCCCTATAGAGAGACTCATATAACATGCCAAGGAACTCATATCAAGCAAGAACCCTTTGTTCTAAATATAAAGCAAGGATTTACCTTAGTTTGGATATGAAATCAATAGCTAGATGAGATAGGGCAAGATACAGAATCTCTACGCTCTAGAAAAGTGTCTTATCAGGCGACTTTTGCTGAGATTGCTACTATGGAGGAGATTTCGTGGCGTCAGAAATCTCGGGTTTTGTGGCTTAAAGAAGGTGACTGCAATACTAAATCCTTTCACAGGCTTGCGAACGCTCATAGAAGATACAATAACATTGGGCGTATTCGTGTGAATGGTTCAGAGTTGTGGAAAGAAGATGAGGTGCGTGGGGGTATTGTTTTTTTTATCAGCAGCTCTATATCGAGACTTTGGAATGGAGACCAAAACTTGACGGTTTGCATTTCGATGTTATTTCTACGCTGGATAGTGATATGCTTGAGGTTCTGTTCTCTGAAGAGGAAGTTCTTAAGGCGTTATCCAGTTGTAATGGTGATAAAGCTCTAGGGCCAGACGGATTTACTATGCGGTTTCTTAAGGAGAGCTGGGAGGTGGTGCGTAATGAGGTAATGGGCACTTTTTAGGAATTTCATTCTCCTGGTACATTTGAGAAATCATTGAATGCATCTTTCATTGCTTTTATTCCTAAGAAGGGCAACGCCTCTGACATTAAGGACTTCCGGCCAATCAGTCTAGTGGGATGTATGTATGTATAAGCTTATTGCCAAGGACCTTGTTCTTAGAATGCGAAATGTTTTGGATGGAATTATCTCAGAGTCGCAAAATGTTTTTGTTGGTGGTAGACAGATTTTAGATTTCGTTCTTATCGCAGGAGAATGTGTCGACTCCAGGTTGAAGAGTGAAGTTCCTGTTGTCTTATGCAAACTTGATATCAAGAAAGCTTATGACCATGTGAATTGGAAATTTCTTCTTTACTTGCTTCGGAGAATGGGGTTTGGGGATCGATGGATAAAATGGATTGAATCTTGCATCTCGTCAGCTATGTTCTTTGTGCTTGTGAACGGCTCTCTAGCTGGTTTTTTCCCGAGTTCGCGTGGTTTGAGACAATGAGATCCTTTGTCGTCTTTTCTATTCCTTATTATCATGGAGGGATTGAGTAGATTAATGAAAAAGGCAGAGGATCTGGGTTACATAAGGGGGTTCACTGTTGGCAGAGATGTCGCTAACCAGATTCAGATATCCCATTTGTTGTTTGCAGATGATACCTTGGTTTTTTGTGATGCTGATGTTTCCCAACTCAGGTATTTGAGGTGCATTCTTACATGCTTCCAAGCAGTGTCTGGTCTTAAGATTAATGTTGGAAAGAGTGTGCTTATCCCAGTGGGGAATGTCTCTGATATTTCCTTCTTAGCTGCTGTTCTTGGGTGTGGAGTGGGTGCTTTTCCACTCCTTTATTTGGGATTACCTTTGGTAATCTCCTCCAGGAGAGTGGGGACTTGGGATCCGGTGATTAACAGGTATAAAAAAAGATTGGCGGGGTGGAAAAAACAGTATCTTTCGAAAGGGGGGAAGGTCACTCTTATTAAGAGCAGCCCCTTGTCCCTTCCCACATATTTCTTATCCTTGTTGCAAATCCCGTGCTCTATTGCTGAACAGATCGAAAAAATTCAAAGAGATTTTCTTTGGGGTGGAAAAGGAGAGGAGTTTAAATATCATCTTGTTAGTTGGGAGCAGGTTTGCAAACCTTTGAAGTTTGGCGGTTTAGGTATTCGGAAGTTGGTCCCTTTTAATAGAGCCTTATTGGGGAAGTGGTTATGGAGGTTCGGTAAAGAGTGTCATCGACAATGGAGAAGAGTTATCTCGTGTCGTTTTGGGGAGGAGAGTGGAGGTTGGTCGTCTCGTCCTGTTTCTATTACTGGGGGTGTTGGCGTTTGGAAGTTCATTCGGAAAGGTTGTGATGTGTTTTCCACCCATATTCGGTTCAAGGTTCATAACGGTATGAATGTTAGATTTTGGGAAGACTTATGGTGTGGTGATCAGTTGTTGCCTCTTTCCTTTCCTCGTCTCTTTTGCATTGCCGAGAATAAGCATGCTTACGTAATTGACTGTTATTTTCTTGATAACAGTGGAGTTACGTGGGATGTGCGTTTTAGGCGTTCTCTTCAGGATTGGGAGATAGCAGAAGTTTGCGTCTTTTTGGACCTGTTGTATAGACAGAAGGATGTTGGCAGAGATTGTGATGACATTTTGTGGACCCCCTCTCTTCATGGTAGATACGAAGTTCGATCCATGTTCTTGTGTTTGTCTAATTTTATTGGACATAATTTCCCATGGAAGTGTATTTGGCGCTCTAAAGCTCCTCTTAGAGTCGCCTTCTTTGTTTGGACTGCTGCCTGGGGAAAAATTCTAACATTGGATAATCTGCGTAAGAGAGATAATACCATTGTTAACTGGTGTTGTCTCTGTAAAACTGATGGTGAGTTCGTGGACCATCTTCTTATGCATTGTTATGTTGCATCTGATTGTTGGAATCTCATATTCAGTATTTTTGGCGTTTAGTGGGTAATGCCTAAGCACTCTTTCCAATTAATTAACGCTTGGAGAAGATGCCCTGTTACTGGTCATGCTCTTGATTTTTGGAAGGTCGCCCCACACTGTGTTTGGTGGTGTATTTGGAGAGAGAGAAATAACAGAAATTTTGAAGGAAAGGAATCGTCTTTTGCAAACCTTAAGTCTCTTATTCTGTGCTCTCTTTTCTGTTATGTTAGAGGCAGCGATTGCTCCTCGATTGATGATTTTTTTGTTCTATTGGATTATGTTGGTCCGTAGGTTTGGCTTTTGCTCTTTTGTTTTTGTGTATTAGGGACGCGTTTTCCTTTTGAATGTTTTTCTAATATATTTTTTAGTTATCAAAAAAAAAAATGAAATCAATAGCTGGATGAACCTAGTTTCAAAATCAAATAAAAAATAAACCCCAATTTACAAATTAAATTGATAAACAAAACCCAAATTGTAATGCGGGAAAAAAACCCATCTAGACATTGTCCAAAAGAAATTTACTATTGGAAAATTACTGAATTTTTAGATAAATCATGAATAAAATGTTGAACTCTCCGAATTTCAAAAATCAAGAGCGAAATTGAAGTCTCTCTTTCCCCGACTCTCTCCCGTGGATTTTCATTTTCATAGAAATTGTTAGACCTCTCTCACAGCCGCTAATGGTATTAACAAGAATCCATTACCGCATCGTTTTGGTGTCATGGCCTTTACATGCTATGGACTTTCCTGTTCTAGGAATTATTCCAGAACACCAAAACGATGCTGATGAGCAGTGCAAGTGGCTGCCCAATCCTGCCGGCGATTCCCAACAAGGCAACCTTCAGATGGGGGCCGATTTAGATGGGTAATCACGACACAGTAATCTTACCGGATGGGTCTTAGCATTGCTCCCTTCATTTATGCTTTTTAGTGATAGAAAGTAGAGAGTTGAGAGAGATGATGACGGTTGGCCAGTGGCAGCGACGATGAGTGGTGAGAAGAGAGAACCGAAAGAGGGTGGCGACGACGGGTGGAGAGAGATGGTGGCAATGGTGGCGATGGTGGTTGGAGAGAGAGAGGAAGAGAAGGCATCATTGGGGTAGGGTGTGAACAGAAAGCCCAGGTGTTCCTCTTGTAAGTGTGGGCAAAGTTGTCATTTCACATAATAGGATATTTTGCTATTTTATTGTTAAAATAATAGGGGTACAAGAGTAAAAACAGTCAAAGAAATTAATGTCAGGCAGCCACTATGTGTTAGAGGGGAGGTCATTGCAAGATTTTTGAAAAGTTTCATTAATTAGGGCACACCTCAGGAGAGGTCAGTGTATTTAACAAATATTTGTGTAACTGTGGAAAAAATACTCATATGTGCACATGGTAATGATTAATGATTATTTGTCTAAGATGTCATGCTTAAAATATTGCTGTGACCATGAAGGCAATGAAATTGTTTATATATACCAGTTACAACCTTAACTCTCCGATGAACTATTGGCGGAAATTTCCCCCGAAAATACAGCAGCAGCCAAGATAATAACAACCCTTTAATCATCACATGGTTAAGTAATGGTTGAAGCCCTCATGTAATGTAAAAGGATAACATTTTTTTCCCTTTGGTTCGGGGATTTTACTGAGGTTGCTCTAGAGTAGAATATACTTTTGTTAAAATGTTCAAGCCCCAGTGTGGGGTATGTGTATTTATTTGTTTTGGTGTTATTGATTTGTTTCATTGAATTTGTAAATTTTTTTTTTTTTTTTTTTTTGTTAACAGGGGAAAAACTCTAACATTGACGAGCCAAACGATGGTAAGTCTACCAGTGAGATATCGAGTCCATGCACCCCACAGAAAGACACCAATGGCCATCAAGTGCAGGTAGAACAGTGAATAAGGAGCTAAAAAATCGTGGTAATTCTACAGATTATTATCTCCTTTCACCGACCACCTATATTGATGCCAGTTCAGGGAGCAGAGAGATTTATTTATTTAATTTTTTTGTCTGTATCCATTTCTTCTGTGAAAGATTATAAATATAAAAGCTCATATCAATTATATTGTTTGTTTGTTTGTTCATTAAGTAATAATAGCAGTGTAGGAGAGAAGACAGATTTTAAGAAGAAACATGGGATCCATTGTACACAACTGTATAAACATTGCTTCAATTTTGTATTGGTTGGTCTTCGTTGGAGAAATTTAGTTTTTATTGGGTAATTATTAGTTTAAACTTTGATGGTATTTACTTTATTGGGGAAAAATATAAGCAGCAAATGATGATGTATATGTTCTTCTTCAATTGTTGATGGTGTAATATTTACCACCTATATAATATTTTCTGTAGACAATTGTACGCAAATCTACATTCTCAATTAGTTTGTTTTGGCATGGTGCAAAAGTTTTAATTTGGAATATATTTTTTAAGAGTGCAGGACATCATGTATAATTTGATATATCTATTACCAGATTGTCCGCTTTATCCTTCATAAAGAAGTATATGTATATTTTCTATCTGTTGATTGTTCAAGAAAAATATATAATAAATTAGTTTGTTTTGGCTAGGGGCGAGTAAATAATCCGTCAATTCGGTCTGAACTAATCCGATCCGTATGATTCGGTTCGGTTTTCAAATCTTATGGTTCGGTGATAGTTAGAAAAATTTACAATCCAGTATTCGCGGTTCGGTTAGCGGATTGGCCTAAGAAAAATTTCGACTCGAACCGTTAACCAATTCGAACCAAACCATTAACCGATCCGTTATCAATTCGAACCGTTAATCGATCCAAACCGAACCATTACCCATTCGAACCATTAACCAATCCGAACCGAACCATTATCTATTTGAACCATTAACCGAACCGAACCATTATCTATTTGAACCATTAACCAATCCGAATCGAATTGTTACTTAAATAATATATTAATATTATATATATATATAAAATATTGAATATACAGTATATATGTATTACTTATCGTATTATTTATTTATTTATTAATTATTCTTTTAACTTTTAAGTTAACCCTAGCAGTACCCAAACTCAGTACTCCATCTCATTTCATTACAGTCTCAGCCGCGCCTCCCTCAGCCCCTCTTCTCTTCAGTCTTCTCTCTTCTCCTCTTCTCTTCAGTCTTCTCTCTTACAGCCTCAGCCGCGCCTCTCAATCTAGCACCTCTTCTCTTTCAGTCTTCTCTCTTACAGCCTCAGCCACACCTCTCAATCCATCGATCACCAAATTCGAAGCAACGGGGACCTCTGCGTATCGAAGCAACGCCTCCCTCAGCCCCTCTTCTCTTCAGTCTTCTCTCTTCTCCCTCTTCTCTTTAGTCTTCTCTCTTATAGCCCAATCTGTGAAAATCGATCCGAACTGATCTGTTACTTCACGGATGGATTCGGTTTCAATTTTTACCAATTTGTTGAGACTGGTTCGGCTTGATCTTTTTCTCCAAACCGAACTGATCCGAAGGCCTAGTTTTGGCATAGTGCACAAATTCACATGTGTCAGACATGTTGCTAACCACTCCATATTACAATCAAGCCATGTCATGCAAAAGTAGATACTGACCAACCAGTCCTAACTGGGATGTGGAGTATAATATGCTCCCTTGCACCGACATGGTGATCAACATAATTACTGCAACTTATACAATCAGTAAAAGACGTTAAACCAAACGGGAGAAAACAGTTAATTCTTACCGAGTGGAATATTAAGTTCTCCTACCAGACATCTTAGCAAGAATTCACTATTAACAAAATTATGTAATGGATAGGGATGGTAAATTTCCCATTCTGCCGAGTCCCCGCCCCGTTTAGGGTGGGTTTGGGGATCCTTTTATGTAAACGAGAATAGGAATGGAGTAATTTTTGAAAATTTGGCGGGGACAGGAATAGGGTAAACCCACCTGTCCAACCGCGTTTAAGGTGTACATTTACTAAAATACTTTTATATATTATGATATATTACTAAATTATATTAATTATATATAAACATCTAAAAATAAGAAAATTTATGTGTTAAAAAAATTATAGTGTATATTAAACGGGAACGGGGATGAAAAAAATTACCGGGGATGAGGATGGGGATGTCCTATGAGATAAATATGTGGGAAAGTTCAGTAGTCAAGGCAGCGATCAAAATCAAAAAAGGTTGAACACTTCAAAAGTTAAATTATTGAGGATGCATTGAGAGAGTCTGCTGGACCATTATATCATGTATCACCATTTTGCACATTGTATCTCCAAACCATGATGTATAACAGCGTTTAGATTTGCTTCTAAATTTAAATTAGATCATTGAGTACCCCTGAAAAATGTCATTGCCTGGCAGCTCAAAATCATCTAGATCAAAAGTCTCTGGCAAGGTGATGGAGTGATACGGTGCAGTAGATTCTTGAGGTGGTTAATCAACAGTAGTTGAGCGAAAAGCTTGCTTAACCTTGAGCAAAGCCTCACTGCAATCATCGAAAAGGTAATTCACCTTTCTAGAATCTATCCTCACCACACCAAGCAGAAGATGGCAGACAAGCGGAGTGCAATGGGTACATCGAGCAGGAAAAAGAATCGAGTCTGTTCAAAGATGAATGTCAGATAGAGTATTTGCCATCAGATATAAAAATTAAAAAGGAAGCAGAGTCAACGTTGGGGAACGAACTGCAGACGCAAAATCATATTTGTAGTGAGTTGCATTTCCTTAAGTACAATAAAATCTACCAAAAACAGAATATGTGGTTTGCTTCAATTAATTCAACATCTGATAATGCTTCTATCAAAATTTCAACGATACAATAAACAGCATGAAACTCAACACAGCAATGGTGTACACAAAAAAAATCAGGGAAATAAGTAGATAAATAAATAAAATACCTAACTAGATCTAATCAAGCTTCCCTGAACAGATTCTGCATAATTAAAATTTTGAAATATTGGAGGTTTTTTTTTAAGTGAAATATTGGAGGACAGTCTCTCATCAGGGTCAGTCCTCCTAATTTGCATTGTTGAATTGTAAGAGACACGAAAGTTAATGCAAGTGTAGAGAAGAAGAGTACAAGAAAATTAATTTAAGTGTAGAGAATAATACAAGAGGATGGTGTGTGTGTGTGTGTATTTGTGTGCTTAGTCTAAGGATTATTATTATTATTATTTTTTCGGAAGGTCAGTCTAAGGATTATTGCTTTTCTAGTTTTTATAGGCTTCCAAATTTATTGTGAGTGGTCATTCTCTATTTGCTTTGATGTACAGGGAGGGAATGGCCTCTCTTTATCCCTTGTACTAATCACATTTATGTTAAAATAAGGGTAAATTACAACAACATTCCTTGAGCTTAGGTCATATTTCACCTATATGAAAATTTTGATTTTAACTTTTACTTACACCCCAAATTAGTTTTTGAACTCTGACACATGTGAATTGACCTATTTACCCTCACTTTTTTCAAAACAATTTAATACAAAATTTCTACAAAACTAAAATGGCAGAAATACCCCTATGTAATACTAATATTCCAAATCACTATTTTTCTTTTCTCTTTCATCTATTTAAAAAAAATTGGGCATCAGTCACAGCATCACCATCGTCTCCCCTTCCACTGTCGTTTAAGTCACTATCGCCATCACAGGTTGGTCGGAGATTCTCATCTCGCCATGGGCAAAACCAGGAAGCTTGTTTTATCGTGAAAATCATTAAGAGCAAATCACACACTCCCTCTCCCTGTCAAAGTTCCAAAACACCTTCCTAACAATCACCACACCACAGAACGATCCGACGACCATTGACGTAATTTCCGGCGGCGGCGACAGTGACAACAATCTGCAACAATGATGACGACACACCACACCACACCACAAAACGATTCGACAATCATCGACGCAATTTCCAGCAGTGGCGGCGGCAATGACAACAATCTGCAATAACGATGACGATTTGCAGCAGCGGCAACCTCTAAATGGGAAAATGTATCCTCGTCGCAGTTGGGGCTACGACGGCGTCAATTCCGGTGGTGACGGTGCAAATGGTGTCGCCTTCGAATTTCGGCGAGGAACAAGTAATCTCGTCGAACTTGCTGCCGTTCGTGGGTATTATGCTGCGCCGAGAAGGGAGCTGCGGTGCGATGTTGGATTCACAGCCGTCGAAGAGTAGCGATTTGTGGGTTTTGGGCAGAGTTTCCCTTCCGGCGGAGGTCCAAAGTGACTTGTGGTGTTGGATTCATAGGCGCGGATGATGGAATTGGGATGCAATGGGATGTTTGTCGGGTCGGGTGTGTTCAAAAGCGGTGACCCGGCTAGGCGTGCTCGGGCAATTGTTCAGATCCGGCTGCCCCGACTTGCCCAAAGGCACAGAAGGCAGCAGTGGAGCGGAAGATGCCACCGACGACGATGGAAGATAAGGAGGAGGAGGAGCCGACAATGCCGTCGACGGGTCAAAAAGTAGACTGCATACAACCACCGCATAGATATATAGTGTGTTTATATAGATATAGATATATAGTGTATATATGTATGCTTGACTGTATTTATTAATTTTGTGTATAAATTAAGGTTTGGTGAAGGAGGGGAAAAGATTGTATATGTGTGCGAGTGCGTATATATATGTATGTGATTGGTGGTGGTGACTGGTTTTGGAGGTGGCGGCCATGGGTCTGTAACATTCTTGGTTTTGGAGAAGATGGGCGTGTGTATACAGTTGTTAACCAAATGTAGAGAGCGAGAGAGAGAGAGAGAGTAGAGAGGGGTGAGTTGAGTGAAGGGTATTTTTGTCCTCAAAAAATTGAAACATCATTCTTGTAAGTCAACAATTAGTCAACGAGGGCAACATAGTTATTTTGCATGTAAAAGTACTCTACCACCCATGAAAAATGACATTTGGGGTGTGAATGAAATACTAAACCACTGATTTAAATATAAGTGAAATCTAAAACTAAAATTTTCATCTAACTGAAATATGTTCTAACCTCAGAGGGTCTGAGTGTAATTTACCCTTTTTTTTAAGAGTGCATGACATCATGTACAATTTGATATATCTATCACCAGATTGTCCACTTTATCCTTCATAAAAGTGTGTATGTATTTTCCATCTGTTGATTGTTTATAATATATTTTGCTACAGCAGGTTAATGGTTCCCATTTGTATTTTAAATTGAGAGCCATGAGGAGCAAGATGGGGAAGTATACTCCAAAGGGCTGGAGGGTACCTTGCAAAATCACGGGAAATAATAATATACTCTTTGTGCTTATGTGACTTACGGGTGCACAAGGTTCGGTTTGGTCTGGATTTTGGCTGAATCAGAATCAAACTGATTTCAAATCTTTTACTCTCGTTTAGTTGCTAAGTTGATTTGATTTCATCTGCTGCACTTAATATTCAAAATTTTCTCATGGACATAAAGATTTCCCTCGTTTTTATACATAGGGAGAGCATTTCAAGTAAATTAATTTCATTGAACTCTCATAACAAGAACAAATCATTAATGAATTTCATATCTAAACATAGATTAGAAGCAAAAAAGAATCAGAATACAGATGAAACTAACAAATCTATAACCCCTACCTATTCAATGGAATATAAAATTATGGAAATGCCCTCAGATTTTGAAAAATAAATGTAAACTTAAAATATAAAATATGCCATTTTAGTTGCCCCAAATGGATCTCAAATCAGAATCGAACCATAAGTTAACAATTTTACTATGTTTAAAACTGAAACTAGAACTAGATTGAATCGATATGATTCGGACCGGTTCACTAATTCAACTGATTTGTTTGGGTCTACCTTTAATGAGCTACGCGTGTCAGGGAATAAATGTTGTTACAACTTAGGTCTTTTCTTTTTGGCTAAATTACAACTTAGGTCTTTTCTTTTTGGCTAAATTACACTGATCTCTCTTGAAATTTGTTCAACTTTATTACTTTGACCTTTTATAAACTCGTTTACCGGCTGCCAAAAGATGACTTTGATTATGAGAAGTCAATAATGCCTTCATTTTCGTACAAGAAAGTGCAAGATTTTTTTTTCATAAGCTGGTAAAATAAAAAGATGTGACAATCAGTACTTATACATGCAAGGAAGTGCATGATTTTCATACAAAGAGTAGGGTAAAATTATCATTTTATAAAAGTTGGTCAACAGATATTCAAGAAAAAAAAATGTTAGGGGTGTCATTGAACATAAACATCAAATTTCAGAAAATGTTAAAATAATAAACGTTGATCAGTCTCCATATGTAATTTGTCCAAATATCATGGAAGATCAGTGTAATTTAACCCCATTGTATTTCCTCTTTCTGTCTTTGCATATTTCCAAAGCAACCCAATGCCATCGAACGCATGTGTATCCTACGTGCATTGATCTGGTACTTTAAGTATAGCAAATTTACTCTCTCCACCATTCCAAAATCAAAAACCGTTATGTGTCCCTCTCGATCAAAACCCTAAACCCTAACTGTCGCAATCTATATTTATCAGACATGGACAGAACTTCAAACCTGCTCGACGAAACCCTAGGTCTCGACGACCAAGAGAGTCCTTCTCTGATCTCGTCCGGCCGAGTAGTTCTCGTCAAGGACTACGTGGAAACCAGTGGCGCATTCGTTCTTTATCACCTCATCAAGCGCTCTTTTTCTCCTCACTACTCCTTTGCTTTGTCATCTTCGTGGCCTTCGCCCAACCTTTCTCTCACTACGATCGCATCCTTCGAAAAATGGTACCTCTTTCTATCACCCCACCATTTTTTGTATGTTTGAAAAAAAAGTCTTTTTTCAACTTTTTCATTGATCATTTTGGTGGATTTGGCTTAGATTTTATTTTAGGCTTAGTCAATCAATGATGTTTGTTGGGAAATTTTGGATTTTTGTGGACTATTTAAATTTCAGTGGTATCTGTAATGTCTTGCTCTATATTCTTAAATTTTTGTTACGGCAACAAGGGTTGTTTTGGAGACGTGGTTCTTGTTGTACAGAACTTTTCCATCTCTGTGAATCATTTTACAACAATTACAATCAGTTGATTGGATAGGTAGCTATGTGTTAATTAGAATAATTGTCTCCTGGGCTATTTTGACTTTGGTAAAATGTGTGAGCATTGGCTTGATATGGGTACAAACTCTTGGATGATTATTAAACTTTGAGGAATACAGAGATATTCGGGAAAAAAAATGTATATCTCATAAGATTGAAACCTAAAATTTGTATCTTTATGGCAGCTGTTATCACCCCAGGAAATGATTTTTGAAAATAAGATCCTTATCAATAGAGACAATATAGAAGAAGTTAGTATTTTTTATTTCTAATAATTTGGTAATTATGCTAATGAGATTTTGAGAGCTCAGTGCACAATCACATTACTAGGACATAAAATCGTGGTTCTGATTGGCGTAGCAGCCACATGAATATGTATTTCATAATTTTCATTTCATGAATTTACTATGTCTCTATGGCATGCTTGTATTCGCGCAAGAATCATACAATATGAGGAACAAAGAAATTAACGATCAGAAAATAGGTTGCATCCCAAAATGCACAACATAGTGGTTCTTTTGTGCATTCTCGAAGTAAGTGCATACATGTCCAAATAGGTGTCGGGCACATATCAGCACAGCTTTCATGAGGCAATTATCTGAAATGTTCAATCATGTATGAGAATGATTTAGAAGTATTCTATTCAGCTACATATCACAACTCAATATTTAATCTATCATATTGAATTACCTTTGTTCACCCCTTTTCATAATAATATAATAAGTTGGAAACACTTCAAAACTTGAAGATAATGATACAAGGAAGTGCATGATTTTCATACATAGGGTAGGGTAAAATTATCATTTTATAAAATTTGGTTAACAGATATTCAAGAAAAAAATTGCTAGGGGTGTTGTTGAACATACGCATCAAATCTCAGAGAATGTTAAAATAATAAAAGTTGATCACTCTCTGTATGTAATTTGTCCAAACATCATGTCATTGTAATTTAACCCCTTGTATTTCCCCCGTCTTTGCATATTTCCACAGCAACCCAGTGCCATCGGACACACGTTGATGAGCGCTGAAAAATGCGTATTTAAACCCCTTAAGTTTAGGCATTCTAATACCTTTATCTATCTTACTTTACCGTTTTAGATTGATTTCATATTGTTTCCATTTTCAGGCACTTATCCCGAAAATAAGCTAACTCATCCAAATAAGAGCAGAAATGGAGCAATTCTGGGATAAATCAAAGAAAGGAGCCAAGTGGAAGCAAAAGAAAGAAAAAGGTGGAAATTAACATCTTCGATCGATCTCAGATCAAAGTTCGATCGATCCAACATTATCGATCTCAGCACTTCAAGATAGATCAGAGCCATAATGACATTTTCAGAGATCTCAAAAGTTCGATCGATCCAACATCATTCTTCGATCGATCGAACTGCTTTGTCCTTATCCAAATGATTGATCTTATCTAGTTGTACCACCCTACTAACTACTTTTGTCCTTTTCCCAAAAATATCTTCAATATATCTCAGATTTGTCTTTATCCAAAAAGTGCCACCAATGAAGATCGATCCAGCCTAAGTTCGATGGATCTCAGCCATGCTCGATCGATCGAACTTCCTCCAGTGTGAAAAAGTTAAATTTCCAGCTCATTAAAAGTTATCATTTACCCAATCATTCAGGAATATTGTGTGCACTACCCCAGCTCATTTTGGGTGTCATTTGACCTACCTATATAAGGATAAGGATTGTTTTTTACAAGGGAGAGCCAACATAATATCATCTCATCTCTTGGAGAGCAAGCTTAGAGGAGGAGGAGGCTAGAGACACAAAGGGGGGAGTTCTTCATCAACAAGGAGCAGATTTCTTCCATGGAGTTAGCCCTTGAGGGTTGGAGCAACATCACCATGAGTGGCTAGACATCCTCTTGGGGCTAGAGTTAGCCCCAAGCATGCTTTCTATATCTTAATCATGTGTATTATTGAGGGATTAGTGTTGTAATTAATGTTTTGACACTTTGATATATATAGATCTTGATTGTTCAATGATTTATGTGCTTAAATGCTTTCAATTGATCATTTCATTCTATCCATATGTCTATGTATGCTAGAATAGATGTTCATGTGCTTGTCTCTAGATTTTGTGTTATTGATGCATGTCTATGTGTATTGATGCTATAGAGTTTGAGATTGTCAAAACATAGTGCTTAATGGAATGCTCTTGTGATTTTCTTGATGGTTCATACCTATTCTTTGATGGATTGTGCCTCTCCCTTAGTTTATTTTCATGCTAGTAGTGTAGATGTAGTGTAGTTGTAGTGTAGTGTTAAATGGGAGGACAATCCATGCTTGTTGTTTGATGATCCATGCTTTTGAATACAAGTAGCATATGTCTCTAACCTTGTGTTGTATTTGGATTGTGAGCTTAATGAAAGGATTAATGACTTGTTTTGATCTATTGTGCCTTTCACATGTTGTTTAGACAATATACGATTCATTACTTAGATATATTGTGTCTTTCACATGATGTTTAGACAATACATGCTTAACTAGTCATCTTTGCTTATTGAATCAACCAAACACACACACACACACACACACACACCAATATTGCAACACACCATTTGCCCTCATTAGTCACCTGTCAATGGTATAGAAATGCATTGCTTGGTGGTGATCTCTAAACCCCAAGACTCTTCTCTCTCTTATTTGCTCTTAGTTGCATTCTTTTGCTATCACTTAGTTTAATTTAGTTGCTCTCTAGTCTAATCAACCAACCAACCAATTGTTTGATTACTCGACCTACTAACCCTAATAGCGATTCCACAACCTTGTTCAACTCTCACAATCCCTTGGGACGATCCCTACTTGCCTAGCTATATTTATAGTGAAAGGTAGTAGCGGCTTCTATAAATGTAAAACTTGTCCCTCGCCTTAATGCACAATCTCTAAGCTTGTGGTAGGACGGCGACACCTGACCGCCACACGTGTATCCCACGTGCATTCATCTGGTACTTTATGTGGAGTAAATTTAGTTTCTCCACCATTCCAAAATCAAAACTTGTTGTTCAGCCCTCTCAATCAAAACCCTAAACCCTTAACCCTAACCATAGTTGTTAAAGGCGTCGGAGGCGCGCGCCTGAGGAGCAAGGCGCCTCTAGGTGCCATCCTGTCGCCTTGCATGACTTAAGGCGACTAGGTTGTAAAAGGTGGGCGCCTTTGTATAAAAGGCGCAACGCTAAAGGCGCGCCTACTTGAAAAGTGTTTTTTTATATATATATAATTATTTTGTTATTATTTTGGTTTTGTATGGTTTATTATTTGTTTATTGTTGTTTTTTAGTTGTTTATTACTTTTTATTATTATAGAAGCTACAAGTTACAAAAAAAAAAAAAAAAAAAAAAAAAAGAAGAAACAAAAAGCAAAAGGAAAGAAAGCAAAAAAAAAAAAAAAAACAAAAGGAAAGAAGGGACAGAGGCAGCGAATCTCAGTCTTGGTCCTCTCGGACTCTCGGATCTGCCGGATCTGCGTCTGCCGGTAAGTTCTCCTTCCCTCTCTCGCTTCTTCTCTTCTTCTCGCTTCTTCTCTTCTCGGATCTGCCGAAGGCCCGGATCTATCATCTCTCAGTCTCAAATTTATTTATTTATTTATTATTATTATTATTATTTTTCTCTCGGCTCTCTCGAGTCTGGCACTCTGGCAGATTTATTTATTTATTTTTTATTTTTAGGCTTGGCCAATTTGGCCCTCTGTTTTTATTCCAACATATCCTCTGTTTTTTTTATCCTCTGTTTTTTTTTATGCTTGTCTAGATTAGTGCCTTGCATGTGTTTGAACTTTGATGATCAATCTGTTTCTGTTTTTAGGCCTGTTTTTATGCTTGTCTATGTTGCATGTGTTTGAACTTTAATGATCAATCTGTTTCTGTTTTGGTAATTATTATTATTTTTTAATTACACAAGTTAAAGTTATTTTGACAAATTTATGTTGTGAGTTGTGACTGACTGCTGCTTTGTGATAGTTTTAGAGGATGAGTAAACTTTAATAGTATAAAATTTGGCGACTTATTGCAATTAGAGACAGTACTATATCAGTTGTACAAAACATTACCACCATAGTAAAAAGGATCCTTTTTTTTACTTCTAAATTAGTTTACAATAAAACAATAGTTCCCTGGCCCAAGGCGACCAAGGCGGTCGCCTTGGGCCTCAAATTTTTGAAGGCCTCAATTTTTGAGGCCCATAGAGGATGGAAAAAAAAAAAAAAAAAAAATTTTAAGTTAGGACAAGTTTTGGTGAGGTCCATAGGGGATGCAATAAAATGAAATACGGAGGATTAAGTTAGGGCAAGTTTCAGACGACACAATCTGCTTCGACACTCCGCAGGACGCAGCCTCCGCTATCGCCTCAGGTGACAAGGTATGATCATCCTCTTTCTCTCTTCTCTCTCCTTTTGCATGAATCGATCTTTTATATATGTTTCTTTCTTTGGTTCATCTCATCATTTGATTTGTTCTAACTTTGGTTCGTTTGATTCGGGCCTTTACCTTTGTTCCAATAGTGAAAAGTAGCTTCCAAACTAGGGTTTTTTTGTGTATGTGTGTGTGTCACTGTGTGTGATGGCTATCAAAAGCTGAATGAATATATTATGGTTCTATTAGTATTTTAATAATGTGTGTCTTTCATGGCGATCGAGTGCATAATCTATGGCAGCCATTTTTTTTTTTTTTTTCCTCTCCTTAATTCCACTCCAATCTCACAACAGCAGCAATCATACCCCTTTTCCTCGTAAGTTTTTGCATTTTCACATTCAATCCTACGAAAATTAAGGATTCCTTCTAGTGGGTTGAGCCGTTGAGGTAATAATTAACTTTTTCGATCTCTAAATTATGCTCATACTTAAAAGTGCCAAATTAAGGATTTTTTTATATTTTATTTTTATATGAAGATACATACCACCATTATTGATGTTATTTGAAGTTGGCTCAGCTAGAATTTCAGTTAATAATACTGTCAAAGCACTTGCCATCAGAATGTACAAACACATGGAAATCAAGAGCAGGCTTTAACAAAACAAAAGTTAATGGTTTCTTCTGTTGCAATGATCAATCAATCACTGCTACTAAAGTTGATTCCTCATCCTGAAATCAAGAAAGGGGTAATTGGCTCCCAAAAAAAACACACACAAAGTGTAGTTAATATAAAGAGTGAAAGACAAAACTATATATGATAGTGGATGCCACATATAACCTAAAATTCCCACTAATTCTTCAGCACTACAAGTTCAGCCTCCTATATATATAGTCACCTCATCTCCACATTTTTGTCATCTGTAGTCATCAAATTTTAGCAGCTATATAAACAATAAATGTAAAAAAGAAGCTGCAGTTTTCTGTTCCCCATTTCCACTTTTGGACTGTATTTTGGATACTCTGTTTTGTCTTCTCTCCTCTCCTCCAGATTCCAGTGAAAACTCCAGCTAGGAGATCATTCAACCAAACAGCTTGATTTTAGATTTTTTATTTATTTATTTATTGTATGATCGGCAATGCTTAGTTATTATTGTTTCTGTTTGATTCTCCATCCACTTTATGTTAATTGTGATCTTCTTTCACATGCTAGCAGGACACTCTTCTTATGATCTCGTGAGGTTATTTGCCTTGAACTTGAATCAAATCATTGCATATTGAGGTAATATATATTTTCTTTAAACAAAGCAAATTATTATTATTATTATTTTTAAGTCTAGTTTTATGTTGATTATGGTTCCTGTTATTTAGATTTCATTATGTCTACAAGAAAATTTGAATCTGGGCATGAAAAAAGAAGAAGAAGAAGAAGAAGAGAGAAGAAGAATTGATTCAATCTCAAAAAGGAGATAATCTTAAGTTTTTTAGGAGCAATACACAAATAGAGAGTTTAGTTGAAGATTTGGTGAATGAAGAACATATGAATGCGAAAGCAAATGAAGAAAACCTCAATAAACACGAAGATTTAATGAATAAAGATCATAGGAAGTTAGTCAATGAACATGAAGATTTAATGAATGAAGATTATAGTTATTAGTTAGTTGTCTTATGCACATTGCACATGCGCGCAATTAAATTAGCTATAGAATTTGAAGTTGTCTTATGCACATTGCACATGCGCGCAATTAAATTAGCTATAGAATTTGAAATCATCGTGTGAAAATTCCGCACTCTTATAATTTTTTTTTACATGTGTGAAACTTAAGGGCCTCACATTTGAAAGTTTGCCTAAGGCCTCTCAAAATATTTGGAAACTTAGGGCCGGCCCTGAACATTACCACCACCATAATGAAGAACGAATTTAAACTTCACTCACTCCAACAATAATGAACTGATTATTATTAAAAAAATTGATCATTGAAGTTGTCACAAGATGGGTTAATTTATCTTCTTTAAAAAAACAAACAAAACAAAAAATATCTTGTAGAACAAATTTTGATTGGGTGGGTTTTGTTTCCCATATTGATTCTTCTTTATATATACTATTGCATCTTTAATACTTTATTGGGTGGGTTTTTTTTTTTTTTTTTTTTTTTTCTCAACGTGCGCCTTGCTTCAGTCGAGCGCGCGCCTCGCCTTGCGCCTCAGGCTCCAGGAAGCATTTGCGCTTTTGTGTGCCTTGAGCCTTTAACAACTATGACCCTAACTGTTGCAATCTATTTTTATCAGACATGGACAGAACTTCAAACCTGCTCGACGAAGCCCTAGGTCTCGACGACCAGGCGAGTCCTTCTCCAATCTCGTCCGGCCGAGTAGCTCTCGTCGAGGACTGCGTGGAAACCAGTGGCGCATTCGTTCTTCATCACCTCATCAAGCACTCTCTTTCTCCTCACTACTCCTCTGCTCTTGTCATCTTCGTGGCCTTCGCCCAACCTTTCTCTCACTACGATCGCATCCTTCGAAAAATGGTACTCTCTCTCTATCACCCCGTATGTTTGAAAAAAAGTCTTTTTTCAACTTTTTCATTGATCATTTTGGTGGATTTGGCTTAGATTTTATTTTAGGCTGTGTCAATCAATGATGTTTGTTGGGAAATTTTTGGATTTTTGTGGAATATTTAAATTTCAGTGGTATCTGTAATGTCTGGCTCTATATACTTAAATTTTTGTTAGGGCAATAAGGGTTGTTTTGGAGACGTGGTTCTTGTTGTACAGAACTTTTCCATCTCTGTGAATCATTTTACAACAATTACAATCAGTGGATCGGATGGGTAGCTATGTGTTAATTAGAATAATCGACTCTTGGGCTATTTTGACTTTGGTAAAATGTGTGAGCATTGGCTTGATATGGGTACAAACTCTTGGATGATTATTAAACTTTGAAGAATACAGAGATATTCGGGAAAAAAATGTATATCTCATAAGATTGAAAAATTTGTATCTTTATGGCAGCTGCTATCACCCCAGTAAATGATTTTTGAAAATAAGATCCTTATCAAAAGAGACAATATAGAAGAAGTTAGTATTTTTTATTTCTAATAATTTGGTAATTATGCTAATGAGATTTTGAGAGCTCAGTGCACAATCACATTACTAGGACTTAAAAATTGTGGTTCTGATTGGCGTAGCAGCCACATGAATATGTATTTCATAATTTTCATTTCATGAATTTACTATGTCTCTATGGCATGCTTGTATTCGCGCAAGAATCATACAATATCAAGAACAAAGAAATTAATGATCAGAAAATAGGTTGCATCCCAAAATGCACAACATAGTGGTTCTTTTGTGCATTCTCGAAGTAAGTGCATACATGTCCAAATAGGTGTCGGGCACATGTCAGCACAGCTTTCATGAGGCAATTGTCTAAAATGTCCAATCATGTATGAGAACATTTATAAGTATTCTGTTCAGCTACATGTGGATTATGTAAATGTGCATGGTTTTCATTTTTGGGACATTTAGATTCATCGGCATATTTTATGGATAAAAGCCTTGATGAAATGCTATCGATTTAAAGTGTACCTCAGTAGGAATTTTTGCTTGTTTGTACTGTCAGTTCATATGAGGTATCTTTTTTCCGTTACGTGACAATGCATGCATGTTGTTTAACAATTTATCATCCAATCGTATGAATTAGTTAGTGAGTTAGCATGTGGGTGTGTATGAAACTAAACAAAATAAGTGGTAACAAGAGGAAAATAATGCAATTTAGATTTGAAATATTTATGAAAAGTTGCAACCTATTATTGAGCTTTGGCAATATTGTTAATAAATTCCATAATGAGAGTATTGTTTTACCCACTCCAGCTCCCTCGACCTGTCCAATTTTTCCTCACACTTGCTCTTTTTCTCAAAACAACAAGATAAAGATAAAATGATGCACGCATCCTAAGGCGGGTCTGTCAGTCCTCTGGTCACTGTAGCTGTAAAGATTCTGGTCAGAGCATTACTTGCCCTAGCTCTCGTGGAGGAACTACCGAGACTCCCTATAATATTCTTCAATAAATTAGGAGAAAATTTAGAGAGATACATTTGTAATGATGTGCAACAACCATAGCTTCTTACTTTAAATATGGTGGTTTTCAGCTTACTTTCATGATGTATTGGTTTAATATCAGTACGAAGCATCATCTATTTCAGTTAATTTTTTTTGAATAATTTTCATGAGTAACATTTACGATATCTGGAGTTGTTGCTATCACAGGGCTGCAACTTAGTTGTGCAACGGGATAATAAAAGATTCATATTCTTTGATATGCTTATGTTGGAGTGTCCAGGTGAGAATATCAGGTAGAAGTGGTTCTTCTAAACCTTTTTAATCCCGTTCTTGTTATCTTTTGGTGGACTTCAGTACTGCAATATTTGAAGAAAATAAATTCGTTGACACGGGATCCTAACAGGCGTTACAAATTATTTAACTTAGCCAAGTATGCGTAGTGTCAAAAGTATTTTTGGCCCCAACATCAATGGACTTACCTTTCCTTTGGTGTATTTATTAAGAAATGTGTTCTGTTGTTTTGATTTCAACTGAATAAGAAACAAAATTGTTGGGATCTACCATGTTAAATCTTAAGGAGCCTTACAATATCTTGCTTTAATTACTTTTTGCTTTACATGTGACGGGAGTCTGCTTTGACTTGATTTATGATTAGATGGAGATGGAGGAAACATCAGTAGAGATGGGCTTCTGGAGTTGTACGGGAAAATTCAGAAAACCATGGAAGAATGTGCTTTAACTGGGGATAAGAGGACCTGTATGACTATTATGATAGATGACATCTCTTTAATGGAGGTTGCTACTAATGGCTCTTCAAATCATGTCTTAGACTTCCTGCATTACTGCCACACTCTAACAGCACAATTTGTAAGACCTAGTTTTCATTTTGTATTTCCACTCCTTTGTTTAGCGCATTCGTGCGCATGCAGACACACATGCTTAAGATCTGTATTCGGTCAGAGTGTGGATAGAAGAACTGAAAAAGATCCCTGCGCAAATCTCAGTTGTTGATCTATTGAGAATAACTTCTTTTTACAGGGTTGTTCAGTAGTAGCTCTTAATCACGTGGATATCTATTCAAGCACGGAGGGGCCTCCACTTATTTTACAGATGGAGTACCTTGCAGATGTTATAATAAAGGCAGAACCTTTGGCCACTGGTTTAGCCACTGATGTGCATGGACAGGTATCACTAATTCACTATAATATTGCAATATTTGATTTACATGTTGTGATCAATGTAAACTAATCTACCGAAGGAAGAATATGAAATTGCATTTTTGGCATTTCTGACTTGTAGTTTTGACCTATTATAGAAATTGCACAGATCTGTTTCATTCATTTAACAGTGATGAAATCATGGCACACAAATTCCTCCCCAGATGAAATTTTCAGTAGTTCCGGATTACCCGCAAAATAGGATTGTTTCTAATTGTTCTTATCTTCAACTCTAAAACATTCAGGAAGAACATTTTATATACTAATTATAAATAGAGACCAACCATTCTTAAAAATGGATTTCATGTCACGCGACTTATTTCAGTGGCTTTATCTGAGTGTGGTTCTTTAATTTATTAATTTATTATTTTTGTTTCTGTGCAGTTGACAGTTTTGAGCAAGGGAATTTCTTCTGGTGGGGAAAGCTCAAGAAATAAGATGCACAATTTCCACTTCAAGGTCAAAGAAAATAGTGTTGAATACTTCTATCCCGGGAGTCGGAGTTGAGAAGAAGACATCTAACCAGATATTTAACCATATATTGTTGAAAGAGAAATGATGTTCAGAGAGAGCACCGAAAGGATGCCGAACACAGTACACCGGTGGATGAATACACCTGCAATTGTCCATTTGGCCCCCATTTACATTCATCCAACGGGGTAAAATTATTCAAAGAGCATTTTTCTTCTTGAAATCTAATTTTCAAATGAATGTGTCTAATTTAAACAGATCAGGGTAAAATTACTAGGTAAAGATCTTTTTAGGCTACCATTGTGTATCAAATTTAGAAGACATTTAATGTACCCTTGGAAATTTAATTTTTGTATGAATACATCATTTGTGCTTCCGCAGATTAAGGGGAAATTGTCGGGGAGATTCCTCTTTAGGTTACCAATGATCTGTAGTATTGCTTTATTTGAAGTTGATTGTTATTAAAATTATAATATATATGTATTGAAGAACGTATGAGCATAGTAAAATATCCGACTGTTTTTAACCCTTTGCCTCAGCTCAGCTGATTTAACATTGTGATCATTCATTGGAGATGGGAAATTTCAGTGTTTCTAACTGATGTTGATACTTCTCGTTTCAATTAGCAAATTATTTCCATTCCGATGGTTTGAAAGCTCTATTGGTTGAAGTGGACTAATCTTTGTCACTTACCAGCATACTGCAAGGCACTTGCACGAGAATCTTAGTCCTGTGTCATGTTATAAATGCCCTGGCTAAACCTGTCGATGGTAGATGTGAAATTTCAGCTTCTGAATCTCGGTTAATTGAATACCCGAAGGTCTAGTAGGCCCATATGGTTTACTCTTGCAGGAAACACATACATGTTGGTTTTCATGAATAATGATTGAGACCAAAATTGTACAGTGGATTTCACTGTTGTATACATTTAAGCAAGGGCTTGTACAACAATCTATGCTAGAAGGTACCCAGGCTATTGCGTGGTTCCTTGCTCTCTTCATTTCTGTCGCATGAAAAGTGTGGGCATCAGAATTTTCTTTTAGTAGAAGGTTTCAATAACAATGTAAAAAGCAAAACTCAGTGTTGGGGCGGGCAAGCTTCAGGTAATGAAAGTCGCTCTCTCTTCTCTGATATGGGATGTTCAAAAACTCGACCGGATTAAAAGGTCGCTTGTTATGAAACAAACTATATAAAGATTAAATAAACCTAGGTTTACAGGATTAAAAGGTCGCTTGTTATGAAACAAACTATATAAAGATTAAATAAACCTAGGTTTACTGGGATGTGTAAACCTAGGCAAGTCCATTTTACACATACACACAGGGCACAGGGGGCAAAGTATGCGAAAGGTAAAATTTTTTTACAAAGCTTAGAGCATTCCCGGATCTCAATAAAGCAAGAGAAGCAGCTGACCTTTGCATTTGCAATCAACAAGTTACATTAATCATCCTGATTCCAGCTCCACTGCGACCAGGACCCCTACGGTAGCTCCTCCACACCAAAAATAGATAGAGCTCTTGTTCGACGAGTAAGCAAATAACGAAGAAAGAAGATATGATTTAAGGTCCATAAAATCGATCAGATCAGTGGCAGTCTGGTTCAAAGTTATGATTTAAACCTTATTCTGCATTCTATCTAGTTCAAAAATCATAAACATACAGAAAAATCAAATGACAGCAATATTGAGAATAAACAAATTAAATTAAATTGACTGTATAGTATGTAATAATGTAACCACCAATTTCATCATAACTCCTCTCAAACATACTTCGACCATCCCACACATCTCCCAAAGCCCCAAGGGGAGATACAATTACAAAAAGTTCAGGGACATTTCAAGCTTTTATGGCATAAAAACGTCACCTTTTCTGTTTAAAATTAATAATATTCATGTACATCTTGTACATGCAAAGAATAATCAACTTACCTCGGTATTAATCTACAGTTCAAAAAACTCATGCTGCTGCAGACTTTTTGTCCTCGTGATCATCAAGATTCAAAGCTTGAAGCAGTTTCGGCCAGGACTCTGGGATTCCTCCTGGAAGATCAAACTCTAACAACTTCCCACGACTGCGATAGAATTCCTCCACAGGTCGGCTCTGTAGGAACAAGATAACTTATAAACAAACATAAATATTTGAACCATCAAAACTTGTCATTAATGTTTTTTTGATATAATATTTCTTCATTCCCTCAACTAGTCAGGTTAAAAAAATTAATCATATTTCCCAATTAAGACGTCAAGGCTTCCATTGCCACCAACACCATATTGAAAAATGCTTGCAATACCCCTCTAAAAACAGTTGATCGAGTGAGTGTGCGTATAACTCACCACCAATTCTACGTTTGGCAGGAGGGAAGGAAGGGGGAGGAAACGAAGAGAGAAGGGATGGAGCAACGTTCATTTGTTCGGTAGAAGGGAGAGGAAGAGATGAAGGATAGGAGGAGGGACGAGGATTCCTCCGGACCCACTGTTTTGCTTCTATCCATAAGTGAAAGAAAGAGGAGATAAAAATGCATATTTGTTACATAAATTTGAAAAGAATATCCTATTTAATGTATTAATTTATATATTTAAGGGTACTTTCGTAAAATAATAATACCATTTTATTTCCTTTTCTTCCATCCAACCAAACAAAAGGGGGAATGGACACCATCCCTTCCCTAAGGATGACTCATCTCTCATCCCTCCTACCAAACAAAGCACAATGAGAAACACGGATAAAAGAAATCCAAGAAAAGAGGCCCACAAACAGCAAGAAACAAGGGTGTCAACCCACAAATTTAGATGAGACCTTCCATCCTTTAAAATAAACCATGAAACACACATACAAGTTATATTTTGCAATGTGAAGGATACAATCATAGTTGCAAAAGTTCTACTATATCAAAATGCACTTCCAATAATCCAAGGACTCCCCCCCCCCTCCCCCTCCAAAAAGAAAACTGTTCTTTCTGTCATCATTTCAGATTCAGTGGTACACACAAAAGGAGTATGCACTAGAATGTTTTTTATTTTATTTTATTTTTTTTTGATAAGTAATAATTGAATAAAAATATACAAAAGTGGAACCGGGGTTTTAAGGCCCCAAAGAATCCAAAAAAATGATTAAATCATTTGAAGAGGAACATGACTTCCTCTTCACGTAACAAAAAAGAGAGCGAATGTGAAGGATACAATCATAGTTTCAAAGTTTCTACATTAGAATGTTTTAGAACAACATTCCTGAAGATATCAGTTCTATAATGACAACAGCATCAAATCACAATAACAACTAGGAAAATCTAAATTGTAAAAGAATTTCCTCTCTCTCAAGGTATATCCATACCATTAATAATGTAGAATCAATGACTGATACTGCATAATCAGTATTCTGTCTGATAAAAAGAGAACTATAAAACTCAATGCAGCAAAAATAGACCTTCAATCCTATAGAACAAAGTATGAAATGGCACAAGTTATATATTTAGCAATATGAAGGATACAGCAAAATTTTTACAATATCGAAAGGCACTTCCATCACCCCCACCCCAACATTAAAAAAATAAAAAAAATAAAAAATAAAAGGAAACAGAAAAAAACGAAACCCTTCTTCCTGCCATTTCAGGGGTACACTCTTGTGACATATAAACACCAAAGGAGTTTGCGCTTGAGAACATCCTTGAAGATATCATCAATTCCGTAATGACAAGAGTATCAAATGATAACAAAAATTGGGAACTTTTTTTTAGGTTTATAGACATAAGCTGGCAAATTTTGTATGACGAAACTTACTCATGCAATGTAATTTTTACTGTATTTCATTTTTAGTAGGTGAACTAGTTGTTAGAAGTCATAATTGTGTGTGAAGGCTACACTTGGTGAAGAAAGTTATATGAAAAGGATGTCAACTTCGTCAAGTCAGAGAAAACAAAGGTAATATCACACCAATACACTCAGCGATCACCATATAGGTTCATGCAAACACATTATATATGTTTTTTCCTGGTGAATATACACGTTACATATATTTTCAAAGTTTCTTAAACTTACTTGGACATTGCTATGGGTATCGATCAAAGGTTATGCAGACTAGAAATTTCTAAAATGTGTTTTCCAAGTTATTTCATATCTAAACCGTTTTGGAAAGTATTGATGAGTTGCCTATAAATACTAGTCTTTCCATAAACCCTAGTGTGTGAATAGAAGTGCTTTATTCGTGTGCCAAATATTGCATTCACACATACTCTCTTGCATAGACAATTATGAAAGTTTTTGAGAGTTCTTTTATTCGTTCTTTATCCACAAGAAAATTATACTGTTCACGTACACATATTTGTGAGTGTTATTCTAGAGAGATTAGTGGGTGATCTTTCTTATTTGTCATCACATATCATATCCATTAGACATGGTGATCATGATGATATATTCAAGGTGTTGTAACTACTGAAGTTATGTTATGCAACGATTACAACAACACCGTTCAGAGATAACCATCAGATGAAGTACTGAATATTGTAGACAAATTAGAAAGACGACCTGGAGATCTTCGAAGGACTAAAGGTTTGGCGTCCTACCGTGTCTAGGGATCAACTAGTGTTCGAAGGACTGAATAGATCTAGGTTGTGCATCTCATTCTTCAAAGTGGATTATTTTGCCGGACTATGTCCCGTGGATTTTTTGACTCGCCGAAAGGGAGTTTTCCATGTAAAGATCTGGTGTGCCTCTAAACTTTATTTTGCTTATGACATCAAGGCAATATCAATTATTGTTAAAGAACAAATTGATTTAAATTGTAGATTAAATTTGGTGAAAATTAGTGTAGTTTCCGTTTAGACCTATTCAAAACCCCCCAAGTCTGAGGTAAACGTGATCAGAACGATCCTGCTGTGCTTAGGACTTGATTGTTACTGTATAGTCTCAGTTGAGTCACTCTTCAATCGGTATCTTCCATATTGATTGATAAAAACCCCATCACTTTTAATTTAAAAAGAACACCCCCCTCCCTGAAAAAAAAAGGTACATCCATTACCGTTAAGAATGTAATATTGACTGATAGTGTGTAATCAGTCTTCTGTCTAATAAAATAGAAATATAAAACTCAATGCATCAAAAGAAGATTTGTTTAGTCTCCTCAGTTCAAGAAAAAAGTACACATACGTAAATAAAAGAAATCCTGGGAAGATGAAGCAATACCATCTCATTGTATACACGGAGCCGTTCCTTTACAACTTCCTCAATGTCATCGGACCGGGTGATAAGTTTTGATGCACATTGTGGAGGAGGATGAAGAGGAGCCATGTACATTCCAGGGCTTCCATTCTCACCTTTGATGTCAATACAGGCAACATTATAATTCCCTCCACACTCGCTACAAATCCTTCTGCCAAGGCATTTTGCAAGCAACGCTTCTTCCCGAAGCTTAAGATTAATCACCAAGTCAATGTCAGTTACTCCCTCTAATATTTCCTGAAAATAACCAAGCACAAAAGGCAAATTAGGACGGAAAAGGAAAAAAAATGTCAAGAGGGTCTTGTCAAAATATATATATATATGTAAGTATAGATATTCCAATCCTGGCACTTCTTTATACATCATTTGAATAAAAAAATTCGTGAACGCTCAACGAGCACTTGTCAATTGCAGACTATAGAAAATATTAAATTTAATGAAATCTTTAATGTAATTCTTTCACAAAGTGGGGTTAAATAGTCTTAATTTGAACAATAAACCTCATCACAATGTTTTAGAGTTAATCTTTTGCAAAATGCATTTTCAGTCAGCTTATAGCAATTGTCAATATTAATCAGAATTCAAAAGGTTGTAGGCTATTACAGAATATGTTTATATCCTAAAAGTTATTGTGAAATTATAATATCCATTGCTGGGACATTAGATATCCCGCTACTTTATCTAACTAAAATAAGTAACCCCTTCAAGCTTCTCTATCTAATTTTGGTGAGCAAGACCATTCAAGCTTCAAACAGCATAAAAATATCTACTTCCTGAAAAATAAAATAAAAATAAAAATAAGAGAGGGAATTATCATTAAGAAGGTTAACTCGCCTTACTTATCAAAAAAAAAAAAAAAAGGTTTATCTCACCTGAATATCTTCAGTCTATTGTTTCTTCCCCTACTTCAGTTCTAAATTAGTCACTATGCCAATCAATAACTCAAAGAGAGATGATTAATTCTTTTTCTTTTCTTTTCTTTTTAACATTTCAATAATGATCACAGACAAAATGCTCACTGCTTGTTTTATAGTTCGAGGGAAACCATCAAGAATAAATCCCGATTCACCCTTTGTTTCTCCAGCTTCAAGACGCTTGGACAATAAGTTTATTATAATTTCATCTGAAACCAATTGCCCTTGGTTAACAATCTCTGCAAGCTGCAAGATAGAAACAAATAAATAAATAAAATGAATAATGAGAGCAAATGAACCAGCAGGAAAACTGTTCCTAGAAGGTAAAAGCTCAAAGATAGAGTTTCATATTTTTCATTTCATTAGCATAATTTCTCTCTCTTTTTTTTTTAATAAACAAATGCAACTTTATTAAATTGAGGTATGAAAAAAGGAAAAAAAAAAAAAAAAAAAAAAAAGAAAGAATGAAAGAGAAAACTCTGATCTAATTTAAGATGGTAAGTGATAACATGGAGATTCTAAAATAGGAATTGCAGCTATATTCCGTAGAGGAAATAGGAAAACACAGCACACATTGCAGCTCACTAAGTCATTAAATTGTTAGTTAGAAAGAGAACCTGTTATACTCTTCGTTACACTAATAACACTATATTATAGCACGATAGTTTCTGACACAGAAGGCTGCTGCAATTATTTAGACAAGTAAGACCTAATTTATCAAAATTGTCAATCTTTGGGACCCTGAGTAATGAAAATTAACCCTGTTGAATGTAGAACATGGGCAGTCTACTTCGATCATTCCTGATGCAATGATCCATTTAATAAACTTACTCCGCAACTTCCAGCATTTTATAGAACACATTTTCAGATACAAAATTTTAGTTGAGAATAAAAAGGAAAATAATTCTTCATTAAGGTCAAAACATAAATCAGAGAAGCAACCACTATACTATTCTTACATAACTTCCATGGACTTCAATAAATATTCTTGGATGAACAGACATAATTACTGACACTGAACAACAAATTCATTTCAGATGAGGTTAGCCATAAAAGAGGTCCCAACCAACTTGCTTTGGAATAAAACCTAGAAACATAATTTTTTCAAAGTTCCACTAGACAAATAGTTTCTGATAAGCAAGGAATAAAAATGAACAGACAAAAGTAAGATTGTCAGAAGCAACCAATTACTCACCATAAAGGCCAGGTTGCTAAATAGAGGTCTCGTAATCATCTTTAAGTTCGCTATAATTCGGAAACTGGCTTGTTTCAAATTATATTTCACAATCAACTCAAGTTTACATAGAGCAGAATGGCAAAAGGAATGATTTGCCAACGCTAAACAAGTTGGATAAAGGTTTGCTGAGTTAACAAACTAAATACAATTAAGTTCATGAATGTTAATTCAGTATTCGAACCCCATTTCTTTTCTGGAAAATATAACATTCAAATCAGCATTATATTAAGAAAATAAGGAATCACTTCTTATCAAAAGAAGAAAAGAAAAGAAGGAATCACTAGTGAAGTATTGAAAATTCCGTCAAATTTGTATATTCAATTCTGTAAACAGATTAACAGAAGTAACTGAGCTAATAAAAATAATATTATGCGGGTGGATGAAAACAAATGGCATAATAATTAGCTGAGTTGAACTGAGTTCAAGGATAATCCGTTAACTTAAAGTTGTTACCCTTCCTGAATTTTAATTGATTCAGAAGATACAATGCTTGTATGGACCATAACAGGATAAGTGAATCAGTCGACTTGGTAAGGTAACTAAGCTAGATCATAGCGGGCAAGTAATGTGTTTGCTACCTTGAACATAACTAGTCACTAATGGCAACTAGCAGTGTGTTATTAGCTTGGTTAATACACTGAAAAATCACAATTTGATTAAAGGGCTATAATAAGATAAATATATAAAATACTTATAAGAGGGTCAAGGCTTAACGTACCCAGCATTTATCAAGACAATGGATACATTTGCGCTTCTTATAGACAAAATAAATAAATAACTATAAGCAACTTGCATTTGAGCAAAACATTAGGATTGGAACTAAAACATGATGACATTGATATATAGGACAAGGTGCGAGTTGCACCGTAGCGGCTGCAATATCATTGAATTCTAACAGACCATTTTAACAGCCCCTAAAGGTATCACCAACAGTATCCTCACTTGGCATAACCATTGCATATCAGTCATAATGCACAGTAACTATCATTACTTTAAACCATGCTCGAAAATTATTAGTGTGGACTCTGAGAATTCTATGTGCTCAAAATGTTTTTCCCAACTTTTGAATATTTTTTTTACTATTCAGTATCTACTTTCTCATGTTATAAAACCTTATGGTCTCCGATCTCATCCTATAATCTGATACTACATCATTTCAACAACATAGGATCTCATCCTATAACCTTATGTCTCCTCCCAACATAGAATCCAGATTTCAACGACATTTCAAATCATTTTTTTGAACAACCGGATTTGACAGAATGAATAAAATCGGATTTGGATTTGATAGGATTTCAAATTCCAAAATATAGTGTACTGAAATCCCACAAAAAATGGTAAAATTTCATGGGATTTGGACTTATTTAAGTAATATTTATAGTTTACCTAATTTGACCCCTGCTTTAGCATTCAAATTCCAGTTGTGAGATTTTATTTCAAATCCAATTTATTTCCTTTTCCTATTCCAAATTCAAATCCCATAATGATATATATATATATATATATATATATATATTGAAAGGTGAATTTGATTACATATTGAAGTATAAATTGTACAGGCCCAATTAAATGAGCCATGAGAACAAAAGATGGTGTAAACCATACAATAGGCCAAAGCCAAACCCAAAGTCATAATGACGCAACCAAAAGACATAACAGTTATGCCAATTCAAAAGCTAACCGCTAGTATAAAATCCGGTCACAGAGGAAGAAGGCAATTTTGGATTTGATTCCAAACACAGTGTGTAAGAAATCTGCAAAAGCTCCACACATTTGAAGCAGGGCTGCTAATATTTCAATATCACAATAAATTTTGATTGCCAAGCAAAACTATCCACTGCAATAAACATGTTTTCAATGGTCTTAAAGAAAGACAATTCCAACTCAACTGACCCAAAAGGTGTATCATTTAAGTCCAAAACAATAAAACAAAAATCAAGATTCATTTTTTTATTTCTTCTCTTACATTATCTCAGCAATCAAACAGTTCAACCCGTTCCCACCAATTAAAATTTCCAACCTTTGTAAGAGATCTTTTTCATAACTATAAGCTGAAAACTATTACTCTGGGTTTTGCACTTTTCCCTCCACTCAACAAAACTTTTTCTGAAATAGAAGCAATTTCAAAATGATCAAACCATTAACACAATTTCCAAATCAGGCCAAAAACAATCAAATATTTATCATTTAAATCAATAAAATGATAAACGAATTGTTAGTCTCCTCAAATTCAACATCAATAATTTAGATAGATTTGATCATCATACCATATATATATACAAACCTAAAATCTCAAATTCAAAAAAATTAAAAACTTTAGCAAAAACAAACCACCATGTAAAAATATCTACATGCAAGTGTGTATTTACGAAAGCAAAATTCAAACCCTAATGGACCTGAGAAGCAAGTGGACCGTGTGACGACAGCTCTTCGCGGACGAGATCGCCGGTGGCGATGTGAGGTACGCCGAGGAGGGTAGAGAGGCGACCGGCGTAGGTGCCTTTGCCGACGCCGGGGCATCCGAGGAAGACCCACTGGACGTTTTTGCCCTTGGGTTCGCGACAAAGAGGCAGAGTCTTGCTGTTGGTGAGAGAAGACGAAGCTCGAAGGCAAAATTCGGAATTCAAAGACGAGGAGAAGCTTCGAGCTAGGGTGGAGAAGGCTGAGCTTCTGACTAGGCGGTTCAGAACCGCCATGGATGAAGAAAAAGGTGGAGTTTTCTAGAGAGAGAAATAACGGGGAAAGT
Source organism: Cornus florida (assembly GCF_030987335.1). Taxonomy (NCBI): domain Eukaryota; kingdom Viridiplantae; phylum Streptophyta; class Magnoliopsida; order Cornales; family Cornaceae; genus Cornus; species Cornus florida. The sequence continues at coordinate 71,477,686 of NW_026775576.1, read as the reverse complement.
GTGGCTTTTGAATGATGCCCGTGTTTCAGTCGTCGTTAGAGTTTTAACGGCAAGAATGAGCCACGATGTTTTGTGTCGTAGACTAGTCGCTTTTGGCAAATGTCAAAAACGTGGGTGAAATTAGTTTTAGGCCATATTGGCCATTTTCTATTTTTTTTTTATTATTAATATTTTCTTTGGTAAAGCTTTAAATCAAAATCGAGTTCATCCGATTAGTTGGGTAAAATAACTGGCTGAAAAATAATGAGTATTTTATTTTTCTTAGGCTTTAATAGTTTTGTCTTTGTAAATATTTGACTGACAACCGAATACTAAAAATTAATATGTTTTAAAAATATTTTATAATTTTAGATTTTGTCAATTTTACGTTTTCTCTCTCACATTTTTATTAGGCTTTAATAGTTTTATCTTTGTAAATATTTTACTGACAACCTAATACTAAAAATTAATATGTTTTAAAAATATTTTACAATTTTAGATTTTGTCAATTTTAAGTTTTCTCTCTCACTTCCACGTGACTTAGCTTCAACCCGTCCTTTTGGGATCCAATATTTTAGATTTTGTCAATTTTATGTTTTCTCTCTCACTTCCATGTGACTTAGCTTCAACTCGTCATTTTAGGATCCAATTCGAGATTTTCTTTAGAAAGAATAGGGAAGGAATTGAAATGTAATAAAGAATATCGATTCATACAGAAAAAAATGTTCTCTATAAATTCACTCTATAAATTCAAACACGATACATTCTCTATTGATTCAAACACCATACTTTTGAGCGAAAAATTAATCTGATTTATTACCAACCCTCAATGGAACAAATTCTACATGAATAAACCTATGATTAATCTGATTTATTACCTACCCATAAATCCAGGGGCAGCTCGAGCGTTAGGCGAGTTAGGAGGCCACCTAAGGCCCCAGCCAATAAAAAGACCCCAAAATATTATAATTGCCTAATATATAATATATTGTAATTGTTTCTTTATTGAACATTAATTCTAAAAAATTTATATACTAAAATAACTCTTTCTTTTTTTATTTTCTCTCTCTTCATCACCATTCATGCCTTTCATTAAACTTTAATCAAGAGAGAGATTATTTATCTTCTAAAATATCTTATTTTTTTATTTATCTCCTAAAATATCTTATTTTTTTATTTATCTCCTAAAATATCTCTTATACTGTTATACGCGTTTTTTTTTACCGGTTTTTTTTTTTTTACACTACGTTAAGTTGCACCACAATAAATATTTAGCCGTTGTACAGGGAATTAAAGAAACTTTCCATTTTTCTAGATTTTTATTTTATTATTTTATTTTATTATTTTTTCTTATTCCTAATCCTCGCGTTCATTCTGAATTCTGATTTCTCTCCTCTCTCAGCAAAATCAACAAGTTACAAGTCATCTCCCTTCTTAGTCCTCTCTCATTATACAACTTCACAATTTTTTTCTTCTCGACTCAATATTCATTAGTTTCAAATCTCAATTTGAACGCATTTTTCTTTTATTGAAGAATTTGCAGCAGCATTGAATTGGAGCTTTCTAAATCAAGTTGTATTGTTCTTTTTTCTTTAATTATTTTTTAGTTTTACTGACTTTTGTTATATAAATTTGTATACATCTATAAGACTATATCTATACTTTTGTTAATATATTTGTATATTTGTTTTGTGACTTGTGATATTTTTTAATATGTCTGCTAGAAAGTATGAATCTGGATTTGAAAAACTTTAAAAAAAAGAGAAGAATAGATAAACTAATTCAATCTCATAAGGGAGCTATTCATAAATTTGTTACCACTAATAATCAAAACCTAACAAAAAATTTAAGTAAAAGTTCAACAAATGAACAATCAAATCATCTAAAAGAATTAGAAAATTATACAATAGTGAAAGAAAAAAATACCAGTGACTTGATTCACAATAATAATCAAGAACAACAAAAAGAATTGGAAGAAAGTGAAACAAGTAATCGAAAATCATATTCTAAGACTGTTCCCACAAATATATATGATCCTAGACAATGGAAAAATATTGATACAAAAGTACGAGATTTATTAGTAGAAAATGGTCTAATTAGATTTAATGATTTTAATTTTCCAAAAGATGAAAACTTTAGGCATTTTTCCACTTCATATTATATTCGGAAATTACCAAATGGAGAGAAGCATGATAGAAAATGGTTCATTTATTCAAAAGATTTAGATAGAGTATTTTGTTTTTGTTGTAAGTTGTTTAATTCAAAGTATAACACGAGTCTTTTCCAAATGCTTCAATTGAAATATTAAATTATATTAAAAGATTAGATTCTTTTCCAAATACATGCATTGCTTACCGAATATTATTGACAATACCTGTAACTGTTGCGATAGCAGAAAGAAGTTTTTCGAAATTAAAGTTGATAAAATCATATCTACGATCAACTATGTCACAAGAAAGATTAAATGGATTGGCTATATTGTCTATTGAAAAAGATATTTTAACCACACTTGAATATAATAATTTAATTGGTAAGTTTGCATCTCAAAAAGCAAAAAGGATAATTTTTAATTAATTATTATATAATATTTAATATATTGCATATTATGATATAAAAAGGCCCCTTTTTATTTTTCGCCTAAGGCCCCGATTTACATCGAGCCACCCCTACATAAATCATGTAGAATTAATGGGTCAAATTCTACATGATTAAATCAGATTAATTTAATGTTTTCTCTCTCACTTTCATATGACTTAGCGTCAACCTGTCATTTTGGGATCCAATTCGAGATTTTTTTAAAAAAGAATAGGGAAAGAATTGGAATGTAATAAAGAATATCAATTCATACAAAAAAAAAAAAAAAAATCTATTAATTCAAACATGATATATTCTCTATTGGTTCAAACATCATACTTTTGAGCGAAAAATTAATTTGATTTATTACCTACCCTCAATGGGTCAAATTCTACATGATCAAACTTATGGGTAGCCATGGAAATATCGTATTATTAATAGGAATTCCAATTAATTGAGAAACTATTAAATGATTTTAGTGCATTGACATCGTAGTGTCACATTGAGAATGACTTCACAAAAATATATTGAGATATAACAAAGAAATTTTAACATGAATTGTCAACCAAATCTATCTAATTGAAGTCGTTGGTGAAGATATTTTAAGTGAAACAATGGACTCACGTGCTTACACGAAGTGGTCCTAACTGTGAGATCCAACAAGCCCAATGCCACGACTGAACATACTTTGGCCCAGCTGTTCAGTTGGTGGGGTCGGTCATACTTTTGATTCCAACTTTTTAGTAGGTGGTTTGGTTCCGTAAAACATTTTTCTTTTTCTTTTTCTGTTTTTTGTTTTAGATTAGCATAGCATCCTCGAGTCTTATCCAAAATTCTTCCAATACACCCGTCCTTAATAAAAAATTACTAGTTAAATATTGACGTTCCAATTTTGTTACTTAAATTTTAATTGATTCTTTAAAAAATGACAAAATTATATCCTAGGAGAAAGTATACAATAACACATACGTAGTAATGTATCATTGATTGTGATGCGAAACAGCATTTTAAAAACAGTTGTGTTATTTACTTCCTAAATAATATAAATAAGCACAATGGAGCACAAAAGTTGTACGAAATTATGAATATCATTTTAATAATTACATTCAATACCGTATTTATTAACTTCTTGTTTTCAACAATAAAATCAAAGGATTTCGATGGGGGCAGATTTGAAATTGGATGCCAATTCAATGCTCCCAAACATTGCTTCAATAAAATATAAAATATAAAATAAATGATATTTGGCAAGTTTTGTTTAAAATTCACAATTTTCTTGCAAAAAAAAATCCAACGTACTCAAGCACACATACCTCCACTGAGGCTCGAACCCTTGATCTCTTTAAGAAGTAGGGTTTGATACTGCTAGACCACTGGCCTAATAATAAATCCAACGTTTTCCAACAATTCACAAAAAAAAAAAAAAAAAATACTATTTCATTTCTGTATCCCCAAGGGAGGTATTTTCTTTTCCATCCTCTTTTGGTGCGGCAAGAATGGACTAAAAACACCTTCAACCCTCAAATCACGCCACATTTTACCCATATGCAAAGAGTGATCATAGCAATAACCAGTCAGTCCCCAGAGCTTTAAACATCTTGGGAAAAGCGAAATCAATTGAAATTTCGTAAAGGGTCAACGAAAGAAAGCTCATACAAACCACTAAAACACAAATGCACGATGTGTATAAAAACCTCGCATAATATCTCCTATCCTGATTTGATGACATAACTCATTCATGGATGGTGAATAAAATACACAACAAATTACATATCCAGTGATTAGAAGGTACCATTCAGTTACATATGATCTTCCCTGCCGTCTTCCTCGGTGATTACGTCCCCTGGATGCCTGCAACCAAAATTCAGCAAGTTTTAGGTCAGCCACTAATATAGATTATTGGTCAATACAAAATGCAGTTGGATCGACTCCAATGATGGCAGCAGTTAAAGAAACGAAAAGTAAACTACGGTGTCAGTCATTGGTAATATGAAGAGATTATACAATAAGAGTGTAACAAAAACATAGTCTGATGCTGTCATAGATGAACCACTTTTAGCAAAAAGGTTCCGGCCATGCACATTTCGTTTTACGTACTTCATCATTCAAAGTAGAACATACTTGAATGAAGAATCACTAAGCTGCCAGTTTTATACCCCAAACAACCCCTTGGCAGGCTGAAGAAAAAAAAAGTGGATGAAGAGGGAAAAGATACACGTCAGGACACAGATTATAGGCACAATTAACTGCAAGCATTTCAAATGAAGTACAATTAAGTTCGCTCAGGTTGTGAAGACAATGGGAGAAATTTAGGAGAGAAGATGTAAAAACTGGTGAGAGGTTCCTTAGGAAAAAGCAAGAATACACCTACAGGTGTTGGTCCCACTTATACAGCTGGAAGGGGAACACTCTCGTCAGTTCTAACCTTTAACAGTTGTCTGCACAAAGTGGGGCCTCTCAAACTCCAACCAGCATCAGCCCCAAGCCTTTACCAATAGACCCTGAAGCGAAAGCACCACCATTGACTACACCTGAGATAACAGACTGCTAAAGTTCCCCAAAATGAACCACCTAAAGAAAATAATAGAACATTCCCACTACCTACCTACCACTCTCCTCCTATAAATACACGAGCTCACCAATTCAAAGGACTTGAGCTACCCTGGAGTGTTGCGAGTGTGGGTGAAAATGGTTAAAACATTCAACTACTTTTTTGGGACAATATACATCAAATCATATAAAGTTCTTTACGTTCTTCTTTGAAGCATATTATTGTCAATCACCTTTCAAAGAGATTGAGTAAGCCAACGCTTTAACTCCGGGATGTATCATAGAAGTTAGTCTCCTTGACAAAGTGAATTCAGAGAAGAACCAGAGCCACAAATGATTTACAAGAAAACAATTGTAGGTTCAAGAGACTGGATGATTGATCCTAAAGACAAAAAAATCCAACCATGACAAGATGAGGCAAACTGAAGATTTAAGTAATGAGCTTCAAAAGGCTAGATGAGACGTAAATTCGGGACTCATTATCTCAAAGCACTTCATATCAAAATGTGCCAGAAATACTGTTTCACAGTCAAAATTACTTCTGCTAGAAACCATATTACCAATTCTTAAGCCCCCTAAATTGTATAACAAAATGAAGTTAGTCTCCCGAAGTTTCTCAATCCACTTTGCAACCTTTAGAAGGTATTATGGACGGACATAGAATAGACTGGAACATTACCAATGGAGGATGAAATTCAGGCCCTGGAGACATATAGCTGTTTTTCCTAGTTGTAAAAAGTTTGACAACTTTCCATGCTATCACGCGCCAGTCTGAGGAATAGGGAATTACCCAGCATATTAATGGTCTTAAAGCAGAAAGCTAGAGCTTGTACTACAGATTGGACAGTCATAATTCATATGAAAAGCCATAATTAACCTTGTTTCCAAAAGCAAGTTATACGAAATACCCATCCACGTGTCAAATTCTTTCTCAAAATCAAGCCTATCATGGCTGGAGCTTGATTGCCTTTCCATTGCCATCAACTCTTTTATTTCATCTTCTTGTCATTATCAACAACCTATATTCATGGATCTCTCTCTCTCGGTCTCTCCAATTGGAAAACAAATCAAGACCATGCAGGAACAGGGTTGGAGGGGTTAATCAAGATCCAGGATGCGATTCACGATGGAAGCCCATCACAGGGATGAAATTATGGTTCTTCCAAGCAGGGCTGGGTCTAGATAGGTTGGTTCCATCTCATACCCCAGTTTCCATCCCAAGGCTTAAATAAGATCCTTCTTGCTGCATTCTATGGTCAATCAGAAGTCAGAACAATTTACATTTGCTTAATTTTTATCCTTTTTGACGATCAGAATGTGAATGGCATCAGAAATAACCTCAACTGTAAAAGACAACTTGCTCTCACCAAACTTATTGAGCACTCGATAAATCAAATGAGCCTCCTCCTTTAAATAAATAATAATAATAATAGCTCAATTATTTACTGCACAATACACTAAAGTTTCTAATATACCTTGCTACCTGCTATTCTTCCCCAAAATCCAAGTAATACAATAATTAATTTAGGTTTGAATTTAGTGAACTAACACATATGGATTATGTGTATAAAGGAGGAATAACAATCATTCTTAGTCTTGGAATTACATGCTGGGGGAATTGCTGGTCATTTTGGTAGAGATAAGACAGTTTCCTTAGTAGAGAATAGATTTTATTGGCCATCTTTAAAGGGTGATGTTGCTAGAATCGTTTCCCAATGTCGCACATGTCAGTTTGCTAAAGCTAGGAAGAGGAGCACTGGATTCTACATCCCTTTGCCTGTCCCGCACACACCGTGGAAAGATCTTAGCATGGATTTTGTCCTAGTATTGCCTAAGACCACTAGAGGACATGATTCTATTCCAGCTGTTGTGGATATGTTTTCTAAGATGGCACACGTTACTCCTTGTAGCAAAATAACGGATGCCTCGCACATTGCTAAGTAGTTCTTTAGAGAAATTGTTAAGACTCCATGGATTACCCACTTCCATTGTGTCTAATAGGGACGTCAAGTTTGTGAGTTATTTTTGTAAGATATTTTGGAAACTTTTTGGGACTAATTTGAAATTCTAGTCTGCTTTTCACCCCCCAACTGATAGTCAGACCAAGGTTGTTAATAAAAGTATAGGAGACTTACATAGGTGTCTAGAAGGAGAACGCCCGGCTATATGGGATTCATTGTTACTGACAGCTGAGTTTGCGTATAACTTCAGTCAATAGGCCTACTGGTAAGAGCCCTTTTGAGATTGTCCTTGGTTTTTCCCCTCGCCAGCCTGTTGCCTTATTCCTTTACCACCTGAATCCTGCCCTTCTGAGTCCGCTGATTCCTACGCCCAGCACATCCATGATGTTCATGCCAATGTAAGACGGAAAATTGATTTTAAGTAATGAAAACTATAAAATTGCTGCTAATGCTCATCTTAGGAATCCAAAATTCAATGAAGGAGATTATGTTATGGTTTGGGTACGCCCAGAGCGTTATCCTAAAACTCCTTCAAGAAATTGCATGCCCGTGCCACTAGACCATTTCATATCATTTGTAAGTTGGGACATAATGCTTATTTACTCGACTTACCATCTAATATGGGTATTAGTTCGGTTTTCAATGTAGAGGACTTGTTTCCTTATCGAGGCGCCTTTGAGCCTCTCACTTTTCCAGCAGTTACAATCGGAGGTGGAGATGCATCTTCATCAGCACCAGTGCCAGTTCTTCCACTGATTCAGCCACAGATTACCAATCGGATTACAGACATACCTGACCATCATATTATTGCTTCTCCTTAGGGTGGTTATCAGCGACATCTCATCCGTTGGAGTGATCGTCCAGATACATATGACACATAGATCACAGAGGATGAGTTTCGCCGCATTGACACGGACCTTTTGGAGCAGTATTACGAGCTTCACTCTCTGGAGGAGAGTTCTTCTCAGTCGGGGAGAAGCGCGGTCTACGCACTTATTATAGGTGACCAGAATTGATACATTGTGAAAGACACATTTTCAAGATTATTGAATATTGATTTTCTTCTCCCTCTACTTCTCTCTCTTTCTCTCTCTCATTCTCTCATCTGTCCTACATCACTGTGCCATCAGGACTAGACACTTAAGTATCCTTGACGTTTAGGATTTGATTTTAGTATGAATATTTTAAACTCACTTCAAAATAAAATGTTAAGGAATCAGGAAAAAGTGACTGCAAAACAGCAGGATCTTGGTTTCCATGGAAGAACGGCACCCTAATAGTCTGATTGTTTCAATGAAGAACACAAGTAGAAAAGAGAACAAGAAAAAAAGTGTATCCACAGAATTGGACAATGATGGTAAAAGATTGTATGCTACTATAATTAATAAAATGAATGATATTTAATTAAAAAATTGGCCTGCATAGCCTGTTTATTTTGCCAATAGTGAGCTTCCAATCGCACTGAAGTCAAATAATTTCCTCTGACGATGTCTCAATTTTTTTCAGATTTCAAACATGATTGTGAGATTTTCCAATGTCATTTTCTAATTTACCTTTTTAGTAGATTTTCTAATTTACCTTTTACTAGATTTTCTAATTTAACCTTTCCATATTTACTTTTTACAATAACTAAATGAGAACTGAAATAAAATTCTGTTTCAGGGTTTAGAAACAAACCGCCAAGAAGTGGTCAGATTCCAAGCTTTTCTATCCAACTGAAGATTTTCCAAGGCAGCTGAAGTATGATTTACATCATCTGGAAGCTCATCACTGTCATATCTCCGGTTGTAATCATCTTTTCTATAGCCCGATACGGAGGTCCCCGCTCTCCTATCTGAATGCTATAAAGAATCAGATTAAAAAAAACATAATACAGATGATATAGAGAGAAAATTAAATGGGTTTAGTACTTACCAGAGGCTTGGGAGACAGGACCCGGCCTATTATAAGCAAGCCCACAAACAAAAACACATCAGTGAGTGGAAAAAAACACACAGACATATACATATACATATATATATATATATATATATATAGAGAGAGAGAGAGAGAGAGAGTTGGCCAAGCACCTTCCTAGTGGAGGTAATCCTCCAGCAATAGATGATGAAGAAGGTCTCCGAGTGTTCCGGAATTCCAAATTGGACAAAGACTCCATTTCGGGAGTGGTCACTCTCCTTCCAGTGCCCCTTGCTTGTGATAAGTTCTATATGAACATGAATAATTATTACAAAGCCAAACTAAAAAAAAAAAAAATTACAGAACATCATGGAATAGGAATGGAGTTCACATATCTAAATCAACAAAAAGGTTTGCATATTTGAGAAGGGAAAAAAAGAAAAGAAAAAAGGTACTCAAATAAATCCAACTGGAATAAAATACTGGTTATTATCATGCTCACACACAATTTAAACAAACGAGGGAAATCATCATTGTAGGAGAAAATCATATGCTCCAAACAAAAAAAAATAGCATGTATGTGTGTAATCAAAACAAAGAGAAAAAACTGTTTACACCACTGAACTAGATAAAGATTTATAATATTTCTCTCCCTAAACCAAAAAAAATAATAATAATAATAATAATAACCTAGAGTTGGCAGCACAAGTCTTTCTTCAGCAGTCAAATAAATTTAGGGCCTGATAACTGATCACTGATATGTCTTAAATTTAGTGTTTCTTTTGTCCCAACTCACCCATCGTTTTGGTTTACTGATTTTACAGACATGTTGGGCCATAAAGTAAACGCAATTTTCCTTTTAATTTAATATGTATTCAACAACCACAAGCAAAAACAAACATTTTCCTTTTTGTGGGGAAAAATAAAGAGAAACACACACCAAGAGAAACCTTCCAAACATATAGATTGGGTAAGAGAATCAATGTCACTGTATAAGCCATTACAACCGATGTCTTATAAATGTTATGGGAGTGGCAACTTGCAGGTGGCCAACAAGTCAGAGTTGCACCCACTTTAACAGGGTAAATTTTGCAGGTGTGGTGGTGTTGCCCGAGTGGTAAAGGGTCAGGCCTTAAGTGCTCCCCACCCTATGCTCCTAGGTTCGAATCCCCTTCCCCTATCCCCACTAATAGGGAATATATTGGAAATATAATTAACACATCTTTTGCAATAAAAACACACATGCATATTATGTTTGAAAACAAGAAAATTGGAAATTACAAAACAAATTTGGCAGACATAAGCTATCCAAAAAAATCACAAACACTTGTATATATCATTCGAAACTAGGAAACTGTGTAGTCTTTCTCAAAATAAGAAATTTGCTAACAAAAGAGTAGGCAAAGTTTGCAATGATTTAGTAGGACAATGTGTTTCAAAACTTTCAACATATAACTTTTAGGACCTCATTAAAATTCCATAATAACAACATTTCAAACTTTTAACTTCCAGAGTTTTAGGACCAATGTAATGATTCCGTAATAACAATAAAACTGCAACCTTATGCATTTTCAAATAAAAGCCCATATATCAAATAATTTGGCCAGCAAAAAGAACACATTTAGAAGCATCATCTTGTTCTGCAACTTGAACTACGAACCTTCTCTTCAGAGTAAAATCAATCTATGGAATGCAAAATTGTAGCTTGTTTCAGAGCACTGCTAATACTTTCCCTTGTTGAATTCCCTCAAGAGTTATCACCAGCATGACCCATGTACAGTGTGTAAAACACTAAATGTATGTCGTAGATATAAGGAATCAAAAAGTATCCAAGTTTACAATATCTAAGTGTTTCTAGAGATGGGTTCACCCTTCCGTTGACCAGTTAAATAACAAATTGAAGGAGTTGCTTTTCGATCTTTAAATGTGAATGAACTTCTCGTACTCTTTCATAAGAACATTGATTGCTCTCCCCTAAGACACACCACATACAACAATGTGAAGCCACTCTCCATTGTCAAACATTGACATAGTAGACCAGAAAGAAAGTTACACCTCTGACTAGTCAATGTTTATCAGGTACTAAAACACGGCAGACACAACTAGCTTACCCAAATGTATATTTATTAAATAAAAAAAGTGGCATCACGTTAATCACCCTTGCTTTCACAAATGTCTAGCTGGGCCCAATCAAATTAGCAAATAAATTGGCCTTGAAGCATAAATATATTAATGTCGTGTAGACATAATGTTGCCATACAATTTATGAGTTTAGTACAAAAGTTGACATCCAGATTAGATTAAAAATCAAACCTCATATTTTAAGAATCCTTCAAGAACATCCAAAATCAAAGGACCACTTTCTCCATTCCTGTTAGGATCATATCCATTCTTGCTACTAAATTCTTTCAACTCAGATTTCCAAAAATCTTTTTGCTGCAGGTGTAAAAAAAAAAAAGGTAACCATTTATAATTCCATTACAATGAAGTAATAGATAAAAGAATAAATTAATGTATGAAGAATACAGATAAAAATAGAAATATTAAAAAAGAATGTACATGATTACCAAATTACACTCTGGCAAATAAACTTTTAATGTGTGGCCCAGTTGCGCCCAATCCAAGTATTCAGATATCAGTGCAGTTAACAACCTTCCTGCATTCAGCACGTGCACATGTAGCCAAAGAAACATAAAGTACATTAGCATAGAAACCATGCAAAATCTTTTACCTCTTCAATGATGTCAGATGTATTACACCTGTACCAAATACATGGTTCTTTGCGACTTTCAAACATACGCATACACAAATACATAATTGGCATCTTGAAGAAGCTAAAGGACATAATCTCATACAAAGCCTCCAACTCCGAGTAGAATGGAATGGAAACTAATAGATATAAAGTTGTAGTAGCTTAGTAGTTATTTCTAAAGATTCGGAATTTTAACTAATTTTAATTCATAACAGCTGGAAACAGAATGTTCTGCTATTGAATAGGGATCAGCTAGAAGGCTCAGAACTTTATCGGCTAGAGGTACTCTAAAAAATTAATAATAATAATAATCTATATTTTGGCAAGAGATACCACTTATGTCAATAATTAGGAGATACCACTCAAATAGGAGTGCAACTCAGGTCAATTGGGTGTCAAACCATGCTCAACCAAAGGTATAAAACCTTCAACCCAAGCTCAATCCATGTTCAAATTGTTTGAGTTCAGATTAGCAAAATCAATCTGAGAGCGGATTGAAAAAGGAAATCTAAACATAAATTACATGAATAAAACTCGCCTGTAAGATTGAAAAGGGAGCTGGAACAACTATGTAGTCGTTAGTGGCTTCTTTCTGTTCACTAGTTTTCAATTTGCCAATAGCTCATTTATAAATCTTCAAAAGTCAACCTTGAATTTAAATCTCACTCTCCTTAAGTTAATGTACAAACATTAAGTCAATCTCTATCACTTTCTAAATTCATTCATAATGTACAAAAAATCTCAGGATCAATTTGGCAAGATTTAAAGTCATCAATAATCTACAAATCTCAGGCTCACTTTAGCTCGTTCATAATGATGTACAATTAGAATTTAAATCTCATGCTCATTTTAGAAAATAATGTGATAGTGATAGGCAATATAAATAGGTAAAGGTGTAAAAACATTTAAATGGCTAGCATCTTAGTCTAATTGTAAACTCTCTGTCCTAAAATATGTTCCCTATTTCCTCTTATGATGTCGGATGTCCAAGAAGGCTAGAATTAGTGTCCCTCTAGAAAAGTAAATGAACAAACATTGAAATTTCTCCAAACTATCCTTGTGAATAGAATAAATCTTAAAATTTTGTAAGGTAAATTTTGGAATCTTAAGAGATGCATACGCTTAATGCGTGTCCTATTTAAAAGGTTGAAATCCCCAAAACTCATATTGGGCTGTAGGAAGTGGTATAATCCAAAGTACAGATAACATAAAACATGACATGCCAGTTTAATTCTAATCCGTCTTCCACTTTTTATTATAGTGTAGTAATAAATTTTTTAAAGTTCTCCTTTTATTGGAAAGTCAAAAGTCTTCAACTAAAGGACAGTGATTTTTTTTTTTTTTGATAAGTCAAAAGGACAGTGATTTAAACCAACCATACTTACTAAGAGCTGTTAATTGCCCAGTTATGAAGCCCTAGAAGATGCAGTTAAAGCTGAGCAATGCTAAAAGAACTTGTTCCTACCCTGATCCGAGCTCAAACATAGCAGGAAATACATTTGCCAAGCTCGAGCAATTTCTTCAGTAAGTTGAACTACTTGGCTTGGGTCAGCTAATCATTAACCAGATATCAAATCAAACTCACCATGGATTTGGAACCAACTAGGTTGGGCTGATTTACATCAAAATTCAAACCCTTTTTAAGGAAGGGCACCCATAATGCCTACAATTCAGCACGATTCGTAAATCTTGTCAGCTATACCTCTACCTACACAAATTACTTACTCTAAAATGAACCGCTACCTTGTCCACTGATCACACGAAAACCTCATGCTAGAATACCAAAGCCTTCTTTGGAATTAGTGGATCAGCCCATGCTTTCTTTAGTTATTTCCTCTAACATTCCCTTATTTACAATGCTATGCAAAATAAGTCCATCATGTTAGAAAGATGTTTAATCATTCCTTTAATCTAACATATCAATAGATTTATATGAAACCGGCACCATAATGTCATTCAGTTGATGTTTAAGGTAGCATGTAAAAGTTAACCATAGAAAACAGTTAAGAAAGTGTTAAATGGAATTCCCTTGAAATATCGTGCCATAAATATATTCCACAGCATTATTGTCAATAAGTTGGTACTAGCTAACAGAATAAATTCTAACTGATACTAATTGGCAAATATCTGACCCAAGGGTAGTCAACCTACCCAAATTAACTGCCCAAGTTGGCTTTGCATTGACCCCTAATAGATGGGCCAGGTTCAAGTTGTTATCTCCCAACACAGTGATAAACATGTTGATATCGCGTTGGGACTATAGGACCTTACCAGAGACAAGGTAAATTCAACCAACTTGCATACTGTTAATGGGTTCCTTGACACTGTGAAGGGTTCAAAGGTAACAATTAAGCATCTTTTGAATGTCTAAGACCAATAAATCACACAAATATGAATCACATATTTCCCAGATAAAAAGTTAACATCCAACAATTTTAATTCTATGAGAAGGAAAAAGGGGAAAGGAGAGAGACTGGATTTAAGGATGAACCTGAAGGAGAAGCATGGAGTTGTTGTGCACGATCATTGCAGCTACCCAATAACGCAGAAGGCAAACCCTCTTCCTTTTCAATTGACCGATCCTCTTCTTCAATTGCCTCAAAAACACTAGATCTTAGTTCAGCCTAGCACGGAATCAAAACATGTCAAAGAGAATCACAAAATTTGACTTTAAAGCACGAGCAATTAAAAGATAAAATGCATGAAAACTCATCTTGCTCCTACAACAGTACCCCAAAGTGACAGAGATAAGGAAATAAGGCCTTTATCTAGCATACACTGCAGATAACCAATTCCAACAACGCAAACACACACACGTGTACTACTCAATGGTGAGTAGCAATATATTTATTCTAAGAGTACTTGTCAAAAAAATATATTTATTCTCTTAGAATGCCAATGGGTTTTACCCTCCCACCACGTGGTAAGGTGAAAGCACCTGGCACTGCTTAGCGCCACACAAAAGGCATATGAATATAAAATCCATAGTTGCAAACAGAGAACAATTAACTGTATTAGAGTTTGAATGAGCATTGTCAAACTGCAGACATTGTTGAGGTAGATGTGTGCTAATATAACAAACATATGAAACGGGTGAAGAAGCATATATTGAAGATAAATTAGAGAAATTTGACTAAGATAGTTTCGTTATGTACAACACAACACAATAACTGCACAAATGATTTAATCCACAATGAGGGTAATGCTATAAAAGGGGGAGGACCAAAATTAGTACAGTTAGGATGGAAAATAAAGATATGATCGCACGTGATTTATCTCAAATTATGATTTATATTCACGAAACATGATTCATTTAACCAACCCCATATAGTTGGATCAAGTTTTCTTGAGTCCGGATAACTAGTTTGTTCAAGGCTCTGTTCAGTCCAAATAGGCAAGTCTAAATGTAACAGCCAGCAACCGTTCTTAGTTTTGCATTTGCTTACCTGTGGTCATGAGGGCAGGCCTTGGTGCAACAGTAACGTTGCTCCATTGTGACCTGAAATCAGTCTCTCCCTATCCAAAGGTAAGGCTGCGTACATTTTACCCTCCCCAGACCCCGGAATGGCTGGAGCTCGTGCACTGGTTAGCTTACCTGTGGTCATGATGATAACCCATAACTTACCACACTACTCTACAAAAAATAGCAGAACCCTGATATCTGAAATGCTCTTAGTGACATTTTACTGTCATTAAGATAAAAATAAATAAATAAATAACTCAATCTTCACTGGAACTGCTGCTCAGCAGCAATAAATCAAATCCATGAAAAGCTTCCTCAATTACTGCATTTTACACACACGCATTTCACCACCCGATCCAGCAATCTTTTGCATCTCGTGCTTACAAAAACATGCATATATAACAGACACAATTATATAAACATATATGTAGCAATTAGTACTAAATTGGAATGGCAATGAGACGATCTACGAAGAGAAAAATGAAGAGATTTACTCGGATCTTAGCGAGGACGCCTTTCTTTTCTAGGGTTCGAGTTACGAGGGTTTTCAGGTCCATCATCTCTCTCGTGTAATCGTCCATCTCCTCTTCTTACTGAGTTCACTCGGCTCGCTCACCCCTCCTTTTCGAGTTTTTTGAGGTTTCAATGTTCGATCCCTTCTGTTTGGTGTGAGAGAGAGATGGTGCCTTGGTAGGCATTAAGGCGAAGGCTTGAGTAATAGTGTAATAATACTAATCTTATAGGGCTGATTTTGAAGATAGTTATTTGAATTGGATAACGTTTAATTAGGATGTATTTTCGAATTTGAATAAAATATATTCAGATTAAATAATTTTTCCCACAAGATTCTAAGACCTAATTTCAATAAATTCCAATTTAGAATAAGAACAAAAAAAATATGTAAGTGACATTCTAAACCTGATTAAAAAATATCAACTAAATTATATTCATTTTATGTTTGGTTACATCTAGATCCGAATGTTAATCACCATAAAAAAATAAAAAAATAAAAATATAATTCTTCTCCACCATCTTTAACACTGATAAATAGTATATCTTTAACACAAACACAACACCCACCGAGCAGATTCATCATATGGAAAAGCCATTATGGAAAGCCATTGATTTTCTATAATAAATATAAAAATGTTATAAGTACAAGATATTGAAGACATAAATATTGTATAATAAATTTAACGTTTAAAACTTAGATGTTTATTAAACAATTTTTCACACTTTTAAATTCAACACATAAAATTTTAGTGTTCAAATTTTAGTATTTTAAATTTTTAGCACTTAATTTTAAATTTTATCAAACATTACCTCAAACTCAATATATTCTTAATCATTATGCTTTTCAACTTTTCATTAATTTTCTCCCCTCTTATTCATTAAAACACTATTGACTTCCAAGATAACATGAATATTACTCCCCTATTCGTCAACTTTATAACAGTAACTACAAAGTCAAATCATTTTTTTTTTATTTTTTCTTTCATAAAATTAATTTCAACTTCTTTTTTCTTTTGGGGACTCAACATTTTTATTTTATAATTTATTGTTAATTTTTTTTTATTGATAGACAAAGGTTGCATGCATAATTTAGATTGGCCATGAAAACAAGTGAAAACAAATGTTGCATATATAGATATATATATACACATAGGATTGTTCACATGTTCACTGGTGTGCAAGGAATTATACACGAATTAAATCATCACCGTTGGATATAAAAACATAAACTATTTTTTTAACCGCCAAATAGAATCTGACAGTTACTACTTCAAGTGCACATGCATTTTCTTGCACATCAGGAAGCTAGAGAACAATTCTGTATATATACATACATATATATTTGCCCCGGTAAAATGCAAGCATAACTTATGCAACATAAAGTCATGTTTTTAACTTTTTACTCCTTTTATTCTTTTTTGCTCGGATTGGAAGTTGAACTATTTTTATTTTTTTTCCCCAATTCTAAAGCACCACTTTAATCCAACCGAATATAACATTACATTATAATTTCATTTGTTTGATTATTTGTACCTTGCAAGAGACAAATATAGTATACTCTGTATTTCACAATTGTAGACTACAGTGGACATTTAAATATTAATTTTTATTCCTATAAAAATAAAAAATAAAAATACCCTAATTGTTAGCTTGATATGTTTGATATATTTGGGGAGGAGAGAATAATGTGATTGATTTGAAAATAGGTAGGAGGATCATATGATGGTGTGAAAATAGGTAGGAGGATCATATGATGGTGTGATATATGAAGCGATAAGTGTGTTTTTATATATACATATGATTTTATAAGTTTCAAATAGTATTTCAATCCTTGTAAAAAAAAAAAAATTAATAGTATTTCAATCCAACCAAATGACAATACTGCCATTTCAAAAAGAGAATACCTTGTTAGTTTAGGGCCTGTTCGGAGGCCCATATCTGATATTGTTTTGGTGTTTTGGTTTTGGTTTTGGGTCAATATCATGTTTGGAGCGGGCTGATATGGTTTTTAACAGTGCCAAAACATTATCATTTTTGGGCAAAACCCATATCAACATTTTGGTGATATTAGACTGATATGGCACTGTAGCGGTGAATTGTTCTCAAACCAAAACCAAACCAACCCTCGTTTTTACTGTAGCAGTGATATCATGTATATAAGGTCGCATATCAGATTTAGGGCATTTTTTCAGCGTCGTTTCTCTCTCTTCGCGTAGCTCCTTGGAGGCGACTTCAGTGGCGATCCAACCTCTTCCATCACCGATCAGGCAGAGCTCTTCCACCAGGTACCTCATTTTGTGTCTCTGTTTGTATCTATAGATCATATATATCTTCGCTTTTGAGATTTACATTTGGGAGGTCCTCGTGTTCACTTTCTCTCTCTAAAATATTGTGACAATCACTTTCTCTCTCGCGTTTCCAAGTTCTGATCTTTATTCCAATCATGTTGTGAGTGTTGTAATTTAGGGTATTTGCGTCCAGATCTTAAGTTTCATGAGGCTGTGACGGAGATCTAGGGTTTGATTTTAGCCCTTTTCTGGGTTGTTTATTCTATCAACCATGGTTCTGATTTAAGGGTTTATGTGTCATCCATCGATTGCGTGTGTTGCAATTTCATATAATTTAGTTCTTGAATGACAGTCTCATCAATTTTACTCTTTTCTTTAAAGGCCTCTCGGACCTCAGCTTGTGCCTTCTCCAATCTCCATTACTCTTGGGTTCTTTAGTAGTTCTGACATTGTCCATGCTATGGTTGTTGCAGAAGTCTCACTCCCTGCCACAAAAATGTCCTGAAATTAAAAAATGATTGAGTTACCATGAAATAAAAAAGATCATGAATGTCAGTTAATTTGTTAGCATTGCTGAATTTCCATATTATGCCATGTCTATTTAAACTAAATCAGTACTACTTCTAATTAATTTGTAGTCCAAATTAATGGTATTACATGAAATGAATATTGTCAGTTATGCTAGCAGTATAATACTTTCATATGCTGGTCAATTCATGTTCAACTCATGAGTCCTAACTTCTATTCTCTCTCATCATCCTCGTGTAACATGAACACACGAGAGCAATCTTCGTGAGTGCTTTTTCAGTTCAGATGAGTCTCATCCAGTGTGTTCTACTATTATGTACCACTTTCCTTCACCTTGCTCTTAGATATGTTAAACTAGTAGTTAGTGTACAAACTGCAACAAAGAGCTAACCTCAAATACTAAATTTTGACTACAATTTTTGTTTTATTTCTGCAAAAAACAATTTTAAAATGTTGAAAATTGTTTTATATCTTAATCTTTGCAGTGCTTCATGTATCTATGTATTATGTGTGGATATAAATATATACATGAAATATTGTAAAATTGTATGAATATATACATACCAAAATCACAGCTTTGATGTTGTCAGTTGTGAGAGAGAAGTTGAGATCACTACTCTTCTCAACCTATAGGAGAACATCAACTAGAGAAATGGAAACTTATCTAATTTGAATCACCTAGCTTGTATAGAAATTGACTTTAAAATTGAGGAAGGAGACTGATTTTTAAGAAAATCATGTGCTTGATTTAATTGATGAGACTGATTTTTAAGAAAATCATGTGCTTGATTTAATTGATTTTGACAAATAGAATTTGACTGAAGAAAATGGTGAGAATTTGAACTGAAGAAAATGAAGAAAATGGAAGAAGACTGATTTTTATCACATTTTTACTTCATTTTTTCTTCTTTTTTGTCCCTTATTGAAGTGTTTTATAGACAGTACCTTCTTTACTTATCATTAACGTGTTGAATTATGAGTCAAAACACAATTCAATGTACTAAACTGTTCAATTACTTAATAGTAATCAGATGGACATGAACAATGACAATGTTGAGCAATACCCATCAAGAGACATTCATTCTCTTGATGGTGAGAATGGTGAGGATGTTGTAGTTATTGAATAGGCCGATGTCGCTGTTTGGTGTGATGCCCATTAAGAGAAATTCATGCTCTTGATGGAGGAAGAGGTTGGAAAAGGAAATCGTACAGGCACGACTTTTAATCCAATTGGGTGGACACATATTGTGGACGCAATGTTATTGGAAATTGGGAAGAAGTACACGAAGGACCAATGTAGACAAAAATTCAATAATATAAGAGCACTGTACAAATATTGCAAACAAATATTATCTGAGACTGGTGTAGGGTACAACAGTGAAACTGGGATGATTGAGTTGGAAGCTGAAAGATGGGTTCGATTGTGCAAGGTTAGTATTTCAATACGTGTCTATTTACCATACATACAGTTAGTAATTAGTGATTTAGTATTAAAAGGGTTTGATGAACAATAATTGTAAGCTAAAAACGTGTAGGTTCTCAAGCATGGCAAAAAAATAAAAAAACATGGGTGTAAGAATTATGAGCAGATGGTAAGGATTTTTGAGAATACACATACTACTGGCAAGCATGTTCATCCTTCTACAAAGCCACCCAGACCTTACCAAGTGCTAACAATGCCTCAAATGGCAACGCATAAAGCTTAAATTCATAACACTGAGGGCAATGCAGGCATGACTGATGTAGAACAACCTAATGTAGAAGGACCTATTGACCTCAGTCCTACTCCCAAACCTGTAGCTAAGAAACAAAAGAAAGAAACTTTTTCAGAAACAATGTCTTTAGTGATGGAATGTTTGACTAATATTGGGAACGCGAAAGCTGATAAAATTGCAAAAGTCATAGCAGAATCATCTTCTAGTTGTCAACCATCTCGATTACCGAAATGCCTGAAGTGACATCTTCCAGTAAAAAAGAAAAAGAAATGGATCCCCAGCTTGAAGAGTGCGTTAAGATCGTCAACACATTAGTGGGGATTGATGATACCCATTATGCTAAAATCATAAGGATGTTTGGTGAGGACAAGGTGTGGAGGGACATATTTCTTCGCATTCCTGATGAGAGGAAGGTTGGGTGGGTGATGAATCAGGCTCTGTGATTTCTTCGATATCTTACTTTTATGTGCTTTTGGATGACTGTTTTATAACTGCTTTTACATTACTGTTGGATGACTGTAATGAATTTTTCTTATCTACTGTTTTTACATTATTGTTGGAAAACTGTATTTAATTCCTCTATCTACTGCTTTTAAATTAATGCTGGAAAACTATTTATGTTCTATATCTATTGCTTTTACATTATTGCTGGATAATTGTATGATTTGGTATGTCTTTCCCATTTTGCTTAATTTTTATTACAATAACTGCTTCTGTTTATTCTTAAATAGGATAGTACCTATGGATATAAGGACAATATTAACCATTTATGATGATGATAATGAGGAGGAAATTCTTGTATTGATCGCAGCCGTATATGAGTACTATTATAAACATTTTGATAAGCAACGTTGTAGGGATTCCATGTTGCAAGGGGAAGATTACATATTCGAGCTCTTAAATGGACATGAAGATAGGTGTTATGAAAATTTTCGAATGTACCCAAACACCTTTAGGGCATTGTGTCGTGAGTTGAAATTGTTAGGATTGAAAGACTCAACATTTCTAACGGTAAAAGAACAAGTTGCAATTTTCCTAGTTACTGTGTCTCACAATGAAAGGAATCGCGTCGTTGCTGAAATATTCCAACACTCTACATCCACAATTTCATATCACTTTCATACTGTATTACAGTTAATTTGTGAGTTTGGGACTAAGATTATTATTCCCCCAGATTTGAATGAAATTCCTAAAGAGATAAAGAACAATCCAAAGTCTTACCCATACTTCAAGAATTGTGTAGGAGCCATAGATGGTACTCATATCCATGCTGTAGTGCCAGTTGACTAACAAATACCCTTTCGTGGTAGAAAGGGTGATACGACCCAAAATGTCATGGTCGTGTGTTCACTTGATATGAAATTTACATACATTCTAGCAGGGTGGGAAGGGTCTGCTAATGATTCGAAGATTTTAAATGAGTGCATTTAGAATGAGGATTTCAATTTTCCATCACCACGCGAAGGTAAAAATATTACCTTTCCATATTTATGCATTTAACATTACAAATACGTTAATTTTAATACTTAACATACTTAACATGACAGGTAAGTTTTATTTAGTGGATTCTGGGTACGCCAATCAACCGGGGTTTTTGGCCCCTTACCGGGGTCAACGTTACCACATGCAGGAATATCAAAGAACATACTAGAGGACCACGTGGTAGAGAAGAGGTGTACAATTTTAGGCACTCGTCATTGAGGAATATCATAGAGCGATGTTTTGGGTTGGTAAAAATGAGATTCGCTATATTGAAGCAAATGCCCCCTTATCACTTTGACACTCAAGTTCTTATTGTCATTGCCTGTTGTACATTGCATAATTTCATAAGATCCCAAGGTGAATCTGATGAAATTTTTTATTCTGAAACCCCTCAATCTTCACAAAATGAACCTGATGTGGATAACGATGTTCAGGTGGTCAGTGCTACTAATACACAGATACGACAGATGAATATTTATCGTGATGGTATTGCCAACTTAATTTGGGAGCACTGTAATCACTAATTATAAAACTGTCAATAGTATGTAGAATTTTAATATAGATGACTGTAATAACTAATTATATTACGTAAATTAAACTCAGATGCTCCTTATTTATGGATAACTGTAATAACTAATTATATTAGGACATCAAATATTAAATGCTTTAGTACTTGTAGGCGCACTTATGTATAGGCTTGAAGGTGAGCGACCACAATGTGCATGTGGTAGAGGTCCTATGCATCTGTATAGGGCTCGAACTCCAAAAAATGATGGTTGACAATTCTATAGGTGTCCAGCTCGGGAGGTATGGTTTTAAACTTTTAGGTGCTATTTCTGTTACTGTTTCCTAATTGTATAATTTATATTTCTTATAGTCACATATGAATGCATTTATGTGGGTGGATGTGTTGCACCAAGGTGCACAAGTTGAAGAACAGGTTCAATCTGACTTGGACAGAGTCATTGCAATGATTCAAAATAAACAATGTAGACAGAAGTACATGCTCTTCCTAGGTTGTGGATGTCTTGCTATCACAATTATGTTTATTGTGATTGTCCTCTTGTTGCTCATTATCGTTGTTATTGAAAGATGAAGTTAGATAAACTTCCATCTTTTGTAGTATATGACATGTAATACGTATTTAGTTAATTTCCTGTGTTTCATTTGGTATATAATATATACTTAAATAGTATATTTTGAACTGCGTATTAGTTGCTGTTGTGTTCTCTTCTCTGTCATTTTGGGAGTGAGCTTTAGGGCATTTGTAAAATTTGCCACTGAGGTCATTTACACTCTATTTGCAACTTAGTCTGAAAAAAGGTTAAATATATCTTATTTACTACTTCTAATTATTTTACTCCTACCGTGTGTTATTTTGTTTTTATCTAATGTTGTTCATGTGTTTTGTTTTACACGAGGTCATTTACACTTTAAATTTACAACTAAGCCTGAAAAAAGGTTAGATATATCTTATTTACTACTTCTAATTATTTCATTCCTACCGTGTGTTATTTTGTTTTTCTCTAATATTGTTTATGTGTTTTGTTTTGCAAGAGGTCATTTACACTTTAAATTTACAACTAAGTCTGAAAAAATGTTAGATATATCTTATTTACTACTTCTAATTATTTCATTCCTACTGTGTGTTATTTTGTTTTCCTCTAATGTTGTTCATGTGTTTGACTTTGCATGAGGTCATTTACACTTTAAATTTACAATTAAGCTTGAAAAAAGGTTAGATATATCTTGTTTACTACTTCTAATTATTTCATTTCTACCACGTGTTATTTTGTTTTTATCTAATATTGTTCATGTGTTTTGTTTTGCATGAGGTCATTTACAATCCAAATTTGCAGCTTAACCTGAAAAAATGTTAGATATATCTTGTTTACTACTTCAAATTATTTCATTCCTGCCGTGTGTTATATTGTTTTTCTCTAATGTTGTTCATGTGTTTTGTTTTGCATGAGGTCATTTAGACTCCAAATTTGCAGCTTAGCCTGAAAGAAGGTTAGATATATCTTGCTTGAATTAAATTTGTGGACCGTGTTCCTTGTTGAAATAATTTTGTGGGCGGTGTCCCTTGTTAAATGAATTTTGTGGGCGGTGTCCCTTGTTGAAATAATTTTGTGGGCGGTGTCCCTTGTTAAATGAATTTTGTGGGCGGTGTCCCTTGTTGAAATAATTTTGTGGACGGTGTCCCTTGTTGAAATAATTTTGTGGGCGGTATCCCTTATTGAATTAATTTTGTGGGCGATGTCCCTTGTGTTTATTGTGTTTTGAAATTTTGGAAATGTCCATTTTTAAGGGAAAGTCATGCCGGATTTTTTTAAAATAAAATAAAAAAAATTGAATTTAACTCTGCTTTATATTTTGCTACTATAGGTAATGTCTTGTTTTACATTCAAATTCATTTTTTGCTACTACATTGAAGGACATGGCAATAAGTTGTAGGCAGTGGCACCAGTGGGATTGAAAGGAAGCATTCTCCAGTTGCTGCAACTCCAGAAAGCTAGTGATCTCTTAGTTAATCAAATGGAGGCCTATGTAAGTATGAAGTGGGTGTACATTTTATGGAATGAATATTAATGATCTCCAGTTGTGCGTACATTTTATGTAAGTGTAATGAAGTGTGTGTGTACACACATACTATTTTTAAGGAATGTCTAGCTCCTTATATGTGGAAGTATATATGTGAATGGTGCAACACTCAAGTTCTTAAGATTATGATGTACAAAGCAAAACTATACGTGTAAGTATATATGTGAACGTTGTTCAGTCTTGTAAGAGGGATCTTCCTTGATTGCTTGCTTTTAATCTTTATTCATATTTATCAATTCTGTTTATGGTTGGATATTGTATGAAATATTCATAAGTCCGTTATCAAAATAAATACTCAAGAAAAGGGGAAATGGTCTCGTGACTAAACAAAAAAACATATTACCAATTTGAAGGACCTCCACTACAAAATTTCAAACTAATCTAAGTGAAGTAAAACTATTCACAAGCTTTAATGTCTTTTTTTTTTTTAAATTTTAACAAATTATCTCAAATCATAAAGAAAAATGGACTATTTACATATAAACTTATAATTGTATTCATATATATAATTTTTCAAAACAAAAACAAAACAGTCTTTACCAAACAGGTATTCTGTTATTGATTCAGAATTTTTGATAACAAAACATTAGTCCCAAACGTGTTTTGTTTTCGGATTCCTTAAAACACATGACAATACCAAACGCGTTATCATGTTTTTGATATACAATTATCAAAAACAAAACAATCGTTACCAAACATGGATCCGATTTCTACTAAAAACATATTAATACCAAAACGGTTGTTTTCATATCATACCAAACCATAACATATAACGTTATCGCCATTCAAACAGACCCTTACAGTATACAAAATACAAAATACATTGTTAGTTTACAAAATGTCAGAATACATTGCCATTTAAAAAAGAGAATACATTACTAACAATGTATTTTGTATTTTGTTCATTTTTTTTTTATGTTAATTATTTAGATTAATTATAATGACACTCCCTGAGGTTTGACATATTTACGGTCATATATAACTTAGCTGTTTTTTGAATAAAGACACCTCGTGATAATTTTAATCCAAACAAGCCTTTAAAACATTAGAAAAGATGATATTGCCCCTTTAATATTTAATTCATTTTTATTGTACAATATCAGAACTCATGAAAAGTCAAAATTGCCCCATATATATATATATACATTAGTACCCTTATACATTATATATATTATTACCCATATATATATATATATACATATATGTATGGAAGAGTAGCGGGGAAGAGAGAGCAGCAGCCGCCGCCACCACCACAACCTTCACAACCACCATTTCCTTCCTGGTTCCACCACCATCACACAAACCCACACAAACCCAACACCTCAAAATTACACATATATATCTATATATACATATGATTCAAGTGAAGAGGGTCCTTGGCGACAACTGAGGTGATGAAAGGCATTTGACTGGGGTTCAATACATACAAAAGCAGAGGCAACTATTAAACGCGACCGAGTCCAACTTGGACCTCTGCCACCACCGAGTCCAACTCGAATGAGTCAGTGCCCATCATCGCCGCTGTCAATCAGCCGCACCAACTGCTGCCGATTCCATCCAGCCAAGCTATCCACCGATATTCAGTGCTATCAGCCAGTCACCCACAGCCGAGGTCGTCTTCATCACGGCCGAGCCCTCACCAACCGCTGCGAGTCCTCCATTGCCGAGCCATCCACAGTTAAGCTCTCCACTGGCTAAGCTGAGTTCATCCTCGCATAACTCACCACCAGCCCGTCCCCGCCGCAGGGATCTCCTTAATGCAGAGCTCAGAACGGCAGCGGTGAAACTGTGCAGCGCTCGACCTTTGCGCCATCGGTTATCGAGTTTGGTAAGGGTTGATTGGTTGGGTTTGGGAGAGGTTGGGTTTGGGGTCTAAGCATCAGTGTATGAGATTGGGGGCTTGAGATTTATATATATATGTCTATAAATCTGTGTACGTGCAATTGGGATTTTTTTTTGAATTTTTCATGGGTTCAATTGGCTGGGTTTTGGTTTTTTATGGGTTCAATTAATTGGATTTTTTTGTGGGTTTTTCATGTATTCAATTGATGGGTTTTGGTTGTAGTGGCAGAGGTTGCAGTGGTGGGTGAAGAGAGATAAATAATAGGTGGGCAGTATTGGTGGTGGCTATGGTAGGGTATTTTGGTCAATAAAAAAAATAATTGTATTAAATAAATTGGTAATTGAATGTGTTAAAGGGCAATAATGTCAATTCAAGACCATTGTGGTCTCTTTGTTAACTTTTTTTCAAACATAAGGGGGTATCATCGTTTAAAAATAACTCAACTAATATATAGCTATTATTATGTCAAGCCTCATAGAGTGTCGTTGTAATTAACCCTAATTATTTTATTGTATTACTTACAAAAAAAAAAAAAAGAAAAGGAAAAAAGTATAAAGAAATTATATTAATGAAATAATCATTTTAAAATTAATTCAAGTGTAAGCAATCTTGATAATGTGATGATTATTTTAAAATTAATTCATAAAGTTTATTTTTTTGTAAATAATATTAGAGTAATTTTAAAACTATAAAAATGTGAGTGTAACTCTTACAAAACTCATCATATGAGTGAAATTTATTCGTGGCTTAATCGGTAGAGTATCTAATTATTCGAGCGGTATACTCTACTCGGCTATCGTCTCAAAATACAGAAAAAAAGAAGTAATTTATCCTAATTATTTAGATATATACAATATTATAATTTTATATAAATAAAGACAAATATAGTATTACCGAAAAACTTTACTTTTGCATACTTATGTTAAAAAAAAGTAGAAATAATATACATATTTTCTTAAAAACTAATTAGGCTATTAGATAGTACAATTTACAATTATTTTAAAGTTTTTTTTTTTTTTTTTTGGGGAAAGTATTATCTTTCATGATAAATTCATAATTTAATTTAATTTTAATTTAATTTATTTTTGTGGGTTAGGTAATAAATTCATAATTTAATTCGTTAAAAAAAATCGTGTTAAAGTTCGGAATGCTCATATTACACCGATAATTAAAAAAATACAGTATATACGTGTGTATAATATTATATTCATTTTCATATATTTTTTTATTTTTATTTTTTGTATAGTTGTCCATGTTTGATGTTCGTAGAATTTCTCAAAACAAAATAGATTTGTGCGTTTGGGTTTTAGGCATTTTTTAACCTAAATAAACCCAGAAACACTTTACCATCTCATCCAGGCTCTGTGTTCACTTTCAAACCCTAACCAGTGTCTGAGATCAGAAAATCAAATCTTCGTTGCTTCAATTATATACACACAACACACACTACAAAAATCAAACTTTTGAGAGTATCTGCTCTGAAACTCTAGATCAAACATGCCTCCAAAGCAATCCAAAACCGATTTAGCGAAGAAGCAAAAAGTGGTCGAGGACAAGACTTTTGGGCTCAAAAACAAGAACAAAAGCAAAAATGTCCAGAAGTATGTGCAGAGCCTTCAACAAGCAGTTCAACCCAAAACTGACGCTTCCAAAATGGCTGCAAAGGTATTGTTTTATTGTTTTTTATATTGAAATTTCCCAATTTTGTAGATTTATTTTGTGGTAAGTGGATTTGTTTACTCTAATTGGGTTGTGTGAGCAGAAGAAGAAGGAAGATGAGAAGGCTAGAGAGAAGGAATTGAATGACTTGTTCAAGATTGCTGTTACTCAGCCCAAAGTACCAGTTGGTATGTACAACTGTACAATTCATATTTTAGCTCAGATTCAAAAGGAAAAAAAAGATAATCTCTTAGCTCTAGATGACCAATTTTCTTTTCTTTTATATATATATATATATATATATATATTTTGGGATAACTAAGATAACCAACCTAAATAAGAATGAGTTTTCTACAAGTGTATGTTTGTGGGTGTGTGAAGATATTCGATAAAACTCCACACAAGTAAGCCTTTGTTCCACTATTTGGTCAAGCTACCCGAAATCTTATTTTGCCATTCCACTATGTTAAGAGTGTGCTATTGGATATTTCCTATTGATTTACATCAACAATACACACACACACTGATACATAAAAACAATCACATGAAGCGCCTTAGCTCCAAACAGCTCGTGTAATTCTGTTCTATATATAGTTTTGATTTCATTAAAGAATACAAATGTAATAATAAAGAATACAAATGACACCCCCCCCCCCCCCCCCCCCCCCCCTTTTGCTCCTAGTACCCAATCAACTAAGTTTGTTTTTTTTTTTTTCAAAATTTCAGTATTAACTATAAATGTTAACAGGTCTACTGCTTATGTTTATCATACATGCACAATCATGAACAACATGTCTCTGATAATGATTATTATAGCTCCAGTTATGTGGAACGGTTTAATTGTAATGGAAGTTGGGTTTTTGGTTAGGTGTTGATCCCAAGTCTATATTATGCGAGTTTTTCAAGGTGGGGCAGTGTGCAAAGGGTTTCAAATGCAAGTTCTCGCACGATTTGAATGTTCAAAGGAAGGGTGAGAAGATTGATATTTACAGTGATCAGCGTGACGAAGGTGATTGAATTGATGCTTTTTGATTGATTTTATGTACTCCTCTGGTCTTTCTATTTACTGTCTATTAATATGTGTATACTAGTATTTGTTTTGGGTTGCAGCTTTGGTTCTTTTTTTGTTCTTATCCATTCTATTTGTTCTATCAAGGAGATTCTAAATTAATTCTTGGTGCGTTTTGTTCTCTTAGAAACCATGGAGGATTGGGATCAAGATACATTGGAAAAAGTTATCGAGTCAAAGAAGAACGAGTACAACCAGAATAGGCCAACTGAAATTGTATGTACCCCTATATGCTTGAATGTATTTCAGCCATACAACATTGATATCATACTTTGTGCTCAATGTGGCATTGGGAAATGAAGCTCCTTCTCTATCCCTCCCCCTCATCTTTCATTATTAGTATTTGATTGATTTCCAGCTTCTGATGTGAATGCAAATTATTGACACATGACTTACCTTTGATATGTGACTATAGTTATTGCCATGATAGGCCTTATCTATTTGAACCTGATAAGGTAATAAGCTCCAGACATCTGTTGGTGATTATATTCTGGAAATCCTAACATAATTAGCTCCAGTCATTAGCTGGTGATAATATTTCTTGTTCCTTGGCGAAGTGCTTTTAATTTTGATATCACATGCTCCACAGGATAGTGCATAAAACAATTCATTATTTCCGCAGTCCTATGTGTTTCGGGGGTGTGGTCATTGATATAGGTACAGAATGAAAGTGGCTAGAATCATTTCTCATACTGGTTGGTAATTTTAAGCATGGCTAGTTAGGAATTGGATGGTGCATTCAACCCGTGCTGTTTGTTGTGTACATGGTACTTCCTGTCAACTTAGTTTTTATGGTTTGCCTCTTTGGTGAATAAAGCTAAGGGAGTGATGTAATAGTTCAACTAATTGTGGTTTCTCTGAAGCTTTTGCTTAAGAATTTGGATTGGTATTTCATTTATTAGGTTGATGTATAAGTCATTTTTGGTCTTGTAACACTGCGGTATTATTTAGAAGAGGTAGGCTTTAATCTGAAGTTATCTAGACTAACATTGAGGCCATGTTTGGTATGCGTTTTGTTTCTGCTGTTTTTGTTTTTGGGCTACTACAGTGTTGATTTTGGCAACAAAAGCATGTTTGGTGCAGCCTTGTTTTATTTTACACAGTGCTAAAACACTTCGTGAACAGTGGCTCAAAACCAAAACACCAAGAAGTTGTTTTTTCTTGTTTTGACAACTGTTCATGGCCCAAAACCATAACTGTTCGTGTTTCTGTTTCCGACATTTCCACAGCAAAACATCGTTCCCAAACGTGCTTCCGATTTTTTTCCAAAACACTCCTACAACAAAAACACTGTTTCTGCTTTAACCAAAACCAAAACGCCTAAAACAAAGCGCATGCCAAATGGGCCCATGAATATTTATGTTGTGACAAGTGAGACTAGCAGGCTATGTTGTTCACATGGGGTTAAATTAAATAGAATTATGGTGGGAGATGTTTGGCCTTTCTTCTTTTCGGATCAAGTTCTCTCTCTCTCTCAGAAGGAAATTTCATAAAAGGGTTGGCCTCTTAAATATATTTGTAAAGCTATGTTCCTGGAAAACTCGGACAATAGTTTTGAGAGTTCCGTGACAAATGGGGAGGTCGGAGTGAATATCTAATATATCGTGAAAAAGCAGTTGGCTTAACATTTGGCTGTAAATTCCACAAAATAGGGCAAGTTTAGCTTCATTGGCCAACAAAACAATAAACGAACAGCCTGGAAATCTGAACGTCTGTAACCATAACCGTAGTTATTTGCAACATTCTAGTTAGTTTGCAACTACTTTCTGGAGCCAAAGAAGAATATATTGCTATAGGAAATCATTCGCAATTCTTTGTTAATTATCCTTGTCAATAATAAATCATGTAAGCATTTATTACATGTAATTCACTTTTTAGGTTCATGTAAGGTTTAAACATAATTGTGTCATGTAAGTCCTTCAGTTGTTCTCTATCTAGAACATGTAATCTTTATCAACAAATGTTAATGGACTGATGAGCAGGTTTGCAAGTACTTTTTGGACGCAGTAGAGAAGAAACAGTATGGTTGGTTCTGGGCTTGCCCAAATGGTGGCAAAGATTGTCACTACAGACATGCTCTTCCTCCAGGATATGTGTTAAAATCTCAGATGAAGGCGCTTTTAGAGGAAGAGGCTGATAAGATGCTGCCTATTGAGGAAGAAATTGAAAGTCAGGTGATCATCTTTGCTCCTTTTAATTATTATTGGGCAATCCATCTTCTGTATTAAAGTAGGAAATTAGGAATTCCTTTGTTCATTTGTAAATTCATCCTCTCAATACCAATATTTATTGTTTTTTTCCCCTTCTGTTATTGCACTCCATTGGTTCTTATGATGGTTCATCCATACATTTATCTTATTTATTTGACCCCATACATCATTTTTGTTCAGCTTTTGACAGTTCTTATAATTGATTGATTGATTGATAAATTTTTTCAGCGTTCCAAACTAACGGCTTCAACTCCAATGACTACTGAGTTGTTCATGCAATGGAAGACGAAAAAGATGGAAGAAAAAGAAGCTGGCTTGGCTGCCCAGCGAGCAGATAGGGCTAAGAATGACCGCATGAGGTATTGTCGCTCTTTTTGTAACATTCAGCTAGTTATGTCCCTTTGGACATGGTATTGATATAATATTACATTCTCTTTAGTGGTCGCGAGTTGTTTCTTTCGGATTCAAGCTTGTTTGTGGATGATGCTGAGGCGTATGAAAAATACAACAGAGAAGAAGAACCTGATGTTGCAGAGCAGAAGGTAGTCCTGCATCTTGTATTTGATTTTAGTTTGATTACAGATTCTAATGTCTTTATGGCGGGACAATGAATTTTTGCTTCTGCTTTGTGCAAGTAATACTAGTAGTATGTGTCCCCTTTGTATTTGGAAATAAGGTCATTTGATTGAAACATCAAAACCTTATATAGAGTAAACTAAGCAGCATACTTTGCTGCGTTGCTGTTGAGGTATGTTTATTTATGTAGTTGGGCCAAAAGTTGGAAGTTAATTTGAATTACATGTCCTGTAAAAAAGATGTCTGATGCAATGATTACAAAAATGAGATAAGGAGATTTGGTCAAATCATTATTATATAATTTAGGCATGCTATGCTTTTCTACTTGGAGACTCAGTTATCTTCTAACATTTTTAAGATTTGAACCAATGAGTTGTGTGATCTGTTTCACCAATCTTCACAACTCAATTCTCCTAAAATCCTATGCAATCACTGCACCTATTATTCTATTGTTCTAGTTCTTCCTCTTCTTTTTTGGAATCCATCTTTGATGGTAGCTTCCAACCTTTGGATGTTGCCCTTGCAGCGAGATCTTGGTTGTATTGGGGTATATTCGGACTGATTCAAAGGTACAACATAGGTTTTCCTTGTTCACTTGTGGAAGCTGCGAGGCATAGGAAAGCACAAACAAACCCAAAGAGCCAAAGAGGCGGATTCTTCTCTAGTTTATGGGAACTTGGGAGCTTTCTTCGTCTTGGAGTAATTGAATTTGAATTCTTGTCTAAAAAATTGAGGTATGCCTGATGATGTAGAATAGGGAAAGAAGAGAGGAGAAAGAGAATAAAAGGAGAAGAGAAGAACAATGGAGAAAAAGGAGAAACAGAGGAGAGAAAAGGAATTTAGGGAGGAAAATTAATAAAAATCGTAAATGTCTTAGTCCTGTTACTTGGAGGTCTTAGGCAAACACTAAACAAACCTAAACATTAGTAAATTGTAAATCCTACTGAAAAGATAAATACCAGTCCCTAAAAATAATGATAGGGTAGAATTGAGAAGGAAATTAACTCCTAAAGATTGTGTTGAAAAAAACTCCTTTTTTGATCCATTTCTACTGTGTCGAAGATTACTCAAGCAGCACAAGGTGGATTGATCCTTATCTCATGTATCACCAGTACAGCCATAACACTCTGGGGGTGCATATGCTGCTATCCTATTTTCTAGAAGAGTACTCTTCTTTTTTGTAAATGTATTTCAGATGAAAGTTTTGAAAATTGAAAATTCTATATTTCTATTTATTAGTGAATTTTATGCCTCCACATTTGTTAATTTTTTTTTTAAGCAACAGGATAAGGGGTGAAGATGGTGTTCAGTATCTTTTGCAGACTCAAAACCAAGCATGTGGTTTTGCTACCAACATGCCTTACCAGCTAAGATAGCTGGCACCATCCTTCAAAATTATTAGTTATTTGAGGGTTGACTCTAGTATGGTGAAATTGCCAGAATTACCAAGCAAAATTTGCAAGTTCTTTTATTGCAATTGCTATATAAAACATGATGGGCTGGCATCAAATACTGTAAATGAAAAGGGTATACTAAAATTTCCAGAAGGTTCCAGACACTGCATTACTTAATTTATAGATATTTAAATTGAAAAATGCCTTCTCCAACCGTGAAGCCAAATAGTATGTTCTAATGTTGTTTGCAATGCTTTCTTAAGCTATGATCAGTAATCGTAACAGGTGAAAAAACAGTTCTTATTCATTATGTGCATGTGGCTACTGAAACAACTCAAGAAAATTGCTTCACGCAAAGTAAAATTGCTAGTGTTCTAATCACAAAATCTTACGGCATTTAACTTCCACGACCTTGATAGGTTGGAACATTTTTTAAGACGCTCATTTCGTATAGCCATTTTATATACACGCATAGATTCACGGTTAGGCATGTTTTGCATGAGAAATTTTGAAACCAGTTAGCTGGGCCTTCATGGTTTTGGTTGACTGTTCAATTTCAGGTCCAGGGCAATCCTTCTGCAGGAAGGCCAAGCTCTTCAACAAGCGCAGTTGTTGATTCTGAAGAAGTGCTTTCTGATGTTGATGATGACGATGATGAGCTGGACATAGATGAGTTAAACGAGCTTGAAGCAAGTTTGTCGAGAACATCCATTCAAATCCAAGAGCCCAGTATAAAGACTTCATCTTGAGAGAGAGAGAAAGGCTGGGATACCACTGCCTGAAGATGCAACATAGACTTATGAGCAATCCGACCATACTAGCAAATGCACTGGGTAATAAACAATTTATGTGTTAACCTTAGTGTTGTTGTTGGAATGAGGTGGATTATTTTGTGTTTTGGCAGAATCCAAGTTTTGATTCTGATTTTGTTTGCTGTGTCAACAGCATTTACTTCTAAGCATTGAAGCTTACAAGATAATAATACTTCCTTGTAACTCTGATGGCTTTATCTGTGTTTTTGAATGGTTGGTCTGCCTCTTTACTTATTTTGGGAAGGACCTGTATTTTCATGTTATTGGGGATTGAAGTGTGTTCAGCCCCTCTTAACTTGATTGTAATTTCAAATGCCACTGTCATCATTCTATATCTTCTGTAAGAAAGTTCTGTTTGCATAGCAATTTTCATGAATAAAAGAATACAGGGTAAACATATATGTGAAGCCACTGGGTATAATATGAGGCTAATCTGACAAATTTTTTCAAAACAATTTTGCTTCTTGGAAGTATTGCATGTTGGTATTTTTGGTTTTTTATTACCAAAATCACTCCCATACATTCATATGACTTTCAAGGGTTTCTGTTGCTGAGGGAGTGGGAGGAGTTTTTGGCATCAATTGACTTGGTCCATCCATTTACCTTGTACACGCTTCTTCGCTAGTGAACCCCTTCAACTAATGTTTTTTGCCAAAAAAAACCCTCCTCAACTTACCTAGGGGTATGGGGGTTGGCTTGGAGTAGAAGGATTTATTGGTAGGGATTTGTGGCAGAATGAGAAGGATGGGGGGGATAGTAGACGCGATAATCATACCAAAAAATGGCTTTATGTGGAGGATGCCGACTCTGAAGGGGCGGATGATGTTGGTCACTCTTCCTCATCCTCGCTGGCTTTCCAGAGTGGCCTGGTGACTCTCCTGGTCAGTTTGGGAGTCATTTGGGTCCAAATTCATTTGTTCTTAGACCTCCTTTGCAACCGCCAGTGGTAGCTTTGTCCTGTGTGGGTGATCCATACAGAACGCCTGGGGGCGAGGGTCAGGGGGAAGGTTCTATTGGGGTTGTGGGTTTGACATCTAGGCCAACGATGGATCATCATGGTACGGGAGTGGTGGTTTATTTTAACCCTGGGGGGACCAGTTGCCTGTTCCTGAAGGAGGGCAAATGATTGGGTCCTCCTTTCAGAGTCATGTTGCTTCAATGCAGGTGGATGATGCTGTTAACTTTGTTTCGGTCACGTCTCCTATTAAAGGTCAAATCTTACCTTTAGAGCTTTGGGACAGGATGATCAAGGAAAGGCAGAAAGGAAAGACGAAGTCCTCAATAGGCCTCACACTCTGACTCATCTGCCACTTCCAAGGGTCTTCTCCTGCTAAGCGGGGTCGTAAACGACGTCAATCAACTTCCGGGGGATTTACAGGGGCTCAGATACAAGGAGATAAGAGGTGGAAGGGTATGGTGGGTGCTGTTATGAGTAAAATGACGTCGTTGAGTCCTCCTAGTAGCTTGGCTGGTGTTAATTCCACTTCCTCGGGGGGTTTGGGTGTGCACTTGATAGATTCCTTCAATTCTGACTCTTCCCAGTTGTTCGCTACCAAGATTGCCATGTTGATGGGTGCAGGACGGTTTCATACTTCAGAAACTACTTAAGCTTTGGTTCTCATGACAACGATCACGTCTTAACTTTTGCTTAGGTTTATTTGGAATCGTCTTGTTTGTTCTTCCTTCGTGGTTCTTTTGACGTTGTTATGTTTGTTTGCCTAGAGGTTGGCTTTTCTTGTCAGGACCAAAAAAAAAAAAAAAAAAAACAAACAAACAACAACAACATACCTAAGGGAGGGGTTCTTTCAAAAATACCCTCACCAACCAAGTCGAGGGGTTTTTTTATTTATGCAATTTGTCTAATTGTGTGAATTTAATTAAAAAAATTCTATTTTTTTTCTTTCTTTCTTGAATAATAATACTTGAACTTATATTTTTTGTTACATGCATCACCATATTTTTAATTAAAGAAAAAATAAAAAAAGTAAAATTAATACGTAAAATTCATAATTATGAGTGCAATTACATGTTATTTTTTTCACACATTTCTAGCATAGTTAAATCTTGCAATATTTGTTAAAAAAAAAAAATTTGCAATATTTTTTTTTTCTCATTTTTTTTTTTTTGGTTCTATTCAACCACACAGAGAGAGACAGAGAGAAGCCGCCTACTAGTTTATGCCATTCAATTACTTTTTGTAATTAAAATTCATTTTTGTCAATCTAATTGCTTGATCAAATACCATCTCATATTATATATATATATATATACACACGCATTACATAAAATTTAAAATATAATATAATTAAGATAATAATGGTATATATATATATATATATTTTTTATAAGTTAGATTAATAAATGCAGGCTTCGATGGCTATCGAGGCATGCAAGATAATAATGGTATATGTAATATATAATATGAGCAAAGATATAATATTTGAACTTATATTTACTTACACCCATAAATATATAAATATGTGTAGTGGGGGGTATTTTTGACAAAAATTCAAAAAAGCACCACTCGGTTAGTTGAGGGAGATTTTTTTTGGCAAAAATATAATAAGGGGGTTACTGCAAAACCTTATATTGGATTTAGGAGTTTCTACAAAAAAAAAAAATAATAATAATAAAAAGAAAAAAGAAAAAGAAACATGTCTTTCGAATTAAACCTTAGAAGATCTATTGGTTGACTACCTTGTGGAGTTCAAAAGAAAATTCAATGGAAGTTTAGAAAAAAATCTGATTCTTCCCTCAATTAATAAGAGAGAAGTAAAGTTGTCTATGTTTGAAAATTCTTGAACTATAGTTTGGTGTACATAGAACTTGTGAAGAACTAAAGTTGGGGAAAATAGTTGAGTCACACAAACAAAAAGGATCTTATAAATGCAAAGATAACAATTACTCTGTATCTGTATTAATAAAAGGAAATAATATCAGAATCTGACAAATATTCTTTTGAAAAGGCTGCCACTTTTCCACCACCTCTTTCAACTAGACCATTCTCACCCAAAAGCTAATAGAATCAGTAAGCAATTCCAGAAAGCACCAACTTTAATTCTTATCAATATATAATCATCAATCAAAATAAACAACAAAAACCAAATATTTATTTATTTATTTTTATTTTAACATGTTTGAGAAACATATAGATAAACAGAGGATAACAACACAATCACCACATATGCTATTATTTCACTTGGTTCTTCAAAAAGTTCCTAGATAATATTTAACATCACCACAAGTATTTTTTTCAACTTCCTACATGTATATTTTGGATAAGAGCCAAGAGCTCTAGAGACTTGCCCTTCTTAACTAAATACAAAGCAAATTGAAACACAGAAACACAGAAAATGCTTAATATGGCTTTAAAGAAAGCATACAAAGAAGTAGTGTCACGTGCACATATGGGTTAAAAAACTGCATGGCCATCTGAAGAACTGTAGGAGCTTGGAGGAGGGGCTTTGGAGGCCGGGCTTCCACCGTGACCTTCTCAGTTTTTTGCTTGTCTTCCTGTGATAATTTGTGCAATCATCACTTTCTTCACCAAGTCTCTTAACATCCTAGCTTTGACCTGACCTCTCACAGGAGGGATTTTTGGCTGTCCTTGATTTAGCATCTTGGTTTCTTGATTTTCCATTGTTCAATTGTGTGGCAAAAACTAGAAGCTTTGTAATGAAGCAGAGTAAGAAACAGAGAGACACAGTGCTGCTAGGTTTCTTGTCAACAGGGGTGAAAGAGAGAGTGGGAATCATCATGTGAATACATACATACATACATACATACATATATATATATATATATATGGTGAAGAATATATCTAGATTCACTGTGCTGGGAAGTGGGAACAAATTAGCTGGTCGGTCAAAAGGATTCACACAGTGCGTGGTAGACTTCAAATTCAAATCACACACACATATATCTCATAGAAGATGTTGGATTGAAGTATACAGCTGCCTCCACAGGAATTTTGTCATATGTAGTGTATATATTATTTTTGGAAAGTATATAGAGATAAAAAAACACTAAAGCTGTAGAGGAAATATACAGAGAGGAAAACTTTAAAAGTAGGTTAAATATGGTTGATGGGTACAAAACACCCATCTATTGTAAGAATATATATAATACACATCCCTTGGCATTTTTGGAAGGCTAAAATGGAAAAAACAAATTAAAACATTACTTTATGTCATAGACTTGCAAAAATTAATTTGTGGGGGTATTTTCGTACATTTTTTAAAAATTAAGGGAGATAATAACACACTTTTTAAAATAGGAGTGAAAATGATACGGAGAGTTATACTTTAAGGGTTTTTTTCCACACTAAACCCGTTCCTCTATATATATATATGAATTTATCCTCAATTGAAGAAGAAATCGTAAATTATTTATGTTTTTTACATTATCATCGTCATCCTTACATTTATCCTGTAGAAACGACGGGGATTGCTCTAACGAATAAATGTAGATTCTTTTGGCTTCATCAAGATGTGTATCATTAGACATGAAGAAATGCACTGGTAAATACATTAAATAATGGGCAAATTTTATAAAACCCCCATTACTTTCATTTTTTGATCATAAAATTCTAATATGTTTCTAAAAACCTCTATACTTTTAAAAAGTGTTCACATTGCTCCAATATCCGTATCCGACCTGTTAATTGGGCTGTGAAATGACAAATTTGACTTTACCATTTAATATTAAATTAAAAAATAAAAAAATATTTTTATTAAATTACAAAAACGCCCTTAAATAGTAAGCATAGGCCCACCTGGGTCAACTCAGTTCCTTCAAAAGTCGGTCTCAAACTCACCAAACCAACCCTTATCTGTGTGTGGTGGTCTCTGCATTGGTGAATTGGGGATTGTTGCAAAAAGGATCAAACCAAGACTTCGATACGCACTTGAATCGGCACAGAGACTTTGTGGGGAGTCGAGACAGTATGTCGATCATGAGCTCATCGAGAAGGATTGCGCCGTACGACATTGCCAACTTCACAGAGTGCTTCCCGGTCTGCAATTAGGGCTCGGTGCAGTAAGGGTCTGATCAGTTTGATACTTTTTGTTTGGACTTTGGAATGATCTACTACTCTTCCTTTGTCCAGTACCCTTTGTTATAGTATGTTAGAGGGATCATGTCCTACCTAGGATGGGAAAGACGATCTGTTAGTACATCCCTTGGGCATCACGCAAAGGCCCTTTTTCGTATGTATTTTGTTTTTTGCTTTTCTATGTGGAAAACGGATTCTATACATGCGTATTTTGCCGTTGTTTTATCTTCTTTCTTGACGCCAAAACTTTAGGGCAAACTAAAAAATTGAGACTCAGAAATCCTAGCGCTACATGAAAACTCAATAAAAATTAAAACTCAATAAGGAAACAAGAAAAAGGGGGAAAAATCCTAGGTTTTCATCTTCGGCAGCTATCTTCGAAAAGGAATTTTCTTTTCATCGATCTCTTCTATTCTTCCCCAATATGAATAGGACCACCATCTTCATTCTTATTCCTACATCTTCATCGATCTTTATCTTCATCTTCATCACTACATATTGTTTCTAATTTTTTTTTTTTGGACAGATTTTTGGATTTGTAAGTAATAAACATACATATACAACAATTATTATTGTGTATTTTTTGACAGAGAAAAGTTAAAGAAATCACATCATCTATTATTGCTATAATTCGCTACATGGAATGATGTGCAGTTTAATAGCTTCATCGAATCAGTGTCTCACAAGATACGGCGCCAGGCCCCCGGGGGCTTGGCTCAGTTGGTAGGTGCTTGGCACTTGCTCACATTAGGCCAGTGTTCGATCCCTGTCAATCCCATTATCACCCCCGACTTACCCGGTGTATCTTTGGGGCGAGGCTCTGCACCCCTAGGTTTGTAGCCTAGGGTGGGTCCCGAAGGGACCCTGCTTAGGGGAGTTTCTGGTGCTAACTAAAAAAAAAGATTCGGCGCTAGATTGAAGAATTGGAGAGGGTTTCGAGCGTGGTTAGTAGTTCATTGACAGTAGATGGTCTGTTTTAGAGAGAGAGAGAGAAAGGGGTGAAGAAGAAAAAGACTTGAAGGGTATTTTTGTAATTAAAAAAAAAAATTTAGTTTTTAATTTAATATTAAATGGTAAGGTCAAATTTGTCATTTCACAGCCCAATTAACGGGTCAGATACGGATATTGGGGCAATGTGAATACTTTTAAAAGTATAGGGATTTTTAGAAACAGGTTGGGATTTTATGATCAAAATATGAAAGTAGTGTGAATTTTATGAAATTTGCCCTTAAATAATTACACACACACACACACACAGACACAGACACACACACACACACACACACACACACACACACACATATATATAGAGTCCTGATCTCTTACTCTCCATGGAGTCAGAAAAATAATCCACACTTTTTATATAGACCGTTAGATTAAATCTAACGGTCATTTTACAAACCCACCTATTGTAATACCCTTAGTTTTCAAAAGGATAAGATTGGAATTTAATTTAATTTTATTTGTGTGGATTTGTGCTTAGGTGTCAAATTTTGAATTTGCAGAGTGGGTTGGTTTAAATTGTAGTTTTTATTTTCTTTAATTGAATTAAATTCGCTTTTAATTGTTTAAATGCTTTGTTTGTTTTTTTTTTTTTTTTTTTTTTTTTTTTTTTTTTTTTTTTTTTCTAACTTGTTATTATGTGAATTATTTATTTAATTGTTATTTTTTCTAACTTGCTTGAAGTATCTTGAAGTATTTGCCCTAATTGTGTTTGTGGTTTTTTTTTTGAATTACTTGTTATTATGTGAATTTATTTAAATTGTATGTCATTATTTGTTTAATTGTTTAAGTTAATTAGGTTTAGATTTACAGTTTTTAGTTCTGCCGACAGTGGATTATAACCTAGGATTGTTTATGGGCCGAGTGAGTTATATTAGGGTTTTATTTGAGCCTAGGGTTAGTTTGCCTATAAATACTCATCTAAGGGGTTTGCCTAGGGTTTTAGAATACCATTACGACACAGTAAGGTGGTGAGAAGTTTTGGAGCAGTTGGGAGGAAACAGAGAGATAAACAAAGGTGTCACCTGAGAATTGAGACGGGGAAAGGCTAAAGGCAAGTTCTAACCTCATCTCTTTCCCTTTTACTCGTGTTCTTTGCATGCCTAAGTAGTTCCAGGAAATCGTTAAATGAAATTTAAAACTGACTCTGCATGTTTAGAACTCCTTATAACAGTATGTGCTGGAACTTGTTACGAATTGTTTGTTTTGTATTTAACTGTGCAATTGTTCTTTTAAATTACTGTTAATTAATGGTAGAAGGGGTTAGATGGGTTTCCTCTGGGTGGTTTTGAACACTAACAAGGGTGTTAAAAGCTGTAACACAGAGGGACGGAAGTAGTGCAGGCAAACGGAAAAGAAACAAACGAATAGAGGAGAGGGAGAACTGGAGGTGGCTCCAAAAGACCATGGAGCATGCTCTACATGGTGTGGAGCCGGTTCTACATGGTGTGGAGCCAGCTCTACCATGGTCTGGAGCCGGCTCAAGCATTGGTGGAGTCGGTTCCACCTTGTGGGAGCCTGCTCTCCTCGTGTGTTTCCAGTTTTGTGAGTTTTTGAGAGTTCTGGGGTTGGTTTTGTTATGGCAGTGGTGTTTAGGAGCTGTAAATAGGATTTGGGGTTGATGAGTGGGATTAATTTAGGTCTTTAGAGGGCTCATCAATTCATATTCAACCAACCAATAATGTTGTTTGGAACAATATAGAAATTCTAAGCAAACTAGTAAACTGTTTTGGGACTTAGGATCTAAACCACACAGCCTTAGTTGTAACAGTTTATTTGGGAATGGAGTTAGGCTCTGTTCATATTTCTGTGATGGATTATAGGCATGTAGGACTACAAAAGGAATTACATACCTGTAAGGGATGGAAGGTGTGCATTTACATTGAGTGTATTGTTCACACTTGGACAATAGTGGAGTAGTATAGGATAAGTATGCAAGTTTGTAAAACAAATCTATCATGTTTATTTGGATTCATTTGAGGACTATATATATTTGATATGTATTAAAAACTATGGTACTGGTTGAGGTAGGGCTAAATAAGTTTGTTAATTAACAAGCTTTTGTCATGCATAATGTGAAGCAGTTCATATTTACAATTTATTGAGTGACCGTGAACTTGTTGGATGTACTATAGAGTGGATAATTACATTTATTATTTGTATGGTCAACTGTGAATGTTGGATTACTGCAGGTTAGGTTATATAGCTGATAATTGCATTTATTACCTGTGTTGTCAATTTAATTGGATGTCAGACTAGAATTAATTGAAGAATTATACATATATATTTTCTGTCAATTAACGGGATGAATGCTGGATTTGTACTTGATGATTTAGTAAACTTTGTCTCGTTGGTAGATGGATGGATTCTAGATTGTTAGTTGATAAACTGTTTAAATTCTGTATTATCAACTATAAGGATTATGTGGACTTTCTTTGATGAACTACTCAAAATGTTGCATCATTACGGATCATTTGCATGGTATACACCGGTATGGGACGGTGGGATACGGAGGGACGGATTAGATCAAAATGCTAATCCCTACCCATTCATACATATGGAATGGATTAACTAAAACAGTTAAATCCTACATGGTTTCATGTCCTGTCAACTAAAATTGTTGAACGACATATTGGATGGTTATTTATATTTCTGTATTAGGAAGGATAGGGTTTTAACTAAAACGTTTAAAATCCTGATTAAATGTGGTGTCTTGAGCGACGAACAGTTGAGCGGCACTACATTGGTTTGGATGAGAATTTATATATATATAAATTATGGTACCGCGATCTGAGTTTGAGTCTCACAGTCGACGGTTAGGGTGCGTATATGCAGTAGGATGCGTAGCTAGCTATGTTGGTTGAGGTATACCCTGTTAGGCTTAGGTAGTCATGCCCACTCAGGTGCGTATTGCATGTTACCTTCTATTCAGGTTGAGACCCCCTCCATAGTCTAGTGAGAGTCCTGTAGTGTGAATATACTTATGTAAGGACTATTAGTTATTGTTGAACTGCTTAGGATGTATATGCGTATCGAGTATCTACTTGGATTGTAGTTAGGATAGAACTTGTTCGTGGGCCTGACCCACTATTATTTTTCAGGTAACGGACGATTCCAGGTCTTAGATCTTGTTCGTGCTGAGCAGAGACGGCTTCTCATTTTTCCAACGAAGTAGGAGCTTCTTCATGATTTAGCAGTGGAGTTCTTGAGTTGTTCGCTTTCCAGTATTGGCTTTTGATTAGGGGTCCACCAGATGGATTCCCGAGTTATATTATAATTGGAAAAGTTGGATGTAACAGACTAGTTCTTCTTTATAGGATTTATTCTGAAGTTTTTAATAAAGGATTTTCATTTAGTTTCTTTCCAGCGAATTTTATTTACTCATGTTTATCTTAATTATATTCTGTGTTCGATTATTGCTAATTTGATTGATATCCTCGGGTAATCGGGCGTGGGCCTGGCCAACCCGCATCCGAAAATCCGGGGGTATCACACCTATGGCCTTTCCTTTTAACACAAAACCACTCTCACCCTATTTTTAGTTTCTATAATTAATTTTACTATTACCACCTACTATAACAATAAAAGGTAATTATCAAAATAAAAATAGAAACCTTTAAAAAAAAATTAATTCCCGTAACTTTACTTTTATTTGTCGTGGAAGAGTTTACTTTAAGGCTTTGAGGATTAAATGTTTTTAAATTTTGTTAAGTTTCAGCCCTTCATGAAGAGATTAAAATTTTTGTTTTCGTTTTATTTAGTTTAACCTTTAACAATTTTGAATAAAGTCAATGTCATATGATTCCATTATTCAGTTGTATAATATTGTTATTCACACATACACGCACAAATAACTATACAATAATATTGCTTTCCATGAGAGCTTTGGTTCTGAAACAACATGAAACACCTCTAAATCCCTGAATCGTGCACACCACTTAACATCTCAGCTGCATCTTTCCCAATGCATTTTCAGACCTCTCCTTGAAAACCCATATATACATATTCTCCATATCATGCTGAACCATGAAAACATCAAGCTTCAAGTCTAACCAGGCACCCCAGACACTATCAAGCCTCTAAGCAAGATACAGGTATTGTTTTTCTTTCAAAGAAACATTTAAATAAAAATAAATTAAAATATACGGGAATTAATTTTTTTTTTCAAAGGTTTCTATTTTTATTTTGATAATTACCTTTATTGTTACAGTAGGTGATAATGGTAAAATTAATTATAGAAATTAAAAATAGTGTGAGAGTGATTTTGTGTTAAAAGGAAAAGCCATAGGTGAGCTTGTAAAATGACCGTTAGATTTAATCTAACGGTCTATATAGAAAGTGTGAATTATTTTTCTTACTCCATGAAGAGCAAGAGATCAGAACTCTATATGTATAAAGAGAGACTAAGACATGCAAATTACTATAACAAAAAATTAATTCTCATTGTCATATAGACTATATAATTAGTGAGACTCAAGACATTGCATGTCAAACATCTTAAGCCCCCTCCACAAGCAACGGCTCATGCATGCATCCTTCGTATGGTAGTATTTAATTTGCGTCTCTGAACCCAGTGTGTGCAGTGTGCTTATCCAATTGGTTCGGTCTAATAAATTTGGATAAATTACGCTAATATGAGTAATACCCATTCAAATTAAGTTAAATTTCACTTAAGTGAACATTTTGATTTTAATTTTTGCTCACATTTGAATGGGTGGTTCTATATTTTACTTACATCCCAAATATCAATTTTCAGAATATGTTTTAAGTGTAAAATGACTATGCTACCCTTTTAATTTTTTGTTCACTTTGTTTCATGTATAAAATGACTTAACTACCCCCAAGACCTA
Organism: Cornus florida; assembly: GCF_030987335.1. Lineage (NCBI taxonomy): Eukaryota > Viridiplantae > Streptophyta > Magnoliopsida > Cornales > Cornaceae > Cornus > Cornus florida. The sequence continues at coordinate 71,432,913 of NW_026775576.1, read as the reverse complement.
TTCTAAATTACCAAAATATCACAAACATCTAACCCTCTCTTCTTCTCTCACTAAAAATGTGTGTGCGTATAATATCATAAACTTTTAACCCTCCTCCCCCCCCCCCCCCTCCTCTTCCCCTTCTCTCTCTCTCTCTCTATATATATATAGCACTTGACCAATCTCACCATCTCACCCACAATTCCTCCAAATGGACCCCTCATCAATTCCTCCACCCCAAGGGTCTAACTGGTTTCACTAATTTCGACTTGTATGAAGGCGGGGGTGGTGGTGATAGGTGGTTTTGGGTTATGGGTGGTGACAGTGGTTATAGAGGTGTTGGGTGGGGGCACTGGTGGAGTCTACCCCAATTTTTTTTTTTTTTTACTATATCTAATTTTAGCCCAGCTAAAAAATAAAAAATATTAGCCCACTCAAAGAAATATTAAGCCAACCTTACTGACAATTCCTGAATTCGCCCTTGGGTGGGGCAGTGGTGATGGAGGTACGGGGTTGGGGGTGGTGGCGATGGGTGGTTTTAGGTCCCAAAATCCACTCGCCGGAAAGCAGAGCAATGTTAAGGGATTTACCTGGCTAAAGATCTGATTCTCAAGTTGATTCGAAATTTCAAACTCATTCTCCAGACTTTTATTACCGGGGAACTAGTGAAGTTTAAACTTTTAGCCGGAGTGCGCTTTGGGGGGTACAAGATGAAAGCAAGCAAAATGGTAAAGAGAAAGAAAAAGAAAAAGAAAAAGAAAAAGGAACTTCCACTGTAAATATTCCATCTTCGAGAATATCCTTTCCACTGTAAATATTCCATCATAGTTGTCAAAAATGGATTATTTATAAACTTTATACCTTGATTGATACTTTCTATTTTTATTTATTATGACAACTATGATTTATATAATCCATTTTTGTATATAGATAGAGACAGAAAGAAATAGAGTGATTTGCGTGGTGGGTTTTGTATACTCCCTGTCCCAAAAAAATGTCATATTTGGAAAACCGTGGCCCATAAATTGTGAGTCACGATTCTTTAAATAGGACATCTAATTTGGGTCGGAGGTTGTATTAAATAGAGGTATTTTTGTTATTTAAATTTATAAATATTTTGTATTTAAAAAAAATGAGGGTAAATGATTCAATTCATATATGTCATAGCCCGAAAAGTAAATTGGGGTACAAGTGAAAGTTAAAACCAAAATGTGAAATTTGACCTAACCTGAAGGGATATCAGTATAATTTACCTAATAAATTTTAGGGTAAAGTGTAAAAAATCACCCTGAACTATATCCGAATTTGCAAGGAACCCCCTTGAACTATATTTTGTGCACAATATCTCCTAAATTATTTCATTCGGTTGCAAAATGCCTCAATGCCTAGACTATTTTTCATTAAATGACCATAATGTCCTTTCTTTTTGAATTACACTTAATTTATTTTTCTTATTGAAATAAATTATGAAAAAAAAAACTCATACTATATTGATGACATATTTTCCATTAAATTTGCATAAATTAATCTTTTTATTTTTATATTAATTGTTTAAATAAAAATCTTCAATCAGTAGAAAGTTTTAAAACAATTTAAGTAATTTTTAATTTTTTTCATAAATGTATTGCATGAAAATGAAGGTATTTTTTATTTAAATAATTCCTTTATTTTTCATGAATATATTATATGAAAAAGAAGATATTTTTTATGGTAAAAAAAAAGTTTAGATTGAGTATAAGAAGTTTTATTATAAATAGTATAGTTTAATTATAAGTTAATCATACTAGAAAATATGATTACAAGTCTATTTAATTTTTTTTCCATTTTTTGATAAATCGATACTAATAATAAAATTAAGGTAAATAAGTATAATTAATATTTAGATAAGAGAAAAGATAATAAAAATAATTTAATAAGAAATGACAAATTTAATGAGAAAAGGGTAAAATAGTTTTTTGTGATGGGTTTGTTCTTAACTGCAACAAATTTATAGTTCAGAGAGACTATTTTTTGTTCAAGGGGTTATTTGCTAAAGGACAATAGTTCAGAAGGATTTTATACACTTTATCCTAAATTTTATTTGACCGATCCAATTGCATAAGCCCCCAATTTTTTTATATTCTTATATTATTATCTTTCTGAAATTTTATTTCCTTATATTATTATAACCCAACCAATAGCTGAAGGCCCCAAATTTTTTATTTTCTTATATTTTTACCTCCATCAGTTTTTTATTTTCTTATTATTATACCCCAATAACAGATATTTAATAGTAGACCTAAAGAATTAACTCCTACTCATCTATCTAAACCTTTTTTTTTCCCTACCTCCTCCCCTTATTCCATTATTTTTTCCTCCTCTATCATTACAGACCCTAAATTAATTATTACGTATGTCTCTATATCTAATTATCAATTTTATTAGTTATATTATATTATATATTGAAAAATAAATATATTAGCCAAACGTGTATACAATAATCTAAATAATAACTCTGCATCTCAAAAGAATAAATAATAATAATTTGATATTAATTTGTTAAATCTTAAAAGGCCACTTTCATATTTTTGGCCTAAGACCTCAAATTACATCAAACCATGAAACTAAATCCAGGGATACGCTTGCTTCCGGTGTCGGCTGCTGGCAGCCGAGAGGCAGTCTTGAACTCGTTTGGCAGCCTGCCTGTGGCGGAAACCATGCACATTACTTGGGACACAAGCACGATGGCAAGCACAACAATGCATATCCCTTTATTGAAACTGCCATCTTGATCTATCAACTTGTGTTGATAATAATGTGATGAAAAAGAAGAAGAAGAAGATGTATTTATACATGAATTGGGTGGTCGTGCATGTGGTAGCGAGGTTTTATAGGACAAAATGTTAATTTCCTGATTTGGATTATTTTGAGGGCCTTTTTGGATTGAATAATACACCTTGAGTTTGGGAGTCACTATAGAGGTATATATATATATACACAGCCCGTGATATATATATATATATATATATAGATGTAGATATACATATGTATAAAGTATAAAGTATAAAGAGTGGATAAGCTATTTGGACTTTTGGAGTTAATTACTTTGTCAGGTATGAGTTAAAGGCTAACAACCTGGCTTGATATATCTAGGTTTGTTCCCTAAGAATATTGGGGATATAAGTAATCGATAATTGTGATTGCAATTTTATCGGGTTGATGACATCCTTAAAAAATTGGGAGGCCCGCCATGGCGACCCTGGCCCCCTCTCCCTCCGCCCCCGGATATATAGTAGTTCCATTATCTATGCTGCCAAATATCTTTTTCAACATATACACTTTAATTATGACTCATCAATTGTGTCTCATTGAATTGTGCAATTGATGTTGAAAATATTCATAGCAAAAAATGTCATTTGTATAGTGGTAGATACTAAAAAGAGAAAAAGAAAGATGATCCATAGAGAGTGAGAAAAGGGTAGAAAGAGTGACTCCACTAGTTTACTTTCTTTAAGAACTAAAATTCGGTGGAGAAATATATAGTAGGGAATTTTAAAAAATTTATTGACGACATTTTTAAGACGAACAAAATTAAAATTTATTGACGACATTTTTAAGACGAACAAAATTATAGGTCATAATGTAAATAAAAAAATAATAATTGAATGGGGTGAATGGCTGAACGCCCCACTCGACCCTTGGTAGGTTCGTCCATGAATCCCTCCCTAAAATTAATAATAAAAATTACTGGTTTCATCAACCTTGTCTTTGTCCCAAATTATGATTTTAGAATTAAAAATAATTTTAATTTCTCAAAACTTATAAAAAATTTCCATTCCAACCATTTTAGCCTACCTTTTAAAGCTCAAATCTGGTTAGATAAAAATATACTAAGTGCGTGCTTTTTTTTTTTTTTTCAGTAAGAATATATATATATATATATATATATATATATATATATATATATATATATTCATTGTTATGGTAGTTCTTACTACAATATATCTTTATTATTTATATATACAGATATATAATATCCACTTAACGAATTCAAGAGAGAAAAAAAAAAAATTACACCAATGTTTAGACCCACAACCACAACCAAGAATTCAACTAAGTTTAAAGGTTTAGACTTACTTATTGAAACTCTCTCCTCACAAGATGGTTGTCTCAGATGGTTGTGTTGTACCAACCAAATCTATTCCAATTAGCAATTCCTTTGGTTCTTTGGGAATGAATGACACTACTGAGGAACAAGAGTCCCCTACTGAAGATGACCATTTTTTAGAGGAAGAAGATGACATTGTTTCTGCTTCAAACCATAAAAATTATGATCCTGCCTACTCTCCCATCCTCAACAAGGCACTCAAATCTTGAAAACCAAACCAAGGGAAACATTCCAAAGCTAGTAGAAAGCCTAAAATTGTAAAGCCTTGTTTATCCAATGTTGCTACCCTTAAGGGGTTTAGGGGGTTATGTAAGCTCACTACCTCCTCCCAATGATCTGGGCTGCTTGGAATGTGAGAGGGCTGAACTCCCCCCTCAAACAAGTGGAGGTTAGGAACCTTATTAAGTCACATAATCTTTGTCTCATTGCTCTATTAGAAACAAAGATATGTCAAGAAAATGTTGCTGTAGTTCATAGAAATATTGCACCTACATGGAGTATAGTTTGTAATTATCAGTACTCTACCCTTGGGAGAGTTTGGATCTTGTGGAATCCAATGCTGGTGTCTGTCTGCCCCACATTCATGAATGGTCAAGTGATTAATTGTTCAGTTTGGATTCATAGTTTGAACACAAAATGTTTAGCCTCTTTTGTTTATGGAGCTAACACTGTTATTGAGAGAGTTGCTCTTTGGAAAGCCCTGCACTTCCACAATGATCCTGGAGAACCATGGATTCTCATGGGGGATTTCAATGTTCTACTTCATGTGAATGAATCTTTTGGGGGTGCCAATAGATGGACTCAAGGGATGTTGGATTTTAAGGAATGTTTGCACAAAAATGAGTTGGAAGACTTGAGATTCACTGGCATTCAGTTTACATGGACCAATAATAGCTTTGGGTGTGCTAACATATCAAGGAAACTGGATAGGGTTTTGGTAAACCATGCATGGATGAATAGGTTTGCTCAAGCTACTTGTGAATTGCTACCTTATGGTGTGTCAGACCATTCTCCTATGCTTGTTGTTCTTGGTGAAATCTCTCCAAGAAGGAATTTACCTGTAATACCCCTAATTTTAAAAAGATAGTCTCGGCATTTATTTATTATTTTTATTGTATTTTTGCGTGATTATTTGGTTTAATTATTTTTTTTATTTATTAATTTGATTTAATTGTTTACCTATGTGACATGTGTTTATTTTATTTATTAATTTGATTTAATTGTTTACCTATGTGACATGTGTTTATTTTATTTATTAATTTGATTTAATTGTTTACCTATGTGACATGTGTTATCTTTTATTATTTAGTTGGTTAAGTGTATTTAATTATTTAATTGAGTTTTAATTTAATTATGTTTTAAGTTACAGTTAACTTTGGGGTTGGAATTTCACATATAGGTAAGCCGTAACAGAGATAGTTTCATGGGCCAACTAGGTTTAGAATTAGGGCTCTGTCTCTAATTAAACACGGATTAGGGTTTAGGATTTTTATGCCTATATATACATGGTTATAATCTGCATTAAGGGTTGAAAAAAAAACCTACTCACGTAACATAGATACAGAGAGTTACAGAGTGAGGCTTTGAGAGAGCAGATCAAGTTTGTGAGGTTTCCAACCGAGGCTTCAAGATTTGGCTTAGGAAAAGAGAAGAACAGAAGTAATAGGAGGCTAGACAGTGTTGCAGTGGTTGCCGGAAGTTTGGACGACGGCGACAAGTTTTGAGTCTAAAACTACAGGCAAGTTCTTATCTTCCTCCTTCCCTTTGGCTTGTGTTCTGTGCACCTAGACAGTCTCTAAGAGAGTAATTGGCCTTAAACTGAACCATGCATGTTTTATATATGTTTTACTTGATCGTTTTATCTGTGAGATTTTATTTACAAAACAATTATAGCATGTATGTTTTCCTTGTCTCTGTTTTAGCATGAAACGTTCCACTGTTTTACTTTTGGTTTTGAAACTTACTGCGATAAACCAAGATCTGAATGGATATTAGATGTAATTTAAGTCCTTTAAATTCAAATTTAGAGGAAGAACAAATGAGTTGGAAGGGAACTGTTGTGGTAAATCCGTTTCAGTTTGGTTTTAGAGTATATGCAGTTCAGTAGCCATTTTAATTCAAATGTAGTCCTTGTAATTGATTCTAGTTACTGTAATTAAATTAATAGGAAGCTACTGGGTGTTAATTAAACTTCTAAAATTAGTTTTAGAGACCAATAGTGGGTTAGGACTGGATCGGAGATGGAGAAGATGAGCTGAAACGGAGCAGAGACTGAACGGGAGGCTCTCAAGAGGGAGAGAGCCGGCTCTGGAAAGCAAGAGCCGGCTCTCCTTCAACAAGAGCCGGCTCCAAGGGAATGTGGAGCCAGCTCCAAGTGAGAAAGAGCCTGCTCTTTCATTTTAGAGCAGGCTCCAACCTTTTGTAAGTTCTGAAATTTGTTTTTACGGCACTGTTTGATACTTTTGACACTGTTTGAGCCTTGGGATGCTTCTAATGGATTGTGGGGACTTTTCAGAGGATTTAATTACTTGATTCTAAGTGTGATTAAACTAGTTGATGCATGGTTTAAGTCTCTAAGATAAAGGATAAAACAGTATAAAAGCGAATGACTTAGTACACTGTTATCAAATGGGACGAAATAAATTGTTTAGGTTAATCTAGCAATTTGTTGGACTATAATGGGGTTATAGAATTTGTTCTAAATGCATGATAGAGTCATTGATATATTGGATTGGGTCTATGCATGCTTTGGATGCTAGTTGAGTAAACTATTAAACTGTTTCCTGCAATTACATGGTTTAATTTTGGGATTTAAATTGCTGAAATTTTAAATACTTTTCTGCAATTATTTGGATGGTGGTCATTATGTATACATTGTAATTTACCTGGATATGGAGGATTGTATGCACCGGTATGGGACGGTGACATACTAGGGACGGTTTAGCTCAAAACGCATAAACCTAACCTAAATGGATTAATGGAATGGATTGAAAGATATCGAATCCTAATGGTGACTAAGTCAGATCAGCTGTAACCAAGTTGGATGACTTCCTGGATTAACGGGTGGTAGTTAGTCATATCAACTGAATAAGTTGAGTGACTAACTAGTTGATTTATTGTATGTCAGTTTAATAAATAGTTGAATTACATACCCTGGATTTGGACGGACTTTATATATATGTTTATGGTACCACGAGTTGAGCTTGAGTCTCAGACTCGTTGGTTAGGGTGCGTATATGCAGTGGATGCGTAGCTAGTTATAATAGGTTGAGGTGTACCCTGTTAGGTCTAGGTACTCATGCCCACCTTTGGGTGCGTATTCGCATGTTGCTTTCTATTCAGGTTGAGACCCCTATTATAGACTAGTGAATGTCCCTTAGTGTGGATATATTTATACGTATGGACTAGATATATATTGTGAGGTGTCTACGGTGTATCTACGTATCGGGTCACTGTATGGTTTGCAGTTAGATTAGAACTTGCTCGTGGGTCTGACCCACTCCTTCATTATTCTTTTCAGGTACAGGACGGTTCCAGCCTTAGAGCTTGATCGTGCTTGTCGAGGACAGTCTCACCTTCATCTGATTACGTAGGACTTCTCTCGGTGTTTCTAGCATTATCTATTTTCAGTTTTTCAGTTTCAGTTGAACTTTTGGTTAGGGGTCCATCAGTGGATTCCCAAGTTGTAACCTTGAAGTTTTGGGAGGATTAGAGTTTTATTATTTCAGTTATGCATGGAGGGTTTTATTATTATTATTTCTTTCAGCTGTATTCTATTTTTATTGTTTCTTTTTGTCATCCGTGTTCGTTTTAAAATACTTTAATTGTTTGATATTCCCTCGGGTTTGGGCCTGGGCCTGATCAACCCGTGTCTCGAATCCGAGGGGTATCACATTACCCTTCAGATCCTTTAATTTCTGGGTGCTTAATGAGAAATTCATAGATATTGTTTTCCATGGTTGGCAAAAAGAAGTCTTTGGCACTAAGATGTTCTGTGTGATACAAAAGCTGAGAGCATTAAAATACCCTTTGAAACTACTCAACAAGAGAGCTTTTGGTTTTATTTCACAAAAGGTGGATACTTGCAGAAAAGAGCTGTCACAATGCCAAGCTAATTTGGATCTCAATCCTGCAAATGACCATCTTCGATCACAGGAAAAGGAGTTGGCAGCTAAGTTTAGTGAACTTTGTTTGGCGGAGGAAATTTTTTACAAGCAGAAAGCACAAATCCATTGGCTTAAAGTTGGGGACCAGAATACTTCATTCTTTATGAAATCATTCTCATCCAAAGCTAATAGAAGGAAGGTGGTTTCAATTGAAGACTCATTGGGGAATACTGTCCAAGGTTTGGATTTAAGGAATGAATTCCTCAATTACTTCCAAAACCTTCTTGGTCAGAGCTATAGCTCTTATCCAGGTATGTCCTTATTCTCTAATATTATTACTAAGACTATTCCCTCCAGCCTCATCCCTATCCTCACTGCCATACCAACACATATGGAAATACAGAAGACCATGCTTTCATTCAACTCTACAAAAGCCCTGATCCGGATGGGTTTAACTCATGCTTGGCCAATTATTGGCCAAGATATCACTAAAGCAATACAGGATTTTTTCATTTCAGGAAGAATGCGTTTTGAAATAAATTGCTCATACATTGCACTTGTCCCTAAGACACCTAACCCTTCATCTGTAAATGACTTTAGGCCTATATCCTGCTGCAACATCATTTACAAGTGCATCTCCAAACTTATTGCTTCCAAACTCAGCCTAGTTCTCCTTTCAATTATAAACCCTGCCCAAAATGCTTTCATCAAGGATAGACAAATCTCTAACAATATTCACCTTGCCCATGAATTGCTCAATGGATACCATAGAACCAATCATCCTCCCTGTTGCACAATGAAGATAGACCTTAAGAAAGCCTTTGACACTCTCCACTGGCAATTCATTTTGGATACACTTCAACTTTTTGGCTTCCCACCTCAATTTATTAATTGGATCAATTAGTGCATCTTTACTCCTTCCTACTCCATTTCTTTAAATGGGGAGCTTTTTGGGTTCTTTAAGGGTAAGAGAGGTGTTCGGCAAGGGGATCCCATCTCCCCCTTATTGTTTGTTCTTGCGATGGAAGTTATGTCTCTTTCTCTTGCAAATGGAATCTCAACCAACCCTTGTTTCAAGTATTACTGGAGATGTAGTAAGCTCTCCATCTCTCACTTTGCTTTTGCTGATGACTTGCTGTTTTTCTCCTTTGGTAATGTGGCTTCAGCCCAAGTGCTTCACAATGCACTGTTAAATTTCCTCCTTATCTCTGGCCTCTCAATCAATTGTTCTAAAAGTCAGGTTTTCTTCTCTGGTGTGGATGGGCAGATTAGAATCCAAATCCAATCATTGCTACAATTTGACATTGGAATGCTTCCAATTACCTACCTTGGGTTACCACTTTCCCCCTCAGCAATTAATGCAACTGATTGTCAATTCCTCATCCATAAGATTACAGCTAGAATTAGCTCCTGAACATCAAAATTCCTTTTATATGCTGGGAGAGCAGTTTTGATTAAGTCTATTCTTCATTCTATTCAAGCATACTGGTCCCAAGCCTTCATTCTACCCATGAAGGTTATTGATACTATCAACCAAATTCTAAAAAGGTTCTACTGGTCTAGTGTTGAACTTAAGAAAAGTAGGGCAAAGGTTGCATGGTTTGCCATATGTAGACTTAAACCAAATGGTGGCCTTGGATTTGACTGTATTGAAATGACCAATAGAGTTTCAAACCTTAAGCATATTTGGAAGATTTGTTCTAAAAGAAAGAGCTTGTGGGTGGACTGGATCTATAGATATCTTATCAAAAACAAAAGTTTCTGGACAGTCAAAGCTAACTCAAACAGTTCTGGCTTTTGGAGGAAACTCCTCATGCTTAGAGACATGACAAGAGGGTTGATCAAGCACAAAGTTGGAGCAGGCATGGATACTATGATGTGGATTGATTTTTGTTACCAAATGGTCCAATTTGTTCTCAGCTGGGCCTCTCTAAGATGTAAATTCTTCAACTTGACACAAATGTTAAAGTGGTAGTCTAATTTCCAATTCTCAGTGGGTTGTTCCAGCCTCCCTTCAGCACATACAATTCCTACAGCCACACTCCTTCAACTCCCAAATCCAAAGCTTGCAACATCCATCCCCTCAACCTGACTTGATTAAATGGTTACCAAGTCCTCCTATTGGATTTTCTCAAAGACACACTATGGATTATTTCAGCCCTCCCTCACTGATGTTCACTTGGCACAACCTCTTTTGGTTCAAGCATCACATTCCTAAGCATAGCCACATCTTATGGTTAGCAATTAAAGGGAGACTCTACACTCTTGATACCAAACCAATGAGGCACAAGCACTACACCAATGCCTGCTATCTTTGCATGTCTGATTGGGAATCAATTGATCATTTATTCTTCAAGTGCAAATACAGTATCCTCATTTGGGAGTTCATCCAAAATGTTGCCGGATTCTACATCAGACCTGATTGCTGGGCTGATCTCATCTCATGGTGCTCAACTACATGGTGCAATAAATACTTCATTACTCACAAGCTCCTCTGTCTGCTGCTATTTACTTCCTTTGGTCCGAAAGAAATGCCAGAGCCTTTAAGAATAAATCAACCAGTGCTCAACATATCATTTGTCTTATTAAGGGCTGCATCAGATCAAGGCTTGCTTCAATGGCATTGAGGAAGAGGACTGACCTCTACCAGAAAGAGACTATGGAAGACCTACATAAACTTTTCCTTGAAGGTTGTGCTTCTGTAGGAGGACATTCATGGCGCCTATCAGAGTAATCCATATCATAATTGCTTGGTTAATGTTGTCAGTTTGCCTTATGGTTGCCCATATTGTTCATGACCTATGGTTGTTATTTAGAGCAGATTGTTAATGCTGCTGCTTAGGTTAGTTGTGGAGGTTTGTTCATGCTACTGCATAGGTTAGTAGTGAATTTGTATTGTTTTGTCTTCGCTGTGTATTGTTGTTCTCCCCTTAGATGGGGATCCTTGTACATTCTTTCCTTTATTCAATGAAGCTTACCCTTTAACTAAAAAAAAAAAAAAATCATTTTTCTTGAACGATATATGTTTACAAGATAAATATCTAAAAATATACTCCATCTCATGACTTCACCTCCCAGATGAGAGTTTATCCCCACCAACTAATTTTCAAGATTTAATTGAATGGCTAATCTATTTCACCCCATCAATCATATTTTCATGGCATCATTTGATCTGGTTCAAGTATCACATTCCTAAATCAACATGGATCCATTGCATGGTTAGCTGTTAGGAACAGATTTTATACTCTTCACTCTAAACCAATGCTTTATAAGCATTACACAAAGCTTCCTACCTTTGTAACTCGGGGTTTGGGACTAGGGATGCTTATTCTTCAATTGCAAGTTTAGTTCACACATTTGGAGGTTCATCTAAGAGGCTACAGGTTTCTCCATTCAAGCCAATACATGAACTGAATTGATTGCTTGGTGCTCAGCTCATTGCTTCCTTCCGTATAGGAAGGAGGTCTATGTGGATGAATAGGAACATAACCTATATTCGGTTGTCTGCGAGACACATCATCAGTCTGAACTTAAACTGAACCACAAACCTGGTTGTTACCAATTCCAAAACCAGGTCTTGAGTATGCAAGACTACCCAAGCGGCCTTCACTCTACGATCATCATCGGCAAAGAGGGTAAGTATGCAAGGTTGCCCAAGCGGCCTTCACTCTACGATCATCATCGGCAAGTAATCGTCATCTGCCCAATCAAGGCTCTGATACCAACTAGTCTTGATTAAAGCACAAGGAACAATGGTTACCTTTTTTTTGGTTAAAGGATAAGCTTGTGTATGGAAAAGAAAGTACGTACCTTGTGCCCTAAATAGGGAAGAAATGAAAAAACTCTAGCAACAATCATCAAAAACAAACATAACAACAACTACTACAACAGCAGCCATCAACAACAACATTCATCAACCCTAGCAACAAGATGGGTGCCACTACAGCAGCAGTATCCTTCAGAAGTTTTTTTTTTCTTTCCTAATTGGTACTCACACACACATGTCTCTTCTGAGACTTGAACCCCTGACCTCTCTTTAGGAAGGAAGATGCTGATGCCGCTAGGCCACTACCTATTGTCCTTCAAAAGTATTTAATTTGACTACCATCCCACCAATACTGTTAGGATAATAGCTAAGATTGTCCACAAGTTGTGGAACAACCCTGCAGCTGATCAGGAAGAAAAGGTGCAGCTATGAGAAAGAAGAGATTTGCTTAAAGTCCGCACTACTTCTAAGCTTTATTGTTATAAGTCTGGCTCTAACACAATTCTTGACCTGGGATATAATGTGATGTGAGGAAGTTGACTATTCCTGAATGCTCTGGCATTTTTTTCTATCCAAATAAAATATACTGCTGCAAATCGACTATAGCAGTTTGTGAACTCCAATGTGACCAGCACCACTGAATCAAATCTGACCAGCAATTAGGCATGATGTAAAATCCAGCAACCTCTCGGATAAACCTCCATGTGTGAGAAGTGAACTTGCATTTGAAGAATAGATGGTCAATGGATTCCCAATCTGACTTACATAGATAACAACAATTTGAATAGTGCTTGTAAAGAACTGGCTTAGCATCCAGAGTGTATAATCTGCCGAACTGGCTTAGCATCCAGAGTGTATAATCTGCCCCTAATAGCTAACCATATGATAAGATTATATATGTTTTGGCCGGTATATGATATTTGAACCACACAATTTTATGCCAAAGAAAAACTGGGGAGGGAGGGTTAACAATGGTTACCTTGAATCCACAAGGTGGTGTCGTTTGAATCTACAAACTAGAAGAAAATTCATAGAAGAATCTGATAATATATAGATAAAAAGTTAAATTATGCTATTACAGTACATTCATACTTATAATAGAAAAACCCTAATGCTATAAAGAAATTAATTCCTAAAGGAAAATAAAAACATAAGGTAACTTAATAATAAAATAAAAACTAAAAATAGAAAGAAAATTACCTAAAATTAAAACTCTTCTCAAATTTATAAAAAAAATAAATAAATAGCCTAATTAAAAAAATATTAAAATATGACCTACTTCATTAATTTTAGCATAATATCCTTTACTAAAATGTTACAATCATTTTTCATAATAGCAACTCCCTAAACTGAAAATTTTCCGAAACCATGCAATTGCAAACTCAAATTCAACTTTAATAGCTTTTTAGAAATTAATGCCAAACATGGATTGGCTACAAATTCTGATATAATGCCAAATAAAAAAGAACAAGAAAAAAAAAAGAAGAAACAAGCTTGCATAAATGGTTTTGCTCCGTTATTGACAAATGCGAATATATGAAATCAGACTAGGTCAACCAGACTATCGAAGAAGAAGGTTGGAACCTACAGATACACCAAAATCCCAAACTATCATTTACCTTCAGTTCATGCGAAGTGAAATTCAGCTACCAATACCTTCCTAAAAAAAAAAAATTTAGCTACCAATGGCTTTGGTTGATCGAAATACAAGCATACCCCACAATTTATCATATCAGGTCCCTCATTGGTGCCAAGCCGATCACGCAACAGAACCAAGCATAATCAAACACTCTCCCTGGCAAGGACATTAATCTTGGAATTGAAGGGGGTCACGAAAGATCCATATATGGGTTGCTTCTCAGCCCAAAGGAAAATTAGGGTTTTGGATACAAATCAAAAATCAAAATTTCTCGTGACAGAGAGAATAAAATTGGTTCGATTTCAGTTTTGTCCAAGTGTTTGGTGTAGTGAGAATTGGGAGAGATATGTGGGGGTAACTTTGACTTCATAAAATATTTTATTCTTTTTAAGTGAACAGTTAAATTGTGTGACAAAATTATCTTTAAAAGGTCACTTATCAACATTTAGGTTTTAAACTTTGTGACTCTTCATCTTTTTTTCTTTTTTCTTTTTTTACTTAAAAATCTATTTTATTTAAGTTTGATCACTAAAATTTATTTTTCTTTTCTAAAATTAAAAACGCTTTAAGCAGTTGAAAAATAATTCCAAACAAACGAGCAGTAATATACTACCTCTGTCCCAAAAAAAATGTCCTTAATTGGGAGCCGTGTCAGTTCAATTTGTGAGAGTCAGTTATCTAAAAGTGACACTTTTTATGGGACGGAGGGAGTATAATTCAAAAAATATATGGACCTGCCTCGAAAAGGGTATATATATATATATATATTCTCCTAAAGGCCAAAATGATCGCATTTATATAGAGAGAGAGGGTAAGACATGCAAATTACTGACAAAAAATTCAAGTCTCATTGTTATAAATATAGTTGAAACTCAAGACATTGCATGTCAAAAATGTTAAGCCCCTCTCCAACAAGCTAGCAACGTACAGCTCATGCATGCATGTCTGGTACTATAGGCTTAATTTAAGTACAGGACTGCATCTTGGCGATGGAGCTTAATTAGCAACCTTTGTGTTGCCCTGAGCATCCTTGGTGAAGTGTTTTGCAGGTCCGGACATGGCGTCCCGCGCGGGCTTTATGTTGCCTTGACCGTCCTTGACAAAGTATTTTGCAGGTCCGCTTTTGAAGTCTTGGACATGCGCAGGCTTTACGTGGCCTTCAGCATCCTTGACGAAGTATTTTGCCGGTCCGGCCTTGTGGTCCGGCATGATTGGCTTCATGTTGCCTTGACCATCCTTGGTAAATTGCTTTACATTGCCTTGAGCATCCTTGTCAAAGACTTTCGCCGGTCCAGACTTGGCTTCCGGCATGATTGGCTTCATGTTGCCTTCAGCATCCTTTGTAAAGGGCTTTGCGTTGCCTTGAGCATCCTTGTCAAAGAATTTTCCAGGTCCAGACTTGGCTTCCGACATTGGCTTCATGTTACCTTGACCATCCTTTGTGAAGGCCTTTACGTTGCCTTGAGCATCCTTGTCAAAGACTTTTGCAGGTCCGGACTTGTGGTCAGGCATGCACATTACTTGCGACACAACCAAGAGGGCAATGGCACCAATTGGCATCACCTTCTTGGTTGAAATTGCCATCTTGATTAACCTGAGTCGTGAATAATGTGAAGAAAAGAAGGTGAAGAAACCAGTATTTATATATGAATTGGATGGTCGTGCATGTGGTTGGCAAAAGGTCAATTTCTTGATTTGGCTTATTTTGAGGACCTTTTGGATTGAATGGTACACCTTGAGTTTGGGAGTAATTAGGTATTTGGGGAGTTAATTACTTGGTTAAGTATTAACTACATATTGGTTAATTAAAAATCTGGCTTGATCTAGGTTTGATTCAAGGAATTAATATTGGTAAATGGTAAAATATAATCAATTGCATGTGATTACAATATCAAGAGGCAACATTTTATTGCATGCATTTGTATTTGAGAGGTGTAAAAAAAAATATATATATATTTATTAGGTACTCCAGAGTATTCAATAATTAAAAAAATTTGGTGAAAGATCTTGAATATATATTAAATTCTGTAACTCCTACACCTTTAGGTACATGCAGATGTATATTATAAATTGTTGTCTTGAACTACAGATAAATTGTTGAGGTTTATTTATTTATTTATTATTATTATTATTCTTTTCTGTTGAATGGGTAAGCTTTGTATAATAGGGAAAAAAAAAAAATTGTACAGCAATCCAAAAAGTCCATGAAAATGGACAGGACACCAAGGCAACATACAAATACAAAATACAGCAATTACATCAAAATGACCCTGCCTTGGAACAACACCACAGAATTAACATGACAACAGGAGGGATGCAATCTATCCAAAGTTATCTAACATAATGAAATGACAGCAAAATCCGAGCTAACCAACAATGTCTTCAAGGAAAACTTCAGCAATGTAGAACTTCAAAGAAGAAAACAAGCTTGCCTGTGGGCAAACTCACACCCTTCTGAGAAGAGCTTCTACAAGTCTCTCCATGAAGTAAACTTTCTCAAGTCAGCACCTTTATTCAACTTGATAGAAGCAAGCCTAGCTCTAACACAACTCTTGATTGACCTGATGAGGAGTAGAAGACTTGATCCTAAATGTCCTTGCATTCCTTTCTTGCCAAATGAAGTAGATAGCAGATGAGAAAAGTAACTTGTGAGTAATAAATCCACTTTAAGACCAAGAGTTAGCACACCATGCAATGAGTTCACTCCAGTTGTTTGGTAAGATGTACAAGCCAGTAGCATGTTGCATGAACTCCCAAATAACTTTATTGAATTTACACTGAAAGAAGAGATGATCCAAAGACTTCCATTATAATACCCCTAATTTTAAAATGATAGTCTCGGTATTTTATTAATTGTTTTAATTGTATTTTTATTTCTTTATTTGATTTCTTGGCTATTTGTTTAATTATTTATATGAATTAATTGATTATGTAATTATTTGAAATACTTGTTTTGTTGAATTATGTGTTAGATGATGTGTATTTGTTTACTTAAATGTTAGGTGTTTTCTTGTAATTAATGGTTATGAATTAAATGTTTTAAATGGTTGTTTTATTTTATTTTTTTATTTAATAGTTATAGAAAATAGTCATGGGCCAACTAATTGGGTTCCATGGACTACTTGAATAAGAGGTTTAATGGGTACAGATAATTACCCATGAATAGTGTATATATATACATATATATATATATATATAAAAGGAAAGTCCTTTAGTGATAATCTTATGTATTTATTTTATTTATATAAAAAAAATATACATGGAATATACATAACATATATTTTAGTTACCTTTCTAGTATTTTAATTTTATTATTTTCTTTATTAATTTGATGTGGATTGAGAAAAGGAGTATGGTTATTATTTAGTCTATAAATATATAATTATAGGGTTGAAAAAGGGGACTAGAAATATATCACGTATTATATTTTTAGAGAGAGAGAAAGAAGGAGGAAGAAGGAAGAGGAAGAAGAAGGAGGAGGCTAAAACTTTTATCAAATCCCTTAAGGCAAGTTCTTATTCTACACTTCTCCTTTGATTTGTGGAATTTATATCTTTAGTATAATCTTAGGGTTATTTAAAGAACAATTAAAACTTGAATTTATAATTTAATTGATCTAGAACATAGGTTTTATAAATTATATTGTATGGTTGTTCTTGTTGTATGAATTGATAAATTCATGGATTTGATTTGATTTCTTTATGAATTTTTAAATGTTTTAAACGATGTATTTCCATGTATGTGTATTGATGAAACCTAGAAACATGCCTTAGAATCCTGAAACAAATAAAGAATGAATTTGCAGTGAAATTATGGGTTGAGTTGCGTAAACTGTTCGATTCGCTGATACAGTGCTCGAGCCTTGGGGACAAAGCTCGAGCCATGGATGAAAAGCTCGAGCCTGAAAAGAAAAGCTCGAGCCATGGGTGAAAAGCTCGAGCCTAAAACAGGAAACTCAAGCCTGAAATAGGAAGCTCGAGCAATTAGGACAAAAGCTCGAGCCTTATCTGGGGAAGTTTCGTAAACAGCGTTGAATTAATTTTAATTGAATTTGAGGGGTCCTAAACATCAACTAAGGACTAGATATGAGTTTAAATAAATTCTAAATAAACTAAAATATAACAATGCATGTTATTTGATTCTTTGAGGAATGAATGAATTTAATCTTTATTTTGTTCTAACAATTAAGATTAAATATGTAGCATGATTGTATTTGGAGAATACTTACTTGACTGTATAGTAAAATATCAGCATGTTTAAGATTCAGTTTGTGTAGGATATGTGATGTAGGAAGTTTAAATAAATTATAAGTCATTTCTATTTGGTGATAGCATGATATTATATTATTATATTTATTTCTAGATTATTTGATGTACTTCTTAATTGTTACATCAACTATTGGATTGTGTGGATGTAGTGCATCAGTATGGGATGGTGGCACTTTAGAGATGGATTAACTTATCAGTTAAGTCCTGCCTATTTTATAAGGGAATGGATTAACTAAAATATTAAGTCCTACTTATATTTGTGTCAGGTAAACTGAACAAGTTGGATGATACATAGTGGGTTACTTTAGATTGGATAGAATATTATATATAGAGACATATGCCATGATATGAGCTTGAGCCTCAGGATCAATGGATAGGGTGCGTATATTGCCAGGGATGTGTAGCAAGATATAGTGTGGTTGTGTGCCCTGGTAGGTCTAGGTACTCATGCCCACTATATGTGCGTTTTGCATGTTGCCTACTATTCAAGTTGAGGCAACCCTATAATTTAGTGAGGTTCTTTTAGTGTGTATATGAAATATGGACTATATAGTTATTGCATGGGTTAGCTATAGATATATAGTTTCTCCGGTCTCTATTTGGGTTGTCGTAGAAAGAACTTGTTCGTGGGCCTGACCCACTATTATTTTTCAGGTGTTCGTCAGTTTCAGACATAGAGCTTGTTCGTGCTGAACAGAGACAGTCCACATCACTCTTCTGATTCTACGTTGGATTCTCTTTATGTTTTAGTTTTGGGATTATATTTCCTTTCGGTTGTTTCAATTGGGTTATCACTAGGGGTCCACTAGATGGATTCCCGAGTTGTAATGATATTAAAGGTTTTGGATATTTCATTTGGAAGATTTATTTTTTAGTTTTCTTTTCTGCTATTTTATTTATTCTTAGTTATTTCTTTTGTAATCAAATGCTTGTTTATATACTTAATTATTTAGTATTCCTTGGATCTGTGCTCGGACTTGATCACCATTGGCTCTAGAATCGAGGGGTATCGCATCAATCCAGCAAGAAAAAGGTAGCTGGCATTGGTATTGTGCTTGTGTTTCATAGGTTTAGAGTCTAAGGTATATAGTTTGTGTCTAAGAGCTAATCAAGCAATGCGGCCATGCTTTGGAATGTGATGTTTTTCCTGAAGATGCAATGAACAAACTCTTTCAATTTGGAAAGATAAGTCTTTACACTTCAAAATATCTCAATCCCTTTTCCCTCTATTTTCCTTCTATTTATAGACTTTTACAAATGTTCTAGAAGCTTCTTCTTCAGTCCTCCATGTTGGACCGATCTTTTGGGCTCCTTTTAGACATCGGCCCATTTCCTTTACTTTGAGATTGGGCTTAAGGTTTGTCTCAGTGGATACTGGGCCTGATGGGTGGTCATCCGATCGGGCCAAGCGTTATGATACCCCTCGATTCTAGAGCCACGGGTGATCAAGTCCGAGCACAGATCCGAGGGATATCAAACAATTAATATTTAAACAAGCATTTGAATACAAAAAGAATAATAAAGAATTAAATAAATAATCAGCTGAAGGAAACTAAATAATAAATCCTTATTTTAAAATTCTCAAATAAAAATAATTAAAAATCCCATACTAAAATCCTCCAATCCTCTGATACCAGTAATTAATTAAAACTACAACTCGGGAATCCATATTGTGGACCCCTAATAATCTCCTAATTGAAATAACTGAACTGAAATAAAACTAATAATTAAACCATGAAGAAGAATCCTACGTAGAGTCGGAAGAGTGAATGACTGTCTCTGTTCAGCACGAATAATCTCTAAGAATGGAACTGAAGAACACCCGAAAAATAATGGTGGGTCAGGCCCACATACAAGTTCTAAATCTACTACATCCCAAACAGAGACCCAATACACGTACACATCCTAATTAATTCAACAATAACTAAATA
This sequence comes from Cornus florida, assembly GCF_030987335.1. Classification (NCBI taxonomy): domain Eukaryota; kingdom Viridiplantae; phylum Streptophyta; class Magnoliopsida; order Cornales; family Cornaceae; genus Cornus; species Cornus florida. The sequence continues at coordinate 71,413,077 of NW_026775576.1, read as the reverse complement.
GTCCATATATAGATATACACACACTAAAGGAACCTCACCAGAATATAGAGTTGTCTCAACCTGAATAGTAGGCAACATGCAAAACGCACATATAGTGGGCATGAGTACCTAGACCTACCAGGGTACACAACTACACTATATCTAACTACACATCCCTGGCAATATATGCACCCTAACCACTGATCCTGAGACTCAAGCTCATATCATGGCGTATAATTATATATGTAAAATCTGTCCTATCCAACCATCAAAATAAACTATCCAATTATTATTTTAATAATATGTCATCCAACTGTTCCGTTGACCTGACATGAATAAGTAGGACTTAACACTGTGGTTAATCCGTTCCCTTATTAAAAATAGGTAGGACTTAACTCTTACGTTAATCCATCCCTACTATGCCCCCATCCCATAATGGTGCATTAATCCATAACATAACCAAGTTACAGTTTCCAATCCAAGGATAATGTAAATAATATTTACATATAATAATCCCAATAAATATGATATAAATCATAAACACATTCTTTGCATTTACTTGAGTAAAAATATCAATTCTAGATAGTATACATTTAATTTACATCACAAGAAATTAACATGCATATCAACAGAATTGTACATCTCCATATTCTGATTAAATTAATTTAAATCTAAATAAATGATTAAAATAATTTAATCCAACAATATTTTATTAATTTATCCTTTTAAAATTAATTAAATTTCATACTTAGCATGTAAACTTACAAAATAATGCATTTCAAATTCCTAATGAATCTATTTAAATTAATTAAATATTTAATATAGATTTATCAATCCAAAAATAATAAATATTAATTTAATAATCCAACCCTAAACAAATTAACATTAAAATATTTAATACAAAACTATTTAATCAAAACAAAATAAATAAATCATTATTTAATCATTATATCAATTATAATAACAATCATTATATTAATCATTATATCAATCATAGTACCAATCATTACTTCCATCATTAATTACTTTAATACAATCATTATATCATCATTGCTTCAATTATTCCTCACTTTAGAACTAAAAACCCAATGATTACAAACTTCACAATGGAAAACAACAATTCACGCCAGAGACTTATTACGCCTCGTTCGGCGTGCTCTTCTAGGAAACACAATTTTGTCACCATGAAGGAAAAAAAACTAATTCACACCACAACCAATTTCACCTCGTTCGGCAGGCTTCTTTCAGGAAAACTAAATTATTCTGACTTTGTAAAATTAATTTATTAAATATACAAGTTCATTACAAAATCATTACTAAAACACATGACTTATGATTCTCAAACCAATTCATGTAATTAGATCTAATTAATTATTAAAAACGAAACCCTAGAATTAATCTAGCATGCATAGGGTATGAATCAAAGGAGAAGAGAAGAATTAAAACTTGCCTTCAGGAATTTGATAAAAACCCTAGCCTCCTTCTTCCTTTTCCTCTTCCTTCTTTCTTTCTCTAAAATATAGTACGTGATATATTTTCTAACCTCTTTCACAACTCTATAGTTATATATTTATAGGCAACTAAAATAATCCTAATCCTTTTTCCATTCCAAGACAAACTAAAATAAAATAAAAATAAAATTTAAATACTAAAAAGGTAACTTAAATATATGTTACGTATAATCTATGTGTACTCCTTTTTATATATAATATATAAATATATATCAAATTATTATTTAAGGACTTTCCTTATATATATATATATATATATTTATTTATTTATTAAATATACATATACATGGGTAATTATCCGTACCCGTTAAACCCCTTATCCAAGTAGTCCATGGAGCCCAATTGATTGGTCAATTACTACTATCCATATCCAATTCCTTAAAAATATAAATAAATAAAATAAAAATAAAAATAAAATAATTAAATTCCTAAATAAATACATATCATCACGTACAATTTAATTTAAACAAATAATTAAATCAATTAAACAAGTAAACAATTAACCAAGAAAACAACTAAATAATTAAATGCAATTAAAACTATTAAAATAATACCGAGACTATCCTTTTTAAATTAGGAGTATTACAAGCGTTCTTTCCAGATCCAATCTTTAGTAATATAGGTCGTACCCAGCCTAGGCCATTTTCGGTATCTTCACCTCCCCCTTAATCTCTTCCTAATTGATTAGGGTGAGATTACCGAAGAGGCGCAATTATGATATGACTGCTCGAGATGATAACGTGGGGGAGTGAACGATCGGTTCAGAGATTGATGTTTTGAATTTTGAAATCTCTTTACTTCCCTGACGTCTCGGTCACAGGGACCATCCTTCCTTTTAAAACTCCTCAACCTATACTTATAGTCCTTTCTCTTGTCTCCATCACACCTCTTGTCAATCAATTTACTGTTCATTCTTTCCAACAAAATCAAGTCTTCTCCGACGAATCTTTATAAAAGGTTTATCCTTCTCAATTCTCTCACAGTATCCTTAGCAAGTCTTAACTCTTAAGGTTAGCCCTGTTCTTCTTTATTTCCTGGAAAATTGAATATATCTTTTAGAGGGTTCCAGTCATCCTTGCCATGGCCATTGATTTAGACCTTCTCCGCTTGAAACACGAAATCCCGAGTAATGTACTTATTAGGGTATGCCCCAAGAACGTGGATATTAAGATCTGTGTAGGTCTTCTTCCCAACGAAATCCGGTTTTCTCTCCTCCATCTGAACGTTATCAGATTTCCTTTGCACCCTTTCTTCTGTTATGTCTTTAATAGACTAAACCTTTCCCCTCTTTAAGTAAACCCCAACTTTCTTAGGATTTTGTCCATTCTTTTGATTCTGAACATAATTCCTTTTCATCCTGAGCGCTTTTGGGGAATGCTATGTTTCCTTGTTCAAAAAATATAAAACCCACAAGAGTGAATGTCCTTCTGAAATTTGTCTTCCTCGCTTCTGTACTTTTCTTTTCGATTCTCTGGGTATTCCTCATAATGAATTGAGTTACAGAATTTGCAGGGATAAAGTCAATCATTTGAAGGAGAAAGTTCTAAGCAACGTTCCTTCTTGTTTTGAACTTTTTACATCCGAGAATCTTAGCGACATATCACTTTTGGGTGCTCTTATGGATCAGATCCAGATCCCCTCTTTCAGCAAAAGAAGGAATCCTCCCAAGAATGCCATTGCTTCCGCTTCGGCTTCCGCCTCTGCCTAGGCATCTGCTCCTGCTACCACTTCCAGTGTTATTCTAATCGCTATATCTGTCATCAATCCGAGAACCAATACTTCCCATGTCATTCAGGTCAACGCTCCTGGATCCAGTAACCCTCCTCTTACCAGTGTGTTCGCTTCAAATAAGAGTCAAGGGAAGAGAGCTTGACCGAATGGTGGGTCTGACCTCGATAAAGTTCCTCTGTCAAGAAGGGATTGGCCTTTCGGGATGATTACACCTAACATATCACAGGGTGGACCTACCACCACCTCTGGAACAGAAGGAGCCTCCACCTCTGTAATACTCCTAATTTTAAAAAGATAGTCTCGGTATTTTAATTATTGTTTTCTTGCATTTTGTGTGCCTATTTGTTTATTTGATTAAGTGTTTAATTGTTTTACTTCTTTAATTGATTTAATTGTGATTTAATTGTTTAATTATGGAAGTTAAATTGCATTAATTGATTTCTTGTGGTATTTAATTGAATTGTGTATTTAATTGTTATGTTGTTTTTATATACTTGGATTAATATAGTAATTTAGTATTATTAATGTTAATGTGTAAATTAGTTTAATTAAATGTTTTATTAGATTGATTTATGAAATTAGATTTAGTAACGGTTAATGCATTAACTTATTAACAAGGTTAGTATTAGACAGTAGGGTTCTCTAAGACGGCTCGTATATGTAGCCGCCACTGTATATTATAACTAAGGTTGCTCTATGGGCCGCCTAAGATTGAAATTAGGGCTTTGTCTCTTATTAAACAAAGATTAGGGTTTAGTGCTAAGTCTATAAATATAGTAATCACGTTGGTTTAGGGTTTTGGGAAACACAGAGAGTTAGTGCAAAACAGAGGGTTGAGAACAGGAGCATTGTAAGGGTTGTCAAGGAGGAAACCAGAGAGAACCAAGGAAGGGTTGTGGTAGATTATCCCAGAGCACTAGGAAGTTTTACGGTAGTTCAGTGTTGCCGGAATAGTGGACACGACGCCGGGATTTCATAACTAAAATCATAGGCAAGTGCTTTTCTTTCTCTTTTCCTTTGGCTTGTGTTCTGTGCACCTAGGTAGTCTCTAGGAGATTAATTGGCCATTAACTGAACCATGCATGATTTGTATATGTTTACTTGATCATCTTTTATCTGTGAAAACTTATCTGCAAAACAATTTTAGCATGTATGTTTTTATCGTTTCTGTTTTAGCATAAAACGTCGTCTCTGTGTTAGTCTTGTATTGAATCTTGCTACAATAAATCAAGGCCTGAATTAATAATAGATGTGATTAAAACCTTTAAGTTCAATTTAGAATAAGAACAGTAAGGTTGGAATGGTCGGAGACGGAGCAGTGGGGCTGAAACGGAGCAAAACGAGGCTGGAAGCTCTCAGAGGAGGTGAGAGCCGGCTCCATGGAAGTGGGAGCTGGCTCCCACACTTGCAGAGCCGGCTCCAAGCACAAAGAGCTTGCTCCCAAAGTCTTGGAGCTGGCTCTCTCTCAAAGGTGGTTTTCTGAATTTTTTTTTCACGAACTATTTTGAGACTGTGGAAGGGTTGAACTGTTTGGATTAATTCTGGGGTTTTCACAAAAGAATTAGAAGGTTGGTTTTGGGTGTTATTAAGTCCTTAAATTGATCAAGGTTGACCGCTAAGTGAATGGGATAAACAGTATAAATTAAGGCACTTTCTATGTTATTAACAGATAGAAGATAAACTAATTGCTTAATTAAATTTCAGCAATTTTGTGGGATTTAATATGTTATAAAACTTATTTTAATGTATGATAGGGTCATGTGTTTATTAGTTTTGATCTATGCATGCTCGGGTTGCTAATTGTTGAAATATTAAATCTTTTTCTGCAATTACATGGATTATTGTTTGGATTTAAATTTCAGCAATTTAATGGGATTTAATATGTTATAAAACTTGTTTTAAATGCATGATAGGGTCATGTGTTTATTAGTTTTGATCTATGCATGCTCGGGTTGCTAATTGTTGAAATATTAAATCTTTTTTTGCAATTACATGGATTATTGTTTGGATTTAAATTGCTAGAATATTATATATTTTTCTGCAATTAGTTGGAAAATGGTTTGGACTGTAAGTTGCTAAACTTTTATTTAATTGTTGTAATTTACATGGATACGGAAGTTTGTATGCACCGGTATGGGACGGTGGCATACTAGGGACGGTTTAGCTTTAAAACTCAAAAACCTAACCTATCGGATTAACGGGATGGATTGTAAACTATTGAATCCTAAATTGTGTTTAAGTCAGATCAACTGACTAAGTTGAGTGACTTCCTAGATTTGTTGGTTGTAGTTAAGTCATATCAGCTGAATAAGTTGAGTGACTATCTGAATTGCGTTTTGTATGTTTTCTCAATGAATAGATGAATGATATACCCTATATTTAGACAGATTTTAGATATATGGTTACGGTACCACGAGATGAGCTTGAGTCTCAGGCTCGTTGGTTAGGGTGCGTATATGCAGTGGATGCATACCTGGATATAGTAGGTAGGTGTACCCTGTTAGGTTAGGTAATCATGCCTACCTTTGGGTGCGTTTTCGCATGTTACCTTCTATTCAGGTTGAGACCCCTATTATAGTCCAGTGAATGTCCCTTAGTGTGGATATATATATGTATGGACTAAATAGATATTGTTAGGTATCTAGGGTGTATCTGCGTATCGGGTCACTATATGGATTGCAGTTAGATTAGAACTTATTCGTGGGCCTGACCCACTCTTTTATTGTTTTCAAGCACAGGACGGTTCCAGCTTTAGAGCTTGATCGTGCTTGTCGAGGATAGACTCTTATTCATCCGCTTACGTAGGACTTCTTTTGATGTTCTAGTATAGTTTTTTTTTTTTTTTTTTTTTTTTTTTTTTTTTTTTTTCTGTTACTTCAGTTCAGTTGGGATTTTTATTTAGGAGTCCACTAGGTGGATTCCCAAGTTGTATTCTTGGAGGTTTTGGAGAATTGGAATATTATTATTCAGAATTATTTGGAGGATTTATATTTCATAGTTCTTTCCAGTTTTGTTATTTAAATTCTTAACTCTTTATATTCTGTGTTTGCTTTAAAATACTTAAATTGTTTGATATTTCCCTCGAGATTGGGCCTGGGCCTGATCAACCCGTGTCTCGGATCCGAGGGGTATCACAACCTCGCCCTCTGAAGCAGTTCCATGGACTCTTCAATTCGTCCGAGCGGATAAATCAGTTTTTAATTCCAATGACACCATGTTCAAAGATGTTTTAACTGCCCTTGCTTACTACAAACAACTGTCTCCTGAAGATGTTAGGATGCAGAAAGAATTGGCCCAAAAGGAAACGTTCACCTGTTTTTCTCTTGATGCTATATGGTGGTCGTCGTCGCAACACTCCAAATTTGTGCAAAATAGTGTGGCCAAGTTTTAAATTTATAAAAAGCCACTACTAACTCTAACTACTAAATATAGCTAGGCTGAGTAGGGATTGTCCCAAGGGATTGTGAGCGTGTTTGTAATGGAAATAATATATAGGGTTAGTAGGTCGAGTGATCAAAAGATTGTTAGGTTGATTAAACTACTAGCTAAAACTAAGCAAGTTTAATGTAAAACGAATAATAATAAATAAATGATAGAGGGAACAAGAGAGAGAGGTCTTGGGATTTAGAGGTCATCACTAAATATCACCTTTCTAGACACTTAATGTATAATTAATGAGAGGAAACATGTATTGCAATTCAAATAGGTGTGATTAATTGCATCAACAAACATGGATTGACTAATTAAGTATACATTTGTGATACCCTTCGATTCTAGAGCCACGGGTGATCAAGTCCGAGTACAAATCCGAGGGCTATCAAACAATCAATATGTAAACAAGCAAGAGTACAAAAGAATTAAAAATAAAGTAATACGCTGAAAAGAATTCTAAATATAAAAATCCTCTAAATAGATTAATATAATTCAATCTTTCCAAGCCGTACAACTCGGGAATCCATCTAGTGGACCCCTCATAATTACAAATGAAAATAATTACAGAACCAAAATCCAAAACTAAAATAAGAACAGAAATCCTATGTAGTCGGAAGAGTGAGTGACTATATCTGCTTCATCACGATCAAACTCTAAGCCTGGTACTGACGAACACTTGAAAAATAAGAATGGGTCAGGCCCACATGCAAGTTCCATCCTACTACAATCCATACATAAACCCGATACGCTGATACATCTTAGATAGCTCGGCAATAACTAAAATAGTCCATATAGATATAGATACACACTATAGGATGCTCACTAGCCTATAGTGTAGTTCAGCCTACATGGAAGGAAACATGTAAATCACACTTTCCAGTGGCCAAGTGCATCTCCTGTTAGGGAACATCAGCAATATCCAGTTACCCATCCTTTGCGATATACGCACCTTAACCATGATCCTGAGACTTAAGCTCATATCACAGTACCATAAGTATATATATAAATCCTTCCTAATACAGGAAAAAAAAAAAAAAAAACAAACAAACATCCGTTATGTCATTCAATTGTTTTAGTTGACAGGGCATGCATCCATGTAGGATTTAACTATTTTAGTTAATCCATTCCGTATGTATGAACAGTTAGGACTTAGCGTTTTGATCTAATCCGTCCTTCATATGCCACCGTCCCATACCGGTGCATATAATGCATATGATCCATAAATGATGCACACTCATATGAACATCAAATACATCCAGAAACCAACACAATAAAAATTAGATATAGATAAGATCCTATCATGCATCCAGTATATGATTATAATCATAAAACCTCCATTTAAATTGCTAAAGTAATACTAACAATTCAAACTATCCATATCCACATAATTGACAGAATAAAAATTAAAACAGTTCATCAATTAACATCCATAGCATGGTATAATGATTATCAGAATTATGAACTGAGCACATTATACTAGAATTCCCAAACCATACTTTCTTACTAGTTCATTTAACTTACTAAAACAAAGACTAGTAATTAAATCCTCCTCAATCCTTGACGACATGCAAATTAATATTTAAATCCCATGACGTCCCTTTAATCCTCAATTTACAAATCCCGCACCCGATAAATGACACTCAAAAGTCTAGATAGAGTATACTATATGAATTTCCAATAATAGTTTCATACTAGTCCATTTAGTTCGCTAACACAAAACTAGCAACTAAATTTCTACAATTCCCGACAGCATGCAACTTATTAGATAAAATTACATGACGTCCATAACCACAGCATAACCAATATTCCTGAAACTGAAATATGTTATATATATATAATTGTTATGAAATCCTAACAATAACTTTCATATCAATCCATTTAAGTTGCTAAAACAAACTAGCTAATTAAGTTATCCTCCTTCCTGGACAGCATGCATATTTATCTTTAAAAATTCATGATCTCCCTTAATATTAGCACACTGGCATATACTAACTATTTTAAGGTTTCAACAAGTTAATTTTAAACATTTAAAACCTTACAACATTTTCTAAAAATTACCTCTAAGCCCCTAAAATCCAAAAAACCTCAGAAAACACCCCGTAGGGGTATTTTTACAAGGGAGCCGGCTCTCTCCCTGAGAGCCCCTCCCCGTCTCCTCTGTTTGTCTTCTTCGCTTCTGGCGAAGTTCAACCCTCTGTTCCAAATTTTTTTAAAGTTTTTAGGGTTCAATTAAGTCCTAACAGTCCTAAAATCTCCTCAAATTTCAACAAGCATTGCTTGACAAAAATTTAAAACCAAATTAAAACAGTGTATGCAAGAAACACAGTTTCAGTTACAAGAACGTAAAACAGATTACAGCCTAATCTAACATGCATAAACGTCCATTTTAAAAGTTTAATTAGATTCTTGGAGACTATTTAGTATGCACAGAACACAAGTTTACAGGAAAGAGACAGAATGAAACTTGCCTTTAGGTTTCAGTTTGAAACCTTTCATCGTCGTCTCTAAATTCTCCGACGACTGCCGACCGCCGGTAAACCTCCTACTCCTCGGTTCAATCCCACTAGCCATCCATTCCTTCCTCCTTGATACGACCTTCGGTCCACAACTGAAAACCTAACCGGTAGTCCTCACAGTTTCCTCTCCAGCTCCCTCTCTTTTCCTCTCTTAAGAACTATTACGTGCATAGGGTTTTTCCAACCCTAGTAGCCGTATATTGTTCTATATATATAGGTCTTTACTAAACCTACTTCTAATTCCAAATAAATTATAAGTCGGCTACTCCATCGTCATAAAAGAAACCCTAAACCTAAACTATATAAACGACCATAAAAACTATAACCAATTAAGTCATATAAGCCATCAAATAAAACCCGTCCATTAAAACACCCATTAGATCAACTAAGTAAATTAAATCACATTTAAACAATTAATTTAAAATAATTACAATTAATCAATTAAGCAAATAATAAAATAAATAAACAATTACAATTAAACACATAGCCAGATAATCACATTTAAATGCACATCAAACAAATAATTAATTAATCAATTAAAATTCAATTAAAATGCACATAAAATAAATAATTAAATTTTAATTATATCCTTTTGAGAAATAGGGGTATTACAACATTGTCTAGACAACCTAGTAAATAGCACAATATATCAAATTAAGTCATTAATCCTTCATTTAAGCTCACAATCAACATACTAACAAGTTAGAGAATTATACTACTTGCATTCATAAGCATGGAACATCAAACAATAAGTATGGATTGTCCTCCCATCTAAAAAATTAAGGCAACTACACTACAACTAAACTAGGAACATGAATTTAAACTAATTAAACTAAAGGAGAGGCACAATCCATCAAAAAATGAGCATGAACTATCAAATAAACCACAAGAGTATTCTATTTACACACTATGCCTTGACAATCTCTAGATCCATTGCATCAACACACATAGACATGCATCAACAACACAAAAACTAGAGATAAACACATGAACATCTATTCTAGCATATTTAGACATATGGATAAAATGAAATGATTAATAGGAAGTATTAAACCACACAAATCATTGTATAAACAAGATTCATATATAAATCAAATGTCAAGACAACATTACAACACAAATCCCCTCAAAATACAAAGCATTAAGGTCTAGAAGGCATGCTTAGGGCTAACACTAGCCCCAAGAAGATGTTTAACCACTTATTGATGTAATCATTCAACCCTCAAGGGCTATCTCCATGGTAGAAATGCTCTTCTTTTCTATGGGAACCCTAGATGAATGGAAGAACTCCCAAAAATGGTGTGTCTCTAGTCTCTAGCCTCTCCTCTTTTCTTAGTCTTTAAGTATGAATCATTTTGATTATATGAAGATATGATGTAAAAATGGCTCAAAATCCTTTTATAGGCAGTTCAAATGTCACACCCAATGGTCTGGACTCGTGTATTAGGGCCCCTTCAATGATTGCACCATGAGCCATCTTTTAATGAGTTGGACTTTGTTTTAATTCGGACTTGAGGAGGTTCGATCGATCGAACTTGGTGAGATCAATCCAATGTTGGCGAGATCGATACATCCTTGGCGGCGCCTTTTAGAATAAAGACAATTTTGAGATATTTTGGAAATATTTTGGGATAAAGACAAAAGTGGTAGGTGGGGATAAGATTAAAGGATTCGATCGATTTAAGGAAAGTTGGATCGATCGAATATGGTGGAATCTTTTGGATAAGGACAAAGGCTTGGCTCCATCTTGAAATGGCTAGATTGATCACTTCTAGATCGATCGAAGAATTGTTGAGATCGATCGAAGATACTGCTTTTCCACCATTTTGCTTCCACTATGCTCCTTTATTCCATTCAGCTCAAGATTGCTTCTTTTATGCTCTAATTGGTCTAAATTGACTTATTTTGGGGATAAGTGCATGAGAATGGGAATAACATGAAATTAGTTTAAAGCGAAAAAATAATATAGATAAAGGTCCTAGAATACCTAAGCTTAAGAGGTTTAAATACGCACTTTTTAGTGCTCATCACACCCCCAAACTTAAATATTGCTAGTCCCTAGCACTGAACTACAAAGTAAAGGAATGAAATGAACAACTATACAAGTATGAACAAGAAAGTAATAAATGGATAATGCCACTTTCGTAGGGAACACGATTGCATTTAGCATATGCAACAAGCCTTTTAAACCCCTAGGTTTCCCCTAGTGGACGAGTGAAGTCTCGTGAGGGTTTCCAGAAATGATACCCACAAACATTAAGCTCATTCCTTCAAAAGAGGCACCAATATTGCAAATAAGTATTGGGAGAAAACTACCTCAAGTATGCAATTTTTCAACCCTTTCCAAGCAATCTCCCAAAATTTCAACATCAAGCAAGCAAGTATGGTCCTCCACACATCAAGAAAATGATTATGCAAATCAAAACAACTCTCGAATCCTTTTTGAGTGAACCGGCATCAAATATGTTGCTATCTAAGCCAACTAAAGAAATGATCACATCCTTACCCTCAAACTAACACACAAATCTAGTATCGATTATCAAGACAAATAGTGGACCTTTTATTAAAGCTTTATTCATTAGGTGCATTTTTTTTTTTTTTTTTTAATCCTAAGGATTAAAGATGGAAGCATAGTGCAATGTGTTTTTAGGGTACTAGCGATTCATGAGGTCGAGCGTTAGGTCAATGACTCCCAAACCAGACGGTTTTAGGGTACTAGGTGTTCAAACACCCCTAGGGACTTACAAGCTCAAATTAACTACGCTACAAATTAAAACAACCTCCATCTAATCATTTCCACTTCTCACCTTTTGGGAGAAGTCCTTATTTTTTTTTATTGTTTTTGCAACTTCTTCTCTTTTTTTTTCCTTTTTTTTTTTTTTTTTTTTGGTATAAACACAAGTTCAATTATTAACCTAGAGTTTGGGCCCTCCACCTTTCGGCGCGAGAAATTCAGTTCTTGATGAGGCTAAAATCCTGGCTACTCAATGAAAAGAGATTGCTATCCGAGATTGTTATCCACCTTTATCAAGAATGAAAGCTTTCAATGCACTACTAGCCCAATTGGGATATAACCAATTCAATAGTCAACAAAGCATATACCCTATAAATGAATGCTAGTGTGCGCCTGTGCTAGTGTAGAATTTTAGAGTGAATCTCAAAACAATCACAAAATCAAAATGATGTGGACCACAAATGCAAGCAAGATATCAATCTTTCAATAAATTTACTCCTAAATGGCATCCACAAGGCATACAAGGAGTATTGAACTCTCAAGTCAAGTAATTTTTAAATTTTAAACAATATAGTCCTCAAAAGGTCAAAATCACAGCTAGTCATGGATCAATCATAGAAAATCCCTCAAATACACAAATCATGCTCAAAATTTTGAATTAAAAGTAAACACTGCAAATAACACCTATTACCCCCAAACTTAAATGACACAGTGTCCTCAATGTGCAAAAAGAATAAAGGAAAGAGTATACCAGTGCAGCTAAGGCAAAGAATGGCTGGGACACAAGTATCCAAAGTGGGTGGTACAACCCCCAAACTTGGAATTAATAGTGGTCCTGAAAAGATGGCACTTGGATAAAACTCATCAAATAACAAAGGGATAATAACAGTGCATAGTGGACATGCAAGTGTAAATGAAATAATAAATGAAATCAAAAGAGAGGAATAATGATGGTCCTGAAAAATTTGGGCAGCAATCTCTCACTGAAGCCACTGGGATGCACTTGATAATGGTGTCAATTACAGATAGATGTATCAATATAACAACTAGACATCCAAAATATCATGCATAAGATAAGGAAAATAAGGACAGTATAAAGTACATCACAGTGTCAGGGCCAACAGACTGGCCGCAAAAATAGTAATATCACAATAACAGTAAAGTATCACAGATATATAAAAGATGAGAGTAAAGAGATAGAGAGATCAGGCAGAGGAGGTCGGGCGAGTGAAGCGTAATCCCCGGATATCTCTGGATAAATCCTGCAGCGCAGCCATGACGTCTGAGCGGAGAGTAGTCACGTCAATGCTGAGAGAGGCCACATCTGACTGAAAAGAGACAACTGCGTCCTCCAAGGTCTGTATACGCTCTCCTAGGCTAGGTGTCGGAACTGGAGCGTCAGGGATAACTAGATCACGAACTGGAGGTATATCCTGTCCATACTCCTGAGAATGTAATGGCGACCCTACCGGAGAGTGATGTGGGGACTCTGCTGGAGGCTCTCGCTCTAAATTAATATCCATATGCATGTCTGCAGCTGCCGGTGGGTCTACTGGATCATGCTCTGCTGCTGTTGCTGCCTGTGTTGCCATTGTTGTCTCCTCCTTAGCTGCCAAGATAGCTTTCTACTCTAAGCTCCTGATAAGAGCATTAGAGCTCTTATTCCAATCTTTCTTGCTGTAGTGGCAAGCACCTGACTCAGTATGCTCCTCCGGGTGAAAGGGATAGTGCTGGTCCCAGAGGATCGGTGTAATAAGGTGTCCGAAGGGGAGGAAAGTGGCTCGCTTGGGCTTGGCCTTACTGATGAATCTCATATAAAATCTCATCATGACATTTCAGATGAGTGCCAGAACAGAGAACCAATGCCCAGTGTAGAAGGCATAAAGAGCAGCTAGAAAATCTGAGCACCGCTGGATCTTATAGCCTGTCATAAATACATTTCAGAACAAGACCGAATCAAAGAACCAAAGATCGTCAGGCAAATAAGTCCTTGTGGCGAATGTCTCACCATCACTGTAGTTACCAATCAGTGCAATGGCCATGTCTGCATCGGATGACTGCCTGAGAATAGGATACTAAAGGCCGGGAGGGCAGATATGCGGGCATCGTGATGATATGGCCAATGACTCAACTGTGATGCGGATGGGGTGGCCATCAATAGTAGTTTGTAGCTCCGATAAGTTACTCAGGGCGGCCGGAGGTTCTAAAAGAACACTCGGACGAGCCTCGGGTTGACTAGATAAATAATTGGAGCAAAAATAGCAGATATGCCCCGCCGATCAATGTCATCAAATGCCGCCAGTGTCAGAACTGACCGGGAAAATAAGGCAATGTCGAATATTGACTCATGCACCACCTAAAGGTGTCTATATCTCCTACGAGGCCTGTCTTTGATCTGGCCTGACAGTGCTGGTGGTAGTGAAGGAGGTGGTACATACTTAGCCTCATCTGAAGAAGATGACGCAGAAGTAGAAAACTGTAGTCTGGTGTCGGCTGATAAGGACTGAGCTGTAGCTGGCTCCTGAACATGAGAAGGTCTCGCCTGCTCCTCTGGCTCCTCCACACGCTGTCGAACTCGGCGTACATACTGCCGGTTGACGACAGTCTTTACCCTAGCCATGGTCTGTAAAAAGAAAAGAAACACTTACAACTAGAGTCAGTAACAAATAATAAAGAATTGAAACACATTATATAGAAACATGTATGCCAAGTAAGATAGATAACTCAGAATGAAGTATATGAATCTATGCAAGTAATGACGCAGCCAAATAAAGAGTGACTAAGTGAAACATGCTAAACAGTATAAGTATGGAATGTATCCAATGTGGAAAACACAGGCATCGGGCATAAATAAGATAGCATGGAACACAAAAGATAATGTGTGAGGTGTATATGCAAATCTGTGATGCTCGATCGATCAAGAAAATATGAGATCGATCCAAGTTGGATCGATCTGAAATTGAGTGAGATCGATCTTTCTCTGATCGATCAGAGAAAACTTCGATCAATCGAACTGCTGTGAAAAATTTGAGAAGTCACAGATCTGTGATACGGAGGGCACCCAAGCAAGCTTGTGGGTCCCTCTCACACATCAACAACTCAACAATGGTCACTCATATAGGCACGTGACCCCCAAAATCGAATTCGGAATCAAAAATATATAAAAATATTTACATATATATACACATAAATATACATGCTTGGAACTTCATATATGGCAAGAAATCAAACATGGAATCTTAGATCTAACATGGAAACATGGGCATCACTCAAGATTAAAGCTTGAAATCCAAAATTCAAACTTACCAAATCGGGTACGAGAAGTGGTCCGGGAGAAAGAGATGAGATTTAAGACGAGAAATGAAGTTCGAAGACTTGGAATCCTCGTCGGAGGTTCGCCGGAGGTTAGGAAGAAGGTTTGCAGCGACGGAAGAAAGCTAGAGTCTTGGATTGATCTTTGGAATCGATCCAAATGACCTTGGTTTCTATTTTTAAAAACTGCCTCCGACATGTCCAATCGATCACTAAGAAATACGATCGATCGAACACAGATCGATCGAATCCCACAAAACGACACAGTATTTTTAAAAAAAATTTGAGTTTTTTTAAAATTAAAATTAAAATTATTTTTGGATTTTTGGAAATAAAAGACATTAAAATAAAATGCAATAAAATAAAAAAATATTTTTGAATTTTGAAAATTTTAGAATAAAATAAAAAAAAATTAAAATTAAAATTAAAATCTTTTTAGAATTTTTTTTTGAAAATAAAATAAACATTAAATATATATATATATATATATATATATATATATATATATATATTTGTATTTTTGAAAATATATTTTTAAATTTTTTTTTTTAATTTTGAAATTTAAAAATTAAAATGCAGTCAAAGTCAAAGTCAACAAAGGAACACAGATCGATCAATCCAAGATCGATCTAGAAAAGATTTCGATCGATCCAACAAGTAAAAACCTGCAGACAAGTTCGAACGATGCATAGAGAGCTGATTTTCATGGGTTTGAAAATTTTTCTAAGTGTTGGAACTGAAGATCGATCCAGGAAAAAGTTGGATCAATCAGGAATTTCAGATCGATCGAAAAATAACTTCGCACGATACACAAAGAGCTAATTTATGCAGGATATCTTCGCACGATGGAACAAAGAGGTAATTGGATGCAGGGTTGGCAGTTCGATCGATCGAACCTCTTTTGAGATCGATCGAACAGGCACAAAATGCCTAATTAGAAATTGAAAGTGCATGTAACCACAATCACAGTTCCTAGCCATGTGTAAGAACCCAAAATATATCTAGACGACGTAGGAAATGAAAGTTAAAATAGAAATAAGGGAGGAATAAAATTGTTAACCCTACGAATCGCACTAGTGTTTAACGTCTCTAGCAAGACGTTGGGCTCTTTTAGCTCGGATCTAGTATCTTGTTATGCATCCCCTCCTTGACGGGGTGAATGGATTTTTGAATCCCACCAAACAAATGGTTCTCTAAAGAACTTATTGGATTTGGATCAAAAGGAATTGACGGTCGTTCATCAAGGCAACTCTTGGGCTTTCATGCCCTTTCAACACAAGGTTTCGAAACAACATTTCTTGAATTCAAGTTTGAAGATAGACTTTTAGAAATTCCACTTCCAAGTAAGGACTTAACTTTATCACATTCATTGTCAAGACATTTTTCCACAACACACACTTCTTCATGTTTATCCATTGAATTCGAGGTTGGATTAAAAATGTTCAACTTCACTTTCATATGCCCAAATGATATTTTCATTATCCCCGTCCTACAATTGATGTTAGCATTTGCGGTTACCAAGAAAGGAAGGCCAAGGATAACGGGAATTTGATTCTTGGGGTTCAAGATCGGTTCCGTGTCAATGACAACAAAATCAACGGGAAAGAAGAACTTATCTATCTTAATCAAAACATCCTCAATGATACCCCGGGGCTTTTTAATGGATCGGCTGGCAAGTTGCAAAACTACCGACGTTGATTTTAAGTCTCCTAAGCCCAATTTAACATATACCGAGTATGGAAGACGATTAACACTTGCTCCTAAGTCTAGAAGAGCCCGATTAATGACATGGTCACCAATGATGCAAGATGTAGTAGGTGAACCAGGGTCCTTGAACTTTGGGAGAGTGTTGTGTTGCAAGATAGAGCTTACTTGCTCGGTCAAGATCATTCTCCTTAGTGCTTGGCTCTTGTTCTTCCTCTTTTGGGTGCAAAGATCTTTCAAGAACTTAGCATAAGTCGGAATTTGCTTAATTGCATACAAAAGTGGAAGATTAATCTTCACTTGCCTAAACACATCAATAATTTCATTGGTCTTTGTCTTTTGTTTTTCAATAGAAATTGACCCTTTCAAGGCGCCCGGGAATGGAGCCTTTGGCTCAAAAACTTTCTCAAAATCTTTCTTTGAAACATCTTCAACACAAGAACTCTTCAAATCATTTTTCAATTCATCTTTCAAATGATTTTTCATAACTTTCTCAATAAGATGATCATGCACATGCAATGAAGGAAGAATAAAATGTGAAACGGGACGGGTGTCAACTTTTGGTTGCACCGGTTTACTCTCTTCATTGGAAATACCTACTTAATTATCAATAAGCTTCCCACTTTTCAAGGTTGTCACCGTATTGACATGTTCAATTGTGTGACCTTCCGATGAGGAATGAGTCTCCACAACACGTTGTTACTTTGGTAGTGCATTCAAAGGCATCTTCCCTTTCTCTCTAGCATTCAAAGTACTAGCTATTTGTCCGACTTGGGTTTCTAGCTTAGCAATGGATTGAGAATGAGAATAAAGCAATTAAGTATTCGCCTCTAGAGTGCCTAGAGCGGTTAACATTTTCTCCTCAAAAGCGGGAATCCTAGAATTTCCTTAAGAATAAGATGATTGATTAGGAAAATGAGAATTTGAAAATTAATTACCATGCGATTGAAATGATGATCTAAAACCTTGAGAACCTTGGCCTTGCATTAGAGGCGGAACATACTTGCCTTGAAAACCACCTTGGGGAGGGTTTGAGCCTTCCCCTTGGCTTTTCCAACAGAAGTTTGGATGGTTCCTCCAACTCAAATTGTAATGAGTGCCATAGGGATTATTCCCTTGGTTAACAAATGCAGCATTGACTTGCTCATAGTTTTCACTTTGCACATGTCCATGGGGACAATTGGAAGTAGAATGTAAAACACTAGAACAAGTCATGCATGATTCGTTAGAGTTACGATGAGAATGGTTAGGGGAGGAAGACATTTGATTCGCCGAAGTTTGGTTGATTAAAAATTAATCAAACCTTTGAGATAAGGAATTCATTTCAGTGGCTATGTCATTGGAATTGTCAACTTGATATAAGCCAAGATTCTTCCTTCCACCTAAGTTTCTACCATTTTTAGAAGATAAAGATCCATGCATTAAATTCTCATTCATGCTTTCATACAATTGCCAAACACCATTTTCATACTTGTCAAGGTAAGACCCACCCATAGATGCATCAACCATACCCTTGTGATTATCCGGTAAACTTTTAAAGAAATATTGAACTAGTTGCCACTTAGGTATGTCATGATGTGGGCACTTCCTAAGCAAATCATTAAACTTTTCCCATACCTCATGAAATATTTCCCCATCCCCTTAGAGAAAATTCACGAATAGAAGTTTTCATAGCATTGGTCTTTGATACCGGATAGTACTTTTTCAAGAACTCTTGTTGCATTTCTGCCCAAGAAGTTATCGAAAAAGACCTAAGATTGTTGAACCAATATTTTGCTTTGTCCTTAAGGGTAAACGGAAAAAGTTTAAGTTTTAACACTTCTTCTAGCATGTCCGTGTATTTCACGATGGAACACACTTCAAAAAACTCATCCAAATGCTTGTAAGGTTCTTCACTTGGAAGTCCATGATAGTTGGGAAGCAATTGAGTGGTTTGTGGTTTAATCTCATAGTGATGTGCTCTAAATGGGGGCAATTGAATCCATGTAGGTGCATTGTATTCATTAGGCACATAATGATCACACAAAGCAATGGGAGGATTCACAATTGGTGATGCTACATAAGCACCTTGATTAACTTAAACCATGGAAGGTTGTCGAGCAAAAATTGGCCGAGCCATTCCCAATGGAATTTGGCCTTGTTGTTGTGGTGGGATGAATGGTCTAGGCATGCCTAATGGTACTTGGATGTTGTCATGATGCACATTAGGGTGGAGGATGCCTTGTTGGTCTATGTGACAAAGGTCATCTACATGGTCATCATGTTGTTCCTTCATTGATGAAATGGAGTGGTGCGAACTACCTCTTCCCTAGGATTACGAACAACCGATTCAAGATGCAAATTAGGAGGGACAAGAGTAGGATTTAATGACCTCCGACCATGCATGCACTAGCAAAAGAAATAACAAGTAAATAGCAATCACTTCGCCCCCACAATAAATCAATTAACAAATCTCCACATACAATGATCCCATACTCCTATGCTTGAACAATATGCAAAGAAAAGTAAATTGCCTCCACGCGGGCTCACGATTTATGTAAGAACTTGTCACCACGCGGGCCGACGATTTAACTAGAGATTGAGTTAGAAAGATCTCACAAAGGGTCCTTGAGCAACTTCAATTTAACTTTGAATTTTTAAGCCTTGCTATGCTTTGCAATTTTTAGATTTTAGCCCTTTTTTTTATGCTTAGCTTAGCTCTTTGCTTTCAATTCTCCTTTGTTCAACTTCCTTGCTCAATTCACCTAGCCAAATAAGAACAAACACAATAAGTAACTAAAAATAAAGTAAAGTAAAGACACGATCAAAAGAGTACTAATTCCTAATTGTTTCTAAAGAAATACAGCGTTGCCAATTCAATCCCCGGCAACGGCACCAAAAACTTGGTGGTCGTCGTCGCAACACTCCAAATTTGTGCAAAATAGTGTAGCCAAGTTTTAAATTTATAAAAAGCCACTACTAACTCTAACTACTAAATATAGCTAAGGTGAGTAGGGATCGTCCCAAAGGATTGTGGGCGTGTTTGCAATGGAAACAATATATAGGGTTTGTAGGTTGAGTTATAAAAAGATTATTTGGTTGATTAAACTACTAGCTAAAACTAAGCAAGTTCAATGTAAAACGAATAATAATAAATAAATGATAGGGGGAATAAGAGAGAGAGATCTTGGGATTTAGAGGTCACCACTAAACATCACCTTTCTAGACACTTAATGTATAATTAATGAGGGGAAACATGTATTGCAATTCAAAGAGGTGTGATTAATTGCATCAACAAGCATAGATTGACTAATTAAGTATACATTGTCTAGACAACCTAGTGAATAGCACAATATATCAAACTAAGCCATTAATCCTTCCTTTAAGCTCACAATCAACACACTAACAAGTTGAAAAATTATACTACTTGCATTCATAAGCATGGAACATCAAACAACAAGCATGGATTGTTCTCCCATCTAAAAAACTAAGGCAACTACACTATAACTAAGCTAGGAACATGGAAATTAAACTAAGGGAGAGGCATAATCCATCAAGAAATGAGCATGAACCACCAAATAAACCACAAGAGTATTCTATTTAAGCACTATGCCTTGACAATCTCTAGATCCATAGCATCAACACACATAGACATGCATCAAAAACATAAAAACTAGAGATAAACACATAAACATCTATTCTAACATACATAGACATATGGATATAATGAAATGATCAATAGGAAGTATTAAACCACACAAATCATTGTATAAATAAGATTCATATATAAACCAAGTGTCAAGACAACATTACAACACAAATTTCCTCAAAATACAAAGCATTAAGGTCTAGAAGGTATGCTTAGGGCTAACTCTAGCCCCAAGAAGATGTTTAGCCACTCATTGATGTAGTCATCCAACTTCAAGAGCTATCTCCATGGTAGAAATGCTCTTCTTCTTGATGGAAACCCTAGATGAATAAAAGAACTCCCAAAAATGGTGTGTCTCTAGTCTCTAGACTCTCCTCATTCCTTAGTCTCTAAGTATGAATCCTTTGGATGATATGAAGATATGATGTAAAAATAACTCAAAATCCTTTGATAGGTAGCTCAAGTGTCACACCCAATGGTCTGGACTCGTGCACTAGGGCCCCTTCAATGATTGCACCATGAGCCATCTTTTAATAAGCTGGACTTTGTTTTAATTCGGACTTGAGGAGGTTCGATCGATCGAGTTCAGATGAGATCGATCGAACTTTGGTAAGATCGATCCAATGTTGGCGAGATCGATCCATCCTTGGCGGCACCTTTTAGAATAAAGACAATTCTGAGATATTTTTGGGATATTTTGGGATAAAGATAAAAGTGGTAAGTGGGGATAAGATCAAAGGATTTCGATCGATCTGAAGAAAGTTTGATCGATCGAATATGGTGGAATCTTTTGGATAAGGACAAAGGCTTGGATCTATCTTGAAATGGCTAGATCGATCACTTCCAGATCGATCGAAGAATTATTGAGATCGATCGAAGATACTGCTTTTCCACCATTTTGCTTCCACTATGCTCCTTTCTTCCATTCAACTCAAGATTACTTCTTTTATGTTCTAATTGGGCTAAATTGACTTATTTTGGGAATAAATGTCTGAGAATGGAAATAATATGAAATTAGTCTAAATCGAAAAAATAAAATAGATAAAGGTTCTAGAATACCTAAGCTTAAGGGGTTTAAATGCGCCTTTTGCAACGCTCATCACTATAGAGGTAATTTCCTTCCCTTCTCCTGCTAAAGCCAATTTTTATTATTCTTTCTTCCTCGGATGTGCATTTGGCATAATTAGTACTCTTGCATCTGTCTGCAGACTCTGTTCGGAATGATAATGAGGAGGCCCAGGACGACATGGGCCGGATCAGACTTGCAAGCACTACACTCGGTCTGTACAGCTGGGTCGGCCCATATAAAGACACTGCCATATGGGCCGAACGCGAGTAAGCCCATCAAAGGTGACCAGGACTTATGGAGGAATAGGCCCAGATCCAGCAATCAGTCAATATTTGTAAATATCTTGTAAATATCTATAAATAAGTGAATGAATGAAAGAGGGGGGATCTTTTTGGTTGAAGTGTAAGAATTCTAGAGAGAGAAAGAGGGAACGAATTTCTTGCATCTTCAATTGGCGCCGTCTGTGGGAAGCGCATGGAAGTTTGGTTGATCAATGAGGAATATCGAGTGGATTCAAACCGATTCGGTTGATCGAGACTCGATCTTTGGGATTTGGATCCAGATCTGAGCGATTGTGACCTACTCGGGAGGAATTACAATTCTTGAAGCTTTGGCAGGAGTGGCTTCAGATCTACGCAACAACGAGTTGTTCGATTGTGGCAGGATCTGACGGATTTAGAGTTCAGGCAATTCAGATCTCGTAAACAGTGAGCATAATTCGGAGAATTCGAAGCCAGATCTAAAAAATTCCCACTCACGAAGCTCGGATCTACTCGCGAACTTGAGATTAATGCCTTTACTCCGTTCAGGAATAATGATAGGTGAAAGCTCCAATCCGATGGAGGCTGTCCAGCAAACAAAGCTTGAGGAGTTGATGAACTTGATTGAAGCTCTCAAAAAAGAGAATGCAGAATTGAAAGCTGGAATGCAACATCGGCAAATACCTGCAGTTTCGCATCCACTTCCGGTCGGTGAAGGAGGTGTTCAATCTAATATCGCGCGTCAAGGCGAACAGGACGAGAACAATCAGTCAGCTCACCACCGTGATGAAAGGATGATGGACAATTTGCCGCCAAATGTTCGTCGGGTTGAAGATCACGAAGGATCGACTCACGTTGATCCGCATCGGGAAAGGTTCGATCGAGAGGAAGTGATAGAGGTTGATCGCCGTCGAGTAGCGTCGCCTTGGCAAAGAGAGTTCATAGAGGAACGGTCGTTCGATCCGTCTTACCGGCCCTCCATCGTTACTATCACTCATCACGGTTCGGAGGGCAGAACCGTAACTCACAGAGCTACCGCTGGACTCCAGAGAGAGAATGAAGCTCTCCGATCCGCAGCTCGGACGGTGGATTCACCATTCACCGACGAGATCTTGAATGCCCCGCATCCAAGGAAGTTTGCTATGCCAGTCTTTATTCTGTTCGACGGAACGACCGATCCGATCGATCATGTGTATCATATCCAGTTGAAAATGGCCCTGAATACGGAAAACAACTCTTTAATGTGCAAATGTTTCCCTACAAGCCTAGCCGGACCGGTGCTCAGCTGGTTCAAAAACTTGCCTAGGAACTCCATTGGTAGCTTCAGAAACCTGTGCGATCGGTTCATAAGCCAGTACTATGGCAACAAGCGCCCGCCGAAGGACATCTCGAGCCTATTCACGATGAGGCAGCACAAGGATGAACGTCTCCAGGCTTTTCTTACCAGGTTTAATCTCACTAAGAGTATGGTGATCGAATGCCACCCTTCTACAGCAGTTCAAGCCTTCAAGTTAGCCATGACACGCGGAACTCCGTTTCACACCAGTCTGGTAGTGAACACGCCGACTACTATGGATGAACTCAATGAAAGAGCCGATGGCTTTGTGCGCCTAGAAGAAGAGGAGGCAGCTAATGCTCGGACAACGTCGCTCGTGTCGACCGAGGAAAAGTCCAAGGTAAAGATCAGGCAGAAGCAAGCTCAGCCGCAACGTCAGACCTCTTGGAAGGCAGAAAAAAGGTCCAGGGAGGAAGAGCTGATTACTCCGCTGAAGGTCACTCTGGCGAGGCTGTATCAGGAGAACAAAGATAAGTTTCATCCACCACTGCCAATTAGGCAACCCCTCGAACAGAGGGATCAAACTAAACATTGTGCTTTTCATTCTGATTTCGGTCATCAGACTAACGAATGCAGGAACCTGAGGAGGCAAGTGGAGATGTTGATAGCTAGAGGGGAGTTCGCGAGTTATGTTCAAGATTCGGCGATAGAGCAGAATCGGCCGGTGGAACAAATAAAAAGGAGTCATAAACAAAGCTCCCACAATTCACAACCAGTTCGTATAATCAATACTATCCATGGTCGACCCGAGCCTAGTGAAGAGTCAGATAAGCTGCTCCGGGCGCGCCTGCGGCAGGCGCAGATGAAGAAAAGGGTCGGCAGTGTGAATACTCTACACCAGCAGAGCCCGTCGATGCAGATAAAGTTCGACTGGACAGACCTGCAGCGTGTTCAACTGCCTCATGAAGACCCGTTGGTAGTCAGTTTGACAGTGGCAGACTGCTTGGTGCGCAGAGTTCTGATCGATCCTGGGAGCAGTGCGAATGTCATGCCGAGGGACACATTTGACAGGCTCGAGATTAAACCAGAGAGGCTCAAGCCCACTGGAAATCCCTTGTTAGGGTTCGATGGGAAGAGGGTGGAGCCCGTCGGGATGGTGGAAGTGGAAGTTCAAGCTGCAGAACGAGCTCTTGTGGAAACTTTTGTGGTTGTGGAAATTCACCCCTCGTATAATCTCCTGATGGAAAGAGGATGGATTCACAGAGTCCAAGGTGTACCCTCAACTCTGCATCAGGTCATGAGGTGCCTCGGACCCGATGGAGATAAAGTGATAGACATTCGGGGGGATCAGGTTGCAGCCAAAGAGTGTTATTCCGTCACACTAAAGCATGCTGGGAAAGGAAAGGCGCCCGTCCGTTCGGCAAGCCCCAGATAGCAATTACAGGAACCTCCGCCCGAGCAGAACAGGGTGGAGGAGTCAGTCGACTTAACCGAGGAGCCCCTTCTGGATGTGCAGATCGATCAGTCCAGGCCAGAACGAACTACCAGAGTAGGTATAAGACTGACCAGAGAAGAGCAGCAAGAGCTAGTGGATTTCTTGTCCCACAATGCCGACGTATTTGCATGGAGTCACCTAGACATGCCTGGAATTAGTCCCTCCGTATCCTGTCATTCCCTGAATGTCAATCCCAATTTCAAACCAGTGAAACAGAAGCAGCGAAGATTTGCTCCAGAACGTAATCAGATCATAGCGGAAGAAGTCGATAGGCTGCTTGATGCGGGATTTATCAGAGAAGTGCACTACCCTGATTGGTTGTCCAACGTCGTTGTTGTGCAGAAGAAGAATGGGAAATGGCGAGTATGCATTGATTTCACCAATTTGAACAAAGCCTGTCCGAAGGACAGCTTCCCGCTGCCTAAGATTGATCAAATGGTGGATGCCACCACCGGGTATGAGCGTTTAACCTTTCTGGACGCTTATTCAGGTTATAATCAGATCCCTATGGACCCCGCAGATGAAGAAAAAACTTCTTTTGTCACCGAGCGAGGAACATACTGCTACAAAGTTATGCCTTTCGGACTAAAGAATGCGGGAGCAACTTATCAAAGACTTGTTAGCAAAGTTTTTAAGAATCAAATGGGTAAGATTGTGGAAGCCTATATTGATGATATGGTGGTAAAGAGTAGAAAGAAGGATGATCATCTAAAGCATCTGCAAGATGTATTTGATGTACTAAAGCGATATGGGATGAGGCTCAATCCAACCAAGTGCTCGTTCGGTGTGAGTTCCGGACAGTTTCTGGGACACGTGGTCAACCGCAGAGGCATCGAAGTTAGCCCCGCTCAAGCAGAGGCTTTGATTAAGAATGCCGAGCCAAAGACGATCAGAGAGGTGCAAGCCCTCACAGGACGAATAGCTGCGTTAAGTCGATTTATTTCAAAATTGTCAGATCACTGCAAACCGTTCTTTGACACGATTCGGAGCCATGGAAGGCAGGTCTGGGGGGATGAGCAACGACAGGCGTTGACTCATTTGAAGGAATATATGCAGAATCCACCAGTCCTGTCAGCCCCAGATCTGGAAGAAAAGTTATTTCTATAGCTTGGAGTATCTGGTGTCGCGACGAGTGCCGTTCTGATTCGTTGCAAGGAAGGGGTGCAATACCCGGTATTTTATGTAAGCAAAACACTGACGGAGGCAGAAAAAAGATACTCAAAGGCCGAACGGGTGGTACTTGCACTTGTAAATGCAAAAAGAAAGTTGAGGCATTATTTCGAATCCCACCCCATAGCTGTTCTAACAACTTTCCCAATCAGAACGCTTATGCACAAGCCAGAGCTCTCGGGCAGAATGACAAAGTGGGCCATAGAGTTGAGTTCATTTGACATAACGTATGAGCCGAGAACAGCTGTTAAAGGGCAAGCGGTGGCCGATTTCCTGCTAGAATGTGACGCCGAAGATACGGAAGAAGACCTTAGATGCGGCTCTTGGAAACTTTTTGTGGATGGCTCCTCTAACCAGATGGGGGCTGGAATTGGGATCAAACTGCAAACCCCAGAGGGTACTTCCTTGAGCCAAGCACTCAGACTAGAGTTCCGAGCCACCAATAATGAAGCAGAATACGAGGCGTTGCTAAATGGATTAAAGTTGGCCAGAGAGCTACAGATCAAAAGTTTGACTGTGTATAGTGACTCGCAGCTGATTGTTCGGCAGGTAAATGGTGAGTACGCGACCAAGGATGACACGATGGGGGCATATCGTTCTGCCGTTCTGCATAAAGCCAAGGACTTTGCAAAGATTGAATTCATACAGCTGCCGAGGGAACAGAATGCAGATGCAGACCGGTTAGCATGTAGTGCTTCGAGTTGCGGTGAAACATTGGCGAGGGTGATTCCAGTAGGAATATTGACCCAGCCATCTATTTTCGAAGAACCATTGGACTCTAACCCTTGGCAAGTCAACGTCATACCGTACGAACCGAGTTGGATTGACCCCATCATTACCTATATTCGAGATGGCGTTTTGCCTATGCAAAGGGATGAAGCTAGGAGACTCAAAAAGAATGCTGCGAAGTACGCCATCGTGCGTAACCAGCTGTACAGAAGGTCCTACTCTGGCCCATACTTGAAATGTGTCACCCCCGCGGAGTCGCAGCAGGTATTGCGAGCTATTCATGAGGGTGTGTGTGGCAATCATTCTGGGGGGCGATCGTTAGCGCATAAAGCAATGACACAAGGGTATTTCTGGCCAAACATGTCAAGAGATGCGGAGGAGTTCTCTCGAAGGTGCGATAAATGCCAACGATATGGACCATTGATCCACCAACCACCTGAGGAATTGCACGTAATGGCCTCACCATGGCCTTTCGCGCAATGGGGGATGGATGTGGTCGGTCCTCTGCCAACTGCAAGAGCTCAGAACAAGTATGTGTTACTGGCCACGGATTACTTCACTAAATGGGTGGAAGCAGAACCATATCCTAGCATGACTCAGACTCATGTGAGACGATTTATTTGGAACAATATTATCTGCCGTTTCGGTGTTCCCAGATCAATAGTCATGGACAATGGCACAAACCTCGACAGCAGGCAAGTAAGAAAGCTGCTGGAGGAGTATGGAATCAACCAGAAGTTGGCTGCAGTAAGTCATCCTCAGGCCAACGGACAAGCAGAAATCACAAACAGAACCATTTTCGCCTGCATTAAGAAGAAGCTGGAAGATCATAAAGGGAAGTGGTTGGATGAACTCCCGAACGTTCTATGGGCTTACAGAACCACCCCAAGGCGACCGACTGGGGAGAGCCCGTTCGCAATGGCGTATGGTACCGAGGCAGTTATACCGGTTGAGCACTTAGTCCCCACTATCAGAAGCTTAGCATGGAGTCGAGATCAGAACGACAAGATGTTAAGATTGAACCTCGATATGATAGACGAAAGGAGGGACGCAGCGGCTATAAGGTTAGCATCGTATCAGCAAGTGTTGGCGAATAGTCACAACAAGAGAGTAAAACACAGGGATTTTGCCCCTGGCGATCTGGTTCTGAAAAGAAAGGTGGGGATGGTCAAAAAAATGATGCCACCCTGGGAAGGCCCATACAGAATTACAGAAGTCATTGGCAAGGGGGCATATGCGTTGGAAACCATGGCGGGAAGGTTGGTCAGCAAGCCTTGGAACGCCACGTCTCTGAAGAGGTACTACCAATAAAAGCTAAGTTTCGGCTTTAATTGGATGTTGTTTGTTGTCAATCAAATACGTATGAATGAGCAAGTTACTGAATTTACAAAAAATAACTTTCTTTTCCAACGGCCTACTATAAAAATTTAAAGCCAAGTGGCAAGTGGCATTCTAGCCGAGCGCCAGGCACTTAAGCAAGATAAGTGGCAGCTGGCACTATAAGCCGAACGCCAGACACTTGCTAAAAATTTAAAGCCAAGTGGCAAGTGGCATTCTAGCCGAGCGCCAGGCACTTAAGCAAGATAAGTGGCAGCTGGCACTATAAGCCGAACGCCAGACACTTGCTAAAAATTTAAAGCCAAGTGGCAAGTGGCATTCTAGCCGAGCGCCAGGCACTTAAGCAAGACAAGTGGCAGCTGGCACCATGAGCCGAACGCCAGACACTTGCTAAAAATTTAAAGCCAAGTGGCAAGTGGCATTCTAGCCGAGCGCCAGGCACTTAAGCAAGATAAGTGGCAGCTGGCACTATAAGCCGAACGCCAGACACTTGCTAAAAATTTAAAGCCAAGTGGCAAGTGGCATTCTAGCCGAGCGCCAGGCACTTAAGCAAGACAAGTGGCAGCTGGCACCATGAGCCGAACGCCAGACACTTGCTAAAAATTTAAAGCCAAGTGGCAAGTGGCATTCTAGCCGAGCGCCAGGCACTTGCCATAAACAAACACACGGCAAAGCTAATATAAAAGAAAAAGAGAGAAAAGATATGTATGTATTGAAAATAAGTTGAATAAAGCACAACACATAGGGAAAAAGAGTTCTGTCGTTTCATTGATATTGGGCATTGAGTTTACAAAAGAGAAATGTCCATCATTACAAAAAGATATGGAATGGAAGAGTCCAAAGGAGCCCTAGCTAGACGCCTCAGTACCAACAGCATCCTGATCGTGCCGACTCGCCTCCTCGGCCCCATCAGCCGTCTCACCTCCACGAGGTGGGGAATCAAGGTGAATGACTGAATCGCTCGGCTGGGGCTCAGCGTCAGTAGTGGCTATGGAAGGTACCACGGTCGACGATTGAGGAGCGGTCAGAGGCAGAGCGGTAGGAGGAGCTGTGATGATCCTTGAGGAAGCAATGTCCTGGCACTCATCGAATATGCGTTCCGCTTCGGTGGGTTCTGGGTCGACATAGACCCCCAGAGGTTCGATCCCCAGATCCTTGTCGACCTCATCCGGAGTGGAGCTGGTCTGTCCCTCATCCGGAACCCGGTCGGCGAAGCCTTCCCGGAATCCTTGAGCATACCTAAGAGCACCGACCCTTGAGAACCGAGCGTGAAGAGCCAGCATCCCACCACTCACTCTGCTGATCGCATCGATCAGAGCGGTACGCTCGTCCAGAGCTCTTCTTTCAAAAGCCATCCGAGCAGACTATTCATCAGCTAGAAGGCACTGGAGTTCTGTCTTTTCTTCTCTAATTGAGTCACGCTCAGTCTGCCAGACGCTCTTTTCAAGCTGGAGGGCGTCCTTCTCATCCTGAAGGGAGTCATTCTCCTTCTTTAGGACATCTCTCTCTTGTTCAACTTTGTCAAGCCGAGCCAGTACCTCGGTATTCTTCATGGCGAGGAGGTCGTTTTCTTTATTAGCCACCTCCAGGCTGTCAAAAAACTTACGGGCCCTGGCGTTCCCCATCTCCACCTGCTTCTGCATGGCCATCATTCCAAACAATGTCTGCATAGGTGCACATTAAAAACGGTTAAGCCAATAGTCAGGTCGGGCGAAGGCAAGACCAAATAATATGAGAGAATTCATGAGTTGGAAAATAAAAGTCACCTCCATAGCAGATTGGGGAAAGCGGCTGAACACATCCTTCTGGGATAGGCCCTTCGCCGCCTCAAGGTCCTTCGGAGTCCACATGCTCCTGTAGTAGGCCATGGCGGTCTGGCCATCCTTCAGCATGGTCTCGTTCGGTTTCACGAACGTCCCATCCGTTCGGGTGTACCGAGGGGCCCATGGCGGTAAGGTGGGGATAGAAGGGGGGCCTGAAGCAGAAGCGGAGCCACCAGCTGCAGTAGGCCCAGAGGGAGCAGGAGCTCTGATCGCACGGTGCAAGAGAGCACCCGGCCCGGAGATCCGGGTCCTTCTAATGAGAGGCTCCTCCTCAGGATCGACTTCACTGTCAGGATGAGGCCTTTTGCCTCGTTCTTTGTCCCGAACGCCCCCCGCAGCAGCAGGAGCTATGGTAGCTTGGGGAGACGCGCTCTGGTTGGCAGCAGGGGCGCTGGCAACAGAGTTAATAGCCACTGTGCTCGGGACAGTGTCAGAGATGGTGGCTGAGGAAGAAGCTGACGCTGGAGAGGAGGTCGCCCCAGCAGCAGGAGTGGCTGGGGGAGTATTTTTCTTCCTGCCAAAAGAAGGAATCTGAAGTCTGCTCATGTTGTAGCCGAGTGATGAGAGCGCTAAGAGGTTGTCTGAAGTGAGGAGATCTGAGCAGGAAGGAATATCGTTCAGAACGTATTTCTTCAAGTAGTTACTCCTATCCCTGCAAACACTATAGCTCAAGTCATCACAAGGTATTTCTAAGGAACGGCATAAGAAAGTGCAAAAACGAGGAACGCATGTTTCGCAGGGGCAGTCATGTTTATGAGATTTGAATTTCTTATAGGAGGAGACAGAACAGACACCAAAGGCGCTCGGGATTGGGTAATCCTCTGCAGCCGGCGAAGACCAAGCTCCACTAATGCCCACAATGCTATCCCTCCAACCCTTCTCAGATTTTATTATGTCCGTACATATGGACATCTTCTCGAACGGGTAGAGGTGGTAGAAGGGTTCGTTAGTACGGATCTTACTGACCTTATAGCACAAAAGAAGGTCTATGAGGTCAAGGTCCAGATTTCTGTCACGCATCAACAAGAGCATAACAGATATGATTCTAAAGAAGTTGGGGTTGACCTGCAGGGGGGATATCCCCAATCTATTGAAGACATAACTAAAGAAAGGGTGCAGAGGGAACCTAACAACATTCAATTGAAGGTTCGTGAATAAGACTTCGCCGGGCAGGAGGCCGGCGCCGGTCATAATGTTAACGTCCTGAGGGCAAACCCTAACTTCGATGTTGTCAGGAAGTCTAAGTCTCATACGAAGAACATCCAGATCTACAACCATGGTGGAAGTGCTTGAAGAATCTAAAAGGGGGTAAATGGAAGCCTGCCGAAAGTAAAAAAGAACGAAACTAACCTCGGAGGACTGCAAGATCGCTGGAAGAATGACTCTTGAAGGATTTCACCAGAAAAAGCTTAGCACTATTCTAAAAAGAGAGAGATTTGACTGATGATGGAGACGGTAAAAGGACGTGAAGTGGTATTCTAGAGCATTATAAAGGCGAGGGGGCCCGAGGGCCGAAGCGTCGGGAAGGCGAGAAATTTCTCGAGCCCCGGAACATTGATTCTGGATCTGACCGTCCGTTCCCCCACGTGGTTCTCTCGAGCCGTCAACATCATGATGAGACGCCATCAATAATTACCCTTTATTAAATAAGGGGTAATTATGGGGGCAGTTGAGGAGGCCCAGGACGACATGGGCCGGATCCGACTTGCAAGCACTACACTCGGTCTGTACAGCTGGGTCGGCCCATATAAAGACACTGCCATATGGGCCGAACGCGAGTAAGCCCATCAAAGGTGACCAGGACTTATGGAGGAATAGGCCCAGATCCAGCAATCAGTCAATATTTGTAAATATCTTGTAAATATCTATAAATAAGTGAATGAATGAAAGAGAGGGGGGATCTTTTTGGTTGAAGTGTAAGAATTCTAGAGAGAGAAAGAGGGAACGAATTTCTTGCATCTTCAGATAACCATGCAAAAGCACGTCGAATCGTTGAACAACAAGTCACGCAGACTCTCTGTTGGGCTTGACACGACTAACAAAGAGAACAAATTGATCAGTACCAAAAATGCTGAATTAATGGTCCATCTAAATGAGGTAGAAAAAGAAATGGATGCTTTGAAAAGAGAAATAGACTCCATTTATGATGAAAAAGACGTTCTGCAGACAAAGAAGAATCTTATGCAGACCGAGCGAGACGCTCTGAGGGCTGACATAGAGGCTCTTCAACGCTCTCTGGATGACAAACGAGTAATCCGTTTAGCTCTCGAAAAGACATCACTACAAGAAAAAGAGTTTTTTACCATGGTAGAAAACACTTTTTACCATGGTTTTGAACTGTGGTAAAAACAGCCGTGGTAGTAAGTCATGACTTTCTACCACGGTTCTGCACCGTGGTAGAAAGTACCGTGGTAGAAATAAGACTTTCTACCACGATGCGAAAACGTGGTAGAAAGTTATTTTTCAACTGTGAAGCCGTTCTTTTAACCACGGTTCAACACTATGATAGAAAGTCTTCTTTCTACCACGGTGCAGAACCGTGGTTGAAAAATGACTTTCTACCACGGTTCAGAACCGTTGTAGAAAGTGGTATATAATTTTTTTTTTTTTAAATAGTGCAGCCCCCCAAGAGGCCTTTTTTTCCTTTACTACTAGCCTTACAAAGACTCCAGAAGCAAACAATAAATAAATAAAAAATAGCTTCATAACCAAAATAACTTACAACTAACCAATAACATCATATATATATAACAAATTCCAAATCATTGTTTTATACAAAAATTAACCATATACAAATTTCTTGCTTCTTATACCATATACCAAAATAAAACAAAAATTCTTATATCTTCTTGCTCTGTTTCAGTCTCTCTCTTCCATTACATATACACAACTTCTTTATGAGCCATACAAAAAATATAATGGCAACAAAAAAGGTAACGGCAACCGCAATCCTAGTTTTGACCTACAAAGATGTAATAGTTAAAGTCAGAGAATGTAAAGCAAGTTGTAAAGTTGTCAAAATTAAACCAAGCAAAGCAAGCATTACAATAGACTCTTCATGTTAACTTAATATCTTGGGTCATTGACATCCTGTCACCAAAAGAAATCATTTGAGTAGTAATGCATAACTACAATAGTCCTCCTTCAAATCTTCAATATAATATATATCATAATCAAATAGAGCTGAACCAAAGAAATATTGAGACTAATTAGAATTCTAGTTACATGCATTTAGCTTCATAGTTATATAGGCTAGTTGAAATATCATCAGCTTCTACTACATAATAGTACTTCAAGTTTTCAAATAATATCTCACAATAACAAGATTTGTTATAATTCAAATTAATTTACCTTTACCCCCATTCCCCACCCCACCCCCACCATAGACACACACACATAAAAGAACATTCATAATAGATAGAGACAATGAAAATAACAACACACCAGAAACAAAATAGAAATCATAGAAGAAAGATATCATTTCCATGCATGTGTGTGTGTGTGTGTATAGTTGATAGAAAAAGTCTCTAATTAAATACTAATAAATTTTAATCATAGGTACAATCAGGCCATTGTCAATAATTAAATATATGTTTCATGTCATGAGAAGAAAATATTTGATTATTTATAACTTCTTTTCATTATAAGGTTACTAATCATCAAAATTAGAACACTTTAAATGGCCAACAAAGAATCATAATGATTGGTAGTGCGAATAGATGTTTTATTTTTCAAAGTGGTAGTTTCATACCCCACTAGAATTGCTTAAAGGGAAATAAAGTTCCCTAGCTAGCATATGTCCAATGTACCATTAGTTATTTCTTTTAAGTCCAAATGCACATAAAATGAGCAATTTTTTTTTTTTCTTTCTAAAAGTATAGAAGAACAGTTGATGTTTCCCCTTAATTTAAACAAATAAAGTTCAGAAAATTGAAAGGGATTCATTAGCATTAGCCAATCATAAAAGTGTTGTAGGCTAGAATGACTGAGAAAATTTCCCTTAAAACTCTATTCCTAGGAAAAATATTTCACTGTTCTTGAACTATATATGAATGGTATTGTAGCCTATGTAGTTTGGAAGCTGCCCTATATTCACAGGTAATCCCCCATCAATGCCATTCTTCGAACTAAGAGAAGGTGATCAAAACCAGATGAAGCAGCAGTAACAACCTTCCATACCCATTTCTTCAACAGCTCTAACCACAGCACATCAGAAGAAAAGGACAAATCTTAGATAGGTTTAATAATTTGAAGTACCAATACATTCGTAGGTTGTGGTTAGTGTTTGCGCAACTTAAGGTCTGAGCTTGAGAATTTTAAGTCTTGGAAATTACTCTTTAAAGTCAGTTAAGTTGAACATTCTTCTTTTCCCCCCCAAAAAAAGTTAAACATTCTTCCAAAAATTTAAATAGGTCTAGTATAAAGTCTTATTTTAGTGGAAAATAAAACTAAAATAAGAAGTATGTTCATACTAAATAATTTTTGCCTCCTATAATACAATCTTGAAATTATGTAGGCACATCGTTTGCATGAAAAATGGCATCCTGATTTTGTTTAT
The DNA here is from genome assembly GCF_030987335.1 of Cornus florida. NCBI lineage: Eukaryota > Viridiplantae > Streptophyta > Magnoliopsida > Cornales > Cornaceae > Cornus > Cornus florida. The sequence continues at coordinate 71,378,812 of NW_026775576.1, read as the reverse complement.
ACAATTTCGAGCATGTATTATTGCGAAGATATGATAGTTGACAATAAATGGGCATCCTAGTTAGTAAAGTTACGGAAAAAGCAGCTATATTTTTTGCATGATTAGTAGCCAATTCCATGTAGTTTACCTGGTTGTGTTTTTATCATCATCCTTTAAAGTGCACAAATTAGGTACTTTAGGATTGAATTTTTATATTTATGAGTTTTATCTATTTTTGTTGGCACTTTTATCTATTTTTATATTTAAATAGCTTCAATTGTTGATCTTTGTGGCATAAGTCCAAATTGATTGTTGACACTATAATTTCACACCTTAGTTTTTTTGGTCGCCAAAAGAAGGGGTGAATATTAGCTGTTGCAAGGTCATACAAGCATTGAAAATCTAGGGGCAAACTTGTCTCTACCTTCAAATACAACTAATTGGTTATATCAAACCTGTCTCTTTTTTTCTTTTTCCACCTTGGACACCCATGGAATTGCTACAGATTTGTGAGTTAGGTACTTTTGTAAACCTAATTTGATTCTTATTGAGTCTTCTAGTTTATGGCTTTTTCAGTTTTTTGTTGTTTGGAATCCATATTGTTCACAAGCATTGGCAAGGGACTTGAGGACTTAGGACCAGTTTGGACCTTGCAATTCAAGAAATCAATGATGGGAAACTTGAGATTAAGCTGAGACTAGTATGGTTTTCCTTTGAATGAATTGGGTCAGTCTGAAATGGGCAATATGTACTTCTTAGGAAGTTTGTAATGCCATTTTCACACAAATGCTTCACTCCTTTCTGGTACTGAATTTCTAATTGATCATCCTCTCTCTTACTCTTAGATATCATTACCATTGTAAGAGATATATTCTATGTAATGCAACTGTATGTTATAGAGATAGAGAGAGCTAAAATGATAGATGAAGTGGTGATTTTGAGAAATGGGATTGCATAGTATTTATAGAGAGAATTAAGAGTAGCTAGTTTTCATATTCGTTTCCATAATACCAAAACAGTTGACAATACTTGGACATATCACAAAGAGGTAGGGACATGAGAGACACCGCCCTCCATACTAGTATTACTATAAACTTCTCAACTCTTCTGTAACCCCAGCTTGTCCTTTCTCTCTCTTTATTTATATGTGTGTCTAAATGTGTATTATGTGATACCCCTCGGATCCGAGACATGGGTTGATCAGGCCCAAGCCTAAACTCGAGGGACTATCAAACAATTAATATTTTAAATGAACACTTAATATAAAAATGAAATAAGAAATAAAATAAAGCTGAAAGAAATACTAAATATAAAATCCTCCAAACAATAATGAATAATAGAATCCAATTCTCAAAAACCTCCAAGAGTACAACTCAGGAATCCATCTAGTAGACCCCTAAATCAAATCCCAACTGAACATAAAATAACTGGAAATAAAACCAAATCTAAAGTATGGAATGAAACCCTACATCATCGGTAAAGTAAATGATAGTCTCTACTCAGCTCGATTAAGCCTAAGACTGGAACCGTCCAATACCTGAAAAATATAAGAGTGGGTCAGGCCCACGAACAAGTTCTAATCTAACTACAATCCATACAGTGACCCGATACGCAGATACACCCTAGATATCTCACAATATCTATCTAATCCATAAATACATATATATCCACACTAAAGGACATTCACTGGATAACGAAGAGGTCTCAACCTGAATAGAAGGTAACATGCGAAAACGCACCCAAAGGTGGGCATGAATACCTAGACCTAACAGGGTACACCTCAACCTATCATAACCAGCTACATATCTACTGCATATACGCACCTTAACCAATGAGCCTGAGACTCAAGTTCATCTCGTGGTACCATAACCATATATCTAAAGTCCGTCCAAAACCAGAGTATGTCATTCAATTATTCATTGAGCCGACATACAATATACAATCCAGTTAGTCACTCAATTTATTCAGTTGATATGACTTAACTACAACCCACAAATCCAGAAAGTCATTCAACTTAGTTAGTTGATCTGACTTAAACATAATAAAAATTCAATATTTTACAATCTATTCCTTTAATCCGATAGGTTAGGTCTTAGCAGTTTGAGCTAAACCATCCCTAGTATGCCACCGTCCCATACCGGTGCATACAATCCTCAATATCCATGTAAATTATAACACATAAATAATAATTTAGCAATTTACAGTCCAAAACCATTATCCAAATAATTGCAGAAGAGTGTCTAATATTTCAGCAATTAAAATCCAAACGTTAATCCATGAAATTGCAAAAAATGTTTAATATTTCAACAATTAGCATCCAGAGCATGCATAGATCAAAACTAATAAATAAATGACCCTATCATGCATTTAAAATAATTTTTATAATCATACTATATCCCATTAAATTTCTAAAATTAAACCAAGCAATTAATTTCCTTCCATCCGTTAACAGCATAAAACGTAGTTTAATTTTATACTGTTCGTCCCATTAACTTAGAGGTAAAGCTTAATCAATTAGAGGTCTTAATAACACCCAAAATTAACTTCTTAGTCCCTCTGTGAAGTTCCAGAACCATTCAGAACAGTTCACACGCTCAAACAGTGTCAACAGTGCGTCAAAAAAATATCAGAAATTACAAAATTGAGAGAGCCTGCTCCATAAACTTGGGAGCAGGCTCTTTTGTGCATGGAGCCGGCTCCATGACTCTTGAAGCCGGCTCTAAGGGTGTAGGAGCCGGCTCCCACTTCCATAGAGCCGGCTCTCTCTGTGATACCCCCGGATTTTCGAATGCAAGTTGGCCAGGCCCACGCCCAAATATCCGAGGATATCAAAACAAATTGATAAGAAACGAACATAGAGTACAAAAGAATAAAGAAGAATATTTAAAATGCTGACAAGAAACTAAAATGATAATCTAATAGTAAATCTCAGAATATATTTTCATTAATTAATAAACTCTTCTGATACAACTGATCCTCCAAAATACAATTCGGGAATCCATACTGTGTGGACCCCTAGAAAATTCAAACTAAACAAATGACAGCAATAACTGTCTAAATTAGGAAACTGAATCATAAAGGAACTCCTATGTAGCATCGGACGAATAAAGTAGACGGATCCCCGCTCAGCACGAACAACCTCTACTCCTGACGAACACTTGAAAAATAATGGTGGGTCAGGCCCACAAACAAGCTCTACTCTACTACAATCGAAGCAGAGATCCGATACACGTAGACATCCTAGTCAATCCAACAGTAACTAGTAGTTCATATATATATATATATATATATATATATACACACACTAAAGGAACCTCACTAGACTATAGGGTTGCCTCAACCTGAATAGTAGGCAACATGCAAAACGCACATATAGTGGGTATGAGTACCTAGACCTACCAGGGTACACAACTACACTATATCTAGTTACACATCCCTGGCGATATACGCGCCCTAATCACTGATCCTGAGACTCAAGCTCATATTATGGTACCATACTTATATATATATAATTTAATAACCATCCTATCCAGTATAAATTAATCCTCCATAAGTCATTCAACTTGTTCAGCTACCTGACTTGAATATAAGTAGGACTTAATTAGTTAATCAATTCCCTTATATAATAAATTAATCCTCCATAAGTCATTCAACTTGTTCAGCTGACCTGACTTGAATATAAATAGGACTTAACATTTTAGTTAATCCATTCCCTTATATAAAATAGGTAGGACTTAACTGATAAGTTAATCCGTCCTTAGAATGCCACCGTCCCATACCGGTGCATTAAACCACACAATCCAACAATTGATGTAACAATTAAGGAAATACATCAAACGATCCAGAAATAACTATGATAATATGATATCAAGTTATTATAAAATATGAATGACTTATTATTTATTTAAGTTTCCTATATCATATGTCCTACACAAACTGGATCTTATACATGATGATATTTTATTATACCGTCAAATAAGTATTCTCCGTATCCAATTCATCCTACACATTTAATCTCAATTACTAAAAGATTTTAAAAGATTAAATCCATTCATTTGTTTAAAACATTCAAATAGCAAACATCATTATGATTGAGTCTATTTAAATTTATTTAAATCCAAACCTAGTTCCTATTTAATGTTCAGGAATCATAGACATGTTTCTATGTTCCATCATTCCACAAATATGGAAAATACATAATTTAAACATATAAAAATTCACACCGAAAATCAAATCAAAATCATGCATTTATCAATTCATAACACAAGAACAGATATGAACCAATTTCATAAAACCTATATTCTAATCCAATTAAACATGCATAATTATTTAATTTTATTTGTTTAATAAATCCTGAAATTTTCTAGGCATGTACAGAAACACGAATCAAAGGGAAAGAGATAGAAGAAGAACTTGCCTTAAACTTTCGGATTGAAAGTTAAACTTCTTCTTCCTTAATCTTCTCTCTACAGGGTTTTTCTCCTCCTTCCCTCTCTAACTCTCTCTCTCTCTAGAATATATCACGTGAATATTTCTAACCCCCTTTTACAACCTATAGCTATATATTTATAGGCTAAATAAAATAACCCTAACCATTTTCCCAATCCAAATCAACTTAAAAAAATAAATATTAAAATATTTAAAAGGTAAGTAAAATATGTTACGTATATAATTTATATATATCTTTATTAAATAAATAAATTATACACATCCCATTATTTATTAATGGATTATCCAATAATACTTAAGTTGTCATAATATTATAAAGTAACTTAAAACATAACACGTATCAAATCTACGTATATTTTTATTATTTAAATATAAAACATATACATCAGATTAAATATTACTACCCAAGTTACCATAAAAGTAATTAATAAATTACTTTTCCTTTTATATATATTAAAAAGGTAAGTAAAATATGTTACGTATATAATTTATGTATATATTTATTAAATAAATAAATTATACACATTTCATTATTTATTAATGAATTATCCAATAATAATTAAGTTACCATAATATTATAAAGTAACTTAAAACATAACACGTATCAAATCTATGTATATTTTTATTATTTAAATATAAAACATATACATCAGATTAAATATTATTACCCAAGTTACCATAAAATTAATTAATAAATTACTTTCCTTTTTTATATATGTATATAATATATATCTATATATATACATACACAACTATTCATGGGTAATAATCCATACACATCCAACCTCCTATCCAAGTAGTCCATGGGACCCAATTGGTTGGCCCATTACTGCTAACCATAACCATAAAAGAAAAATAAAATAAAATAATAAAAGAAAAGAAAACATTTAATTTACAATTAATCAAAACATCATTTAAGCACATAATCTAATTAAACAATTAACACATAGACAAATACAAATAATACATAGACACATAATCAAATATTCAAGTAATGCCTAATTCAATTAAACACATAAGCAATTAGTCAAATAATTAATTAAATAATTAAAAATACAATTAAAACAAATAAATAAATACCGAGACTATCCTTTTTAAATTAGGGGTATTACACTCTCCCCCTCTGAGAGCCTCCAATCCAGTTTCACTCCGTTTCAGCCCATCTGCTCAGTCTCCAGGCATTCCAACCCCTCTGTTCCTCTTTAATACTGAACCTAAGAGTCTTATATAATCCCAGTAGCATCCCAATGGTTTGTTTACAATAGTTGAAAGCAATTACAGTGATTACAACCATACCGATTTAACATGCTTAAAGAACAAAATTGAAACTCAGACATGCAAGAACTATAACCGAATTGATTCAACGCATACAGATCATCAATATAACATATAATAAACATTGAAGTTCCAGTTAATGATCAATTTAAACCCTAGAGACTATCTAAGTGCACAGAACACAAGCCGAGGAAGAAAAGAATTTGCCTGTGATTTCAGTTATGAAATCCCGGCGTCGTCTCTAAGTTTCCGGCAATACTGAACACCATCAAGCCTCCTACTACTCCAGCTCTTCCCTTCTCTTAGGTCCGACCTTCAAGCCGCAGTCGAAACCCTCACCGAACGTGCTCTGTTTTCTCAAAACCTCTCTGTTTCTCTCTGTAGTTTTGGCACGTGAATAGGGTTTTGTTTTTAACCCTAACAGACGTACTATTCTATATATAAAGGTTAAACAAAACCCTAATCCATGTATAATTAGAGACAAAACCTTAACTAAATCCTAGTCGGCCCATAGAACAACCTAAGTTATAATATATGCTAGATACATATACTTGACGTCTCAAAGAAAACCCTAAATAATTAACGTATTTAAAATACTCATTTAACTTATTTACATAATTAAACCATTTTAATAACTCAATTAATGACACATAATAAATTAAAACAATTGACCAATTAAATCAAATAATTCAATTAAATCAAATAATGCAATTAAATCAATTAATCTAAATAATTCAAATAACTAAGAAACAAAACAATTAAATAATAAAAAAATGCAACAAAATACTTAATTAAAATACCAGGACTACCCTTTTAAAATTAGGGGTATTACATATTATATATACATAAATATTATAAAATAGTGGGATTTCAAATCTGACTTTTTGTAAACACCTCATTCTAAACTGATCTCTTTCCAATCTTTTGTCATCATAATTTGTGTTATAAGTTGAATACAATAGTTCTTTTTAAATATTTATTTTTAATTGATTTTTGGCTAATACATTGCCTTTAATCATCTTTAAAGTACAAGATTATCTACTTTTTACACTATTTCGACTTCTTTCTCCTACATAACAGATCCAGATGCGGAGGTAATTACACTATCTCCCAGGACCCTAATGGCAACAAACAGGTTCATTTGTGAGGTATGCAACAAAGGGTTCCAAAAGGAGCAAAACCTCCAGCTCCACAGAAGAGGACACAACCTACCTTGGAAGCTAAAGTAGAAAACTACAAAAGAAGTGAAGAGAAAGGTGTATCTATGAGAAGTGGACACAATCAAGAAGCACTACTCAAGGAAGCATGGTAAGAAGAAGTACAAGTGTGAGAAGAGATATGCGGTTCAATCTGACTAGAAAGCCCATTCTAAAACATTTGGTACTAGAGAATACAAATGTGACTATAGCACTCTTTTTTCAAGGTAATTAATCCACCCCATTTTTTCTTACATCAATCATATGCATATAATATGAATTACAACTAATACATAAAAAAAATTTAAGTTGTCAACTTGCATTAACTCCTTAAACAACGTATCAACAACTTCTCCTCCACAACAATCAACTAAACCCTCCACATAGGATGATCCCATACTCCCATGCTTTCAAAATTTTAAAACAGGAAATAAAAATGGCCTCCACACAGGCCGATGTACCAATAAAGTAATAAAGTTCAAGATACACCACAAAATTGTTCACTTAAAGGCATGTGACCCCGTTGAGTATGAGTATAAAAAGTATTAAAAATGTGCAATCATAAAAGAATTTTATCGAACATAAAGACCATATAACTTACAAATTTTGATGTACTTGATAGGCCATGCAATCGACGCTCCCGTTGTTGTCTTTTCCCAACCCCTTTGGAAGACTACATTTCAAGTACATGCAAATCAATTAAAGAAAATATAACACCAAAATACACTCTAAGTGGCGATAGTTGAATGAAAAAACTCAAAAATAAGGGACATTATAAACAAATACACACAAAATCAAGATCCCAAAACATCATTAAAACATCTTTGCATGATCATGTGAGAAGTCCACAGAGAGTCCATGGAATGAGAAGCCCTTTCAACATCACTGGTTTGGATTGAATTGTAATTGGGAAAGCTTTGAGCTGAAAAGGTTTCAACACCACTGGGGTGGATCATATTTTAATGAATAATTATGCTTTGTGGCTTAGTGTTTTACACTTTTTAGTTTTTATATTACTAATCATCTAATTTTTGTTTTTATATCCGTGAATTAAGGGAAAAGGGTGGGCCTCCATCAGGAAAGAGATGTATATATATATATTTGCTTATAAATATATGAACAAACCACTAGCTATATGAGCAAACCACTTTTTTATTGGACACTGGGATTACATCGATCGATCTTGTTATCAGCTGAAATGGGATAACACAAGTGAAAAAATAAATAAATAAATAAATAATAAAAATAAAAATTGGGAGAACACTAGTAACCAAAAGCAAGATTCTAAACCCAAAAAAAAAAGGGATAACACTAGTAAACCAAGACTACTACTACACAATTAAGACTGTAAACTTTTTCTCATATTACACACTAGAATCCTTCAGTCACATGAAATCATTTAAACATTGGATCCTATATGCCTCTGATTCTGATCATATATGCTCTAAAAATTTTGCTTGTTAATTTTGTTAAAAGACAAAGTAGTATTACAATAGTAATCTTTAGAATCCATAATAAAGAATTCTTTAAAATAGTCATCAAACTATTAGTTTGCAAGGTTCCCTGAAGCCAACAAGCTGGCTATATTGGTCACTTATAATTTCTAATATTAGGCATTCAATTGCCTTTGAAGTTTGAACCTTTCATCAAGTTTTAAAATGCTAACATGTGATAAGTCAAAACTCTTCAAATTATTCAAATTTATATGCTCCCTTACTAAGACTTTGAGCATCATTTTATTATTTGCTTACAAAGACGCCAAATTGGGAGCAAATTAATTGATATTTTTCATTATAGTTCACATAACAAATCTTTTATGTCTCACCCTATATATACCAAATCTGGTTCAAGTTAGCATTAATAAAGTAATGAATATCTAACATGCAAACAGAATTGAACTACATCAGAGTTGATTCAAGTTAGCATTAATAAAGCTACCATTCAAATAAATTTAGTTACGAGTGAAAACATTAGTGATAGAAATAAAAAAAACCAGCTTCACTAGTTAAGGCCACAAACTTGCCCAATAAAAAGGAATGAATAAATCTACACTTTCACACAAAATATTCATTATATGATTTCTTTGGCATTTAAATTCAGATAAGTATGTTACACAATTTACTTCTGTTAAATCCAGAAACACAAACTATTCATTACTGAAATCACATCCATTTTCGATTGGGGAGGCTGAAATGATTTGCCTTAAAAATATTTATATTAAATAATTGAAGAAATGACTTACCTGTATAAAAGCCTTCAACTTGTTCAAGACTCAAATTCAACCCAAATTTACCAATTAGTCTTCCAAATCCTGCAAAGGGAGATCATATTTCAGTCATTATCTTCACAAACATTTATAACTAAAATTCATAAAAAAAAAAAGATCATAAAAAATTTCACTAAATAGGATTTAGTTTGCAAAACAAGAATTACAGACCTTGATTAATTGATTTAGAAAGAAAAAAAAAATTAAAACAAAACCAATAAATATAAGTTAGCAATTGCAGAGTCGAGAGAGAGATAGATAAACAGAATTATATAGGTTTTGAACTTTTGATTCTTGTAGATTTTGTAGTTTGCAGTTGCACAGAGAGAAAGAGAGAGGGCAAGTTCAGAGTCGAGAATGAGAATAGAGATGGAAGCGATTGGGGAGGCTGAAATGATTTGCCCTAAAAATTTCACTAAATAGGATTTAGTTTGCAAAACAAGAATTACAGAAAGAAAAAAAAAATTAAAACAATACCCATACATATAAGTTAGCAGTTGCAGAGAAAGGGCTAGAGAGTTGAGAGACAGCGGGCCAGAGGCTGAAGCTTGCGAATGGCGAACCCGAACTGGAACAGCGGGCGATGGAAACTGAAAGATATGGGGTTTCGATATTTTGAACAATCTGAAATGATATACTGATATGGGTTCTGATTCTTGTAGATTTTGTAGTTTGCAGAGATAAAGAGAGAGAAGGCAAGTTTAGAGTCGAGAACAAGAATAGAAATGGAGGCGATTGGGGAGGCTGAAATGATTTGCCCTAAAAATTTTACTTAATAGGATTTAGTTTGCAAAACAAGAACTACAGAAATTGATTAATTAATTTAGCAAAAAAAAAAAAAAAAAAAAAAAAACCAATACATACAAGTTAGCAATTATAGAGAGAGGGCTTGAGAGTTGAGAGATAGCGGGCCAGAGGCGGAATCTTGCGAACGGCGAACCCAAACTAGAATAGCGGGCGATGGAAGTTGAAGGATATGGGTTTTGATATTTTAAACAATCTGTAATGATATGCCGATATGGGTTCTGATTCTTGTAGATTTTGTAGTTTGTTGTTGCAGAGACAGAGAGAAGGCAAGTTCAGAGTTGAGAACGAGAATAGCAATTTAATGAGTTTGGGCTTAAATTGCTACCCTACTGATAAGTGATAACCAAGCCCTTTTTCAGTCCATTTCGATCATGACCTTCTTTTTTTTCTTTCTTCTCCTGATTCTATTGTCTAATGCTTAACTCTTCCAACCAGCACCTGTCTACTTCGTTTGTAAAAAGAGAATAAGCAGATTTTTAGAACCAAGGTTTTAGAGTATCTCTAACTGTTGTATATATATATATATATATATATTGTAAATATGATGTCTCATAATAGATTTAAATAAAAATTTTGAATTCTTTATTTTTAACTCCAGTTGTTGTTTTATACCTTTTGTGTAAAAATATATACCCAATAACAATCAATCAATGTCATGCCTGGACCCCACATAATTTTTACAAACCTACTTACTTGAATGATAAAGAGAGAAGAAAATGAAATATGCTGATGTGGCTATGTAAAAAAATTGTGTAAAATACACAATAATTTTACACATTAATGACATAGTAGTGTATCTTAATAGACTGTTGTAGATAAAAAAAAAAATTAAACATAATACGTGGCGGTGTATATTTTATACAAAAGAATATTTTTCAATGTTAGAATACCGAATTGAAATGTATGGCTTGGTTAGATTATGTAATAAAAATAATTTTATTTTCAGTTCTAAAAATTAAAGGATGATAAGGTTCTGATTTTGATTTGAAGTATAATAGAACAAAACGAATCCAATCTTTAGTGATAATTTCATATATATATATATATATATATATAAGCACCGGGCCGCTATTTCAAACAGTATATACCTCCTTGACGAATGAGACGATGTTAGAATACCGAATTGAAATGTATGGCTCGGTATTATGCAATAAAAATAATTTGATTTGCAGTTCTAAAAATTAAAGAATGATAAGGTTCTGATTTTGATTTGAAGTATAATAGAACAGAACGAATCCAATCTTTAGTGATAATTTTATATATATATATATATATAAAAGCACCGGGCCTCTATTTCAAACAGTATATACCTTCTTGACGAATGAGAGGATGGAGTTAATGGATATGTGTTTGTTTTAACTTCAGATAAAAATAATAATAGTATTATTATTATTATTATAATATATATATATATATATATATACACATATATATATATAATTATAGTATTACCTTGTACAGCACTTGTAAAACCAAATTGAAAATTAAAATAAATTAATGATTCCCTGAAAACCTTAGATTGTGTTATAATAAGTAGAGTCTTGAAGTATGGTACATGGAATATGTGAACAAATAAAACTTGGGGAAAATAGTTTAAGTCGTACAAACAAAAAAGGATGCATAAGTGTAATGATAACAATTACTCTATATTAACCAAAGGAAATAATATCAGAATCTAATAAAATTTGTTTTCCTCTCTCTTTCAAGTTTTAATTATACCATTCTCACCCAAAGGCTAACTATTTTGATTTATGATTATATATTAATCAAAGGAAATAATATCAGAATCAGTAAAAAAATTATTCCAGAAATCGCTTATTTTAATCCTTAATCCTTATCAATATAAAATCATAAATGAAAATAAGCAATAAAAACTCAAAAATAAATTTGAACATGTTTGGGAACAGAATTTGACCTTCTCTCAGTAATGCTATATATAATGGAAAAAGTGCAGAAAATACTCTTAAATATACTCAACATAACCCGTTCACCCTTATTTTAAAAAGTGTGTTATTAACCTCCTTTTTTTAAAAAAAAAAAAAAAAAAAAAAAAAAAAAATTGAACGAAAACTCCCTTCAAATTACTTTTATGCTTGGATAACCAACATTTTGTTTCTGAGAAAAAAGTTGTTTACAAGTAATAACCGATCGATTACGTATTAATCAATATTGAATTGATTTTGTCTAAACTACTCTATTGATTATTTCAAAGAATCAATCCACCGGTTAACCACATGTCTCGTTTAAGCCTAATAATACTTGAGTTAATGAAAACAACCAAAACAATTACATTGTAAATAGGTTAATTTACATTAATTGCAGATAATATATCGATCCCTTGCACCAATGGACTTTACGCCCCTCCGGTCCTCATCTCCGGCGAAACCTTTACGTTGCCACGAGCATATATATGTTATAGAATTTTTATATATTTTATCAAAATAAAAATTTCACTACATGAATGATTCACTATATAGCACAAGTAAATAATTCAGTACTTTCAATTACAAATGAATTATAACTTCAATGAACATTTAACAATAATACAATAAATTGTTGTAATTTCGGGTAAGATGAAAATGATTGGCATTGACAATGAGATGCATGTAAAACGTTGTTTTAGAATCGTATGGCCTCTCTAACTCATATCCGCCGGTGTATGTGTTAGCGGACCGATCATAATAACAATCATATTATTTAGAATTAAATAAAAAATTTACTGAAACAATTGTAACAGAGGGTCCTTAAATTTTGGCTCTTTTGCCCCTTCCTTAGCATCTTTTACCTCTTCCAATCTGACCTTGTTGGAAATCTTTACGTGACCTTGAGCATCCTTAGTGAAGTATTTTGCAGGTCCGGTCTGGAATTCCGGCCGGGCGGAAGCCATGCACATTACGTGCGACACAAGCAAGATGGCAAGGACACCAATGCACATCACCTTTTTGGTTGAAACAGCCATCTTGATTAACCTGTGTTTATAATAATGTGAACAATTTTTTTTTTTTTTTTGTAAAAAAAAGGAAGAAGAAGAAGTGTTTTTATATACGCTAATATGAGTTGGGTGGATGGTGGTGCTCGTGGCAGGTAGGTTTTAAAGGGCAAAAGGTTATTTTCTTGAATTGGTTTTGGATTGAATGGTACACCTTGAATTTGGGAGTAATTATAGAGTTATGTAACGGGTGGATTGGCAAGGACACCAATGAACTCCAGAGTATTCAATGATACTAAATATAAAAAATATATAATTAAAAAAATGGTAAAAAAACGTTCAATATTATAAGTTCCATAATTCTTCACGCCTTTATGTTTCGTTTGGTTGGAGAGAAGAGGGATGGATAGGGAAGTATAAATGTCTCTCTTACTTTTTGTTTAATTTGATGAAATGAACGGAAGAAAGGATGAATAGAGTGACATTTTTTTTTTCTTTTTTGTTTGGTTTGGAAGGAAAAGAAAAGAGTTTTTATATTAAGATAGTCCAAGGGAAGATTCTGGACCTTAAGAAACGTGACTCTCGTTGGTGATGTGCACTGCATGTTCCATTCAATAAAAACTCGAACAAATTAAACAAAAGACTAGACCAAATCCATCATCTATTACAGAAATTGAGAGGGCTACAAATTTTTTTTGTTTTTTTTTTTTTTTTATATGGGTAAAATGAGTGAGATTGAGAGTCCTACGTACTTGCAAAGTTTGAACTCATGTTTCTGAATCTATTGCACATTCCCTTCTCAACTCTTTCTTCAACAGCTCTTTATAATTTCTTTGACGGAAAATAAATTTTTTAATATATACTGTGTGTGTACGTATATATATATGAAAGAACTTTTCTTTCTTTCGTTTCGTTTTTTTTTTTTTTTATTAAAAAAAAAAAAAAGTTGTATAATAAGGGTAATTGGGGGGGGAGGAATTAGTGGGATTTTTTGAAAATAATAAAAAATAAAAATAAAATTAGAGGCAATTTGTAAAATTTAATAAACTAAATGCAAAAGATGTAAAAATAATATTAATGGGCCAGTATAGGCCCAGGGTGGTCAGCTGCCCTGGGCCAATGCTGGGGCTCAATCTTTTTATTTTTCTACTCACTCTTGTAGACAATCACTTTACTTGTGAACACACTGTAGGAACAAATGGTTTACATACAAGACTCTCAAGTTCTCTTCTCCAATGAAATGGGCCCAAATGGGAAAGTGGGCCACTCGAGTACTTTTGTAGCCTTCACTATGCTCCATGTGATTTTCGTGCTCACTTGTGTATTCAAATTTCAAACGCCGAGGCTAAATTTGTATCATCTTTTATATTATAAACACCCTTTATAAAGTAAGACCGAATTTTATTTGGTGTGTTTTTAATCTTAATATATTTTATGTACTTATCGTTTAATTTTAATGTAAATTTTACACCTGTATAAATTTTTTTATTAAAAAAAAAAAAATTTGAAAAGGCCTGACCAAAACAGGGAAAGCAATGGAAGGACCTTTTGGTACGAAAGGATAGGAAGCGACCACGTCACAGAAGAACCGGGGGAATTAAAACCTCGTACACCTGCCGACAAGTACACCTTACACCTTGATTTCTTATCTACTTTTAGCAAAGCACATGAATTAATTATAATATCGATAAATATATATATATATATATTTAATTATAATAATACATATATTATAATATTATATTGATATAATAATAAAATACGAATAACACTTTAATTATTTACCCACTTGCAAGAGCAGCCAGAGCCCAACTTTTATTAGCACCACTACTCCTGTTCCGAGTCATACAACTTTCCTGGATCAACGGAACAAATTTAACATTGTAAATTACAAATTATGTCTATGACCTACAACATGCAGGTACAACCATACTCAACAGTCACATGTTAATCACACACATTACTACATATGATATATATATATATATATATATATATATATATATATATATATATATAATTTTATATTTATGTTGATCTATTTTGAGAAATTAACACTTGTACAAGTTATGATTTTTTTTTTTTTTTTTTTTTTTTTTTTTTGTCTTTTTCTTAAAGACTTGGATAGTTGTATACTCCTGTAAAGTTATTAAATTTGTAAATCTATGTCAATTATGACCTAAATAATAAAATGCATATCCATTTATTTTGAGAAAATCACACATAAAGTGACAAGAATTACCTTTTATTTTTTAAATATTATCTCTGTCTCATATTAGTAATTTACTATCTTGTTTTTAGATGTCCCAAATTAATTGTCCACCTTAAAAAGTCAAAGCAAAAAAGTCTTCTCTTTCCATCATTATTGTCTTTAATATTTTCAAAAAAAATCAAACTTGGTATCTATACATATCTAAACTAAAAAAGTACAAGTTGATAATTTTAAAAGAGGACAATACATTAATTACATGCCTCTTTTAAAATTTCAATTTCTAAATATTACCATCTAATATAAAGCAGAAGGAATATAATATATGGTATCAATTCCCGTGAAATGTACTTGTTTTTGTAAGTTGTCATGCTTTCAATAGAGGTCAATTTTGGCATTAATGTAAAATTTCATTACTGATCATCTACCTTTCACACTAGGCAAAGTAGATAAGAACATTTAATTCATGGTAGCTTGAATTCCAATAATGTGGCTTGATGTATATCTTGTTTAGATAATTTTTTAAAAAGGAAAAATAATAATAATAAGAGAGGAGAGATTTCTGATTTGATTCTCAAAATTCTCCTACTAAAAAAAAAAAAAAAAAGGGATTTGAATTGATTGAAATGACACATTAACAAATTATTTTCAAATGAGTAGAGAGAATTAATTTTTTTAGCTATTTAAATAATAGGTGTCCAATAACGATTCTTAAAATTTTAATTAGTGATAAATAAGGACATATCTCTTTTTTTTAAGTGTTTAAATTAATAATAGTAGTGATATTTAGGTTGATGAGTTTGACATAATTTTTTAACCGATTGTCTTTAATTACTCCGTTATACAAAAGATAAGCGTCTTTAATTACTCCGTTATACAAAAGATAAGCAAGTAAAAAACCTGCATTCTTATATATTGCAAGTAATGATATTTAGAATTAAAATCATTTCGTCAAAGAATTCTGCCAATCTATAACTTTAAAATCATCTTACAAATAATAATAAACACAAGACAGTAATAATACCGATTCAAGAGTTTTATTATTTTTCTTTTCAAATGAAATTGTTTGAAAATACACTTTGTTAGAATAAATAATACATCAAATCATAATATTAAAAAGTACCAAAAAAAAAAAAAAAAAAAAAAAAAAAGCTTTTTAAGCATTGAACTTGGGCTTATTGAAGATAAGAAGAGAGAAAAAGAGAGTCCATCTTCCAAACAGTAGGTCCACTAGTCGGTGGCACAAACTCTCTCTCTCTCTCTCTCTACCAAACCAGGGATGTTGTTACCTACTTTAACTAAATGCAATCGCACGTGTTCGATGGCACGTGAGAAACGAGCTACAAAAGGAAATGTATTGATGTTACTTTCAACGACCCACCGTACCTTATCATCAACTCGGAAAGGTTGACCACTACGTGGCCTTGCATGAATGGTCCATAAGGATCACACTGGATTGCTTCATTGCGATAATCATAAAAGTACTGTAACCGGCTACAGCCGGTTAGAAGGTGGAAAAGGTCAAATGTGCCCTTGAATAATTGTATTATTTTGATTGTAACATATTCATGAGTATACTAATAACATCATATTAAAAACTCTAATTCTAGGTCATGGATTAAAAAACTATCAATTAGTTAATGTCATTAATTTTTTATTCAAAAATAGATAATAAAAAAAAAGTCATGCTTGTCCCGAATAAGATATAAAGAGCAATACTTTAAAAAAAAAATGTATTAAATGATTTATTTAAATTTTTATGCGTTTAAAAAAAAGTGATTCCATGACTATTCTCATAAGCTTTCTTAAGAGCATTATTTATACTTTTCATTTAAAATTTATTATTACAGTTTTTATGAAGAGAATTTTCCTATATTCATTGAGGAAAGGACAGAAAACTAAAGATTTTTTTTTTTTTTTTTTCAAACATGCTCAACAGATTTAAGGTTGTCAAAGTACCTTTCACATTAAGATATGTCCTTACTATATTAAAAAATATTAAACTAATTCTTAAAAATCGGATAAAGAATAAAAAATTTAGATTAAACTCAAAGCATACAACATGAAAAAGAAAAAATTATCATATGTTGAATGACTCATAATTAAAGTTTTGATAGTTCTTCAATGTTTTTCATGCTAACAAGATCAATTATTTTATTCAATTTCATCATTTACGGATCTTTCATTGTTACTTACAAATATTAATATTAATCTTTAAGGAGAAAGAAAAGATAATTAATGCAAAATAGATTAAAAAAATTAAAATAAATAAATAAATAAAGTTGAGAGGATGGGAAATGACCCAAAACTTTAATTGGGGAGAAAAGAAAAACAATAGATATTTTCATAATGAAAAAGGTAGTTGTTGTATTTGAAAAATAATAATTATTTATTTGTAAAATTAAGAATATAAGTGTTTTTTTTAGAGTGAACTGCAATTTTAAAATATTCTTTAAAATATTTTTTTCGGAAGAAATTTCACTATTCTTTAAAATATTAAATGCTATATAAAATCAATTTCATAAAAGAACTCTCCATAAAAAAGTTGGTCGTTGGAATCATAAAGACCAAGGCAAGCTTGGCCCACCAAATGATAGGTTTAGGTACACAGTAACTTTTCTAATAGTGTCGCAGTAGATAATAATTGCCATATTCTAAATGTGGTCACATGACTCTCATGTCTCACATTAACCCTAAATGGAAAATTGAATTGAAAAGAGAATTTTTTAAGGTAGAAGGTTACCGTAAGAGGAAAGGACTCTGCGAAGGGATAGTAAACAAGATTCTCGTGTGTGTATCTTCGTCAAATCTCCTTTGAAGGGACAATAATAATTGGACGGTCCAGATTCGTTCAACTTATTTATTCTCTTGTTTGGGGTGACATTGATGGCGTTCTCTTTCTGTCACTTCCATCCCCATCAAGCTTTCTCTCTCCTCTTTCCTCCCTCTTGATTTTTTCCCTCTCCACACAAGAATTGGTGCTTCGGCCTCGCTTTGGCCTTTTCTTTCAACTTTATAATAATACCCTGTCTCGAAATTGACATCATGCATGATGTTTTCCAACAATTTTTCTTTAATAAAATATGATTAAATTAAATTAGTGTTTATCTAATTTTAATTTATGAATAAATTACATTGTCCTCGAAATCACACAATATTTATTATTTTAATTATTCCCAACTCCAGTTCACAAACTATAGAGTAATGCACCGATTATATACAAGGCAAGGATAAAAAAAATTATCAATAAGTTTGCTGAAAAGAAAATATTAAGAGTATCATTGGATACACGTATTAAATTTCAAAATTTACAGGTCTATCGGATCTTTTGTAGTATGAGAAAAAATTTAAATACTTTCGGTGCAGTGATAATACAATATCATGTATAAATTAAAAACGAATATATTTTTAATTAGTATATAATATCATATCATCACTATATTGGTAATATCTAAGTTTTTCTAATTAGTAATATTTAAGTTTTTCTCTTGTAGTACCATACAAGTGTTGTGTTGTATTGTATTATATTGCTCACAATACACATGCAAATGCGATACAAAACGGCTATTGTACTACTGTATCATATAACTCACAATGCATGGAATCTCAAAACATAAGGCAAACCGAACCTATTTTATCTTTTACAAATTTGGATGTATTTTAACTAAAGTTTTGATAAAAAGAAATATAAAAAACAAACAAAGACCTCGTTATAAGAATTTATATCAATATTTATTCTGTTATATTATGATGATTATTATTTGTAGTGTTTATTTATACTTAAAAACTCTTTTTTCTAAAATAATTAGTTTGATATATATATATATATATAATTGGCACTCACATACATTTACTTCTACTGAGGCTCTAACTCCTAACCTCTCTTCGAAAAATAGAAATTTAATACCGCTAAACCACTGACCTGCTGATAAAAAGTATTTTCTTCACGAGATAAGTTTAGAAAAAATATAACTTCGTCTTACATTTGTTCCGTTGACATTGGATTCTAGTTTTTTATCGAGAAACTACATGGTGATGTGAAAGAATAAATTTTAGGAGGCGAACCTCATAAAATGGCCGAACAACTTTATAAGTAAATCGGTTTAAGTAGGTATGACAAATTCAAAAAAATTATATTATTTTTTAAAATATATATATATAATAGGTCCATTCTTTACCTAAGTAGCAAGTTTTTTTTTTTTTTTTTTTTTTTTTGGTTAAAATACCAAAGTAGCAAGTTGTAAAATCATTGTTGGGCAAAAAAAATGTATATATATATATATATTAACTATTGGCTTTTGATAAAGGACAAAGGGCAGTTGATGGTCGGAGGGAACCATATGAAACACGTGATTCTCCTCTTTCCACTAAAGGCAACGACTACTCACATTTCATGAATAGAAGTAAATTTATGTTCAAATTATAACTACTTTTGATGGAGGTCTCAAAATGAAAATGTTTAATCTTCAAGTTACTCTGTTAAATTTACCCATTAATTTTCTATTTTTAACAATGAAGTTTCTGAGTACTATATTTTTTTTAGCTTTAACATTATATATATTTCAATTGGCAAATCATCAAGTTAATCATAGACTAATATGTAAATATCATGAAGAGTGGTAGTTCAATTGGTTGAGGCACTCTAAATGCGTGTGAGAGTCCATGTTTTACTATTATCAACAAAGCGATTATATGACTTTATTGTAAGATGATCTTAGAATTTTCTAGGTTTGACAAAAAAAATAATAATAATTTATATAAATTTAAAAAAAAAAAAATCTTTTCAGACCATTATAAAAGTTATCTAAGAGTGTATTTGGCTGTATGGAAATGAAGTATGGGAATTAAAATTAATGAAATTTTAGAAAATAGAAAATTTCAAGACACCGATTTCAATGCAGACGAACACCCTGTAAATCTTGTTTAACTTTTCATAAAATTATTACTAGATATTGTCAACAAACTTATTTTTGTGCAAATTTTTTATTTTACAATTATCATAAAATAAAAAATTATTCTTAGATACCAACTGTTGGTTCAATCAACTCGAATAGAATTTCACGTTTCAGACCAAAAAATTAGTAGGATTTTTTAAGGTCAATGGTTTCCCACAAAAGTCATAAATAATAAATAAATAAAGAGAGATTTTTTGAACTAGGAAAAAATCAATGCATGTTGGGTTTCCACAAGTGATACTAGTACTACATACTATCATCCAACAACGAGATACCATGTGACTTTATTGTGCATTAAACACGTTTCGATTTTTATGGACCCCACTATGGGAGATAAGACAATCTTAACCGCTGGTTGAATCGAATTGGACTATGGGATAATTTTAGATTTATATTTATTTAAGCCATAAATAAGCTGACAGGGTGGTGTCCTCCAATGAAGAGTCCCATTTATTGTAATAGTCTACGTTGTCCAAACCCATGATTGAAATCAGGCTATGTTATCTCCACCCATTTTTGACTGGATTACAACCTATAACGTGTTGCCACGTGGAAGTCAGCTAAATCTATTGTGTTTATACGTGTATTTATATATATATATATATATATATATATATATATTAAATAGATGTACTCATAATTTGCCACCTGTTTTTAGTCCACATTGATTGAGTCTGCACTAGTGAAAAGACTTGCAACCATATGCCTGTTGTTGACTTACCATCATGGGTCCCTTGGAATGCCATCTCATTAATGAGACTCATTTGATTTCCATTTTGGCAGGTAAGGTTGATTTTCTTATCATTTTTTTATGTATACATTTAAATGTTGTTTTGTACACGTAACCTTTAATTTGATTTGATTTTTTTTATTTTAAATTTTTTCTAAAAAAAATAGATATGATAAAAAGTTTAAAACCCTTTGAATTGAATTAAGTTGAATTATAATAGAATAACAATTTAGATAAATTCAGTTTTAGGAATTTTGTTTGTTAAAAAAACACGATTCAAGATTAATGTTAACTATTAAAGTATATGATTTTAAGCATGTTTGGTAATCGTTTTTATTTTAATTTGAAACAAAAATAATATTTTTGTTGTGAAATATATTCAATAGTAAATTAGTAATTGAAAGTACATATTTGGTAATGTAAAATTTGTTGTTAATTTTTTGAAAACATGTCCAATAAAAAAGTATTGCAAGATTAAAAACAAAATGGCTAGGTTTTTTTTTTTTTTTTTTTAAAGGCAAAAAGTGTTAAAAATTAAATACAGAGAGTCGAAGCCAGGTACTCCAACGTTCACCGAGGACTTAATCAACTAGGCTATTGAGGCATCTATAAACAAAACGGCTAGTTAAAAAAGGTCATTTAGATTATTATTATTATTATTATTATTATTATTATTATTGGTATGCTACAATGTTTTTTGGTACCTTGCAAAAATATTAAGAAACACTAATTTGGACTTCTTCCGACAACAAATGCAATACTTTTAAAATCGTAACAAAAGTTACCAATATGTTTCGGTATTTTGCATTGCAAACGTACACTACCGTTAATAAATAAATAATAAAAAAAACACCGAAATAAAAGTTGTTGCCATACAAACCCTTAAAGAAATCTTCTTTTCTAAAGGTGTAAGGTTCAAATCTCTTCCAAAAATATTGTGAGAATTGTTTGTTAAATATATATATATATATGACTATCTCAGAAAGAGTTTTGTTGCTTCTAATTTGCTTTTTCACAATGAGTCTTCCAAAAGTATTATGGTAGTTATAAAAATAATATTTTGACCGTAAGTGCAACATCCCTTCTCATTAATTAATTATTTTTATTATTAATTTAATTTTAGATATTAAATCCATTTTTTTTTTTTTTTAAGGACAAGAATGATAAAAATTAGTGGTTAATTATTAAAGGAGAGAGGTTGTGCAAGACTCGAATAGCAACTTTCAAAAATAATCCAACCGCTAAAGCAACACCGGACCTACATTTTAAAGGTTACATCCATGCTCATCATGTTTTACCACAATTTAGAACTGTGGCATTTCTTGATCAACCTAATCTGGCTTTTAATATTTGACCAACCTAATCACCATGATTATTAAGTTTTTAGGTATCAAGCTCTTTTCTTTTTCTTTAAATTGTTAAAGTCAAAAGGTGTCTCTAATAAGCATAATTTTTAAGTGAAAACCTATCCCTATTTAAAGCATTTATGGGTTGTTCTTTTTCTTTTACCTTTTGATACCATTAATAGTAGTAGATGTCATTTTCAATATTACCTTAATAGGAAAACCTTAAACTTTCTTTTCTTTTTTTAGCATAAATTTCATTATCATGTACCGCCATAACAAAAAGATTCTGTAGTTTTTGTGTTAAATTTAAAGCATTATTATCAACAGTGTCTAGTTTTTCTTCTTGTAAAACCTACATCATTTAACGATTAAAGAAATAGTTGCTCAAAATCAGTCACACAAATTTAAAAAAAAAATTAAGTTGAAATTTCTTTTAACAATATTTTCACTCATCATAAACTAAAATCAATATTTAATGAATTGTTTACAAAAAATATATATATACAAAAATAAAAACATAGACTAATAGTACAATAGTAGATGTCATTTTCAATATTACCTTAATAAGAAAGCCTTAAACTTTTTTCTTTTTAGCGAAAATGTCATTATCATTGTACCACCGTAATAAAAAGATTCCGCAGTCTTTGTTTTTAATTTAAAGCATATTATCAATCACATCTCATTCGTAAATATGCAAAACTGATATCATGTTATTAAGGAGAGTTGTTCAGAGTCACTCTCACATATTTGTTTTTTAAAAAAGTTAAGTTGAAATTTTCTCTTAACAGTATTTTCAGTAATCATAAATTTAAATCAATAATTAATGGATTGTTTACAAAATAATAATAATAATAATAATTTTAAAATATATATATATATAGACTAATAGTAAAATAGTACAGTAGTAGTAATTAGGATATAAAAAATTAAAATATGGACTAATAGTAAAATATGTTTCGGTATTTTGCATTGCAAAAGTACACTACTAGTAATAAAGAACAGGAAATAAAAGCAGTATTGCAAAAGTTCACTACTAGTAATAAAAAAAAAAACCACGAAATAAAAACAGTTGTCAAACAAATTCTTAACAATATCTTCTCATTAATTGATTATTTTTATTATTAATTTAATTTTAGATGTTACATTAAATTTTTTTTTTTTTTTTCTTAAGACAAGAATGATAGGAATTAAGAGTTAGTTATTAGAGGAGAGAAAAATAGTACAAGACCCGAATTACAGATAAATTCAATTATATTTATGTCAAATTCTCAAAAATAATTCAACTACTCAAACAACTCATATCTTAGAGGTGGCATACATGCTCGTCAAGTTTTACCACAATTTAAAACTGTGGCATTGCTTGACCGACCTAATCTGGCTTTTAATATTTGACCAACCTAATCACCACGATTAGTACGTTTTTAGGTATCAAGCTCTTTTCTTTTTCTTTAATTTGTTCAAGTCAAAAGGTGTCTCTAATAAGCATACTTTTTAAGTGAAAACTGAAAACCTATCCCCATTTAAAGCATTTATGGGTTGTTCTTTTTCTTTTACCTTCATTAATAGTAGATGTCATTTTCAACAGTACCTTAATAGAAAACCTTAAACTTTTTTTCTTTTTAGCTTAAATTTCATTATCATCGTACCTTCCTAACAAAATAATAATCAACAATTTTGCGCTTTTTTTCTTGCAAAACTTATGTACCGACGATTAAAGAGATAGTTGCTCGAATCAGTCACACAAATTTTTTTTAAAAATTAAGTTGAAATTTCTTTAAACAATATTTTCACTAATCATAAACTATAAAATCAATATTTAATGAATTGTTTACAAAAAATATATATAAAAAAATAAAAACATAGACTAATAGCAGAATAGTAGATGTCATTTTCAATATTACGTTAATAAGAAAACGTTAAACTTTTTTATTTTTTTTAGCAAAAATTTCATTATCATTGTACCACCATAACAAAAAGATTTTACGGTCTTTGTTTTTAATTTAAAGCATATTATAAAATATCAATCACATCTCATTCGTGAATATACAAAACTTATATCATGTTATTAAGGAGATAGTTGTTCAGACTCGCACAAATTTTAAAAAAAAAAAAAAAAAAATTAAGTTGAAAATTTCTTTTAACAATATTTTCAGTAATCATAAATTTAAATCAATATTTAATGGATTGTTTACAAAAAAATAAATAAATAAATAAAAACAAAATAAAAATATAGACTAATAGTAAAATAGTACAGTAGTAGTAATTAGGATATAAATTGGAGGTGAAGTTTGTGAAGCAAAAAAATGTATTGTTGGAGACAGAGTGGGTAAACTTGCTTGCAAGTGGTATTACAGCGATACCTTCACAGATCCCACGTCGCATCTGTTCTTTTTTAGTTACAGGCTTACCGCCACTGCTCCTCTTTCTCTCTCTACATTTGCAGTCCGTTTCTCTCTCTTCTCTCTGTTTATATACATTTGTTCGTCTTCCCATGGAACCTGACAAACGGCCGTTATTTTCACCACCATGACTCTCTCTTTCTCTCTCTAAATCTCTCTTTATCTATCTCTACTTGTGAAATGCAACTCACCTGAGCTGCTTATTCACACATCAGTTTTGATTCTCTCTGCTCGCCAACTGTTACTGTGAAGAAGACGAGTTTCATCTCATATCTCAGATCTCTCAATTTATCTGTGATTATTCATCGAAATCGATTTTCGGATCCGATCGCGCTCTCACATCATCATCTTCATCACTATCACCGGTTGATTTCGTTCTGTGTATTGAAATTTGATGCTCTGTAGAAACTACAATCTCAGAAATTAATTACACATATATATATGTATAGAGAGATGTTGGATCTTAATGTTGATGTAGTCTTTGTTGATTCTACTTACGATGAAAGCGAGACGACTAACACTGTCCAGAAGCTTCCGGAAGGCGTCGGAGCTCAAGTGGACGATTCCGGTACTCCGAATTCCTCCGTCGTCAACACCGATGAAGCTTCGAACATTGCCGGAGACGAAGACTCGAGTTCTACTCACAGCAAGGTCTCGAACGCCTTATGTGCTTTCAATTTCGATATCTGCAATAAAGGCGAAGAGAGATTCGATAACATTATCAAAATCAATGCCGACTGCAATGAAAATTCGGACTCCGCGTTGGTCACAATGCAACTTTTTCCGTTGTCTGCGAACGGAGGAGTTGGTGATTCGGAGAAGTTCGTGGCTGGATCGTCGCCGTGGGCAACATCTTTGTTGCGGCCGCAGTGGTTGAATCTCTCGTTTCCGGAATCAGGTGCGGCGGCAGAGTTGAAAACCTATCAGCAACCGAAGCAGCAGCAGCCTCAGGTGAGGAAGAGTCGGCGGGGACCAAGGTCTCGGAGCTCGCAGTACCGCGGAGTTACGTTTTATCGGAGGACTGGACGATGGGAATCACATATCTGGTAAAGCGTGTATAGTTGTTTGTGAAATTTTCAATTATGTGGCGCATAAAATTACCGAAAAATAAATAAATGAATAAAAGATGTGTATACAACGGACTCCCTAATTTAGCAGTGAGATGATGTGTGTGTGTGAATTGATGAATACAATATTATTTATGTACTTAATAGTAAACTTATTATTGAATTTTTTGTGTCCTTGTACAGGGATTGTGGGAAACAAGTGTATTTGGGTAAGCAAATGATCCATTTGCTTGATTTTATCGCTTCATTTGGTTTTCTTGGAGAGAGATTATTCGTGTAATTATGTCAATATGTTATGGTATTAATTTGATTAATTTGTGTGGATTTTTCTAGGTGGATTTGACACTGCTCATGTGGCAGCTAGGTAAGAGTTTATTCCTAATAGGAAACTCCTTCAGTTAAATTGAATTTCTTCTATATCTTTCTTGAATGTGGATTACTATAATTCAGAGCATATGATAGAGCTGCCATCAAGTTTCGGGGAGCTGATGCTGATATCAATTTCAATATAAGTGATTATGAAGAAGATATTAAACAAGTAAGAATAGGTGACTAGTTACTGGAAATTTTTCTCGAGCAATTTCAACTGCATATTTATCCTCTTTCAATTGATCTTCAGATGAAAGACCTGACAAAAGAAGAATTTGTGCACATACTTCGTCGTCATAGTACTGGATTCTCTCGGGGGAGCTCGAAATACAGAGGAGTGACCTTGCACAAATGTGGTCGATGGGAAGCTCGAATGGGTCAATTCCTTGGAAAGAAGTGAGTACCAAACTGAAACTGTTATTTCTTGGACAAATTTATTGCTAGATGTAGGCTTGTAGCTTTTAGAAGTTTAAAATTGGGTACATGGTGCAGTGAACTCTGATTTCTTTTATGAGAACTTGCCATTATGTGTGTCTTCATTCTAGATATATAACAAATTTAGAATCGTTTACTTCAAAGAAGAAAAATTGAAGGACCTCTTTTTTATCCATGAAATTATCATGCTTGCTTGCAGGTATATGTATCTCGGATTATTCGACAGCGAAATAGAAGCTGCAAGGTCCTTGCAAGCATGAATTCATACTCCTTAACACTGAATTTCTCACTTTGAAATCTCAAATTTTATTGGGTAAATCTTCATTTTCATTTTCTCAATCCAGGGCTTATGATAAAGCAGCCATCAAATCTATTGGAAGGGAAGCAGTCACCAACTTTGAGCCAAGTACCTATAAAGGGGAGATAATGGATGCCAATAATACAGGTATTTTGTTTTATTACTTTTTTTTTTTTGGGTGCATTGCCCAACAATCCTTGTTAGTTAATAGTACAATGAGTTTCCTAATTGTATGAGTGCAGGCAATGGCCACAATCTTGATCTGGACCTCTGGATTTCACCCCCTTCAGCTGGTTCCAAAGGGAATGACAACATCAGGGATTTGCACCTTCGTTGTGCTGCTTTTGAAATGCCTGATGTAAAAAGACCTAAGGTATTCATATAATCAAAGGGCTTAGTACTTCGTCATGTTTCTATCAACTCTCTTTTGGTAGCCATTTTGGCAAGATCTTCATTTTCTCTTTCTCGTTGTAAAAAATTCAAGCATCTTTTTTGTATCCATTTTAGCCATAGGGAGCATTGTGTTCCATTTACAAAATCTTGGAGGGTTCTGTTGGTTTTTATTTCCATATGTCC
Organism: Cornus florida; assembly: GCF_030987335.1. NCBI lineage: Eukaryota > Viridiplantae > Streptophyta > Magnoliopsida > Cornales > Cornaceae > Cornus > Cornus florida. Next base: position 71,351,527 of record NW_026775576.1, on the reverse strand, counting down.
TAAACACGTATTGCTAGTTTCATTCTCTTTGGCACAGGTCAAAAATCGTAATGGTTATTTTAAATCTGTTGATGGGTTAACGGTTCAATGCCCTTTTATGCTATTTTACAGGTTGAGAACTCTGCTTCTGCCTATATGTGTGAACAATCTCTCCATGGTCTACCAATGGCATCCGAGCACTCTTCCATATTGTCTCGCATGTATCCCAGTTTCGCATCAATCAATGAGGTGAACATCTCTTATTAATTGTCCTATTTTTCAGATTCATTTGACACAAAAACGAACTTTTATTGGACCTAGTAAACTTCAGACTATAATATTTTGATCCTAGACAAAGCTAAGCAACGCCCCATAATATGTTTTGAGTCCTTGTTCTAGCTGATAAAGGTATATTTATTTGCGTAGGCTTATATGTACTGGGATCATAACCTCTCGACTTTGCCTAAACTTGCTTTCAACTAATAGCCGAACACCTAAGCCATAAACTTGGCCTCCTAGAATACCTTTCTTTAGCTAAATAATAACTCTTTCAGATTGTGCTTTGATAATGGAGATTGAGATTTGCAGAGTACACCAATTAAAGGCCTCTGAATTTTTGTCATTGTTTCAACGAAAACGTTTAACCATAAGGTACTAATATATACGTTTTTGGTATCATTAACAAGGGAATGTCATCCTCCAAGGCTGTGTGGTTCTTAGTTATGCACCTTTTTTTAGAAGAGTATAACATATTGTGACACTGCTACACCAATAATTGATAGTGTCCCTTCTTTATCTGCTGAACATGTTATCGTATTTTAATCAAATTATTTTTTATTTTTTCCCCATTTTTGTATATTTTATCATATGGAGAAAGGCCATTCAATGCAGGATGAGTAATTCTGTTTCTGGTAGTTGCTTAAAGAAAGAAGCTAAAAAAAGAGCAATGACTGCCAAAAATGATGGCTATATGTTGTTTGTCAACAGGAAAGAGCAATGGGAAAGAGGGCTGTAGGCATTCATCCACCGGGATTCGCGAACTGGGCCTGGCAAATGCACGGGAATAACACGGTTTCCCCGGTGCCACTGTTCTCTAATGCAGCATCATCAGGATTCTCTTCCGCTACTGCTTTGTCGACTACCGTCCCCCAACTAAATCCACATGACATGACCACCCAAAAACTCTGCATTCCAACGCCCCCAACCGGCAGTTCTCACTTCTACAATCACAAGAACTGAAGCAACACCATGAATACGTATTCGGAAGGTCAGTTGAGCAGGAAAGATAGACCAGTAACAGTAGTATCCAAATCCATTAATATCCATGATTTTATAAGGACATATATAATATCAAGCATAGATTGATATAATGCCCCCAAACTTGCCTTTGTAAATGTCTAAAACTATTCTTTTCTTCGGAGGCTTTTCATGTTACCTTCTTACATGTAAGGAGATCATTAGTCTACCTTGAATTTTTAGACAAAACTAGATATTCCTAAAGCACAAAGAGACTGGTTTTATCTTTTAGAAGTGTGTGTATGAGATAACTTTGTTTTTACTGTTTTATGTCTTTAAATAGTGACCGATAGAGAGTCGTGCTTTTTTTCTTGAAAACTCCCATTTCATGACTGTCAATTCGCCGGAGGTATGACGTGTAAGTACCCCGAGTATGATATAGTTTCTCGTTTTTATAGTAAAGTAATGATACACTTTACGCTTGGTTCGTAGTATTTGTCACGGTTGCAATGGACTCGAATAAAGTTAGTATAAATTGGTCGATACGGATTGCGTATCGAATTTGAAAAAGAGTCGTGTATCGAACGACATGACGAATCATAACTTATCGGGTGTTTTACGTAACTGTAGGTTCTCCACTACAACAGGTGAGGCTCAGCGTGTGGTGTGGTATCGTATTGAATTTTCCTTTATGCTGTATTGTTGAGCGCATCAAGTGCTGCTAAGAAATCAGAGGCTGTGACCTTTTCAAACAAAGGAATGTGAAGCATCCATGATGGACTTCTTTCGACTTTTGATATGCTCTATACTGTACAAGTTGCAAAAATAGGACCCTTCACTACCACACTTGCTTAAAGTCGTAGCAACCACATGAATTATATGCAATAATCTGCAATCTCTTTGGTTCTTTATTAGATGATTCTTATCATTTTAAATTAATAATATTAAATCAGATGGTTCAGTGGTCTAATTGATAGAGCATTTAGTTCTGCGAGCGAGTATACCTATTTAATACTTGACTTGTGCCTTGTTTTAAAAAAGTCATTAACCCGTACAATCAAAAAGTTTGAATCAACAAACATGAACGTAAATTTAAATTTAAGAACAACCACTTTGCGTAATATGATCAAAAGCTAGGTCTAGTTTTCAAAATTTTGTACTTTTTCTTTTTCCACCATCTCGTTAAATAGGACATACACTATAGCAATGATAATGCCAAGAGGTTATTGTAGATGACAACCCTTCTCAACAGCTACTATTATATTGTAAACTTCCAGAAGAAAAAATAAAATAAACTAAAAATCCAAAACCGCCACAGTGGGGACCAATGTTTTTCTTTGTTTTTTTTCCCACTTCACTTGTTTTATTATTGTGATTGAACATAAAACGAGATTTATTTTTATTATTATTATTATTTTTCAAAAATAATAATAATATAATATAAACACAATTTTTTAAAATAATTCAAACAATTTTTAATTATGAAATATTGTGCAACAAACTAATTACCAAACATTTTTTGTTTGGGACCCACCCACACAGCCAAAAAAAAACTTTACTATGTTTGTTTCATATGAAATTGAAAATGCAAATGCAAAATAAAACTTGTTGCCAAAAAGATCCTTAGATTATGTTTTTTTTTTTTTTTTTTTTGTGAAAATATTGCGTTGTTTCATTGACTAGTTGTCTTGCTGCACAGTTAGATAATATATTTATTTTTGTCGTGCCCTAAAACGAATTCCTAGGTCCATTATAGAAAGAATTGTAAGGTATAGAGAGAGACCTAATGTTTTTAAATGATGGCATGCTGCTGACTAGGTTTGAGGTTTACAACTCTGAAAGGAGCGGGCCACCTTTTGGTGCAAGTGGCAAGCAACCTTTCTCATAAAACACAACCTTCACAATCAACAACCTTCACAATCAACGCAAAGCTCACCTTACCACTTCAACCTCTAAGAGTTACACCATTTAATCATTTATTTATTTTTTTTAATTTTTTTTTTTGGTTTTATTTGATAACATTTTCTTTGGTGATTGGCATCACCTTTTTGCGCTAGCAAGTTATGTTCTTAAATATTTCTTTGCAAGCCTTCTCATTTCTCCTTACTGCACGAAAATGGTAAATTTGATTCAACAATCCTCACAACATTCATTTATCCACCAATTTCATGGTATTTAAAACTTCCCACTATATGGGTGCATATCACTTAAACCAACCATTTTTTGTCCGGGTCATTACTTGGTGTAATAGCAAAACATAACCTCAGTTCTTTAATGGTTCTCTTCTGGGTGTAAACCACCACACATACACACCTAGCAGTGACCGCATAAACTAAATAAAACTTACCACCACAGAAGCTAATTTCGCAGTAGAAGAGTTTGGATTGGCAAATGTGAAGGAAGATAGATGAAGGATTGTCGTCAAAGGTATAATTAGATGGAAGTGGATCCTCTTAAGTTGATTCTCCCCTACGTTAACCATTCTATGTCAAAATCTTAGTCGATAACCTACACAAATACAACTTAAGAGGATCTGGGTCCGATAATTAAATTCTGACCTACTTTTGCAGCTCTAACCATTCAGATGAGCAGCACTGATAACATTCCATGTATGCTGTGTGAAAAGAGTATACATTCTTTAGATTTCAACAGTCCCTCCCTCCCTCATTTTTCCCCGGCAAACTAGGGAAAGAGGGGATTCACACACAGGCACACCTGCTCGGCTCGGGAAGTTGGGCGCTCTACCGATAATTAAATTCTGACCTACTTTTGCAGCTCTAACCATTCAGATGAGCAGCACTGAAAACATTCCATGTATGCTGTGTGAAAAGAGTATACATTCTTTAGATTTCAACAGTCCCTCCCTCCCTCATTTTTCCCCGGCAAACTAGGGAAAGAGGGGATTCACACACAGGCACACCTGCTCGGCTCGGGAAGTTGGGCGCTCTTCCAACTAAGATACAGGGTAATACCCCATTTCCCAGTCTTCAACAAAAGGGAAACAAATCACCTGTATATAAATCAATTCCATAGCATTCACTACCTTCCCACCATAGGTACAATTCCACCATCTTGTAGAATTTGCCAAGCCTCGAGATTAGATCATAATCAGACTATCATTTGCATGGGTATTAAAAGCATACATTTCCAGTCAATGAAATTCACCAAACATCTCATTAGAAGTTGCTGATAAAATAAAATACTTAACTGGAGTATTGCAAGCAGAATTACCTAAAATAAGAACGAATTTCCAAACAGATGATTCCTTCTTCACAATCTTCAATAATATCCGATTTACAAAAGCAGGATCCGTTTTTGAGCTCCTGAAAGAGAGACAGCTGCAACAAACAGTAATGTGACAATCCTGCTAAAATGTATCATCAATCATTTTTAACCATAGAAATTTCCATCTTACTGAATCTACATGGCTAATAAGGTCAAAAGGACAGATTCATTTTCAACAAGAAACGAGAATTACATCCCATACACTTTGCTGTATACATCGCCTGAATTCGGCATCTGTAACATTAAATCTCCATACCCCGGAAAGAACTTGTTGAATCCTAATCTCTCGTTTCTCTGAAGCTCTGCCATGCCAATTTCATTTCTACGTTGGAGCTCTTCCAAAGTGGGCTGAAAGCTATTTGACATTTGTACATTTCCAAATTTCTGCTGTGACATTGGGGTGAAGGCGGATGGATTATAAGCCAGGTGTTGGTCCGCAAACCTTGGAGAAATTCCGTAAGTATCACCCAAGGGAGAAAACCCATCCCCAAAGCGAGCAGGATGCCTCAGTTCCTGATGTGCAAATGGGGACTCTTGCATGAAAAACTGAGAAATTTTTGGGTCCTGATGTGCAGCAGCTGTAGATTGTTGCTGCTGCATCATAAGCCAAAGTTTTGCCTGCTCTTCGTATGCACTAGTTTGTGGATTACAAGCTAGCCTCATATCAAAGCCTGGATTAACATTCAAACCATTTGTAGGCTTGCCTCTACCAACAAGTAATATGGCAGGATCAGTGAAGTCAAAATCACCAACGTGGCCGATATTTCCTGTTGATAGTGCACAATGCTGATTGTTTTGCAGGGAGGGAGTTTTAGCAAAGTGATTCCCTGGATACAAAGAAGGCAGATAACAAAGCTTAGTAATTTCCTAACTCATCACGTGATTGTTGGGGGGAGAGAGATAGGGGCAAACCAGAGGGAGCACTGAGAACATGGTCAGCTCTGTCACTTGCAGAAAACCCAGGAGGTGGCTGTCTCGATGGCATTGAAAATCCCGGGGGAGTCAAACTTTGAGCCCTGGACACTGTTAAAAAGAATTGTTAGATGAAAAACTGACACGCTGAAATATGTAAAACAAAATCATGTTACAAAGAGCTTGACATTAAGCAGGTATGCAATCCAAATGGGCACCAAATAATTGAATGCTCAGGACAGAGGACACAGCCAGAAAACCATCATTGTGACATGATAGTATAAGCCATTTAGTTGGAGATATCTTTATTATCATTCATTTCTTTCTTTCTTTTTCGGGGGCAAGTATTTAGTTGATTCGTTGGAAATATCACATATTAAACTATTGCAAAAACTGCAAAGATAAATCTAACTATAAAACATAAATTCAAAATTAGTGAAGCCAGTACTGGCAACAAAAATCATCTTAATCAGAGCATATTGATGGTCGAATCTTCAGACAGTACAATACAATAAACACATTGAGAACTTCTGAAAAGATGCCAACTCTTATGTTCTATTAGATAATGAAAATCCGCTACATATTCAGCATGTTCTCTGCATTCCACTTCTGAGATGCGATGTAAGTTGATTCTAGAATCTCAAAGTTTTTGAAGGGGGGAAATTATAAAAAATAACAACTAAACTTGACAAGCTGTTATACAAGACATTACAACCCTCCCCGCTTCCACCCCCAAATATTAGGGGAAATACGTGTTCCAAAGCTATCATTGGCATGCCCAATAAAGTGTTCTAGCCATCTACCACAGCAAACTTTGCAATAGTCTAGCTAGAATTCAGTCTTACAAGCACTCTGTAGCAGAACGCCAACTTGGCAGCCATACAAGTAATTTTCAAATTCTACACTTGTAAAGCTGTATCTAATGATTAGATTGCAGAATTCTCTTATAAACTACAAAAAAATAAAAGAACGGAAAATGAAAAAAATTACCATCATATGTATGTATGTATATATAATAATTGTCCCATAAAGAAGAGATCAAATACAGTATCAACAAATTTTATAAAATTTTCATCCCTCAGCAGCTATAGAAGAAGCCACACTTGTAGTATCAAGAATTTTTAACCTTGAATGCATACTAATATTCATTGATAAACTTATTTATCCCTCAGCAGCTGTAGAAGAGGGGAGGGAGATTTTTTAACCTAAAACACATGCTCCCAGACCTTGTACATACAGATGTAAATTATAAGAGGGGCAAAATCAAGTACTAAAAATGAAAAGCATCAGTAATAGGCTAATAGCCCCTGTATTTCCCTGCATATATTGGAGGGAAGACCAACCAACAATATTTCAAACACATTCAGCAGAACAAACAATAAAATCACCATTCTTCAATACAGTAGTAGTTGGAGAAGGCCGATGTAGAACACATTAATATCTGAATCCCCATTAACAAGAAACATGCGTGGAAAAACATGCATGAACTACAATATCATCATAAACTACAAGAACCCCAGAATAGAAAACCAGCATCTGCATCTTATAACCCCCTTAAAGACTAGGCATTCCCCACCAACTAGACTCGACTTGGCACTTCCTTGTAGTACCATTGCAGTAAATTATATGCCAAGGAGAACATTTATAAAAAAAACAATGACATAAAACGGAAATATCTTACCGAAGATAAAAGTCACACAACTGAACGATGACATTAAACCATGACTGACATGGAGTGAAATATCATGGGGGAAATCACATACTACTAAGATAACCACCAACTAACATCTTATTCCTAGGATTTGCAGCAATCAATTGGGAAAAAAAAAAACAGCATAATAGTTTGTGTTGAAGAAAGAAAAGCAAACCGATACATAGCTAAATGTAAGCCAACAGTAGAAAAGGAACAGATTTTGAGTATAAACTAGAAGGATGCTAAAGATATGTAGAAGAATATGAGAAACATCAGAAGTTATATAGAAGAATGCTATAACCAAATGACATTACCATGATGCTGAGGCTTACAGAAGTAGCTTTCCTTGTTTTGCACAGAACCTTGAAAAGCAGAATAATTTTTTGACGTGTGGCCAATGCTACTGAGAGATGATGACTCCAAATCAGTTACTTGGTTCACAAAATCCTTTTGTTTTGCAAATGAGAACCCAGACTGGTCGCTATTATTTAAATTCCAGGAAGAACCATGATGCCTGTCAGTGTCCTCAAATAATTCAGCTAAACTGTGAGGCAAGGTCAAGGAATCATCACACGCATCAAAATCCATGGACAAAATATTTGAAATTATGCTGCTCTCCACTGCATTTAAAGCCAAATTATCATCGTTGGCCGAGTTATCATTATCAAGTCTTCTTAACTGCTCGATGATTTCTTCATTGGAGAACGAATTCGAACTTCTAAAAATCCTATCTGATTCAGCAGAATTTTGGAATTTCCTCTCATCATATCCATCGATTGGTATTGAATTTAGAGGTGTAACTTGTATAGAAGCTTCATCCACATGATTATTTACAGTGCAACCATCTACATCGAAATCACCTAAACTACAGGTCTCTTTATGCTGCCAAGCATGATTAATAGAATGATCTTTAACAGGATAAGATGAAGGAAATAGACAACCGGTTTGGCTTGAGCTATCAGAATCCTTCGATCTTTGATCATCAGAAGATACTAATTCTTCTCTTACATCACTACGCGAACAATGCGATATTGATCTTCCGGAATCAAACATAAAAAATGATTGTTCATTTGTAAAGCACGCATCACTGGGTCTTAAATCAGCTCTCCCTGATGCTGACAAATTTAAAGGTTCCCTAAATGGTTCCATTGAATATCCTTGAGCCTCTTTCTTCCCCGGCAGTCCAGTGGGAAGATGAGTGGAAGATGAAATTTTACATGGCATAGCATCAATTTTACTGGGCATAGCATCAGAGTGTTCAGCCACGAGATTACTGTCAGTATGAATGGTTACTGAAGACAACTCAGAGCATAAGTTCACGGTCTTTGTATCTTCAGCACCATCCCAATCTTTTTCTGGAACAGAAATACAAGGCCGTCCAACTATATCTACAAAACTAGTCATTTTGTTAGGCGGTTTACCGTTTCCATCTTTATCTTTATATGATGAAAGCGAACAGGCCAAGTGACCATTCGAAGTTACTGCAGTAAGGGCTGCATCCTGGACAATCAAAACGATGCATCAAATAAGGTGGTTGGAAAATCCACGCCAAATATCATGAACACAATTGATAAGTTTTGATAAGCAATGCGTCAATTTTTTTTACATAGTTCCTTTATATTCTAAAAACAATACTACTGTTTTAAACACCCAATAAAATAGTGCTTCATATTTTAAATGGCCAGAAAATATTTTTAAGCAATATAGCAAATGTGGAAACCAAAACTCGTACTTTTGAGCCACTTTTGACAACTTCTTTTCCAGTAGAAACACAATTGATACTGAAAGGCTCATCCACTGGTGGAGGCAACACATTTCCTGAACGCCGTTGCATATATTGTGTAGCACCAACAATTTGTTGAACTCTATTCCTTTAAAACCACAATTTAAGTTCAAGTTAATCACACAATGAGCTAGCACCAAAGAACATTCTTGCAAAACATGCAACTGAAGCAAGAAATGAATGCACTAAAGCAAAAACGAATTTGAAGCTGGAAGTGGAAAAATAAATTCCCAAGAGTAGCTGAACCACTGAAAGGAAACTTATAGAAACATAAAATATGAAAAGAACTTAGCCTCAGATAGAAAAGTTCAATATGACTAATGCCTTGATAAGCTTTTCAAGACTCAATTTTGTCGCAAACGTTATAAAAGGAACTCTCATAATTTATGTCAACTTGATGAAAGAAAACTCAATACCATTAATTTCAAAGCAAACTAGCAAAAGAGAATATACGGAACACCTATGTGCCCACAAACTACTAAAAGTATCCCAAAATTAACTGTTAAAAATTCATTTGCAGGAGAAAAAATACTAGGTGGAAAAGCACGCTTAAGGAAATGCTGTTGACTTCTTGCCAAGAGTTGAACAATTCATTTTGAGGATTTTTTTTTATCTATACAAGTAATTCATTTTGAGGAATTATCAACTGCCATGTCTTACCTTGAATTATTATTCATAACCGGTGAGTCCTTTACAAAATGTCATCTCTCTGATTGACACAGCTGTTCCTTGTCCATTTTCAGAACCAGACTGAATAGGACATTCAGGAATATGATTTCTCAAATTTAGTGGGTGGCGGGTCAATGAAAACCTTCAACAAGACTGTTGTCAAGAGAATCAGAAGTACCCAGTGTGGAGTCCCTTTGTAAATGTATTACTTATTCATCATCATCATCCTTACCTTTTTCCCAAATAGTAAATGTATTACTTATTTGAGAATTATTATAGATTTTTGAAAGGTCGATTTAACGCATATGCCCAAAAGTTCACACATGAAGTGATAAAGGTTGCAGACAAGTGCTTCGGTGCAGGGAATGCATATGTGTCAGCAGATATCAAATCATAGATTTCTAAGAAATAAAGTTCGCTGGAGAAGGAACTGAGATAAACTAAATCTACAAGTCCACATCATTCTACTGCTAGAGAGCTAAATGCATCATGAATCCAAACTAAAATTTTGGTGATATACTAATATGTATCCATTAACCCAACTCGTTATCTCATATGGCATAAGCACTTCCATTAGATTTCAACCTATGTTAATCCTGACATTGTCTCCGTGCAATGAAAAGAATGTAAATATAAGAATGAAGAAGGAATGAAATGTGTGCATGTGATACCTTGTATGCACTGCAGCTACATCATCTTTACTGAAGCTATCTTCTTCAGCACCAATGTTATGCAAATATAAACAAGTAGGATTTGTACAAGGCTGGAGATAACGAAGACAACATTCCCATTAGAATTCACTTTTCTTCTTTAGGGTCATTAAAAATCCTCTAACACACAGAAATTCTGACATAATCAATAAACTCAAAGTAACTTAAATACATACCATGTTTCTCAACCATGCATGGCAATACTTTGCAGTCCCAAATGATGCTCTGCAAAAGAAAATTGCAAATGGTCACCAAGATAACTGATGGATTGCACGTTCAAGTAATTAAAGGTAGGGAAAGAGAATATGTCCTTACCTTAAATACCTACCTTCCAGGACAAAACCATGCACTGACTGAATACATCGAATGGCCTCCTCCTCTTTTGAGTAAGTAATATATCTGAGGAAACAAAGGGATCACAACAATTATTAACAAACAATAATATTATACAACCAAAGGGCAGCCAAATAAGGATTCTATGTACATAAGAACAGTCGCATGACTGTAACAACTACAGTCTGAACTGTAGACTCCCATAAATCTCCATTCTTTGCAGGGTGTTTTGGTCCAACACCAAAAGGTCCAGAGTAAACCCTACACGATATCCAGCAGTACTAAAAGGATATCTGGCAGTTTCTAGCGAAACATAGTTTTTGCCTTCTTTTTCAAGGCAATATTTATCAGTCAATCAGCAGGGTACGTTACAAATTATGTTGTGATGTACTAATTATGACATAAGTACATAACACACTTTTAACTTGACGATAATTCGAGGCTGTAAATAGTAATAATGGAATTCCAACTAATACAAACCATCATTATAAAGATCAATTCAAAAATAACTAAAAACATCATCCACAAATTTAGTACTTGATTGCTACCAATCAAATATTTAAAGAAGTGGACGGAGTCACTAACATCACCTATCAGAAAGAGATTGGAAATTCCTTTTTCCTTCTTTGGTTAAAAGCCAGGCCCCCAAAACCCAACCCGTAAACCTTGTCAACCTTGATGAGAGACACTGAGGCAGGTTAATAAGCACCTTCCATCCGGATTGGGCATTACCCTTCCTCTATTTTTTTCTGCAAACCCCCTATATACCATATTTTTTTAGACTTGTAACAGCAACAATTGGTTAAACTGTGTGGGCCACACCAGTAGCTCAGAATCCAGCCACTTCAAACAGGTTAACTATAGAATTTGCCAGCCGGATGTGGCACTTTCCATCCAGATTGAACCCCACTACCTTTTCAGTGCAGATAGGCATCTGTGTGACTATGTCCAAGTCTTACAACATCCTATCATATAAAAAATAAATAAAAACTGTCGAAGCCACAAAGGACAGCTAAATTTTTTTTATTTTTTTGCACAATACAAAGGACAGCTAAAAATCCAACTGCTTTAAACAGGTTGCACTGGTTTGATCTAAATGGCTTAATTAAAGAACCAAATAGTTAAAGAACCAAGTGAATAGTCGGCATGTCAGGTCCAATAATATAATATCAGAAGCAAACAATATTGTACTGAAAGAAAATATAAACAAGATGAACTGTTAAGAACCGTGAAACATAAAGAAATGACCATCGTTAAAACAATTATGGAAAATAAGTTTTCTTATATTTTAAAGTATTTTATTCCAGTACAACCTGGTAGTTTCTCCTGTTAAACAACCAAAGATGTAAAGAATGAAAAAAGAACATCTAAGGAGGAGTTCATCAACCATTTGGCAACACTGACAAATTGTAACACGCATTTTCTATAATAAAGTATGCAAACAAATGCTTAGTTGATTTGTGATTAATGTCTCAAATTTAAAAAAAGATAGTGGTAGTAGATGTGCATTCTTAAGGATGATTATTTCTCGTATCTACTATCATGAAAGAACATGAAGTATCGGGGATGGAAGAAAGTTTTACATGCAAATGGAGGGAAACGTCAAGCACTTCTTAAAAGCAAGCAGGGTAGTAGCACGCATTCAAGGCCAGGTGCCAAAAATGGGGAAGAATTTAACCTCAAAGGTTGAAGGCTAAGAGTTGGAGCACAAAGAATTAGGACTTCAGAGTACAACATTAGATTAAATGTAATATCACATATAAACAGCTACTACTCAAGTTAAAAGCAAATAAACTTACGCACTACAAGTGTCGTTAATAAATTGCTGAATAGCCCCACTTGCCGTTCGAGATAGGGAAACTTTGGACACCCTTCCGTACTGACCAAAATATTCCTTTCGCTGCAAGAGCTGCTCAAAACCATAAAAACATGGTCAGAGACCGAGGGAAATAACTCAATACAAAGTTGAAGTTTTTTTTTCTTTTTTGTCAGAACAACAGAGGTAGAGGAGCTCCGCACATCTTCATCAGCTAGAATAAGAGGAAGCCCAATGACATATGTCATTTTCCGCTGAATTACTCTAACATTGGTAAGGTCCGTTCGCCCTTCATTTGTTTTTGGCTTTGCCTTCTGTGGTTTATGTTTTCGATTCGTATTGACGGTCACCAACCTAGCCAAAAGGAGCATTCAAAGTAAAACTTTATGTCTATATAATCCAGGCAGACAAATAACTTGGTCACAAAAGAATAGCAACCTTCCGCAATTTGCTTCCATCCCTACAATTTTTTCCTTGTCATAGGATGTCCGACATGCAGGACATCGTGCCTCTGTCTTGTCTTTCTCTGCCATGTCCATTATGTGATGCCAACACCAAACACACACCTATCATTATATGGGGAACAGTATAGATAAATTAATCATTGCCACCATACAACAATTTATATCTTTCAATGCTGCACAAAACAATGTTGTCACTAAAGATAAATATGTATTGAAAATTTAAATGGTTAGTCTATCAAGACCAGATCAATGTTCACTGAAGAAGACTCTTTGCTTTAGTTTCATGTAACCACATGGAGCTTGAAGACATAACAGTAACACATTACATCAATATGAACTCCCGCTTCCTCCATTCCTTTTAGTTGGTTAAAATGAAGTCATGAATTAGAAATGTTGAGCAACTTACCTAGCCTAGCTCCTGAAATCATTGTTTTCATTCATCATAGTCAACTGGATACTACAAGAACTATCTGGATGGAAATAAGCCAAAGCAAATCTATGTCACGTTTGATCCAGGCTGAATCAGAGCCCAAGTAAAATATGATATGGAGCTAACTAGAGTAGTCTCATACATCTAAGACAAAAGGAAAAAGAAAAACTTAGCAGCCCAACGTTTTACCATTGCACCAAGCAATGCCCTTTTAACAAGTGTGGCATACTTTGCTCCTATTCACTTCCTCCAAAGACTTTCCACATCCTCCTGATTAGTAGGCCAACAAAAAGAGGCTATTTCATAAATTTGACATTTTCAACCAAAACACAACTCTGAGTCTACAAGCAACGGCCTATGGCTATCGACAATCTCCAGCTCTATAACATTTGACCCAAACAAATTGAAGACCCTTGAACTATGAACTATTACCTAAATTATACTATTGACACTCATGAAAGAAAACATAAATTTTGGGGGGGGGGGGGGGGGGGGGGGAATTACAAAGATGTTAATTAACTTATTACTTACTATTTAAAGAGAATTACAGGGAAATAATGAATTAAGCAAACATAATAAATAGAGAAAAAAAAAATTAATCATATAATAACTATTAATGTACTCAAATAAACATTTCACGTGACAAAGTGAATCACTCATACTAGGAACTCCATGCTAATCAAATCAATTTTTTTACCTTTGGTATAGCATCTTATAATGAGAAGATAGACACCAAATGATCAACCCACAGAAACAATCATCACTATATGCGCTTTGTTCAAATCCCACTCCTTGGACACACAAGCAGCATCAATGTGATTATAAACGTTGATGAAAATACAAATTTGCAGAATGGTTATCGCCTAATTTTCCAAAGCTATTATTAATGAAAATACAAACTTCAAAATGATTTATGATTTTTAATATCAACAATGCGTTGCTACGTCCTACGGTATGATTACATAGTTATACCTTCACACACACAACAAACCAAGTGAAACATCTTTTGTCAGAAGCTTACAGTTGTTAATTAGATATAAGAAAAACAGATGAAATGATCAGTTACAGAATGCTCTAAATGTATTAGGGTTTTAAAAAATTAATACAAAGTAGACAACTTTTTTCTGGGTTCAAGCCACTCAGAAGTAGAACATGATTATAGCTTCCGTATCTTTTTGAACCACATATAAAGTTGACAACTTTTCCTGGGTTCAGGCTACTCAAAAATGAAAAACAATTCCAGCTTCTAATTCAGAAACTTTTTTTTTTTTTTTGATAAGTAAGAAAATTTTATAAAAGCACTCAAAAGGGGAGCGAAGCCTTGAAGATATACACAAGGCCACCAAGGACCTTTAAGCCTTCAAAGAGCCCAAAAAATCGACAATTTCCTCTAAAGATCTATGATCTCTCCCAGAAACCCAACAAAAAGGGTGGAAATAATAGAGAATTTAAGAGTAGAAATCGACAACTCTTTCCCATCAAAATATCTTCTATTCCTCTCAAGCCAAATACACCACCACACACAAAGAGGCGTAGCCCTCCAAGCATCCAGAATGTGAGGCCCCACACGGCAACCTCTCCAAGCCTCAATCAACCCTCTAACGGATCCAGGCATAACCCAAAGAATCCCAAACAAGCCAAACATCAAATTCCAGCAGTCTCTAACCATGGTGCAATGGAGGAGAAGGTGATCCACAGTTTCCTCATCCCGAAGACACAAATAGCAACGATTGACCACCACCTGATTTCGCCTTCTCAAATTATCTTGGGTTAAGATCCTTCCCAAAACAGCAGACCAAGCAAAAAAAACCCACCTTGAGAGGAGCCTTAGAGCGCCAAACAGCCTTCCAAGGGAAGCGAGCTCTAGTAACATCCGTGAGGCATCTGAAAAAGGATTTAACCTCAAAGCGCCCATGAGAGGTTGAAACCCAGGACCAACAATCAGAAACCCCATCCACAATCCTCTAGCGATACAACAACTCCAAAAAACGAATGGCCTCCTCAATCTCCCAATCCCGAAACAACCGCCTGAATCGAACATCCCAAACAAGAGTCCCACCATGAAGATGATAACAGTTAACCACCATGGCCTGCCTATCCGTAGCAATCCTAAAAAGATGAGGAAAAGAGATGGCGAGAGGAGAATCCCCACACCACACATCCTCCCAAAAACTGATCCTCCTACCATCCCTAATGCGAAAACGAACGTGTTTGGAAAACTCATCCCATCCCTTCCGAATGACTTTCCAAACCCCCACACCCCAAGGGCCACGCACCTCCAAAGAACACCACCCTCCTCTAGACTCCCCAAAACGACAAGCAACGACCCTCCTCCAAAGCCAATGCCTCTCCACCCCAAATCTCCAAAACCATTTACCAAGAAGAGCCTTATTGAAAGGCACCAATCTTCTAAGACCCAAACCACCAAAACGAATTGGCCTAAATACCCATTCAAATCAATTTTCTCCAAGTGGGACAAAGGTGCAACCCCTAAACATGATGTTCATTTAAGCACATAAAAGTTTATAAGACAAAGTTTAAGAGAGAGAAGATATGCATCCAGCAACACCAAAGGAAAATTGCATTTGCATATGCCATGAATGACCACTTCTAACTAACTTTCATCGCGATACCACAACTAAACAGCAAAAATTCACCAATTGTTGAAAAGTGGTGAGCAAAATTACTTTGAAAGTAAAAGATAATTCTGGGCTAATGAAACTACAAAATGCAGGATCCTTTTCTTAATCAAAGATGTACCTCTTCAGGCAATATTAAAGGTAATTGTGATGCAGTACATGTTAAGACCAATATAACCTCCAGTCAAAACGAACATTCAGTTGCATTTTCTATGAAGAAGTTAGGCATGCTGTAAACATTATGATGTGAATACTGATGCTATTTAACCCATTTGAAACTAGGACGTTATATGCATCTCGTGAGTTCACTCTTAAATCAAGCAATGAAGCATTTTAATTAATGAACCAAGAAGACATGCTAGTTAATTTGGGTACTCAAACCTACTCGCTCAATTTCAGGCAGCCAGAATGAGGCTGTTGATGCACATAGTTGGAAAACAGTTAGGTTAAGTACTCTAGAAATCAAGAACTCATCATTGAAGAAACAAAATAATTTTAATAAAGACAGCCACTTTGCTAAAGAGTGACTAAAACAAGTACTTATCAAAAAAGAGGGTATTAAATTGCACCATTGACTCTTGTTCCAGGATAACTTTTTATTCATATTCCAACTAGTTCGTGGCAATATAAGATCAAACAACAGCTGCATCGTGAAGGCCAAGTGAAAAAATTGACCAAGACGCACTCAAAGGAAAAATATTGTTGCAATGATCCACACGAAAATGGGGAACAAATTAGTTGGAATAACCAGAATCAAAACCCTGAAAAAAATGAAACCTACTTTAAATAATATTGAAATGCTCCATATCCAAATTTCTACAGAGACTAGAATGTCAAACCTGGTAACCACATTGACAAGGCTTCAATTGCTGATCCGTCCAGTCCATCTCTTCTGCGCAGAGAGGGCATCTCTTTTCTTCTTCGTTGCTCATGATTGCACTAATGAATTCAACAACAAAAAAGATAAATTTAACTAAATATTAATCATTATATATACAAATATATACATGAAAAGAGAGAAAGAAGGGTTTCATAAACCCTAATGTAGGAAACAGATGCCATCCAAAACAGCCTTCTATATGCCGATCAGAATCACGAAAACATAATGCATTTGGCAGATAAATCAAGAGATAAGAAACACAAAACAAGAACGCCGTATCAAATGAATCAAGAATAGAGTAATCAAAAAACATGTATTCCATATATGTATATATATATATACATACATAAATCTAGGGAGAGCAAGAGAGAGGCTCACATTGAAGATGCTATGAATATAGCGGAAAGAAGATGGCTAGGGTTTTGTGAATCTGAGCTTAACAACTCACAGTGGCTGATCGAAAAGCAGAGACAAATGTAGAAAGAGAGAGAGAGAGGGATAGAGCGAGAGAGAAACCAACTGCAGTAGAGAGGTACGGCAAAGGTATTGAAAGCCACAGGATTGAGACGGCTATTCTGGATGCCTTTCATTGATAGCTGTCTTCTTTTTCCTTGTTTTTTCTTTAGTAATTTACCAAAAACTCCCCTCAAATTTAGCGTAATTAAATAATTGTTTTTTCTATTAATTCCAAAATATATACCGAGGGCAAAAATTATAGGTGCTTCTAGAATATATGTTATAGACTTTCAGTGCAAAACCCTTTGCGATTGTTTTTCAATTAAAAAAAAAAAAATTTTATTTAGGCGTGTTTGGTAATAGTTTAATTTGGAACTTTAAAAATTGTATTCCAAATAGAGATTCTATATTTTAGATTTTTTTTTTTATACAATTTTGTCCTTTTTATTTTTTATAAAGATAAGTATAGCCTAAGTTACTATTATCAAATATAGTGACATTATATTAAAAGATATTATTGTAAAATTAGCAATACATAACTTTTAAAAAAAATTATTATTAAACAAATTAAAATTTTATTTAATTATAAAAAATATTTATTATATTATGTCACCAAACACTTAACATATTTTTCACCAACAATAATTTTTTTAAAGCTATAGTGACAAAAGCGTTTTTTTCATTTCAACAACAAAGCCAACACAGGAGCCTTCTTTTGAATTTTTTTTTTTAAATAGAGCGTTTAAATGTATTTAATAACTACTAAAAGTACTTTTAATGAATGTCAAATTTTGCTCTATAAAACTTTTGTATGAATCTAAAATGTGTTATGGGTAGAGATTGTATATATTTGGTAACTGTTTTTTATACAATTTTGTCCTTTTTTTTATAAAGACAAAATCACTCTTCCTTTTACAAGTTGTTATTATTAAATATGGTAACATTCTATAGTTTTTAATTTGTTTGTTACAAAATAAATTAAAATATACTTTAATTGTAAAAAATACTTTATAAAATATGTTACCAGACACCTCACATGCATTTTTTTTATTTTTTTTTTTAGCGACGGCAGACAAAGAAATGCACTTTATTCATTATATCAACAATGTGAAATCTAAGGGTGCACACGATTCGGTTTGAGCATATATAATGGTTACAAAAAATGTAGAATCAAACTAAGCCATTTGACCAAAAGAACTGAACCAAACTAAACCAAACCGTGAAACACCGATTCAGTTCGATTTGATTCCACAGTTCATCTTTTTATTATTATTATTATTATTATTTTTAATGTTATAGAAATATTTATATTTCAAAATCCAAATGCACAACAATAAACAAGATAACCAACATATTCATAATTGCTAATACGTTCACTTATAAAATATAAGTTAATACATTCAAAACTGTTAATATATTCCGAACTTCTAATTTATTTTTTTCTGTCACTTCTAGAACCGAAATGAATTAGTGAACACCTTCAAGACTGCTAATACCATAATACATTTAGAATTACTAATTCAACAACATACTACAATTCAGGAAATCAACAATATTCCGCCACTATAGAATTATATTATATTATATGTATAATTTAATATACATACATATATATATATGTATATAATTTAACAGTTCGGTTTGGTTCGGTTCAAACTTAAAGGACGTCAAATCGTAACCAAATTGTATTTTGACGATTTCACAAATTTGAAACAGTGATTGAACCAACCATTGGTAAACCAAACCAAATTGTCCAATTCGGTTAGGTCCGATTTAGATTTTCAATTTTACCGAATTTTTGTGTAGCCGTAGTCAAATAGTCTATAATTAAGAAATGTGAATTCAAAAGGTTGAATAAGATATTATAAAGAAACTTTAACATAAATTATAAATTTTAATTGATCACATGAGGCATATGAGGCGAGTATAAATGTAATTTTATATTTTGCCCTTGACAGATAATATATTATTCTTGTATCTCATCGACCTCCCTTCTACTTTTGCAAATTTATATATACTTTATTTATGTATTTAGAAATTATATTGTACAACTACCACGGTAAAGCAAGTTATAATTTTACTAATTTTCCTCGCATTTAAAATAGTAGTTGTTGTATTTCATGCATTTGAAGGATAAAAATGGTATTCTCAGTTTTTGTTTCATTGGCATAAACCCAACTTTATTATTGGCCTGACTTCGCCGTTAAGGGAATGGGAAAAGTGTTACCAATCATTAAGTTTTAATACATAGGATAGGTTTTGTAATTTTGCTAAAGTAAATGTAAGATATTGTTATTTTGTGTTTTACTTAATAAGTCAAGTTAATGTTAAAAGTTTTTTTACACGCATGATTCCATGGTTAACAAGTAAATTCAAAATATTTAATAAAATTTAAATGATATGTGTTTGTCGGTGAGTTTACTAACTTCAAAATATTTGGTGATTTTATAAACCATGATGGTGTATGTGGAGAAAAAATTGGTTGCTTTCGTTGCACTTTGCTACTACACGTGTCTAGTAGGAGGGTTTGAATGTGCCCATTGCAAGCGCGGCGCCAAATTTTTATTGTGTATGGGAATATATATAGATTAGTAACTAACAAGTTGCCATTGCCACCAAATTTTCAGGACATATATATTGACAATGAACCATCTTTGAGTGCCTAAAAAGAAAGGTCTATTGTAATTAGTTGTGATATCTGTCATTTTGTTTCTATTTACTATTTCCATGAGATTGATGTGAGGCTCGAATTAAAATCTTAAATTGCCAAGTCATGGTCAATGTGGTAATTACATTTTAAAGGTACTAAGCGCAACAAGTGAAATGGATGAAAAAATTACTGTTTTGATTGTTGTGGTGATTTTAAGAACGAAAAATGAAATAAAAATATGCATGTGCATAGCATGTTTGTTATGAAAATCAAATCTGAAAATCATGTGAAATGTTGAGACAATGTATTTGTAACTTAATTCATTATTTAATCATGCTGCTTATCAAGAGAAAATGAAAATGAAGTGTGTTTTTCATTATTTAATTTTTATGATATCATACTGAATAAATATTTTCTTTTTTTCTGAAAATGAAAATAAATGGATATGACATATAAATTATAAAAATAATCACTTAAGTGCATTAATATAAAATACATCGGTAACAAAACACTATAAGTTCAAATGAATAGTACAATCTGAAGACAAAATGAGTAACAACACACTGAATTCGAATGCGTGATACAAACGGTTCGATAGAAAATGTAAGAAAATCTGCTTATAAGTGATGAAATTTAATTGAAAAATACCATAAGTCACTAGCAAAAAGTAAGTATGGACTATCAAGAAAATAAATAAAGGAATTACAATATAGTTCCGGAATTAAGTGATCTCGGTCAATCACTAATTGACATATAAATAAATATGTCAATTTTATTTAAATTGTTTACTTACACTTCAATTAGTAATTGGCCGAGATCAATGGTGCGAGTATGGATGACAACGGATGGTTTGGGGCGGGAAATGTCATTCGATCCCATCCCCATTTAGAATAGCCACCCACATCTTCACCTCAAAATCGTTTATTAAACGGGGCAGGGGCGGGGCGAAAATCGGTTTTGTAAAATATTTTCGTAATTTTAATACGAATCTAACAAAATTAAATAACTAAATAAAATAAGGGTGTTATTTGTTCAAAACGTAAACTTTAGAGGTGTTTTAGATACTTAGCCCTATTTTTTTTTATAGCTTCTACATTAATAAAATAAAATAAAATAAAATAATAATAAATGCTCCTGGTTTATTTTCTAAGGCCTTTCATATTTTTTTTTTATTTTTAATTACATGATTATAGAGAGTGACTAAAAAGGTAAAACAACATATAAAATAGTTGAGAAGATTGATATGAATGCCCACTAGTTTGTATCTAACTACAACTTTATTATTTTTCTTTTTTCTTTTCCTTTTTCTTTTTTTTCTTTCTTTTTAATGTTGGGGCCCATGTCAAACGCGTGATTCCTCGTCTCTCTTTAGACGTTATACCAATCATATTTTTCAGTAAACTCGCTTTAGACTTTAAACTATGGCCAAATGAATGTGTGCTAAGGACAAAAGTTACGATAGGGCAGTCTTGAGTTGACCCCAGTCATCCCATTACCACGTATATATTTTTTTCATAGCACAGTAGACTAGTAGAATGAAGTGCCATAAAATATGATATATATACACGATTTCTGACTTGTACTATGAAGTGCATAAAATATGAATATTTTTTATTTTTTTATATGCATGTGACTTTATGTTATATTACGTGGGAGACAATTTATTTTGTTTGATGTTATGAAAACTTTGTTTTGCTATACCTTTACTATGTTTAATTTACAATGTTTAATGTAACTCTTTTATTGTATTTAAGTTTAGTCAAATTTTAATTAAACTTTTTTTTTTTGTTTAAAAGGTAAGCTTGTGTATAAATTAGGAAAAATGTACATGGAGCCCCGTAAAAGGGAAACAAAATACATCCATATAAACAAAAGTCCTTATCTTAAGGACAATATAACTCAAAATGACACAACAATGTCTTCAACACCAGCTTGCACAGTAGCGCTAACCAAAACTTCAAAATCTAAACTCCAAAGTCCTCTTTCTGCATAACTCCAAAAGGACACTTTAATGACTTCATAGAGATCTTTGGACGCCAGCTTACTCCCAAGCACCAAACAGAACCTCCATTTTGGAGTTATGCAAAAAAAGGATTGTAATTAAACTTGATATATTGTATTTGTACAACTTTTATTAAGTTAAGAATACTAGCTAAAATGAATTTACCCCTAGTACTTATTTACATTAATAGTTAATATCATAAATTAAAGAAGTAAAAGTGTGAGGTCTAATAATATTTTTATTTATTTTCTTAGTTTAGAAAACTATTTTTTAAAACTTATACAACCAAGTAGTTTTATGAGTTTTTGTTTTCTGGATACTGTTTTGTAAATTCTCTTAACCAAGCAGGTTTGAGATCTGAAAAAACTGAGAACTGTTCTTGAGAACTATTCTCTGAAATGCAATCCAAGCAAAACCTAGTTTTTATTTTTTATTTTTTATTTTTTTATCTACAAATAATATAGTAAAAACAAGATGTAGTAGCCATTAAGATTTCAAGTTTCCCAAATGTAAAATACCTTACTAAAAGAATTTGTGAATCTTTCTCTTCACAGCTTTAAACAAGATTTAGATTGGAAATATATAACAGTGGGGTAGAAGAAAAAAGATGAACCGGAGCAAAATGATGGTGGGGGTAGAAGAAGAAAGACGAACCAGAGCAAAATGATGATGAAGAAGAAGAAATTAAGGTTTTTATGAAAAGGTAAAGGTAAAGTATGATGGTTTTTTTTTTTAAAGGTAAAGGTAAAGTATAATGGAATAAAATTATTTTGTATATGATATATTATATAACATATAATGTATAAGTATATATTATATGGGTATCTGTATATGTGGTAAAAAAAATGGCATGTCAGTAACTTTGTTACTTAAGTGGCTGACTAGGTGGTGAGATGGCATTTAATGGATGTTGACAATGCAAGTGAGCTGATGTGGATTTGATCTGAGCTGTTGGATCGTCACTGGACAGACTCCAGTGAAAAGTGCACTGGAGCTGATTTTTGTCCCTCACCTAGACGCCTTCGGGGCCTGGCCTTGGTGTGTCACCAGATCAAGGATTGGGTCTGGTTCTGACACCAACTGTAACGGATAGACGCTTGTCCATTTACCCAAAAGCTCAAACTGTTAGGTAGTGTTGCATACCCACCCATTTATACCCAATAATTCGAAGTGGGACAAATGACCCTTGTTACAATAGGTACGTAGAACATTCAAATAGCTTAAATTTTTTGGTAAATGAACAAATGTCCACTCGTTATAATTGGCATCAGAGTCAAACCTAATCCTCGATCTGGTGTCCTTGAAATTCAAAGAACGAATGTGAGGATTAAAAACTCAATTCAATAATATTCACGATGGTATTACATCCAATTTATAGAGTAATACATAGCTAAAATAGGTAACTAAATATACAATACTTGGGAAACAAATTACCTACTAATCAGCCCTAAATCACGAAGTAAATAATTCAATCCTATAGCTGTAGGATCTGTATAATCCCGGATTATAATAGGTAAAATCTTAACACTCCCCCTCAAGTTGGTGTATAGATGTCACACATGCCCAACTTGTCTAAAAATTTTGAAAACACTTGATTTGAGATTGCTGTGGTGAGAATGTCTGCTAGTTGATTCTCAGATCGAATCTTAGGCAACTCCACCATTTTTCCATCCAACTTCTTCTTAATGAACAATCTGTCTATTTCGACATGCTTCGTACGATCATGTTGAACTGAATTATGGGTAATATCACATGTTGCTTTATTATCACAATATAGTCGAATCGGTTGCCCAGGTAGATAACCTAAATCCCGCAATAGAAGTCTTAACCACAAAGTTTCACAAAGTCCAAGCGCCATACCTCTGAATTCAGCTTTTGCACTCGAGCGAGCAACGACATTTTGTTTCTTGCTTCTCCATGTAACAAGATTACCTCCTACAAAAGTGAAGTAACCAGAAGTAAATCGCCTATCATCTATAGCTCCAGCCCAATCAGCATCAGTATATGCATCTATGTTTTGATAACCAGCATTTTTAGTGAACAAAATTCCTTTTCCAGGAGTAGATTTCAGATACCTCAAAATGTGTACACCTGCATTCATATGTTGCTCTCCAGGATCATGCATAAACTGGCTAACAATGCTTAATGCATAAGCCAGATTTGGTCTCGTGTGTGCTAAGTATATCAATCTCCCTACAAGTCTTTGGTATCTTCCTTTATCAGCAGGTACTTGATTGGACTCAACACAAAACTTCAGTCCTTCTTCCACTGGTGTCTCAGCTGGTTAACCTGCTGTCATGCCAATCTCTTGTAAAAGATCTAAGGCATATTTTCCTTGAGATATAAAGGTTCCTTTATTAGATTGAGATACTTCGATCCCAAGAAAATATCTCAAAGAACCTAGATCTTTCATTTCGAATTCTCTGGACAAGTACTTCTTGAGAGTCTTCATTTCTTCAGGATCATTCCCTGTAACCACCATGACATCTACATATACAATGAGTGCAGTGATCTTACCCTGTTGTTTCTTCATGAATAATGTGTGGTCTGAATTACTCTGACGGTAGCCAAAGGCTATCATCGACTTTGTGAAGCTTCCAAACCATGCTCTCGGAGATTGTTTCAACCCATATAATGATTTATTTAACCTGCAGACCTTCCGACTATACTTTTCGGGTATCATGCATCCTGGGGGGAGATCCATGTAGACTTTTTCAGATAATTCTCCATGCAGAAAGGCATTCTTCACATCGAATTGTTACAATGGCCAATCCAAGTTTGCAGCTACAGATAACAAGACCCGAACTGTGTTGATTTTGGCTACAGGTGCGAACGTCTCTGTGTAATCGATTCCATAGGTTTGGGTGTAACCTTTTGCCATCAATCTTGCTTTAAAGCATTCAACTGTGCCATCGGCTTTATACTTCACAGTGTAGATCCATCGACATCCTACTGGTTTCTTTCCTGGTGGAGGATCAATGAGTTCCCAAGTGTTATTTTTTTGTAAGGATTTCATCTCCTCTTCTATAGCTACTTTCCACCTTGGGTCAGCTAGGGCTTCCTGCACACTGTTAGGAATAGATACAGTAGATAATTGATTTACAAATGACAAATTTGATTCTGACAAATGATGGTTTGACACATAATGACTCTTGGGATACTTAACTTTACTAGACAGTTTGGGTTCATATGTGGGTTTAGGAATACCTCTAATGTGACGCTGTGACAATTGTTTTCTACGTGGCTCAGGCAGTAAATCAGGAACAGCCTCAGCAAGCGATTGGTTTGATATATCAGTTACGAGGGACTCAAACGCAGACGACGGTGGAGTTGGTGCCATTTCTAGGTATTCATCACCACTTTGATCCAAACTTATATCACTCGAATCCAATTCGCCCGATTCTTGATTGGCTGGTTCAACTTGTGAGTCATCACTATTAGAATCGCCTCCTCAAAAGTGTGATAATCATAATCGAGAGTCTAAACTTCTTTCTGGTACTCCCCCTGAAGTTCAGACGCAGAGGAAAAATACATTGAGTCTTCATGGAAGACAACATTCATGGTGAGAAACATTCGTCGAGTTGGAGGGTGATAACAACGATACCCTTTTTTTACGAAGAGCATATCCGAGAAAAACATATCGCAATGCTCGAGGAGTTAGCTTGTTGCACTGATACTTATGGAGGTGTACAAAGGCTACACAACCAAAGACATAATGAGGTAGATTTGGGACGGTTGGGGCAAAAATTGTGTCAGTGAAAGCTTGCAATGGTGTCTGGAAGTCAATAGAGCTGGATTGTACTCGATTTATTAGATATGAGGCAGAGGTAAGTGCTTCTCCCCAATACGATAACGGTATATGATCTTCTATCAATGAAGCACGAACAACCTCCAATAAGTGACGATTTTTTTGCTTTGCAACCCCGTTCTGCTGGGGTGTATTGGAACAAGTGGTTTGATGAATAGTTCCATGGGCTCTCAAATAGTGTTAAAGATCCAAATTCCACCAAAAGGCCTTCACCGATAAACAAATGGAGATGCAAACAAAAGATGGAGATCCAGCAAAAACTGGATGAGCGGCCGACGATCTGATGATGGAGGTAGCAGATGGAGATTATCCTCCTTGTGCGATGGCGACGATGGATCTAGTAGCCATGATTAAGACGGCGGCAGGTTCGGCTCGGCTGAGATGGATCCGACGACACTACGGACATCGGTTCGGCCGTCAAAGGCTGCAGATTCAGCGACAGCTATTCAGGTTTGGCGACGGCGATATAGATTCGCGGCGACGGCGATACAGATTCTTCGAGGTGCAGCGGTTTGGTTACAGCTGGCTGTGACTTGTGACGACAATTGGTCCGGCGACAGCTGAGACTTGTGACGGCAGTGGCTGCGGCTTTATCGTCGTCGTTTCAGATCCCGATCCGGTGAGGTCTTTTAGCGGTTTGGTAGCGGCTTGTGATGGGTTAATTAATGGTGACTGTGAATTGATGTGTATGGGTATGGTTATGTTGTATGGCAATGAGATGTCTGTTGATGTATTGGCTGTGTATAGGTCTGGTATTTCAAAGCTAAATTCAAAGAGATTAAAAAAAAAAATTCAAAGAGATAAAAAATAACGGTTCAATGACGGCTCTGATACCATCTTGAAATTCAAAGAAATAATATGAGGATTAAAAACTCAATTCAATAATATTCACGATGGTATTATATCCAATTTATAGAGTAATACCTAGTTAAAATAGGTAACTAAATATACAATACTTGGGAAACAAATTACCTACTAATTAGCCTTAAATCACGGAGTAAATAATTCAATCCTATAGCTGTAGGATCCGTATAATCCTGGATTATAATAGGTAAAATCTCAACAAGTGTCACACCAAACGCCCGACCTAGAGGCGTCCGGGTGAGCCCACTTAGGTAGGCAGGGTGGTCTAGCTGCAACAAGGGCATTGCGATTTGGGTGGAGGAGAATATTACAAGGGGTACTTGTCTTATATCGAATCCGAATGGAAAATAAGTATAAATAGGTTGGTATGCAACACTACCTAATATCTTAAGATTTTCGATACATGAGCAACCGCCCACTTGTTATAACTTTAACCTTTAAATTTTTTAAAGCTTAGGTATAATTTATAAATAATTGGGTATTACTTTAGTTCACTTAGGTACAATTTATTATTTTTATATAATAAAAATAATTATATAAAATATAAATAATTAAAAAGTTATAAATCATGATAGGCAACTTTTAAAATCAAATACATATAGTTACAATTTCTTAAAAATAAATAAATGTTTAAAAGTTGAAAAGTAATTCTACACATGTTCTACAAATATAAATTCAAAATTGTATGGAATCAAACCAAACAAAACAGATCATTCATGACTTGGATTAATTTCATAGATTCCGTGGTTTAGTTCTAATTGCTCGACTATGATTCACCGAACGTGCTTTGTTCTTGCTCGGACCACGTGTGACTTAGGCTATATTTGGTATGGTGGGTTTGAAGGGGGAGGATAAGATTAGTTATGAGGGAAAGGAGAGGGAAGGATAATTTTTTCGTTGTGTTTGGTTGGTTAATGAAGGAAAAGAAAGGGAAGGATAATAATTATGTTTGGGAAAAGAAAGGAAATGGAAGGATAATAATAAATTTATTATTATACCCTTATTATATTTTAAAAGATATATATATATATAGTATCATATACCTGCACAAGAAAAGAAAAAAAAGAAAAGAAAAAAAGGGCAAATCTTCAGCTCCCCAGTCTCGCCTCCATCTCTATTATATATATATATATATATATATTCTCCTATATTAGCAGTTGGGCCACAAGAAAAGGAAAGAAAAATTTATTTCTTGAACGAAGGTCAATCAAGAAAGAATTAGACGATCCAGATCCAGTTGTAGCGACCTTCGTTCTTGAAGGTTCCGATCTAGGGCAAATCATTTCAGTCTCCCCAATCTCGGCCTCCATCTCTATTATCGTTCTTAACTCTTTATTTCCCTCTCTCTCTCTACAAGATTCAGAAGTTCAAAACCCAAACCCATATATTTCAGTTTATTTTTCTGTCTGCAAGAATCCCAAACCTATATATTTCAGTTTATCTTTCTGTCTGCACGAATCAAAAATTCAAAACCCGTATCGGTATATCAGATTGTTCAGAAAATCAAAACCCATATCTTTCAAGTTTCCATCGCCGCAGTTCTAGTTTGGGTTCGCCATCGCCGCAGTTCCAGTTCGGGTTCGCTGTTCCTAGCCGTTGCCTGCCGTTTCTTCATTCTTTCTGCAACTGCTAATTTTTATGTATATTGTTTTGAGGGTAAAATTGGCATCACAAATATTGCATCAACCATTGCCTTCCCTTTCCTCCCATTTTTGGGAAGTTAAACAAATCACTGTAGAAGGTTATACATAACCCTCCAAACCCTTCCCTCTTTTTCCTTTTCCTTCCACCCATTTTAACACAGTTTTTTTAGATACCCTCCATCACCTTCCCTTTCCTTTCCTCCCATTTCCCCTCTACCAAACTGAGCCTAAAATTTATCACTTTTTCCCTTTTGCTCCTGCTCCTGTTTTGCGGCCTTCACCCAGATTTAACTGACCCGAACCGAATTGAACCAAACAGTATCCGATGGTGAAATTGGATCAAATTATACTTTCTGGATGGGTTCGGATCAGCGTGCACCGTGCTAACAAATTCACAGGCCATTGTCCAACCTTACCTCTGTTGAACAGCTCCGGCCATCAACTCCAGATCAAAAATCAGTGATGGAGATTGCATATACATAACACCTCCAAATCCTAAAACATGACCACCACTGCACACACAATCTCTCTATATTTACACACATATATATTTGTACAACTCTGTTTTCGTCGATACATACTAGTATACAAAAATAAAATGCTCAGATGAAGATGTTGAGACACTGTACAATTGACGCTCACACGAAGACTGTGCTCTTACTTTCTTCTCTCTCCTCTTCAACCTCTCCTTCCTCCACAACAAGAACAATCAGAGCATGTAGAACACTCTTTACGCATTCAAACCCCAGTACTGTCCTTGCTAAACCACCACAATTTCACTCTTCTTGTTTCTCTCTTCCCGAAACCCTAATTTTTTCCCCAACTTCTCATTCCTCGAATCTCAATTCTAGAAGCGCTTGCAGTTTCGTCTCCGATTTGAGCTTCGTCGTCGCTCAATGCATGTCACCGTCTTCGTCGCCGGATACGATGGAGTGGAACGACGTCGTTTCGTGCTCGGAGGTTGGGGATGGTAGCAATGGTGGAGGTGTGAGTGAGGAGGATGTGAAGATCTCTATTCCAGTTAGGGCTTATTTCTTCTCTACTAGGTTTGATTCTCATTGTATATCTGTGGAATTTATGCTACAGGTTGTGGATTACTTGAATGCATATTTAGTAACATGTTCAGGTGGTTCATAAAGTAGAAAAGACAGAACTTTTGAAGACATTTGTTTTATTTTATTCGTTTATTTATTTATTTTAAATTTTTTGAAGGACGAAATGCTAGAGAAAATGGGTTTTGTGCATTCTGAGTTTCCAGAAAACAGATGAAAATGCAAGGGGAATCTGATTATTTTCCATTGTTTTTATATTCACAAAACTGGATCTCACATAATCTGTTTTCTTTGTTATTTATTGTGCTCATACTTATAAGAAACTAGAAGATGTGTTATAAGACTTGCTACTATTGATGAAATGAAGTGGCATACTGAATTTTATGCTGATTTTGGTGTAGTGTGGATTTGAGAAGCTTAGTGGAACAAAACAAACCCAATTTCATTCCGCCTACATCCCGTATGACCAATTATGTTGTTCTAAGGTTCAGCGACAACAAGTTTGAGCCGAATGTAAGTTTTCCTTCTCGTTTCATTGATTTGAGGGACTCCATGTTTTGATTGCATTTTTTTTGTTAATCTGCACAATTATCAATGTATTGTATTAAAATATTATATCCTATAAACAATCCTCTCTAATCCTTTCCTCTTGTCTATTTAGATATTTGGGCTGTTGATCATAAGCATTACTAATCTGTTTGATAACTTAAAAAGGAAAATTGTTAAAAAATACCTAGCTTAAGCTCTGAAAAAGGGTTGGGGAAATGTGGGAGGGACTGGAGAAGGAAACTATTCAGTTTGAAACTAAGATTTACAAGTGTAGAAAAATTACAACGCTAAGGTTTAATGTATTGTTAAGTGTTATCTTGTTTTAGAAGTATTAAGGATATCATAGCTTCAATACTGCAACTTATGTGCACAAAACTTGACAGATCTGTTATTAGAAGCAAAAAACTTAGACATACAGGATTGGAACTGATGATGTGAACTTTGGCTTGAGGGGAGTCAAATTTTGATATCTGATATGCCATCTGTGAAGTGAAAAGTGGCTAAATATATGGTTGTATGCCACTCCTTCTTAATGCAAAAAAGTCATCGGTGGCTTTATAAGTTTGAGTAGTGCAAGTGAATTGTGGGATGCAGTTTTTTGCGTGTATTCTCATGAAACTAATGCAGCATTGTTACCATATTTCGTGGAGGCTAACCAATTTTATCAGGAAGAGGAGTCATACAGTGTAGAAGTCATTTCATTCAGTTTGCGCGTTTGGGTTTGATTCATTGGATTATCTTAAAGAGTGTAGGCCTTTTCATATTGCAGATATGATGGTTATTTGAGAAATGGTTGGGCATTTTCATGTTCTCTCTCTTTCATGGACGAAATCTGAACGTGTTCCTGATAAGGATCCTCCCTTTGGTCAACAATATGCCCACCTCTGTGGTGGGGAGAGTATGCATGACATTATGATGCAGTAAAAAAATAATGCACCTGCCCATTATTGGCCCACCTTAGTATCAGCTACTAATCAAAGTTGATGAGGTGCCGTATGGGTGTTAGACAGTTTTTAGTGCTGACAAGAAGTAATTGCAATAAGGAAAAACATGGAATCTGTTGAAGGAGACCTGTTAGGAACTGCACATTAGTCTTTCTCCTTTTCCCTAGTTTCAGCTCTAGTCATGTGAGTATCACTCATAACGGATTCTCAAGCATTACTATCAGCAATCATGATGCTTTACAAATTGTACACGTCAATTCATCATCCTCTTCAAGATGTGACCATTAATTTTGGGAGAGTACTATGAAAGAATGCAAGATTGTAACATTCAGTTGGATGGCCCTCTTTTTGCAACCTTCATATTTGATCAATCAGGTAGAATGGCTTAAGCTCTCTGTACATGCACCTGGTTCTTTCCCGCTTGGATCCTCAATTCTGGTGCATCAAACGTCAAAATTAGTATGTGCTTATTTGAAGGAAGCATGATAAATTCTGTTTCAATTGATAAGTTTAGTGTGTCATACAATAGCCTTATCTACTTTCTCAGGAAGCAGAGTGATTGTACTTATTCCCGGACAGTTCATTGTATGATTAACAATTTTACTAAGACTGATCATGGAAAGTGCAATCCTCCATCACTAATTTTAGGCACAGTAGTGACTTCATTAACTTTCCTTAATTCCATGACCTCTAGTTTTCTAGTCATAATTACTTCATCATAATGTGCTTTTATGCGACTTTTATCAAATCCAAATTCCAATTTTGTACATGATACATGCAATCCAGAAATTTCTAAATTTAATGAGCATGATTCATCAAACTGAATGTTTTTCTTAAATCTTTGTTATTATTATTGATATTATTATTTTTGTCTCAGGGTTCGGGTTCCAGTTTAAGTGGAAGTGACTGCTGTTACATGGTAGTTTTTCAGTATGGCTCAATTGTCTTGTTTAATGTTCATGATCATGACGTTGATGGATATATTAAAATCGTAGAAAAGCATGCTTCAGGATTGCTCCCTGAGATGAGAAAGGATGGTGAGCTTTAATGTATAGAATTCCTATAGATGAATTATAGAGTTTAAGTTTATAAAAATTGTTCAACAAAATCATTTGATCTTTCCTTTTTATGTGATATGCTATATGAGAAACACTTTTGCATCTGAGAGAAGTTCAAGGATTAGCTAAAAATGTCATGAGCGATAATATGAGAACAGAATAGGTTGAAAGTAATGTTTCTTATCAACCAAAAAAACAAAGATATCTTCATTGCATTTATTAACATGAAGGCTGAAGATTTTAATTTTTGCACTTTCATATGGCCAGGAATGATTTGATGTTAAAGGGTCAAGTAATCCAACTAAAGATGCACACATAGCCTCATTTTGTTGATTTCAGTGATTTCCAGGTTGTTTGAAGTGGCGCGCTATTGCTGGATTTAATTGATTATGTCAGATGTTAGAAGTTCTCCTAACAGGCACCTACGTTATTCCTTAGATGTCTCAAAGTTCCTCAATGAATGTTACTTGTAAATACTTTGGAGTTGTTGATCAGCGGTCCACTAGATTCCACAAATATAGCTCAAATTGTGACTGTGAGGTTTATGGAAGAGGAATGTTTTCCCATGGCCAGAAGAAAAAAGGAGGCTTAGTAAAGACCAGAACCTACTTGAAAAAAGGAGGCTTAGTAAAGACCAGAACCTACTTGAATTTATTAAATTAAAAAATCACTTTCTGGTTTTCAAGACCAAGTGTCAGATGTGCTCTATAATTGTGTTGGTCTGAGAAAAATACACACATCACTTGTGCTTGTACAATTTGTCTTTGGTCCTCCAAAAGTTTGTTTGAAGATTTTTAATGCTCCAACAGTTATCAATTGCCAATTGGCATCTTACCTTTGTGAGAGGATGTTGGCTTACAGGTTCTGCTCTAATTTGTTGGTTAGAGGGGTGGATGTGCTAGCGTGCTACAGCTGCACTCCTTATGGATCTTACCTAACACTATGTCTCCTCCCTTGTTTCATTTAGTTACAGTTAGTTACCTCCCTGTAGAAAATTTGGTGGCAACCAGGCATGTTGGATTATTTGACCCAATTTAAATAGCTGAAATTACCCTTTTAGCTATTATTTTTGGAAAACAAGTATGAGTTCTAAAAGTGTGTGTTTGCGTGCGATAGAGAGTGAGAGAAGGGAGGAAGGGAGGGAGGAAGGTAGCGATACAACTTGACCAATCGGCGTATTCATATTGCGTGTGGGTTTTTTCTTTAATAAAACTTTCTTCCCCCTTTTAGGAGAAATGGAGGTGGGGTCCCACCATTTGACCTGAGTTAATTGCTTTTTTACTCTTCATGAATACATTGCCATGCACTTAAATATGTCTGGCTTACTAGAATGGTCTTGTGCTCCAGTTAAAATCCATTTTTGACAGTTTAAAGGCCCACTTAAAATTGGGATAGAAGAACTGGATTAGAAGGGAAATGTAATATTAGAGGTTCTGAGTAGCTGGTACAGGCTAGTCTATCTGTGCATGTATCTCAAAACAGTTTCTAATATACTTCCTTTTTACATACAAAAGTCAGTAGGGGTGCAAACTCATGAATGCACAAAATATACACAAAATGAACTATACAATAACCATGCTCTGATGTGAGTATTTCTTTAATACTGTGGGGAGGTCCAGCATGCCTCTTCCTTAATCTCTTGTTGGTATTTTTCCGTTTCTGATTACATATATCTAGAGTAGCAAAGTTGATGGCATTTGTGGTATACAGTTTATTGAGACAGTACTCCTTCCTTGCCTCCCTCCCTTGTTACTTTTTCATCACATGCATAATAACATTAATGGTGAGGAACATTTGACAATGGACATTTTGACATTTTTTCTTTTTAAAAATTATATGTGAAATAGTGTAGGATTCTTTTAATTAAGTGTTTGGTTAGAATTACATTAAGCAAATCATTTAATTTTTTTGCTGTTATTATCATCTATTTTTCCACCCAAGTATTGTTAGATTTATGAGCACTTTGCAAGATGATTTGCTTTTTCTGTTTTGAAAATTTCAGTTAACTGAACTTTACTTTGTGTTTGAAAATATAGAGTATGAGGTGAGAGAGAAACCAACTCTAGTAACATGGATGCAAGGTGGATTAGATTACATAATGTTGCAGTACTTGAATATTGATGGAATCCGTACCATTGGCAGTGTTCTTGGTCAAAGTATTGCTCTTGATTACTATGTACGCCAGGTATACAACAAACCAGCTTAATATTTTTATATTGTGGAGTTCATGCTTGGTTAAATGTATTCAGAATACTTCCTTTTTTTTTTTTTAACCTTGCAGGTTGATGGAATAGTTGCAGAATTCACTGACATTAACCGTGGGATGGAAAAAACTGGAACCTTTACAATGGAAAGGAAAAAACTTTTTCAATTAGTGGGAAAGGCAAATTCTAATCTAGCTGATGTGATTCTTAAGCTTGGACTTTTTGAGAGGTAATTGTTCTATTGCTAGTACTGAAGGAAAATAATTGAAATTATGTTACTGTTTCAAAATTCAACAATGTGTCAATTACATTGGTACTTATATAGAATTTTAAACGAAAAACCAATAAACTAATTTTTTGAAGGCTTATAACAGAAAAGAAACATTAATTTGTAAATATTTTAGTTAACTTGGTTTATTTGTCGAATTTTTTAGGCAAAAACCCATATTTTGCACTCTTATAAGTGATGGGAAACGTGCAAGTTTTTAAAACTTTTCGAGGGATTTTAATTCATAGATCTTGATTCATTACATAGAGACAAGTTTTATGCAAAAATAAAACATAATATATCATTCAATTAACAGATTGAATACTTACATCAAAGGTCTGAGTAAACCTTTAAAACTTTCCTTTAAAGTAAATGTTCTCACTTATTGTAGATCTCTTAGCAAGATGCCTTCTCTTTGGATCTCCATCTTCTTGGTAATTGTTTTGCCTTTAGGAATCACTCATAAGCCTCCATGAATGACCTTGGAAAAATAGGCTTGTGGGAGCCTCCATTAGATGAGAATATAAACCCTAATTTTTTAGAGAGAGAAAATAAATTCCTTTTTCCTTCCTCCAAAAATCACACCCAAAATATACATAGACCATGTATATTTATAGGCAACATAAAAATAAAGAAAAGGAAACAACAAATCCTTCTCAATCTCTAATTCATATGTCTCAAATCTAATATGATTCCAGTATCAAATTGGGCTTTGAGTGAGAATCCATTGGGCCTATTAAAAGAAATTAATTGAATTCCAATTAAATAATAAATAACCTCTAAGTCAATATTACACTTTGACCCCTCTATTTTTAATTAGTTATCGGATAAATAAAACTATCAATCCGACTACTTAATTAATATATTTATTTTGGTACCATTGATTATTTCTGGCTCGACCACAATAAAACATTTGTTTGAAAAAAATAATAATTTAAATAAATAAATATATAATAAATCATTTTGTCTAAAAACACACGAAGGCCTTCGAATTTACTTTGTGATCAACCATAATCAATACAAAATAAATACAAGTAGTAATGATGCAAATATTGAAAATATAACCCTCAACTATTAATCACATAACTGCCCAAAGTGTCTGTCTAAGGATCCCGAAGAATCTGCCGAACAAATCAAAGTAATTATTAATTAATAAAAGAGTTTATAATTTTCTCATGCTTAAGAGTCAAATGCCATGACGATGATAGGGAACAATTGCATACGACGGCTCTCGCAATATATCTCAACTTAACGCGGATCCAGTTCAAATCTTAATTAATTATGAGTCCATCCATAATTACCGACTATGAACCATTTATGATTACTATTTATATATCATGCATTGATTGCCATCACATACATAAATATAAATATCTCTTGTAATCAAATGGATACTATCAATTCTATAATGAATCGAAATATAATACATTGAATTCACCAATTGTATAAAACATAAATATTTCAGAAACGTCAGGAACATATGTCACTTTAATCCAAACAGGAATTTGCTATGCCAGGGCATATAAATCCCAACAGCTCCCACTTGCCCTCATAGCCAATTCAAATTGCACATAACTCCAATGTTATCCAGATGATGATCAAAATTATTGATCAATGACACCTTTGATAATGGATCAATAAAGTTGTGTTCCAATGCAATGTTCTAGCTACAAGTACATTTTCTTGCCGGACAATATCATATAGAACATGATACTTCTTCTCAGTGTATCTTGTTCCTCTATAGAACCTTGGGTCATTGGTTTGGATTACTTCTGCACTATTGTCACAACATAGCTCAATAGGCAGGCTAGTATACTCCACAACCTCTAAATCAGTGAGATTAAACCAATAGGCTTCCTTTGCCGCCTTTAAGGCTGCAATATATTCCACCTGCAGGTTTGAGTCAGCAGTTGAAATCTGCTTAACAATCTACGAACTGATTTCCCTTCCATTAAGTGAACATACACAAAGTCACGAACCTCATAGTATTTACTTCTGATTGAAAATCAAAACTAGCATACTTGACTAGGACCATATCATCACATCCATAAATAAGTATGATATCATTGATTCTCCTTAGGTACTTAATAATATTTTTCACAACAGACCAGTTATCAAGTCCAAGATTGGACTGATATCATATGACTATCCCTACAATGTAGCGGATGTCATGTTTGGTATAGACCATGTTATATATGAGACTCCCATATGCCAAAGCATATAGTTCCAGTCTCATTTGCTTAATCTCCTCTGCTAGTCTTGGAAAACTACTTACTAGAGAGAGCAATCCATATTAATAAAGTAAAAACTCATTCTTTGAGTTATACATACCAAACCTGGTCAAAGCTTTATTAATGTAGGATTATTAAGATAAGCCTATTTTCCTTTTAACCCGATCTTGCAAAAGCTTGATCCTAGGAATATAGCTTACATCTTGAAAAATCCTTCATTTAAAAGTAATTGAACAACTACCTCTTTATTGATGACAAACCTTCCACATCATTCTATATGAGTAGGTTGTCATCAATATATATAGAATCAGAAAAATAATGACATTCCCTTGTACACCCATAATTTATTCACTAAGAAATCTTCTGGTATCTTTTTGTAGATTAACTTGCCTTCCATAGGAATCACCCTACTAAAAAGTTCTACAAGATCCCAGAATTTATTAGAATACATAGATTCCAACTCTGATTTCATAGTAACTCGCCAAAACGATCTGTATCCATATCGGTTCACGCTTCCGTGTAGCTTACTGGGTCCAACTCATGTTTAACAGGGATGTCCATAACGGTCTCACCTAAAAACATGATTCTGTCGGATTAGATAATTATCCTCCCACTACATCAATGTACCGATGAAGGAATCTGTGTACTAGACGATGCTGACGCATCAATAGGGAATTCATCTATAATTCTAAATCTCTATACTAAGTGTGTTCATATGTGGTACATCTGGTACTCATACCATATTCTCTAACACTATGCTACTAGGTATGTGATTCATAATATGATTCTCCTATAGATAAACAGTGAGTGTAAACAATCAACTTTTATCATTGAGATCATAAAATAATCCGTCCTAGTGACTTTTAGAGTAGCTATCAAATCTATCATGCGTATGATCTGTTTCCAACTTACTTGTCCATATCAAGCACACATGTGCAAGACTACCCCATATGCGCATGTGATTCAGACTAAAGATTTAGTCAAAAACACAGCTCAACGGTATCCTTGAGACAGACTAAGATGGAATGCAGTTCATAATGCGCATCGATGTCATTAACGCTAAACTCTTAAATGAAAGAGATAATGTGGCATAAGTGATCATAGATCTAACCATGTTAAGAGGAATTCTGTTATTCCTATTTGACACCTAAATGCATTTAGCGTCAATTGAGGAAAACTGGTACACAACACCCTCATTGACCATATAGTCTTTGCACTATCCCAAGAAATACTCATTTCCTCAATCAGATCGAAGTATCTTGATAAGTTTACCTAATCTGTGCTCCACATCAGTCTTGACCTTCTCAGAATATACCAAGAATTTAAGACTTGTGTTGCATCAGATAAACTTATCCAAAATGTGAGTAATCTTGCTTGGATGTTCATAAGACCACACGTGTCAGTGTGTACCGACTCCAATTGTCCTTTATGTCTATTTCATTTGGCTGATTAAGCCCTTAGAGTTATCTATCCTTCAAAACAGGATTCACAAGTTTGGTTTAGACTCCTCTGCCTCACTAGGTAATTAACCTTCTTTGACCAATCTTTGAATCTCATTTTGACTGATTACAACCCAAAAATAGACACTAAAAATACAATGAGTCAGGAATAACAATTTTTCTCTTAACATTCAATCTAGAAGATGCAACATTAGTTTCTACATCCTGCAAATCTTAAGAGTTTGTGATTATAGTATATTAACCATCTTTCAATACACCAGAAGTAATCGCATATCTATTCAATTTTATAAAACCAGTTTTACAAAATAACAACACAGTTTTTATAAACCACAAGTGAAACAAGAATAAGATAGCGTCTAACTTCTGTGCATAAAGATAGTTCTCTAATACTAATATCCTCATACTTTCTATTTTCAGATGTAATACTCCCACTGACTTAGCTACAACCTTGACATTAGGTCAAGTACAAATATATTCCATATCATCGAGGCTTCTGGATTCCTGAAATCCTTGCAATGAATTGCAAACATGTTTAGTGGCTTCAGAATCTATTCATCAGGAATTAATAGATACAACCACATAACATGGCTCAGTGATTAAATTTATATTTTCTTATGCCACGTCATTGCTTAGACAGTTTGTCCTTTAGTGTCTTAGTTAGCGACAAAAGAAACAGTTTTCTTTGCCCTCAACATACACTGCCTTATTCCCTTTAACCTTTTAGATACCCATGTTTTGTGTTAGCCTAGTCCTATTATCATCCTTCTTCTTTACTTTGCCCTTCACCTTGGGCCTAGAAGAAGATGGTATAGACTAGGTTAGATTGATAGGAATGCTTATACTATTTGATTATCCTTTCATTTGTTACCAATTCTATAAGAATATCAGCGAGTGTGAACTCAAACTGATTCCTTATTTAGTTCACTATAAAAGAGTCGAACGAGTTTGGTAATAAGGCAATAATCATGTCAACTTGAAACTTACCACCCAAGTCAGCCCTATTGATCTCCAGCTAATTTTTTTTAAATAATAAACTATCATTTTACAAAATTCGATCTCATACTGGAGTTCCTTAGGCTATCTTGATGCTATTCAAGTCTGACATAGTACTTTGGTATACTCTCTATCTAATCTCACCAAAACATCTTATTGAAATTTAACATGGTGCTTGAAGAAAATAAAATAATGTAAATGTTAGCTTTGGAGCGTATTCGAGGAAAACTCTAGAATATTGCACCAAGTCATCTCATTTGCCTTATTTCACTTATTCAAAGCATTAATGTTCTCTTGGGTATCTTAAAGTAAAAAAATTAGGTTTAGGAGTAGTAAATACATTTGTACCCTTACGTTGTGAATAAAATATCTAAGTTCCTTTCTCAGTCAATATTAATGAGGTCCAGTTACATTGAATATGTAAGCAAGTAGATAAACTGGATTAGACATAATTAATCTGAATATAAATGCATTTATACAATATGCAAGGTGAATTATTAATACTATCATGCATATTTAAAATTAAAGTGAGTTTGTTAACCACATAATATAATAAATCTCAATTGAATAAGAAATCATTATCATTATTGGTGATCAATCCCTTTTAATTGATACGGGTCCCTCAACTCTTTAGCATAATAAATCAATCAATCAATATGTCAATAACTTATCCTGTTGAAGGAGTTCATTATTACTATTGTTGAGATTCATTTACTATTAGGCGAGCACTTCCATTAAAACAATAATATGTGGATCCCTTAACCACTGCATGAAAAATCGGATAACCAATATGCCAATAACTTATTCGGTTGGCGAAGTTCATTAGTACTATTGGCGGGCATATCCCATCATTTCCATATCTCTTAAGACAATGCCTTGTCTATCATATGAAATGATTCCCGATTTATGTTTAGCCTTTCTAAAATCACCTAGTGTAGACCACTCCGTTGGGGAGCTAACACTATTGATTTTAGATTGAGTGTGTAACGTTATTAATGCTCTAACGAAAAATAAAACATTAAATATGTTGTCATTATAATCTAGACTCTTTAAATCATGCGTAGGGCCTTATTTTTAAAGATCTAATTACAATGAACATTTAATATTTTTTATTTTTATGAGACAACCATTCTTGTAATATTAAGACTCTTCAAATCATGCGTGGGGCCTTATTTTTGAAGATCTAATTACAATGGTGTTAATAACGAAGGCCATGGGGCAATGTATAAAAATCCCCGCTCCCACTCAATTTTTTTTTAATCATTCATAATTAGGGTTTTCATTTTATTCATTTACATGATATAATGCATGCAAAACGTCTTGATTTTAATCCAATTAAATTTAGAAAAAATAATTGGACTTTTAAATGATTCACTAATATTTAATTGGAGGCACACTTTAAAAATAATTTTCAAAAATAATTTTTCGTTTCCCAATAAGTGCCCTCAAATTAATTAGTAATCAGATCCACTTAATTTTCATAATTTAATTAATATAAATCAAGTCATTTAATTAAATATCATGGATCCAATGCATGAATAATAATTAATCAACAATTATCTATTACATGCATCACATACATCAATAAATGACAGATAAAGCAAATAAAAACGGCCAATGGAATCAGCTTTTAACGTTTAATTGCTCTAAGTATTGCGCAAGGGTCAATAAAAAACTTGTGAACACCTGCAGAGGCTTGTACGCGTTCGAATTGGTCAAAACAGCACCTGGAATAGCAAAACAGCGCTTGGAACGCGCCCGGAGGACCCCGCATGCACTGGAAAGCGCCTGAGGGATGAAGCAGCGTGTGGCACGGGGCCCCACGCGCTCGCACGCGCCTGGAAGGGGCTGCAGCGCGTGGCACGCGCGTGGACGCGCCTGCATGCGCGCGTGGATGTTGCAGCTTGGTCTGGTGCGTGCTAAACACGCGCCAGCAAGCTACTGGATATCGGCGCGTGCACGCGCCGGAAGGTTCTTTGGTCTGCGTCCCTTGGCGCGTGATGTTCACGCTCCCCTTCATTGGGTGTAGCTTGAACTTGTCATGTACCTGCGCTACATAGGATCCTTTCTCAGCTTCCATAAACTGATCCAATGGTTCATGATCCGGTTGCAATAAAAGCTAGTGTACCATGCTACACTGGATCAACAGACTTTATTCCGGCGCCATTCTTGCCGTCGGCAACACTCCGGTCGCCGGAAAATCGCCGAAAATTTTCAGAAAATTATTTAAAAATTCCAGAAAATATAAATTTAGCCCAAAAAATTCCAGAAAAATTTCGAAAAATTCCAAAAAAATTCCAGAAAATTTCTGAAGCCTAATTTAACCCTTTTGGACCTTCTTGAAGCTTCATAGCACCCTTTGATGAATATTACATGGCTTTAAATAAATTTACAACTTGAAATATAATGAAAAAAATTAAATTACATCATTGAACTTTCAAACGGCTAAATCAAAGCCTTAATTACATTCATCTAAAGATAAAATTACATTCCAATAACCTATAAGCTTCATCCATGACCCAAACATTCATCATCATTCATTCACAATTATACATACATCATGATCATATAATAATATAAACATATGCATATATAAATTTGGATCCATGAATGATGGTTTTCATAAAATCATGATCTCTAGTAATGAATCAAACCATGCTCTGATACCACTGATGGGAAACGTGCAAGTTTTTAAAATTTTTCGAGGGATTTTAATTCATAGATCTTGATTTATTACATAGAGACAAGTTTTATGCAAAAATAAAACATAATATATCATTCAATTAACAGATTGAATACTTACATCAAAGGTCTGAGTAAACCTTTAAAACTTTCCTCTAAAGTGAATGTTCTCACTTATTGTAGATCCCTTAGCAAGATGCCTTCTCTTTGGATCTCCATCTTCTTGGTAATTGTTTTGCCTTTAGGAATCACTCATAAGCCTCCATGAATGACCTTGGAAAAATAGGCTTGTGGGAGCCTCCATTAGATGAGAATATAAACCCTAATTTTCTAGAGAGAGAAAATAAATTCCTTTTTCCTTCTTCCAAAAATCACACCCAAAATATACATAGACCATGTATATTTATAGGCAACATAAAAATAAAGAAAAGGAAACAACAAATCCTTCTCAATCTCTAATTCATATGTCTCAAATCTAATATGATTCCAATATCAAATTGGGCTATGAGTGAGAATCCATTGGGCCTATTATTTTATTGGCTACAATGAATTAATAATCGGCCCGGTCCATGGACCCAATTCAATTAATTCATAAATTAATTTCTACTCCACTAAAAGAAATTAATTGAACTTCAATTAAATAATAAATAACCTCTAAGTCAATATTACACTTTGACCCCTCTATTTTTAATTAGTTATCGGATAAATAAAGCTATCAATCCGACTACTTAATTAATATATTTATTTTGATACCATTGATTATTTCTGGCTCGATCACAATAAAACATTTGTTTGACAAAAATAATAATTTAAATAAATAAATATAAAATAAATCATTTTGTCTAAAAACACACGAAGGCCTTCGAATTTACTTTGTGATCAACCATAATCAATACAAAATAAATACAAGTAGTAATGATGCAAATATTGAAAATATAACCCTCTACCTATTAATCACATAACTGCCCAAAGTGTCGGTCTAAGGATTCCGAAGAATCCGCCGAACAAATCAAAGTAATTATTAATTAATAAAAGAGTCTATAATTTTCTCATGCTTAAGAGTCAAATGCCATGACGATGATAGGGAGCAATTGCATACGACGGCTCTCGCAATATATCTCAACCTAACGCGGATCCAGTTTAAATCTTAATTAATTATGAGTCCATCCATAATTACCGACTATGAACCATTTATGATTACTATTTATA
Organism: Cornus florida; assembly: GCF_030987335.1. NCBI lineage: Eukaryota > Viridiplantae > Streptophyta > Magnoliopsida > Cornales > Cornaceae > Cornus > Cornus florida. The sequence continues at coordinate 71,308,625 of NW_026775576.1, read as the reverse complement.
TATCATACATTGATTGCCATCACATACATATATATAAATATCTCTTATAATCAAATGGACACTATCAATTCTATAATGAATCGAAATATAATACATTGAATTCACCAATTGTATAAAACATAAATATTTCAGAAACGTCAGGAGCATATGTCACTTTAATCCAAACAGGAATTTGCTATGCCAGGGCATATAAATCCCAATAATAAGAAATCAAAGATTTTAAAGAAAAAATTCTAATGAATGAGAAAAATAAGTTAAAGTAATTTATTTTTAATATAGTTATTCAAATTAGTGAAATATAAATATTCTGCTTTTACATACATCAAAGTTCTGAAGGGAATATGAAATATACTGTTTTAATATCATAATTAGATATAGATGACAAAAAAATTGACAAACTGTCGAATATAAGCAACTAACTTCTTGGAATATTTTGAAAATATTGATGGATTCCCCTCATGTAACACAGACGTAGATTAAGGGTATGGATAAGACACAACACTGGATATGCACCAAGATTAAAATTGGTAGAGCTTGGACACGGAGAGGATACAATAGCAATAAATATCTTTAATTTTTATGTATGCTATACAGAAAAATTGCATGACTCCTATTAATTTCCTAAATTTCTATATTAAAAATTGCATAATGTGGAAGTAGAAGTTCGACAAATGTCATTATATAATTTTATTTTGGATACTATTATTCTTCAGTATTTCAAAGTGTCTATTGCATGCTTGACTTGTGGTACCCTTGTGTACGATATCAAAAGTTTTCTTCTATATCTTTTCTTTTCTGAATAAACATGTTGGATGCTTTAGGGTGTGTTCATCCTATATTTGGGAGTGTTGGATGTTGTTGTGCTACGGAGGTCACTTTATAGAACTTTGGAATTTTATTATTGCTCAGCCTATGGATCACTTTGCTTCTTGGACTAAACTTGATCTAAAGCAGCAATTTCTGAAGGGTGATTAACATTCATCTCATTAAAGATAATGCTGAAATTTTCTGCTAAAAACATCCCATCTCACAAAGTGATAATTTTTGTTGCCACGGTAATGTTTGAGAAAAGCAGTATCCTTGTCCCTAGGAAAGCTCATCAGATTGAAGATACTATACCCATATCCTAGCAAACTACGTTATGGAATGCATGTGTGGATTTGATACAAATTCCATTCCAGATAGCTAAATTAAAGAATTCAAAATGCTTGTACTTGTATCAAATTTAAAGGGCAGCTGGTGACTTGGTTCTAGTTACGCATCATTATTCATATGCTGGTTAAAGGCAAAATGCTCTTCCAATTATAAATTTTCATCCTCTACCAGGCCTTGAACCCTTGCCATCAAGTTTGGAACATACCCAAGAAGACACAAGGCGGCTCGGTTCATAAATCTTAAAATACTTTGAGTAGAAAAACAGATGATAATGACAGCGAAAAATAAAATGATCAACTTAATTTAATGTTCTAACCACTTGCAATTATAATTACTTCATCACATTCCCATTGTGCAATTTATATAAGCTTACTATTACCATACTGATTTTACCATGTTTCTGTTTTAACTGCTGAACATAAAATGAATCATTTTATGAATTGATCCTACTTTTTGTAGTTCTTATGCATAACTTGACTCATTTTTTTTTTTTTATTTTATCCTTTTGCATACGTTTAGACAATATCAGTCTTTGCATTATATTTGTGGCGTATGCTCATAGAAAATCTGTTTGGCTTTATTCAGATCGGACATTGCCTGGAAGGATGCCAAATATGCTCAGATTTGGGAATATCTCAGAGATGAATTTGAATTAACTCAGAGATTTGCAAGTCTTGATTTTAAATTGAAGTTTGTGGAGGTACAGTAGTGTCTTTGCCGTGGATTTTTTATTTTATTTTATTTTTATTCAATATTTGAACCAGTTGCAGAATTGCCTTTTAGTCGACATGAATGTTGTGGTGGTGACATTTTGATAGGGTACAGTAGTGGCTTTGCCGTGGATTTTTTTTTTTTTTTAATTCAATATTTGAACCAGTTGCAGAATTGCCTTTTAGTCGACATGAATGTTGTGGTGGTGACATTTTGATTCTTTGTTGCAGCACAATATTCGGTTTCTTCAGGAGATCCTTCAGAACAGGAAATCAGATTTTCTGGAATGGCTTATTATCATATTGATAGGTGTGGAAATTCTCATTTCTGTTTATGATATTGCCCATAAATCTGCAATTACTTCTCTATGACCTAGCTTCCAGTGATGCTTGAAATTGTAAACTAAGTTTCAGTTTTGATTGATGGCAGAATTGCTGTATGTATACCCTCAAATACTGTATGTTGTAGATTGAAAAAGTACAATAGTTATCTCCTCTGAAATTTTTGGTAATTAATCTCCCTTGTGTAGTGTTCAACGACACACCCCCAATAACATGCTCGTTGCGGAGCTTGAATACTCAACCTCTCTTTTTTGGGTGGAGAGATCATACCATCCCGTGGTAACGAGAATACTCAACCTCTCTTTTTTGGGTGAAAAATAGTAAACTGTGGTGGATATAAAATTCCTGTTTCTATTATTTATTTATTTTTAAATGAAAAGAATACTATTTAGGCGTTAATATATTCCAATTGACCCTGCAAGTCCTACTTGGTCGGCCAACAAATCATTTTACCAATGAAAACAAAAGCATTGGTAGCATTTTTCTAAAAGGAAAATGCGTTACCAGCCCAACTTCAACTAAAGCAAGCTGCTTTAGGCCCAACACTTCAGTTGTTGAAGTGTTGGGCTTTTTTAACCAGAGGAGAAGGTAATGAAAATTATATAATAATGACAAAAATGTTGTATTATAATTAATGAGGTAAGAGAGTAATTTACATATTGTATTTTTTTTTCCCTTACAAGAAACTATTAGAATTTGGCTTATTTTGTTCATGTCTGAAGATTAATGAAGAAATGTTGGTGGTTTGTGTATTCGAGATTGAAAAAATATTTGATTTGATCCATTGAAATCCGTTTTTGCTTTCAATTTTATGTTCTGATTTAAAAAATCCCCATAGGGTACAATAACAGACAATAACATAATAACAAGGAGAGAAAAATTATAATTTTTTTTTTTTAATATTTTACATTTTTTTTTTTTTTTTTTTCTCTCTCTCTACAATTATATTTTATTTAATAGGGCTATACGGACGTAATCCTTGTAGGTAAATGGTAGTAGAAATGGAGATTTTACAAAAAAAAAAAAAAAAATTCTTTGAAAATGTGTTTACAAACAACAAATTTTGGATAACATTTTCGACTGCATAAAGAAGATGCGGCACGAGTTTGTGCTACACCATTTATCATAGTTAGCAGCTCCAGCTCCGTATCAAGGTCATGATCAATATGTCACTAGCATCAATATCGTCACCCAACTATAATAAAATTATTTATTAGTTTTATTATTATTATTCATAGTAGGAACATTCATTAGTACATAACCAGTAGCCACAATGATACAACTCAGAACAATTCTCAGAAATTAACAGCATCACTCGACGAACACAAATTAACAACATCCCACTCAACAAACATTTATTTAACCCAACCATTCCATGCAATGCAGGACACTACCCATCCAAACTAGGGTTGTGGCAACCCCACCGTGGAGGCTGGTTGCGGTGGTGAACTTACTGTCGGCGGTGACCTGGGGTTCTTCCTCACATATTTTCTGGCCCAAACATGTTTCCCATTGATGGTGAACTTGGCTTTCATTTGACCATGGAGGACAACATCAATGATGGGAACATAACGACACACAACGCGAGCGTATAGTACTTGTTCATCCTGCTGCACTTCTTGCATATGAATGACTTCAATAAAATCTCCAAATTTTCTGTCAAAACCGTTCCTCCATATATTAATCACACAATCGTCAAATAAAATGAGAGTGAAAAAAAAAAAAAAATTAAAAAATTAATGCATTTTACTCCTATATACACACACACACACACACACACACTAAATATACGCATATATAGAGAAGAGAAGAGAGGGAGATTACCCAGTGAAGAAGTCTCTAACTTCAGTTTCGGATATTGGGTACCCTTTGGAAAATGTCAAGAAGATTGTCCTATCATCTTGTGGGACTTCCTTCTCTTCCACAGGAACAGAGAGGCTAAGACGGCTCAACCGATCACCCAACTCACTGTTCAAGAACTGGCGCTGCATCGCGAGATCGTAAGGATCATAAGCGTGCACCATGTGATTAGGATCATAACTCGGCCAAAACTGCTTATGATCGAGTACTGCTCCCTCATTTTCCAAGTCTAAATGTAATGGCGCCATTAGAAGGGACTGATAGTAACCCATCGGTACTATAGTCACATTCGGCACCACGTTCTTCTCATTATTTCCAGAACTACTGCTCGATTCACCAACCATGTGTGTATTGAAAAGAGACTTGATTCGAAAAATTCTTCTCAATATGTCGTCGAAAGCTCTTGCACATACCTCATTCATGATCTTTGTCACTCCACGAAGAATGGTAAGCCTGTTTTCGTGAAAGTATTGAATAGCAACACTCTTTCTTAATAAAGCTTTTAGTGTAGGGATGTCATTTCCCTCCGGATCAGTGGGAAAGTTATCTGTCTCTATACATTTCAAGCACGTTACTGTCTCATCGGCAACGGCGTTAATAAAAGGCACCGGAGTTGACAGCAGTTTCTTGACCAGACGCGATTCGTAGCCGGCCCTTTCAAGCCACAACCAAAGTGCCATGACTTGCATGGACTCGGCAGGGTCCCGGCATAGGTAAAAGATTAAAATGGAGTATAATTCGCGGTCGATGGAGTGAAATAGGTTGAAGTCTTCATCGCTGATTGCAGGACTTGAAGATGATGAAGACGAGGAAGTTGAAAAAAGCATTGTGTATATATATATATATATATAAATAGTTGTGTGTGAATACTCGTGTATACGTTGTTGGGTAGTTTTGCACGAAGAATTAATGATTTGAAATATATATATAGTGATGAATGGCTATCGTGTGGAACTTGAGACGCGACTGTTGGGAGTGAAGCAACATGAGAGAGAAGGTGCCATTGATGCAGAATATAAGGAAAGTATGAGAATTTTATTTATCAGGTTTCTAGACGCAACCGTTCGACTATGTGTAGTTTTTAACTTACAAAAAGTTTGTGAGTCTACGATTTGCCTCGTTATAATGTGGACCATTATTTATAAATAATACTAATGCTGACATGATAAAACTTCGTGAAAAAATGATAGATGTTTAGATTATAAATCAGAAGCGACGATTGAATATAGATTTATTTTATTTTTTATTTTACAGATGAATATTCAAGAAAAACATTTGTGATATAAAACCAGGTTATTTGAAATTTTATTTAGATGGATCCATCAGAGTCCACCCTTGAATCTGTCAGTATCTAAAGGTTCACACCACATCAAAATTCTTCTCTCTTTATCGGTGAGAGAGTGCATATTCTAAGATGTATGCTTTTATCTATTCATGTAACAAATATATATACTATTATAAAAATATAATATGGACCCAATATTGATGGATAATAAAATTTATAATACAAACACTGCTAAATTTTATTGAAATGCTTGTGTTACTACCATCTCTATTTATAGGAGAAGATCTATCATTACATTTAGGAGCTAATATTTTAAAATTTGAAAATTTTAGAACACTCTTGTATGTATTAAGATATTTATAAGGTTATTATATAATTTTAGAATGTTTTAGATAATGTTAAACCCAACATAAATCACTCTAAACAATTTGTAAGTGCTTATAAAAAGTATTACATCTGTTTTAAAACAAACGTTCTATTTTAAGAATCGTGACTTACAAATTTTGAGACAGAAAGAATACTAGAAAATACGACTTGCAAAGCACGTTTTAAGAATGGAGGTGTAAAAATATATATATATATATATATATATATATATATTTATCTATATATAAATTCACAAAGATTTAAGTAAATAGAGAAGGAAGAGAAGCTAACCTTCCCATCTTTTTGAGGTGGGTAATTAGACCCAAAAAAAAAAAAAAAAATATATATATATAAATAAATAAAATTACTAAAACATCCTACATCATTGGGCATTAATGTAATTTCAAAAACTACCCCACACCTTCTCTCCCTCGGTCTCTCTTTCTCAACGCTGTGTAGGTTATTATATCAACCCATTGAATTCGAATAAAAAAAATCATGGACATACATGGTAGATAGAAAATATCACCTAATTGTTTAAATTTTTTAGTCAAAGGGGCAAGTGTCTAGCCGTTAGTCTACCATAGAATCAAATCTGGCTTTTAATTTGGTGTCATGCCAAACACATATTTGATATATGAATGATTTAAAAAATACTAATTATAAATGATGTATTAATTTGTTATTGGGCAAATTGTATAAAACCCCTTCACTTTTAATTTTTGGCAAGAAACTTCTTAAAAAAAAAATTAACACATTTTTTTTTTCTTATTATCTAATGAGAAAACTACATTTAAGTAAGCTTAAGAGTCCTAAATTAGAAAGTAGTCAAGTTTTAAAGTTTAATTTTCACTTTAATTGAATTAGGCAAAATAATTACATATGCATTGAGAAAAATTATTCAGGTTTAAAATGACCTCAATCTCTTATTCTAAAATATCAAATTGTTTACTTAAATTAAATAATCCCTTCACTAAACTTTAAAAATAAACCATTTTGTAATTTAGAACTCCTCATTCTACTTGAGCGTAGTTTTTTCTTATCTAATTTGTTGCAAAGTGAGTTATAATGACACAAATGCCCTTCAATATAAATTAAAAATTTATTTTTGATTTTTTCCTTTTTAATTTTTAACAAAAAAATTAAGAATATATATATATATATTTTAAATACACACCATTAAAGTGAAATTATAATACGAAAATGCTCCTTAATGTAAATTTAGGTTGTCATAAAATGATTATCCTTTTAGGTTTTCTTTTTCTTTTGAATTTTTTTTAATTAAAAAAGTAAAAAAAAAAAAAAAAAATTATGCCAAGGTATTCTCATTTTCTTTTTTATAGATGTACCATTAAGAAAAATTGTAATTTTTATGAATTTTAATTTTATATTAAGAGAGAAATATTTTCTTAAATTTATACTAAAGGCTTTTATGTCAAAATAATATTACTCCGACTTTGCAACAAATTAGATACTTACACAAATTTTATGTTAACTACTGAGTTTCTTGCTATAAATTGAAACTAGATGAGAGTTTTATGACATTTATCCAATTTGCCCTTTGTTGTATTCAAAAGTGAGTCTTTTTTTTTTTTTTTTTTGTATAAAGTGTTTCTCTCTTTTTTATTTTATTTTGTTTTTGTGCCTCAATAGTAATTTCCTGTGATGATTTGTGTCATTTGCGAATTCTAGATACAAAAAGTGTGTGTATATATATATATATATTATATGACTTTTGAAAACTAAACGACTTGTTGAATAAGTCAATCTTTTGAAGTTAATTAATAAAAAATTCATCATAAAAGAGGTATACTCTAAAAAGAATAATAGTTCAAACAATTAAAAAATACTGTACAAAAGTAATAATAATAATAATACAGTAATAAAAAAAGGGTCCTGCACTTTTGGGCGTTTTCCCCGCCTCACGAAGAAGGCAATAGGGGGCACTCGTGTGAGAAATCAGTTAGTTGACCTGCTAAAATTCTGCAACTTTTCAGTCGGATCTGAATCCTTACGGTTACTCAAATCCAACTTTTTTCCATCATCTAAACAACATTTTCCATTCATTCCATGCATATACCACATCCAACACATTTCTAAATCCCACGAATCAAGAATCAAATTAAATTCAAAGAGTACCCACAATTTACACCCCCATCATTTACCGGTTAAATTCATCTCCACCGCCGGTGTGCCATGTCACTCCGGCGAACTCGGGTTCTTTCTCATACATGCCCATTTAAGGTAAGATTCAATCTCAATTTTATCTCAATTACCATATAATACTTGAACCTGTTTCTAGTTAGCTTTGTTTAGATTTGTGTTATGTTCATTAAACAGTGGTTTCTACCACTTTACCATGAAATTATTTGGGCGGAAGAGACACTATTGGAATACAAACTTGGTGGATAGTTTAAACTCGTGAATTACACACTCTTAACAAATTAAAAAAATACAGTTAGCATATATATGTATATATCATAGACAAAATACTGATTTTGGTAGGGAAATATATACATTTATATATTTATATATTCTGATTTTGTTCTTGTTGCAATAAATTGGTTTCCAAGGCCAAATTATTATTAATTTCTTTTATAAGATTCCAAGTTTTGTAATTAAATTCCCAGGGATTGACTCAAGTAGTAAGAACTTGGCCTGTGCCTCAAGAAGCATCAGGTCTAAGGTTCAAATTCTCTTGGGTGCAAACAATTCCTCGAGAAGGGGTGTGAGTATCAACTAGGAAAAAAACAAAAAAATTTGTAATTAGGTTGAATTATAGCATTTTTTGTATATTGCTCCGTTTAATAAACAAAATACTGATTTGGGTAGAGAAATATATATATGTATATGTATATATATATTCCTATTTTTTTGTTGTTGCAAGAAGTTGGTTTCCAAGGTCACATTTTTACTTGGATAAGATTCCAAGTTTTACTCTACATTCTGTTGAAGAGGATGGTTATATTTTATGAATTTTGATTAATTTTATCAGACAACCGAAGGGGCTTTTAAGTTATATATATTATTCCACTATGCTAATAGGGTTGGGCCTCCTGTGACAGATTCTAATTTTTTACACAACCTTGGAATGCCACATTGTTCTACTCATTCTGTTGAGGAAGATGGCGATATTTTTGTGAATTTATGATCAACTTTTACCACAAATATACTAACTTGTTTAGCCAGTTCATCCTTGTTTGATTGTATGATAATAATAATTTAATGATATTGAGTTTATTCAACACTTTGTTCCTCCACCCCAAATAAATACAACTATAGTTGTTTATTGCTTACTGCTAGGTTGTTTTCATTTTTATTTATTTTAAATAATAAAATAAAATAAAGAGCATAACCAATGGCTCACAGGATAAGGTTTCTTATTGGTATTTCTATTAATTGGTCTCACTTTTCACATGATCTTCTCATTTTTTTCTGATTCCATATATATATATATATATATATATATATATATATATATATATAATTTTTATCTTTGAGTTCTTGCAGTGCTGGAGCACAATGGATTAAGACGTTTAATAGAACACAAATAGAGGGAATATTACAATCAAGAAGAAAGCTTTATGCAGAACTACAGTAATTTGGAGTAAAGAGGCATTGTATTTTGGTTCCTTTCGAATTTCAAATATTATCCTGCACCTAACATCATCAGTATTAGCAAATTAATGGTTCTCGTTGTGGTTTCTCTAAGTTGTTAGTGAAGTTCAGAATCTCTCTATGATGGAAGTCACTAACGGGTACATGTCAAATGAGCATCAGGAGCAACTTCGATCAACCTCAGAAAGTGCGGATCCATTATCTGTTTCTCCATTAAAGATCTCCTCATCCCCAAAGTCTCCAAGATCCCCAAAGTCACCACAATCCCCGAAATCTTCAAGGTCCCCAAAGGGTCATGATCATAGTAAGCATGGCACGAACAAGGGCAGCCCACTTAAGAATTACAGGCATTCACATTCTGGAAGAGATGGCCGCCCTAAAAAAGGCAATGCATTACTCCTAATAATCTTTACAGCACTGGAGTTATTTCTTGTTTGAGACCAAAAAAGATGCTTTTTGTCTAATAATTAGAAACAATTAAAACCGTGATATAGAGTATGAAAACAAATAATTGGTAGTTATGGTTGTTAAGAATCTGCCAAAATCTATTTGTCTTGGGTAAAAATGATGCCACAGCTTAAGAAACAGGTCAGTTTCGCATTCTGTCTTTCATGGGCAATATGTTTTGTGGTCAAGTACTTGCATTAAGTACTTGCTGAACTTTTAAACTCAAATATTTTGTGGTTTATTGCTCATTGTGCATAACTATTATCATTATGCAGGTGGTTCTGGGGGAAAAGGAACTTGGGGTGGGTTACTTGATACGGATGACCAATATGTCCCCCTTGACCCCAACGACCCAAACTACACCAGCAATGAGGTATGTAATTAAGATCTCTTGATTTTTTTTTTTTTTTCTTTAAATGAATCAACATCATTTTTTTGTTTTTGTTTGGAAGACTTATGTTATTGTTGTCACCATGAATTATCTTTTCTCAAGAGAGGGAAAGCTGTTGGTTTTAAATTTTGAAGTTTTAATCTTATTAAAGCTCCTTGCTAATATCGATGGATCCCAAAATGAAATTAATTTTTGGTTGCAGGAAAAGGAACAATTAAGTGCAAGAAAATCGAGTGCAACATTTGAGGAGTATAAAAAGAAAGCTACAATAATTGCAGAGGAATACTTCAACACTGATGATGTTATCTCAACTGCCAATGAATTAAGAGAACTAGGAATGCCAAGCTATAACTATTATTTTGTTAAGAAGCTTATTTCTATGGCTATGGATAAGCATGACAAAGAGAAAGAAATGGCCGCCGTTCTGTTATCATCACTTTATGCTGATATCATTGATCCACCACAAGTATACAAAGGTTTCAGAAAACTAGTGGAATCTGCAGATGACTTTATCGTAGATATACCAGATACAGTTGATGTTCTTGCACTGTTTATAGCTCGAGGTGTGGTTGATGACATACTTCCTCCTGCTTTTTTGACAAAAGAAATTGCCTCCTTACCCAATGATTCAAAGGGAGTTGATGTCATTAAAAGAGCTGAGAAGGGCTATTTATCGGCCCCTCTTCATGCAGAAATCATTGAGCGCCGTTGGGCTGGAGGCAAGAACAAAACTGTTGAAGATGTGAAAGGAAAGATAAATAATTTGCTGATAGAGTATGTAATGAGTGATGACAGGAAAGAGGCTTGCAGGTGCATTAAGGATTTGAATGTTCCATTCTTCCATCACGAGATAGTGAAACGGGCTATTATAATGGCCATGGAAAGGCAGCAAGCTGAATGCCAGCTTTTGGATTTGTTGAAGACGGCTGCTGAAGAAGGTTTGATCAATTCAAGTCAGATATCAAAGGGATTTGGACGGATTATTGACAATGTCGATGACTTATCGCTTGACATCCCAAATGCAAGGAGGATATTGCAGTCCTTGATCTCCAAGGCAGCATCAGAGGGGTGGTTGTGTGCCTCATCTTTGAAGTCACTGTCCCTACAGACTGGAAAATCATCGTCATTAGAAGATAGTGCCGCAAAATCCTTCAAGATGAAGGCTCAATTCATAGTTCAGGAGTACTTTTTGTCTGGTGATGTTTCAGAGGTAATTCATTGTCTAGAATCAGAGACCTCTTCTAATTCCTTGGCCGAATTGAATGCTATATTTGTTAAGAAACTGATAATTCTAGCGATGGATCGAAAAAATAGAGAGAAAGAAATGGCTTCTATTTTGTTGTCATCCTTGTGTTTTCCAGCTGATGATGTCGTAAATGGCTTCATCTTGCTGCTAGAATCTGCAGAAGACACTGTTCTGGATATTCCAGTTGTTGTTGATGATCTTGCGATGTTTTTAGCAAGAGCAGTGGTGGATGAAGTCCTTGCCCCGCTGCACTTGGAAGAGATTAGGAGTCAGTGTTTGGGACCAGACTCAGTTGGGAGCAAAGTGCTTCAAATGGCAAATTCACTGCTAAAGGCTCGACTTTCTGGAGAACGAATATTAAGGTGTTGGGGTGGTGGAGGGAGCAGCAGCAGCAGCAGGAACGGATGGGCAATTGAGGATGTCAAGGACAAGATCGGAAAGATTTTAGAGGAGTTTGAGTCTGGGGGGGATATGAAGGAAGCTTGTCGGTGCATAAAGGAGTTAAGCATGCCATTTTTCCACCATGAGATTGTTAAGAAATCATTGGTGACAGTTATGGAGAAGAAGAATGATAGATTGTGGGGTTTGCTTCAGGAGTGTTTTAGCATTGGACTCATTACGATGAATCAAATGATGAAGGGTTTTGGAAGAGTGGCAGAATCTCTTGATGACTTGGCTTTGGACGTGCCTGATGCAGAGCAACAATTTACACGTTATGTTGACTGGGCCAAGACTGAAGGGTGGTTGGATTTATCATTTTGTTTCACCAGATCAGGACATGCAGTGGAGAATGGCTCTTGTTCATGATGCAGAGGTGCACTCTGATATCTGAATTTTGTCTGCCTAAAGAAACAAAGAAGTAAGTAGAATGTGGAAAAACTAGGATAGGATTTGGGAGAGAAATTTCTTGGGTGGAATTATTCTTTAGCTTGCTAATTCATTTTTTTGGAATATACAATATTGTTATATAGATTGACATTGCGCCATATGTACTGTACTCTTGCAGCCATCTTTAGGTTTAATTTTATCGGTGTGCTGGTTTTTTGCTTAATCTCATTATGTAGTTGTTATCGGTAACATGTGCATTGGAATCCGTTTCATCATCAATAGCTGAAAAGTTGTAGCTCTCTCAAACTTGTGTTCACTAAAGTTTATCTCCCTGTATTCCCTTGACCTCCTTCAACATCTTTAAAGCACACTAAACATGATCACTAGGCCAGGACTTGAAATAGGTACAACAGAGGTAAATGGCAAGTAGAATTTGAACATCTGGTGCCAATTAATTTTCTCCTTCTGGGTGAAGCAAAGTCATAGTGAACTTCTTATTGTTGTCTTTTCTGCCACCCTGAATATTTCATATCTTTCATGATTAATGACAAGCTTGAAATTGCTGAAGAAAATCGATCCATGGTCACGAGTCTCGCATAAATAAGCATTTCTGAAAGTTTAGATTTGTACTTCGCATTCCTTTATAAAGGGCTTGGATCAGGCTTCGTTTTTGTTACTCTTTTCACTTGTTCCCTTAAGTTATTGCATCTATGCATGATTTGCATACCTTAAGATTATTGCAGACAAAATCATATTTTTGATATAATTTTAGTGTCAGAAGAAATGTATTGGATAGTTTATGACTTATGAGGATTTAGTGGTCATGGCAAAGGCAAAGGTGCTAGTAGAAGCAGTGGGACTGGCAGTGGTGAAATTGAAAACAATGTGAGTCCTAATCCAGTGGTATAGCTGTGTAAGTCAGTCCTTTAGATGGAGACTGCGGTGGGGATTTTGGTGTTAGTGATACTAAGTTTATCGCCAGTGGTTTGCACTGGAGGAGATGATAGCTGCTGAAATCATCTAGGCAATCATGGTCATGGCCGGTTTCACTGGAGATGTGGTAGCGGCTGCTCCATAGATGGTTTTTTTTCCTGAGATGTTATTTTAACTGTGCCTAGTTTTGGATCCACTGCAATATTGGTTCCGCATAGGAGATTTTCAACGTAAATATTCTTAGTTTCGATATTCTTTACTTGACCAAAAAGAAAATTTTTTTTTGAATGAATTTTAGTGCTCTTGAGATTTTGACAATCTGATTGAAAATTTTACTTCAATATTTACTAGAAATTTTATGCAGTCTTGAACAGCAGTGCATAATGAAACACTTTCTGTTATTTGACCGTGTTTGTCTTTTTCATTGTAGATTCGGATTAATTCTTATGGAATGCATGTTCAATTACTAGTGTGCTTGTTGATGTTTGAGTTGTAAGAGTTGAGATTTTCACTTAAAATTAGTACTGTTAAGTTGAGATAATGCTCAAGGACAGAATTTGATTTAGTACAGCTATTTTGTTTCTGATTTAGTATTTATTTATTTATTTTAAACTGGAATCAGGTGGCAAGGTCATCTTTGGGAGAAGTTTGAGGTGGTGGCACTCCGCTTGCCAGAGGGGAAGGTACAGTGGATTCTTGATGTTAAAATCCGGAGAAAATGAAGAACGGTTTCTTAGCATATTCTGTTCCGATGACAATTTTGGTCTGATTTGAGTACTGAAAATTATTGTAGTGATGAAGCTAAATCCATGCTTCTAGTGTTGAACAAATTATTGATGTTCTTTGATCTTTGCATCCTTTGATCAAAGATGGATTTGTTTTATTATATGAGAATTCTGTGCTTAGTCCACAGCATGTATGTTTTGTGCTAAACATGCTCTTAAATAAGATGTGATATACTCCTATCTTGCTGAAATGCTTATAATGCATGGTAGGAACTACATGGAGGTTCCAGTGTGCTCCGTAAAACATTTTTTGGGAATTTTTTTCCTTTCCTTTTTATGATTTTTTCATTTTTATTTTTTATATTTAGATTTCATAGGTGTATAACTGCAAAATAAGAAAAATACTAGTGTTTATTGGTAAAAAAAAAATAAAAAATTTAGGGGGGTAATTGCCCCTGCTTCCTCTTTAAGTCTATCCCGGGTCTAGGTAGTGTAAAATAACTTGTCTAATTTGTCGAAAATTGATGGGTAAATTATTTTTGATAGGTTTTAATATTTTTTGACAACTTACAACTAAACACCAAAAAAAAAAAAAAAAATTTTCTAAAATTTAGTTTACAAACAAACAGAGCTACGGTGGAGGTTAAAATGTTTACTTTGTTAGAGCTAGGCTAAAAATATTTGTTGAATGATCATTTCCCATATTTATCTTTTTGATGCATAAAAAGATTCATTCAGCTCTCCATATAAAAGGCATGAATAGTGTTGTCTGGAGAATTTATCTTAAAGGTTGTTGTTGTAGGGGATCAAGCCCCTAATGCCACTTGGTATATCTGACGACACCAAAGTCCACTCGAGGCGGGTACTTTGGCAAACTGAAGGACAAGGAGTCCACGCGCCTCAACCGAGACACTGGCAATCGCATTTATGAGCTTCAGCTACCGCCGCCTTCGAAAGGATAGGCATTTAATGTAATAGTAATTAGCCTCAAGGTAAAAAGACTAGGATATCTCTATTATATCTAGCATAGCCATCATTGCTACCTTACTGGAAGTCTCGAGGGACTTCTGTACTCGTGTAAGGGCCTGGGCCTATAAATAAGGGCTGAAGCTCCTAATCACCAGAGATTCCATTGTTTGTATTTAGATATCTTCCCATTTATTAAATAATATCGATTTCCATTAAAAAACCCCCACAATTTGGCGACTCCGCTGGGGATGTCAGTACAGAGCCAATGGATCTGAACAATCACCTGGAGCAATCTTAGCATTTCGAGCAGGATAAAGCTTCTAGTTACGGAGATGCCAAGACGATAACTAGTCGAGACCAGTCGACGTACGCAGGACCACACATGTCCACATCGCAGTCCCTACAACAGACTCAGCGAGATTTAGGAGAGCGCCTGGCTAACATAGAAACCATGTTACTACAAGATTTTCAGTTGAAGTGTGACGACCCTGGATTTTTCAACCCAGTGTGTTCTATGATGACCCGAAGCGGATCCATAATACGGAAGCAAAACAAAAACAAGTCCTTAGAGATGTACGTCATCCCTAAGACACAAGAATGGCCCTTCGAGGAAATTCGAGACTCAACGGAAGCAAAACGGAGACAAGGGTATCAAAACCCTACCAAAAGAATGACCAAGGGTAAAATGGTCATTTTACCCTAAAAGGAAGGAATTTGACTTCCAACAAGTCAAATGAGATAAAAAAAACATTCAAAAACATCATTTGGTAACTTCATATGAAGTCCCAAGGCTAAAGGAAGTGAAATCCCAAATGAACCCTATCTTGGTTCTAATCAAATCTGACACCCTCTCACTAAAATAAGGATATCTTGAGATAGGAGAAGAATCTGAAATTGAAATTGGTACCATTGGAAAGTTTACTTCGACGTGGTCAATTTAGACTCAAGAACGGACCAATTCGGAGTTGAAACGAAGAAGTTACGGCAGTTCAAAGTTGGAATGCCAAAGTTGAACCTGCAAACAGGTTCTGGAAGACTTGAACCGATTCAACCCCCCTTGAACCGGTTCAACATGGACAGAACATCCATGCTGGACCAAAATCACATCTTGAACCCAAACAGTAGAAAGAGTGAAATTGTAGAAAAATGAGTTTGGAACGCGGTTTTCAAGACCAAGATGACATTTTTCGAAAAAATGTCGTGGAGAAACTCCCCCTGAAATCACATTTTCTATGTGATGGAGTTGAGACCGGAAATTATTTTCCAAAGGAAATCCCCAAATTGCCCTTAAGCTGAATTTTTCAACAAAAATGTGAAATGAGTCCATAGAAGGCTCATTTTACCAACGAAAGGGTTTTTTCATGAAAACGATCATGCACGCAAACGTAAATAGTGATTTTGAGCGCGCAGGAATGGTCCACAGCTCCCGGAAATGGCCGAGTCAAAATCCGACCCCCCGACGGCCAAAAAGATGAAAATAAACTTGAAATAGAAATTTTGAAATCCAAAATTATGAAATGCTTTCAAATTATCATTTGGCCCTTGGACACACTTCATGCATGATAAATAAGACCCTATGAAAGAATGAAAATGGAATTCCCACACCCGATGCAAACATGGTGAGACAATGACTTGTGATTTTTCAATATTTTCATAAAATTTCATGAAATCAAAATTTACATTGGATACAAAATACATGTTATTGGCCTCCGGCCTCATCTCATACATGTCAAATACAATACAAAAGGTGTACTTATGTAAACATTACATATATGAAATCAAATCTACACATTTTGACATAAAAGGCTATAGGTGGCATTTCAAGCCAACCTTTACAAGAGTCATGAACAAGAATACACTTAAAGAACTTCAATTCATCGAAACGATCCCGGGATATTGTGCATCCCAAACCAAGGCATTCATACCTGACAAATCACCTGGTAACTTTGGGGTGAGTAAACAAGTTTACTCGTAGGGAATGAGCATACAAAGACTCAACTTTTTACAGATTTTTACATTAACATGAAACAATTCGAAAGGGACATGCCACCTAACGTCTATGTCAAAAGTGAGACTCAGGGATCATCTCAAGCTACATTAGCAATTGAAATGAACTACGACATACAAGTATACATGCTCAAGTATACTAAACAATGTCAAAGCATGTTATACGATATTCAAGCATATATTTTCAAGTATACTAAACCATATTAAAACAAGTTATGCAACATCCAAGCATATCTACTCAAGTATACATTTAATATGAAAAACTCGTAAATCGAGTACACAAACACAAGTATACCAAACTAATAGGATTTCGCATGTGACAAGTATACATAACACAAGTATACTAAATAAAATTTAAACTCATGGAGCAAGTATACAAGCTCAAGTATACTAAACAGGATTCAAATATCCAAGTAAGCATTAATTCTCAAGCTACAAGTAATCCATGATTAACAATTTGAAATTAAATGCGAAATCAAATAGTGGAAAGATTAGGACATGCGGTCACTAGACCAAGCAAGTATTTTCGGGTAATTACGACCCACAAGGTACCACTTAGTACGCATTTATGACTTAGAAGACTCTTATCTTCGTATTAGAACCAAACCCTAGCTATCACGTAATTTATGTCCTCACAAGCTTTCCAAAATCAATAAGTTCAAAACTTATACAAAATCAAATGCAAGTTACCACATTCCATACACAAGTAAGGTTGAATCCACACAAACCGTGTCCTAAAATTCAGGTTTAAATAGTATATGACATGTCAAGTCTTCAATATGCAATTATATACAAAACAAGAATATCTTACAACAATTGATCCAAATTACCATCTTAAGCCACAAATACTAAATAAGCTACAATTTAGTAACAAGCCTTCAAGGTAATCAATTGTAATATTCTGAACAAGCTATATACCTACACAAGAAATATTTAAACAAGCTATTCAAGACAATGATATCACATATCATGCTCAGTCAAATTACCATCTTAAAAGGCCATAGGTACTAATTCTACAGCAAGTTAGTAGCATGCTCACAAGGTAATTAAACATATTATATTTCATGAGACTATCAACCTAACATGAAAAGTCTCTAGATTTCAAATCGATTCCAAATAACCTCAAATTGATATATGTTAAACAACATAGCATGGTTATTACATATATCCCATCAAAAGTGCAAAATGAGCAAGACATTATCATGTAGAATTTAATTAATTAAATCTCTATATTTCAAAAGTTATTCAAATGATCCCGAATAAATATATATCAAGGACTAAGTCATGGCCATGCCATATATCAAGTCAAAAATGGAATACAAACAATGTACAATAAAGTAGAATTTAAATCAAATTAAATTCATTAAATTTCTAGATTTCAAAACTCATTTAAATCATCCCAATTTAATATATAACAAAGATCAAGTCATGGCCATGCCATATACCAAGTCTAAAATGAGTTATATGCAAGTTATGATAAATCATTAATTTCTCAAATTAATATAAAACGTGCATACAACTTATATTTCATTACAAAAGCAAGCAAAAACCTTTAGATAATAAACTATAACACCTCCTACCTCAATAGAGAATTGAATCTCTATAATCCTAAGTAACCAAACTCAAAAATGGAAAACAAAACAAGGGTTTTGAAGAGGAGAGTGAGAGGAAACTTTTGTCTATCAAGGTTAATGGTCCAAGGTGAGTGGAAGGAGGCCAAAATGAAGAAATAAGCTATTAACCAAGCTTTTCTCCAATGGTGGCTAGGTTAGGGTTTTGAAGAACAAGGAAATGAAAAAGATGAAAGTGAAAAAATAGTGAGTGGAGGATCTAGTAATCCTCCACTCACTATGTGCTCTTGCACTACCTTTCTCACACACACAATGCAAGACCAATTTGTGAGCCTACACTTGTCACAAATCAATGGATCCTTTCTAGGCTTAATCTTAAGCCTACACTTGTCAACTATCTAAGCCAACAAGTGCACCAATCCTAGGCCAAGAAGTGGTTGAATCTCCACCCTCCAAATGTCATCATCCAAGGCACCTAAGTGTCCCCACACAAATGTCAACAAGTGGACCAATGAGAGTGTGACACTTTTCACACTTTTCGAAAATTACAAAAAGGTCTTTTTGAAAATATCTTCCAAATTAAATTACAAAATGGTCCCTAAGACGAAAAATAATTACTTATAGTAATTACACTAAAATCCCAAAAGAAAGAAAAATTTCAAGAAGTGTGCATCCACACCTCTAAGGAAGAAAGTACACAACTAGCATGATTTTCTACAAAAGTAAAAATACACATAGCATGGAATTTAAATATCATGGATGCATGCAAAACCGGAATCAAATCTGAACACCAAAAGTGAGGTTGTGCCAACAAAGTGACAAACGAGAACAAGACGAAAAATGGATAGTGTTACAAAAGTGAAAATGTGAAAATGACTTGGTCCTTAAAGGAAATTGTCAATCTAAGGAAAGAGTCTCAGAAACCATCCCCGAGCACTCAAGATGACACTAAGTGACGAGAAACCGAACTTAGAAAAGAAAAGATCAACGGGAAAAAAATATCTGTGAAAATCTAAGAAAAGGAAATGGAGGAAAATGACCGGGTCATTACATGATGGCTGCTAAGAGAGCTAAGGCCCACTCCTCTCTTTTAACTCCACCTGTGTAGCCAGCTTTCCCAGTGTTTTCAAATGCTACCGACCCTCTAGCACCAGCGACTTATGCACATGCCAGAGCCCAAAACAGGGCTCGATCACCTAACCCTGTATGCAAGGAGTACGGTTTGGTCACCGAATCTCAACTACGAGATTTCTTTCTAAAAAACTCGCCTGGTGCGGCCTGGTCATTGGCATTTCGAAACAAGCCACCTTATCCACGCAGCGTCGCCCTGACTTTTTACCCTGTCGGTTACCTCGTACCTAAGTTCCCCAAGTATGATGGCACATCTGGCGACCCCGAGGAGCATGTCACTCATTTTGTAAAGGCGCTCGGCGGATATAGTCATGATAATTTGCTACGTCTGTGAGAATTTTCAAAATCTCTCACTGAATTAATGTATCGATGGTATAAAAGTCTCGAAATCGACTCTGTAACCACATAGGAGCAACTAGTTGACAAATTTCTTGCCAAATTCCGGGAAGCTGAAGAGCGCATTACTACGCTCTCCCTGACAAAGGAAACACAACTAGCAGATGAAACATCGCTCATATTGGTAGCCTGTTTCCAAACGTGAGCCAAGGGATGCTTTGAGAATAGTAGCGAGAGAGACCGAGTGGACATCTGCATCCAAGGTCTAAGCAGAGACTATTGGGTCAACCTGTGTAATTTACGGCTTGACAATTTCACCGATCTTATCCTCGCGGTCAGAAATCTCACCCGTGACCTACCAGAGGATTCTAAGCTTAATGTCGCACAAGTGCCAGCTCATAGGCCAGACTCACAACCACCAAAGGAGGATCATTCAAAAAAGCGTAAGGACACGGACCCGAGAGAACGCACACAACGACAAGATGACCCATATTTATTCCCGATTTGCATGAACGAGGTGGCCGATACATTGAAAAAGTGTATACAACATGGCGATGTAGTCTTATCGGTGCCTCGCCAGACTGTCCAAGAACGAGCTAATCCAAACTTCTGCATATATCATTAGACCACGTTCCATCCGACAACTGATTGTAGGATACTGAGGTGCCTATTTCAGACTAAAATCGCCAGCGACGAGCTCGAAGTTACTAACCCGACTGATATCCGTCAGGTCTATATCCTCGACTCCTTGGTGCCGCGGCAGGTATAACTTGTTTCGATGAATTTGGTGAATATTCTCGCCCCATACCAAGAGATCTAGTTGATACCTCAATTGCTGAACAGTGTGCAGACACTATCTCATCCCAACCCCATCCAATGAATTCCAAGTCGCAGGGAATTACAATATCCTTTAATGAAACGGATCGCAAAGCCTCATCCAATCAGAATCGCCCTTTGTACGTTACTAGCCTTCTCAATAGTGTCGAATTCAAGCGAACCTTTCTCGATAATGGCTCTTCTATCAATGTCATTTCTCTGGCTGTGTTTCAAAAGTTTAACATCCCCATGACCCACCTTATCAAGGAGCCTATTGAAAAAGCAGGTTTTGGTAATGACCTTCGACGCACTTTGGGCCATGTTACTGCTGACCTTGCTGTTAACAAGTTTCGAGTCAATGCTCGATTTCACGTCATTGAGGCAGAAACTTCTTACCACATTTTACTTAGCTAATCATGGATGCATCGTTTTGAAATCGTGCCCTCCACATACCATCAGTGTATCAAAGGCATCCTAGGGAATCGTGTTGTTACTTTTCTTTGTTTAGAGTGACCTTTCTCTCGAGCTGAAGCTCATTTCATTGACTCCCTTTTTATTGACGAACTTAACGAAAAGCAACAAGGAAAAACTCACATAATCTCCATCCCGATGCCCACATAGGATCAAATGCAGAAGAACATTTTCCTTTCCCCGGGACCTTACATAATGTACTCTCGCCCTAAGCGCTCGCCGCCTTGCAAATGCAAATGCATTCAACATAAAGATGACAAATACATTTATCGTTTATGACGGTGTCCGGACTCGACATGTCTTGCCGAGCTAGTCGAGTCCCGAAGCTCAGACTCTCAACGTCCAACGTTCGATGACCTTGAAGAAGTAAATATGGCAACTGTTAGAGGACAACCTCGCATCACTTTCATTGCTGTGGGCTTTAAGTCCCCTATTATAGAACAACTAATCTTTTTGCTAACAAAGTTTTCCGACGTCTTTGCAAAGACTTACAAAGAAATGCTCGACCTTAGTCCTGACCTGGTTGAGCATCACCTCAACATCCGCTTGAACTACCCTTTGTCAAACAGGCACCCCAAAATTTTCGCCATGAACTTAAACTGCAAATCAAAGATGAGGTCCAGAAACTACTTCAAGCTGGTTTTATCTAGCCCATTCTCCACCCGACTTTGCTGGCTAACGTCGCCCCAGTAAAGAAGAAGAACAGATAGATTCATATCTGCGTCGACTTCAGAGACCTCAATAAGGCGTGCCCCAAATACAATTTTTCGTTGCCTATCATCAACACACTCGTTGATGCAACGGTGGGACACGCAATGTTCTCTTTTATGGATGGATATAGCGGTTACAATCAAATTCGTATGGCCGCAGGCGATACCCACAAAACAGCATTCCGTACTCTTTTCGGCAATTTTCATTATACAGTCATGCCTTTTGGACTCAAGAATGCCAGAGCCATATACTAGCGCGCCATGACGACCATTTTTCACGACCTGCTTCATCATTATGTTAAAGACTATGTAGACGATTTGGTCGTCAAATCCAAGGAGGAGCACACTCATATTGCTAACTTACGTCGAGTTTTCGCATAATGCCGACAATACCAACTGTGAATAAACCCGCTTAAATGTGCCTTTGGTGTTGATCATGGCAAATTCCTCGGCGTCATCGTTCATCGTCATGGCATAAACCTCGATCCTACCAAGACACAGGAGATTCTCGACATGCCTCCACTGACTACTGCGAAATAACTCAAAAGTTTCCTCGTCAAAGTTTCTTACTTACGTCGATTCATTCCGACCTTGGCTGAATAGACCTTCATTTTCACCGATCTTCTTTGCGGCAAGCCCACTTTTCATTGGAGTGTCGCCCAACAGACGACTTTTGACATGGTCAAAGCAATCCTTGCCTCTCCACAGACCATGCAGCCGCCCATCTATAGAAAACCTCTTCTGTTGTACATCACTTCCACACCACGGTCAGTCGATGCCCTTCTCGCCCAAGATCACACCGAACAAGAGAAACTGATATGCTATATCAGTCGCATCATCCAAGATACTGAATCATGATATTCTCTCATCGAGTGACACTACCTCTGACGAAACCAAAAGTGTCCTGGGCCGGGCACGACCCAGATCGCTAGGAACAGGTCTGGAAAGAGCACATGGTTCAACCAAGTCATCATTAATTAGGCCCGGATTGGAAGATCAACCTGAAGGCCCAATCTTAGAGCAAAGGAAATGGGCCCATGTCATAGATGAGCCAAAATGATCGGCCCAGAATGAAGAGTTAGTTGGGAATTTTCTAGAACCATTGTAAAGTCGATAAATAGAGGGAAAAGAGAGGGAAAAAAACATTTTTTGAGTGGTGGAGATATTTTGAAGTGCAATAACAAACTTTCCTAAATGAAGAGATCTTTTTGTTGCATCTTCAATGGCGCCGTCTATAGGAAACGAGATTGATTTGCGCTGGTTGATTGTCTCCTTTCCCACCATTGAGTGCTTCCTCATTTCTGGAAGGAGAGTCCAGGTGAATAACATTCTCAGCTAATGAAATTCTTTCAGTCGCGATAATGGCTGGAGGAACAACGGTGGTAATGGCAGAAACGCTCAGAGGACGAACAGGGGGGATAATCCCTAAGGTTGCAATCTTTTTGCACTTAATAAATATGTTCTCAACAGGAGCAGAGAGTGGATCTTTGTAGTCGTTCAGTGGGTCAATGTCTAGAGATGCGTCTAGCTCGTCCGGACTTGCACAGGAGCTAGACTTACCTTCAGGGGGAGATCGGTCAATAAAACCATCCCTATACCCCTCGGCATATCTGAGAGCTCCGATCCTAGAGAAACGGGCATGAAGAGCCTTCATACCGCCATCAACCCGATCGATGATGTTAAGCAGAGCAGTGCGGTTATTCAAGAATTTTTCCTTAGAGATGGAACGGGTCAATTGTTCGGCAACTAGAGTGCGTTGAAGATCCATTTTTCAGTTTTCAGAGCATTTATCTCAGTCGGCATGACGTTCTTCTTTGTCTTCAGGACGTCAAGCTCATCATGAAGAGAATCCCGCTCATTCTTTAGAGCATCTCTTTCAGCCCTCAAAGCGTTAATCTCCTTCTCTAATTCGTTCAGCTTGACCAACATTTGTGTATTTTTGGCTTTTACTTCCTTCTCAGCTTTGACAAACCTGTTGAGACTGATAGAGAGAGACTTAATTTTCTTGTTTTCATGTTTAATACTCTTCTGAAATGTGAACATCCCAAACAGAGTCTGCACAAAGACATAAGTGTTCTGGTAAGTACAGGCGTTAAAATTATTAGAACTGGAAAGTTGGTACAGAAGGGAAAAAAAAGAAAAAGAAGAATTACCTCAATAGTAGCTGCTGGGAAATGCTGGTACATCTCATTGAAGGTCATTTTGTCCTGAACCTTTGTATCCTTAATGCCCTTGTAGAAAGAAAATGAGGTGACTGGATCCTTGAACAAAGAATCTGTAGGGGCAACAAGTTGCTCATCCTCTCATTTGAATAAGGGACGCCATGGAACCACCGCTGGTGAAGAGACAGCGGTTCTGGCTGATTCACTCTCTGAAATGATCAATTAAGGAGAAGAAAGAGTATTGGTGACCTTGAAAGTCTGAGCCCTCCAGGCTGGAGGAAGTTCACTCAGATCAGAACCACCTTTAGGCATGGGTCTTTTTCCCAGGCTCTTTTCCAAAACGTTAGTTTGAGTGGGGGGAGATCCCATAACATTTTGAGAAGAATCCTTAGCGTTCTGAGCAGCGTGTGGAAAAGTTTCATTCAAGGTTTCAGAGGGTTCGTCGTTTGGCATAATAGGTTAAACTTCAGTTGAGGTGGATATAGAGGGCTTAGTGATCGGCCGCTCAGCGATTTAAGCCATAACCGGGGCAGTTGAAGTGGCCACATAGGTGGCTGGTGCAGCCGCAGGAGTGGCTGCAGAACACATTCTCCTGCTGAAAGATGGAATCTGAATATTCTTCATGGTAGTGCCAAGAACGGATATATCAGAAAGGTTGTCAGGAGTGAGCAAGTCAGTGGCAGACGGGATGTCGTTCAGAACTCTCTCCTCCAAAAGATCAAGTCTGGCCCTGCAAACGCTATAAACTAATTCATCATGGTTGATGTAAAGGCAACTACAAAGAAAATTCAGAAATGAGGAAGACAAATTTCATAAGGGCAATCAGTCAGATGTTTTTTATATTTCTTATATAGAGGGACATAACACTTCCCGAAAGTGGTTGGGATTGGGAAAGTCCGGCCGAACGGAGTTCGCCAATCTCCACTGACCCCAATTAAATTTTTTCTCCAACCCTTTTTAGACGAGAGTTTGTCCGTACATATGGATCGTTGCTCAATGGGAAAAAAGTAGAAGTACATGTCACTGGTTCTGATTTTGGTGACTTGATAACAGAGGAGGAGATCTATGATATCAAGATCTAGATTCCTATCACAGTTCAAAATTAAAAGAACTGATATTACCCTAAGGAAGTTAGGATTAACTTAAAGAGGTGAGAGCCCTAATTGGCTGAATACATAACAGAAGAACGGATGTAAGGGAAATCTAATTACATTCAAATGAAGAATAGAGAAAAGGATGTCGCCAGGAAGGAGACCTCCCCGGATCTCTCATCTAGGTCCGTGGGGTAAACTCGAAAGGAAACACTATTTGGGATGTTGTTTCTCAAACAAAGAACATTTAAATCAGGAGAAGCCATTAAGAAGAGGTGAGAATTTTTTTAATGTTAAGTTTCTTTTTTCTAAGAAAAATCGTAAGGAAAGGGAACTAACCTTAAAGAAAGAGATCTACAGAAAAGTAAAAATTATGGAGGAAAGCTCACTGGAGAAAACAAGAAAAGATCACTGGAAAAAATAAGGAAACCTTACCGGAGAAAACTGGTTCTTGACGGGGGCGGATAAAAGAGACAATGCTTGAGGGTGAAGATGATAAGAGGCTGTGAGCACAATGATTTAGGGTTTGGGGTTTTAAAGAAGAGATGGTTCAATACCTAAGGGATCACGGCAATGATGCTGCATCAAGTCTCAAGACATGGGTCATCGAGCCAACCGTTTGCTTCCACATCGCTGCCTTGAGCCATCTTATCATGATTAAGTCCCATTGATAATCCTACCCTAATTAATTAGGGAAGGATTATGGGGATAAATGAGGATACCAAAAGTGTCTTGGCCGGGTACGACCCAGATCGCTAGGAACGGGTCTGGAAAGAGCACATGGTTCAACCAAGTCATCACCAATCAGGCTCAGACCGGAAGATCAATCTAAAGGCCTAATGTCAGAGCAAAGGAAATGGGCCTATATCATAGATGAGCCAAAATGATCGGTCCAGAATGAAGAGTTAGTTGAGAATCTTCTAGAACCATTTTAAAGTCTATAAATAAAGGGAAAGAAAGGGAAAAAACCATTTTTTGAGTGGTGGAGATATTTTGAAGTGTAATAACAAACTTTCCTAAATGAAGAGAGCCTTTTGCTGCATCTTCAGCCTCGCCTTGGTTTTTGCGACTCAAAAGTTTTGGCATTACTTTTTAGCGCATCGCGTCCAACTGGTGACAACAATGATACTTACCGACACCTACTATCTCAACCCTTAATTTCAGGCAAAATTTCTTGGTGGCTACTAGCACTTTCCGAGTTTAACATATCTTGTTGTACCTCTTAGGCAATAAAAAGTCAAGCGCTCACTGACCTACTGGCCCAATTCCCTCAGTGTTCCCACGAGCCACCTTACCTTCCCCTCTCTCTCGAGGACCTCCAAATTGCTTCCGTAGGAGAGTGGAATCTTGCCTTTGACGGTTCCTCGACCTCTGTGGGAGGAAGTGCGGGCATCATCCTCACTGCCCTAGGCCACGAGCACACTGCTTCTTTTTAACTTGATTTTCGCTGTTTGAATAATGAGGCCAAGTACGAAGCCCTCATCCTCGGCCTTATGATGGATCTCGACAAAGGCATTACCAAATTATGCATTAATGGGAATTCCAAACTTGTCATTCAACAGACCACCGGTGTTGTTTGATCAAAGAACCAATGTTGGCTTCTTGTCGGACCATTCTCCAGATGCTCCCAGCCAGGTTCGACAGATTTCGGATTGCACATGTGCCACGATCTTGCAACCGTTACCCTGACGCCCTTGCCACTTTGGCAACCAAAATTCATACTTCTAGACCTACCACCCCCATCCTGGTCACCACAAGGGATCATCCCCACCAAGATTCTGACTTCATCGATTCTACAGAATCAACCACTGATTAGAGCCAGTCTATCATTCAGCAACTACAGACTCTTAAAAGACCACTTTCACTCAGCGAGCTTAAGCAGTTCTAATTGTTGCATGTCCTACTATACTTTTAACTTTCATGTGGTGCACTATCGCGCGCCATCGGCCCCACAGATGCTCCTCTCGTGCTCGCCCATGTGCATCTACCCTCGTTGCACTTTTTCGACGCCTTCAACGTTAGGGCTATTATTGGCCCATAATGGCCTTTGATGCCGATTCAATTTTGCCTCATTCAATCCAAAACTTGATTAAGACGATTGCTCCGGTGTATTTTCAGAAACCTTGAATTGAAGGCCATCACAACTTCGAGCAGTTTAGAGGAAGAGTGGCCATTAAAGTCACAGGTATTGAATGCTATATATATATATATATATATATATATATATATATATATATATATATATATATATATATACCTGCATGTATTGATGATGAACATTGTGCATAAGGGTTTGTTTGGGTGATGATGGTAACACAAAGAGAATTAATGTCTTTTCATGCTTATAAGGCATTATGGTCATTAAAAAAATAGTGTGTGTCACATGATTGTCACGTGATCACTTTAACTCCAAAAATCTGATCGGAATAATTTACCCTAAAAAATACTATTACACGGAATAATTTGACACCCCAAATGAGAAGCCACACAGAAAATGTGATTTCAAAATAATTTCAAATTTTTTGGCCCACATCTCCTTTGGCCGTTTGAATTCTTTTTATTATTTTTTTTCTTTGTATCCTCTCTCTCTTCTTTCTCTTTTATTTTATCTTTCTTTTATCTTCGTGCCACCATCTCTCCATCACCATTTCTCTCGACCTCAACTTATACCAAAGCATCAAGCCACCACCATCTATCCATCCACTCAACCACAAACCCACCATCTCTTTTTATTCATGGCCGTCACCTCGCCACCTCCGGCCAAACTTACAGGCAGAGTCATCACTTACCTGCTGAACCCTTTGTCGTGCGTTTTTCTAGCAATTTCTCAGGCGATCATCACTCTCGGCCAAACTTCTCTTCTTTCTCGGGTAAGCTCTCTTCTTCTCATCATAATAAATAATTTAATTTACATGTTAAACCTAAACAAATTAAACCCTATTGAAAAATGAATCTTGGATTAGATATCCAAGTAATAATGAAGAGGGGGGCAGGCGCCTGACATCGACTTACTCAACTCTGAACTTGCCATTTTGCCTTACTCATCTCTGAACTTGCCTCTAACGAAGTAATGGTTGAGTTGTGTGTGTGTGTATTAGAGTTCACCAGATCTTGTTAGGGGCAATCGCCAAACCAAGCCACCCCCCCTGAAAATTTTCTCTTGAGTTGCTACATTCAGAAAATTTGGTGGTCATACTAGCTATCTCAAGTTGTTACACTTAGAAAGCGTGAAGGGCCACTAGGCCACCCTCTCCCCCCCCCCCCCCTAAAATTTTCTCTCGAGTTGCTACACTCAGAAAATTTGGCAGTCATACCACCTTTCTCGAATGGCTACACTTAAAAAGCGTGAAGAGCCCTTTCTCGAGTTGCTACACTCAGAAAGCTTGAAGGGCCACCAGACCCCCTCCACCCATTTAAAATTTTTTCTCGAGTTGTTACACTCAATAAATTTGGCGGTTATACCACATTTCTTGAATTGTTAAGGAAGAGCGGCCATCAAAGTCACAGGTATTGAATGCTATATATATATATATATATATATATATATATATATATATATATACCTACGTGTATTGATGATGAACATTGTGCATAAGGGTTTGTTTGGGTGATGATGGTAACATAAGGGGTAGTGTTTTTCCATGCTTATAAGGCATTATGGTCATTAAAGAAATAGTGTGTATCATATGATTGTCACGTGATCACTTTAACTCAAAAAATTTGACCGGAATAATTTACCCTAAAAAGCACTATTACATAATTTGACACCCTAAACGAGAAGCTATACAGAAAATGTCATTTCCAAAAAATTTTAAATTTTTGGGCCCACTTCTCCTTTGGCTGCTTGAGTTCTTTTTATTTTATTTTCTTTCTTTCCTCTCTCTTTTATTTTCTCTTTCTTTTATCTTTGTGCCACCATCTCTCCATCTCCATTTCTCTCGACCTCAACTTACACCGAAGCATCAAGCCACCACCATCTTTCTATCCACTCCACCACAAACCCACCATCTCTTTCCGTTCAAGGCCGACGCCTCGTTACCTCCGGCTAAACTTCAAGTCAGAGTCATCACTTACCGGCCAAACCCTCTGTTGCGTGTTTCTTTGGCGATTTCTCAGGCGATCATTGCTCTCGGCCAAACTTCTCTTCTCTCTCGGGTAAGCTCTCTTCCTGTAATCATAATAAATAATTTAGTTTATATGTTAAACCTAAACACATTAAAAAACAAATCTTGGATTAGATACCCAAGTAATAATGAAGAGAGGGGCAGGCACCTGACATTGCCTTACTTAACTCTGAACTTGTCCACTCGTCTTACTCATCTCTGAATATGTCCCTAACAAGGTAATGGTTGAGTTATGTGTGTGTGTCAGAGTTCACCAGATCTTGTTAGGGGGAATCGCTAAACCAGGCCACCCCCCTGAAATTTTTATCTCAAGTTACTACATTCAGAAAATTTAATGGTCATGCTAGCTTTCTCAAGTTGTTACATTTTGAAAGCGTGAAGGGCCACTAAACCACCCCCTCGCTCCCCAAAATTTTCTTTCGAGTTGCTACACTCATAAAATTTGGCAGTTACACCACCTTTCTTTAGTGGCTATACTTAGAAAGCGTGAACAGCCCCCCCCCCCCCCCCCTTTAAATTTTTCTCTTGAGTTGTAACACTCAGAACATTTAGCGGTCATACCACCTTTCTCGAGATGCTAAGGAAGAGCGGCCATTAAAGTCACATGTATTGAATGTTATATATATATGTGTGTGTGTGTGTGTGTGTGTGTGTGTGTGTGTGTGTGTGTGTCTTTTCTTGCTGATAAGGCAGTATGGTCATTAAAGAAATAGTGTGTGTCACATGATTGTCACGTAATCACTTTAACTCCAAAAATTTGATCGGAATAATTTACCCAAAAAAATACTATTACACAAAATAATTTGACACCCCAAACGAGAAGCCACATAGAAAAGGTCAATTCTAGATAACTTTAAATTTCTTTTTATTTTTTTTTTCTTTTTCTCCTCTCTCTTTTCTCTCTCTTTTATTTTTTCTTTCTTTTATCTTCGTGCCACCATCTCTTCATCTCCATTTCTCTCGACCTCAACTCACACCGAAGCATGAAGCCACCACCATCTATTAATCTACTCCACCACAAACCCGCCCTCTCTCTCTTGTTCAAGGTCGTCGCCTCGCCACCTCCGGCCAAACTTTAAGGTAGAGTCATCATTTATCGGCCGAACCCTCTGCCGTGCATTTCTCCGGTGATTTCTCAGGCGATCATTGCTCTCGGCCAAACTTCTCTTCCCTCTCGGGTAAGCTCTCTTCCTCTCATCATAATAAATAATTTAGTATACATGTTAAACCTAAACAAATTAAACGCTGTTGAAAAATGAATCTTGGATCAGATATCTAAGTAATAATGAAGAGGGGGCAGGCGCCAGATATCACCTTATTCAACTTTGAACTTGCCCTCTCGCCTTACTCATCTCTGAACTTGCCTATGACAAGGTAAATGATAAGTTGTGTATGTGTGTCAGAGTTCACCAAATCTTGTTAGGGGCAATCGCCAAACCAGGCCATGTAATACCCCTAATTTCAAAAGGATAGTCCTGGTATTTAATTTATTGTTTAAAATTGCTTTTGTTTATTTCTTAGGTTTGATTTAGTTGTTTTAATTGTTTTTAGTTGCATTTGTTTACTTGTTTTACTTTAATTGATTTACTGTATTTAATTAATTGTTTTACTTAGTGGTCGTAATTGATTGTTTTAATTTACTTCTTTAATTATGTTAATTTGAATTAATAAGGAATTAATGTGATTTAATAAATTAATTATTTTAAGTTAAATTAAATTTATTTGAATTTAGTTAGTTTGCAACATGACTTTAGTTTTATGGGGTTTATAGTTTTCATAGGCAGCCGACATTGTATAACCTAGGTTTGCCTATAGGCTGAATTATACATGGATTAGGGTTTAATGTTTAAGGTTATAAATAGGTTTATATGGTGGTTTAGGGTTTAAAGAAAAACAAAACAAAATAGTAGGGTTTTCTGTGGCATAGAGGAAACAGAGAGGGAGAGAGCAAACAGAGAGTTTTACCGGAGAACTTAGGAAGAACCGTCAGTGTAAGGCAAGTTTTATTTCTAACTCTATTTCTTTGGCTTGTGTTCTTTACATCTTTAATTTAATCCCAGGATGAAATAGATTTAAATTAATTTGGTTTAATTTAGTTTCCACGTTATTTAGTTTTAAAACTGTATTTGTTGCTGTATGTGTATGATCGGTTGGTCAATTAAACATCAACCTTCGCAATAGCACGAATCATTGTAAAATAGGGCTATTGGTCGGGTAAGTCGAACCACTGGGACTGCACTAATCTATGGCAACCTAAGTGTCTAGAGTCATTTTAGAGTGATAAGGGGTGTTCATAGAGGGTTTGTTTTGTTTGTCACTAAATTACAAATT
Source organism: Cornus florida (assembly GCF_030987335.1). Lineage (NCBI taxonomy): Eukaryota > Viridiplantae > Streptophyta > Magnoliopsida > Cornales > Cornaceae > Cornus > Cornus florida. The sequence goes on along the minus strand of NW_026775576.1, from coordinate 71,277,000 downwards.
CAGAATGCATAAAACAATAAATTGAAGGAGATTAAAAGAGAAGATTTAGAGAAGGAAGTGAGTCCACTCCAAACCTTTACACAAGCTAATTATATGATTAATTTGGGGAATTAATGTAGAAATGACCTTGATGAATAGCAATTCATGACTACTATATCATCTTCAAGAAATTCAATTAATTAAAATGTAAGAACAACCTATCAAAGCTCCACATGCTTAAATTACCTAAACTATGGTGCAATCCTCAACATGCTCACTAAGCTAGAGATTGTCAAACAAGTAACCAATTGATGAGAGCACATGATAACAAGTCACAAGGTTAATTCATCAAAAGAAATTCTTAAGTAATGAATTAACAAGCTACTCAAAATCATGCCATTAAAACCATTCCATAGTCTTAGCTCCATTGTCACTATGAAACTACAAGCCATACAACCATGAGATTAAATCATCTAAGACAAGAGTATTTAATGCAACATGATCTTTAGAACATTAAAACATCCATTACATTATGTAACATGCTCTAGATTATGGAACTAGTCAAATACACATTTCATTCCCCAAAATAAATCAAAAACTAGACATGCTTACAAGGAGGAGTTTCATCACCTCCCTAGATGGAGGTTTAGTTATCCATGGATACAAAAATGGAAGAGAAAGAAGAAGACTCCATCTCCATTTTCAAGCTCCTACTGTAGCACTCAAGAACACCCTTCTCCTTGCTCTCTTCTCTCTCCTCTATCTTGCTAAAGATCAAAGATAAATAATGTGTGGCCCTTGGGTAGCTTTTTATTCTCCAACACACCCTCTCTCTCCTCCAAGGAACACCTCCAACCACTTCATAAAGAAGGAAGATGGCATTGAGGAAACCAATGTGCAAGTGGCTGAAATTGAGCCATTTCCGAGTGCAATCTGCCTGATTTTCGAGCACTCGAAAAGTGATCTCGAGCACTCTAACTTAGTGCAATGAGCAACATGTTCCTCTTGCTCAGCGCTGACCTATTTTGGGAAAACTGCTATAACTTTGTGCCCCGAACTCCGAATGATGATCTGTTTGAATATTTGGAGAGCTGATTCAGTGTTTTAAAAACTTCATGTTTTGATGAAGACCCAATTCTCAAGTCTGGTTGGTCGAAAATGGGGAGAAAGGCAGTACTTCAGTGCTGCCAGGCAGTTCTGCGCACCTCTGTTACGAAGATCATAACTATCTGCTCCAAACTCCGAATGATGAACCACTTGAAGATTTGGAAAGCTGATTCAGAGATCTAAATCTTTCATGTTATGATGGAAGTCTAGTTCTTGAGTTTTCTAGGTCGAAAATGGTGACAAAAGTCAGGATCACTGCTGCCAGAAATTCAGAAATGGCATCCTTTTTGCTCAAAATTCCACAAGGCATCATTTTTGCTTCCTTTTTGCACTTTAACCTGAAAATGCATAAAAACATGCAAATGGAGTTAATCTACATAAAATAATTAATAACTGGACTTTGTTAATGTAATTTAGGGCGCTTGAATATACAATATTCGGCGCTTATCAGTGTAATCTGCTCATTTTGAAACTGTTTTTGCTTGTTCTTGTTCTGGATGAATTTGATTAAAAAGTAATGAATTTAAATAACTTTAGAGCACCTTGGGACTTAGTTTTAACCAGTAGGGAAGTTGGTTTGGAGGAACAATGTAGCCGAATATTGCCGGAATGGAACGAGACGACGAACAGGGGAGGAACAAGTTCACCAAAATGCAAAGTAGGCTCCACCATGTATGGAGCCGGCTTAAGGATCAGTGGAGGTGGCTCCACCACAATTGTAGGCGGCTCCAATGTTTAGGGAGCCGGCTCCTTGAACAGTTTTCAGTTTTTCGCCTTTTCAATGATGGTTTTGGCTACAGGTTTCAGAATTTGGTGTTTCCAGATGCTATTAGGAGCTATGCAGGGATGTTTTAGTTACATCTAAGTCCTATTAAAAATTCTGAGGGTGTGATAATACATAATAAATTACAAAGAAATCGGTAGATTTAAACCGTTATAGTTTCAAGTGAACTTGTGGATTGTTTTTGGAGGCAGAGGATTTTAAGTGCATAACCCTATGAGTTGCAATTTATCTGGGAATGAAAATATTGTTTAATCGTGTTTCTGTAATTTAAATTAAGCATATTAGATTACAGAATGATTATATATTTATAAGTGACAGTAAGACACTTTTAAGGAAGTTTACATTGTTGAAATTTTGCAGACGATTCAAGTTGATTAATTTTGAATTAGTAATTAAAATAGGAGGTTGAATTGAAAGTTATATAACAGTGGTATGAGATTAAGCCTGTTAACTAATATAAATTCAGTTAATGCTTAATAAGAAACTAGTTGATATTTACCAAGAACTGTTTATATCAACTTATGGAATGTTGTGGAGTAATTACAAGTAAGCATGTATATACTGTTTTTAAAACAATTATGCTTCTTGTGAGTTACAGAATGATTATATTTATTTCTCTGCGTTTTAAATTGTAGAGAATTATATACTGGATGTATTGAACAAGCATGCTATTTATACAATCTTGAAATGCTTATATTGTATATGTTGATGTTTACTGTAATTTATCTTGTCAAAACTGGATGGATGGATTGTATGCACCGGTATGGGACGGTGACATACTAGGGGGATTAGCTCAAAAATGCTAAGTCTTACCTACTCTGGATTAAAGGATGGATTAACTACAAAAGTTAAGTCTTACCTGTATATTGTGTCCGACCACTAAATGGTTGAGTGACACTTATGGATTGGAACGGATTTTAAATATATTTTTATGGTGCCATGACATGAGCTTGAGTCTCAGAGTCGTTGGCTAAGGAGCGTATATACATTGGGATGCATAGCTAGCTACGATGGTTGGAGGTGTACCCTGTTTAGGTTAGGTACACATGCCCACTTCGTGTGCGTTTTAGTATGTTACCTTTATTCAGGTTGAGACCGGCCTGTAGGCCAGTGAGAGTCCTTTAGTGTGATTATATATATATATATATATATATAAGGACTATTTAGTTATTGTTGGATTGGTTAGGATGTACATGCGTATCGGGCCTCTGTTTGGATTGTAGTGGTATAGAACTTGTGCGTGGGCCTGACCCACTTCTATTTTTCAGGTACACGACAGTTCCAGACTTAGACGTATTCGTGCTGAGCAGATGTTTCTATTCACTCTACCGACGATGTAGGACTTCTCTTCGTAGCTTATTTCTGGATGTCTTATCAGTTATTTTTATTACTGTTTGGATTACTGTTAGGGGTCCACTAGAGAAGGATTCCCGAGTTGTACCCTTGGAGGTTTTGGAGTTGGATTATTAAGTCTTTATTATTTGAGATTTTAAGAATTTAATTTCTAAAGGATTTTATATTTTAGATTTCTTTCAGCTCATTATATTATTTCTTTTAATCACCTTATATTCCTTGTTCGTTCTAAAATATTAATTGTTTTACATTCCCTCGGGTTTGGGCCTGGGCCTGATCAACTCATGTCTCGGATCCGAGGGGTATCACAGGTCACCCCCCCTGAAAATTTTCTCTCTAGTTGTTACATTCAGAAAATTTGGTGGTCATAATAGCTTTTTCGAGTTGATACACTTAGAAAGCATGAAGGGCCACTAGGCCAGCTCTTCCCTGCCCAAAATTTTCTCTCGAGTTGCTACACTCAGAAAATTTGGCAGTCATACCACCTTTCTCGAGTGGCTACACTTAGAAAGAGTGAAGAACCTTTTCTCGAGTTGCTATACTTAGAAAGCTTAAAGGGCCACCAGGCCCTCTCCCACCTTTAAAATTTTTATCTCGAGTTGTTACACTCAGAAAGAAAATTTAGTAGTCATACCACCTTTCTCGAGTTGCTAAGGAAGAGCAGCCATCAAAGTTATAGGTGTTGAATGCTATATATATATGTATATATACATGCGTGTATTGATGATGAACATTGTGCATAAGGGTTTGTTTGGGTGATGATGGTAACACAAGGGGTAGTGTCTTTTCATGCTTATAAGGCATTATGGTCATTAAAGAAATAGTGTGTGTCACATGATTGTTACGTGATCACTTTAACTCCAAAAATATGACTATAATAATTTACCCTAAACAATACTATTACACGGAATAATTTGACACCCCAAACAAGAAGCCACACAGAAAATGTCATTTCTAAATAATTTTAAATTTTTGGGCCCACCTCTCTTTTGGCAGTTTGAATTCTTTTTACTATTTCTTTTTATTTTATTTTCTTTCTCTCCTCTTTATTTTATTTTCTCTTTATTTTATCTTCGTGCCACCATCTCTCCATCTTCATTTCTCTCGACCTTAACTCACACCGAAGCATCAAGCCACCAGCATCTATCCATCCATTCCACCACAAACCCACCCTCTCTCTCTGTTTAAGGCCGTCGAGTCACCACCTCCGGCCAAACTTCAAGGCAGAGTCATCACTTACCGGCCGAACCATCTTCCGTGCGTTTCTCCGGCGATTTCTCAGGCGATCATTACTCTTGGCTAAACTTCTCTTCTCTCTCAGGTAAGCTCTCTTCCTCTTATCATAATAAATAATTTAGTTTACATGTTAAACCTAAATACATTAAACCCTATTGAAAAACAAATCTTGGATCAGATATCCAAGTAATAATGAAGAGGGGGGCAGGCGCCTGACATCGCCTTACTCAACTTTGAACTTGCCCTCTCGCCTCACTCATCTCTGAACTTGCCCCTAACAAGGTAATGGTTGAGTTATGTGTGTGTGTCCGAATTCACCAGATCTTGTTAGAGACAATCGCCAAACCAGGTCACCCCCTCTAAAATTTTGGCAGTCATACCACTTTTCTCGAGTGGCTACACTTAGAAAGCGTGAAGAGTCCTTTCTCGAGTTGCTACACTTAGAAAGCTTGAAGGTCCACCAGGCCCCCTCCCCCCCCCCCCCCCTTAAATTTTTCTCTTGAGTTGTTATACTCAGAAAATTTGGCGGTCATACCACCTTTCTCGAGTTGCTAAAGAAGGGCGGCCATCAAAGTCACATGTATTGAATGCTATATATATATATATATAAATACACACCTGCGTGTATTGATGATGAACATTATGCATAAGGGTTTGTTTGGGTGATGATGGTAACACAAGGGGTAATGTTTTTTCATGATCATAAGTCATTATGGTCATTAAAAAAATAGCGTGTGTCACATGATTGTCATGTGATCATTTTAACTCCAAAAATCTGACCGGAATAATTTACCCTAAAAAGTACTATTACACAAAATAATTTGACACCCCAAACGGGAAGCCACACCGAAAATGTCATTTCCAAATAATTTCAAAATTTTGGGCCCACTTCTCCTTTAGCTGTTTGAATTCTTTTTATTATTTTTTTTCTTTCTCTCATATCTCTTTTATTTTCTCTTTCTTTTATCTTCGTGCCATCATTTCTCCATCTCCATTTCTCTCGACCTCAACTCACACCGAAACATCAAGCCACCACCATCTATCCATCCACTCCACCACAAGCCCACCCTCTCTCTCCGTTCAAGGCCGTCACCTCGCCACCTCTGGCCAAACTTCAAGGCAGAGTCATCACTTACCGGCCAAACCCTCTGCTGCGTATTTCTTCGGTGATTTCTCAGGCGATCACTGCTCTCGGCTAAACTTATCGTCTCTCTCGAGTAAGCTCTCTTCCTATCATCATAATAAATAATTTAGTTTACATGTTAAACCTAAACACATTAAACCCTATTAAAAAATGAATTGTGGATCAGAGTTCCAAGTAATAATGAAGAAGGGGGCAGGCGCTTGACATCACCTTACTCAACTCTAAACTTGCCCTCTCACCGTACTTATCTTTGAACATGCCCCTAACAAGGTAATGGTTGAGTTGTGTGTGTGTGTCAGAGTTCACCAGATCTTGTTAGGGGCAGTCGCCAAACCAGGCCACCCCCCTGAAAATTTTCTCTCGAGTTGCTACATTCAGAAAATTTGGTGGTTATACTAGTTTTCTCGAGTTGTTACACTTAAAAAGCATGAAGGGCCACTAGGCCACCCCTTCTCCCCCCCCAATTTTTTTTTTTTTTTCTCTCGAGTTGCTACACTTAGAAAATTTGGTAGTCATACCACCTTTCTCGAGTAGCTACACTTGGATAGCATGAAGAGCCCTTTCTCGAGTTGTTACACTTAAAAAGCTTGAAAGGCCACCAGGCCCTCTCTTCCCCCTTAAATTTTTCTCTCGAGTTGTTACAGTCAGAAAATTTGGCGGTCATACCACCTTTCTAGAGTTGCTAAGGAAGAACAGCCATCAAAATCACAGGTATTGAATGCTATATATATATATATACACGCGTGTATTGATGATGAACATTGTGCATATGGGTTTGTTTGGGTGATTATGGTAAGGCAATGGGTAGTGTCTTTTGTACTCATAAGGCATTATGGTCATTAAAGAAATAGTGTGTGTGTGGAGGGAAAAACCCCCACCAATCACAACACGCCATATGGCAGCAAAAGGGCAGCCCGCGACTAAACTAAAAATACCCAGAGGCCCACTATCAGGTGAAGGCCCAACAGTAGAAGCCATACACACATACTAGTTTAGCTCAATTAAATGAAGGAAGCTCCACTTGACATAAAAGCTGAATGAACGACCCAATCTCAACGGGCCCATAAGTCTATAACGCTTGCCATAATGATATACACACGATTGGTAGGTATAAATATCTGAAAAAAAACTTATAAATAGAGCCTGAATGAGAATGAAGAGGCATCGAATTCCCGTCATTGTTCTTCTCTTTTAGAATTACTTATATCTAATCAATATTCTACATATTTCTTCTCAATTTATTTCTTTAAGTGTTCGGGTGTAACAATTTACACCTACACTTTGACGCCGGCAGTGGGAATTCGATACAAAAAATCCATCTTTTTACTATTAACCGAAGATTCTAATCTAGAATGGCAATAGGATCAGACACCGCACAACTGCAATAACTAGAGACCATGTAGAAAATACGTGAAGAGATGCAAGTGTAAATTGACGTCCTTTGGCAAGCCTACGAAGCCAATACTGAACAGATCAACGCACTGAGACAAGCCCAGGAAGCCAACACGGTACAAATCAATACCCTGCGCGAGGAAAACGAAAGACTTCGGGGGGACGCTCGGCGGTATGATCCTTCGATCGACCTACCGCCCAAACGATAGAACGAAAATGGAGTTAGGTCCCATAATTCCCGATAACCCTCTTTTCCACCAAAGGGTCCCACAGTAACAACTCAATGAAACATTGGATGACACCAACAACACAGCAAGCCAATCCCGCATCCTCAGAAATTCTACTATGTGAGGACCTCGAACTACTAAGGTCCATCTGTCAGATGATGCTCATTCAGGCGGGAAGGAAGTACGGATCCCAGCGATTGATTAACCTTCCTCAGGGAGAGACTTTATCTCTAGACTTTGAAAGGAAATGGACGAGCGAATCAAAGGGCTGAAGGCCTAAACGCCCGAAGACGTGGCGAGGGAATTCACTGCATCAATAGTGAAGACTCTTTTTACCAATGAGATATAACGAGTTGCGAGACCTAAGAAATTCGTAGTGCCAAAGTTCATCAAATTCAATGCAACTGGAGACCCTCTCCAGCACCTAAACCACTACACTTAGGAAATGACACTAGTAGTACATAATGATCCGTTCATGTGCAAGATATTCCCATCCAGTTTGACGGTGGTTGCCCTAGAGTGGTTCAAAAACCGCCCGTGCAAGTCAATTCCAAACTTTAAATCATTATGCGTAGCGTTTCTAGCCCAGTACCGCGGAAACAAGAAATAGAAAAAAATCGTTGGCAGTCTTTTCACGATTCGGCAGATGAAGGGAGAGAGCCTGCAAGCCTTCCTCACTCGATTCAACATGGAGTCCTCTGGCATTCCAGATTGTAACCAGGATACAACTATAGAAGTATTCAAGATAGCCATGGCGCAAGGCTCACGTTTTCACTATTTTCTGGTAAAGAAAACTTGTAATACCCCTAAGTTTCAAAAGGATAGTCTCGGTATTAATTAATTATTTTATTTAATGCTTTAATTGTTTTCTTTTAATTAAATTGTTTTATTGAGTTAATTTTATTTTCTTACGTGTGTTATTTAATTTTAATTATTTGTTAAATGTTTTGGTTAGTTTATTTTGTTAATTGGTATAAAGTTTAATTGGTAATTAAAGTAAAATGGTTAATTTGTTTTTAAAAAAAAAACGTGACTGTTTTATCGTTCCATTAGGTATACACAGTAGCCGTCATTGTATAAACTTGAAACTTCTGTATGGGCCGAGCAAATCCGATTAGGGTTGAGGGAACTTAGGATATGTTCAGCCTATAAATACTCACTTAGGATGTCTGGCTAGGGTTTTAAGAAGAAGATTACGACATCGTAAGTCTGAGAGCAGTTTTAGAGATGGCAGGAAAACAGAGAGCAAACAGAGGAGAGTTTCGCCAGAAAATATAGACGAACGTCGGTGTGAGGCAAGTTTTATCCTTACTCTCTCCTTTAGGCTTTGTGTTCTTTGCATACTTAATAGTTCCAGGATGAATTCCATGTTTTAAAAATAAAAATAAAATAAAAATGTTATCTGTTTCATGGTTTGAATTATAATAATGACAATATGTGTTATACCTGCTAAATTGTATAAACTTGAAACTTTCTTGCTTAGTTCTTTGTTTAAACTCATCTTAGCAATGTAATAAGGACTTAAACAAGGGTTGGTAATCTTCTGGGACTCAATTACAAGTTCTGGGAACTTCAGCAGTGAAGGGCCGTAGGTGAAGACGAAGCCGAAAAAGTGAACAGAGAGAAGAGGGAGATGGAGGCGGCTCCTTTTGGGTTTGGAGCCTGCTCATTTAGACTTGGAGGTGGCTCCAAGTCACTTGGAGGCGGCTCTAAGTGTTTTTGGAGACTGCTCCATCTTTGCTCCTTCCAGTTTTCACGTTTTACTTCTTCTCTGTTCAGTTTTCAGTAGGGGAGGTTTGGATGGTTGATTTTCTAGTTTGTTTTGAGGAGAATAGAGGTTGTAATGGAGGTTTAGAGACTGTCCAGAGGAGGTTTAGGTCTAAAGGAACAGAGAACATGGATTTAGACACCAATGTTCAATGGTTGAAACTGTATGAAAGTTGTATGTTACTTAGCGGACTGTTTGGTTTTGGATTGTTTTCTTAATTAATTTAGAATTTTTGTGAGAGTTGTTCACTGCTAATTTCATGTTCAAAGAATGGAATTAGTTGCTAGGAGTTTATATCTTCTTAGGAATTAAATTGATGATTAATTTTCTAATCTGCAGTGCATAAATCTGTTGAGCAGGGAAATTATTAGGTACGATAATTTACTTATGTTTATGTTGCATGTCGTGGAATTGTCTAGGACAGTATTTAAATTTGGCTCTGTTAAATATATGGAACCTGAACATGGAGTTTAATACGGATATAGTTCCGTGTAGCATGGTTGTTAATCTGCTCTAACATGCTTAGTTTGGAAATCTTGGTACTGACATTTATATGGACAGTGTTTTATAAACTATTAGTGTATTTAAGCATGGTTGTTAATCTGCTCTTACATGCTTGGTTTGGAAGTCTTTGTATTGATACTTTTATGGACAGTATTACAACAACTGTTAGTTTAATTAAGCATGTTTGATAAATTATTTTATTATGCTTAATATGAAATTGTTGATGTGGTTATTATAAATCCTTTGTCCACTATTGGACGGAAGAGATGGTATGCACCGGTATGGGACAGTGTCATACTAGGGTTGGATTAGCTCAAATTGCTAAGTCTTACCTATTTTGAAAAAAGGGCACGGGTTATTAAATACAATCCTCCTTATATAAATAAGTCGGTACAGTTGAATACGCCGATTGACTTCCTGGATTTCTTGTGGATGGTTAGGAACGGAGTTTAAATATATTTTTATGATACCGTGTCATGAGCTTGAGTCTCAGTGTCGACGGTTAGGGTGCGTATATGCAATTGGATGTGTAGCTGACTGTAAAGGTTGAGGTATACCCTGTTTAGGTTTAGGTACTCATGCCCACTTAGGTTTGTATTGGGTGATGTCTTCTATCCAGGTTGAGACCCTCTTCATAGTCTAGCGAGAGTCCAGTAGTGTGGATATATTTATGTATGGAGTATTAGTTATTATTGAACTATTGAGTATGTACATGTGTATCGAGTCTCTGTTTGGATTATAGTAGGATAGAACTTGTTCGTGAGCCTGACCCACTCCTATTTTTCAGGTGTACGTCAGTTCCAGGCCTGAGTTGTTCGTGCTGAGCAGAGACGATCTTCCACTATACCGACAACATAGGATTTCTTCCCGGATAATAGATTTAGATTTTATCTTCAGTTTTATTTTCATTCCAGTTTGGAGTTTTATTAGGGGTCCACTAGGGATGGATTCCCGAGTTGTTTAAATAATGGAGTTGTGGATTACCAAATTTAAATATTTAATTATTTAAGGATTTTATATTTCAGTTTCTTTCCACTCTTAAAATTTTATTCTTAAATTCATTTTTTTTTTTTAATTCTGTGTTCGCATTAAAGTATTAATTGTTAGATATTCCCTCGGGTTTGGGCCTGGGCCTGATCAACCTGTGTCTTGGATCTGAGGGGTATCACAAAACTCCAACTAATATGTCAGAGTTGAATTTGTGAGCACAAAACTATATTAGGCTTGAAGAAAATAAAGTAACCAGGCAGCAAAGGGTAACTCTGGTCACTGTGGAGAACAGACTAAAAGAGCGACCAAGCACTTCAAGAATCCATCGGGACCCTTCGAGTATCGAAGGAAGAGCCCCTGAGAAGAAATCTCGAACGGCTGAAAAGGTCACACCACTCAAAGTAACCCTAGCCAGACTGTATCAAGAGACTAAGGCGAGAAACGTCTTTCAAATCCCACCTCTGATCAGACAACCAATGGAGTAGAGAGACTAAAGTAAACACTGTGCGTTTCATAGTGACTTTGGCCATTTAACCAACGATTGCAGGAGCTTGAGAAGGCAAGTGGAAACACTAATAGCCAAAGGCGAATTGGTAGATTATCTGATTAACCCAGGATAGCAGAGGCAGTATGAGCGAACTCGGACAACTCCAAAGGCTGCGGCAGAAAATCATCCTGTTCAGGTAATCAATACGATTCATGGTCGTCCAGAGGAAGACGAGCAACCTAAAAATTCTTACAGGATTCAACTCAGTCAAGCTCATAAGTTACAAAAGATTGGCGAGACCAATACTGTAGGCTGCAGACCTAACCCGACACAGGTTTCCTTTTATGAGGGAGATCTCAGAAGGGTACAACACCCACATGAAGACCCATTGGTAATCAGCCTGCTAGTAGCTAATTGCTTGGTCAGACGAGTGTTGATTGATCCTAACAGTAGTGCAAACATTATAACAAAGTAGATTTTCAATCAGCTGAAACTGGCCGCAGATCAAATTCACCCCACCAGGAACCCCCTGGTAGGATTCGACGGCAGAAGAGTGGAGCCATAGGTGTAATTACACTATCAGTTACAGTGGCCAAAAAATCTCTGAAAGAGAATTTTGTGGTTGTGGAAATCCATCCATCCCACAATTTGTTAATGGGCCGAAGGTGGATCCACCGCATAGAAGGAGTCCCATCAACTCTACACTAAGTCATGAAGTGCACTGGTCTAAACGGTAGAGAGGTTATCGATATTTGGGGGGATCAAGTGACGGCAAATGAATGCTATCACACAATGATCTGCCAACTGATAAGGGCAAGCAATCGCTGAAATAACAATTACCAGGCTTTTCCTCTCCCAAGGGAAGGGAGGAGCCAGAAGAGGAATGCCCGACTGAAGAACCCCCAGAGGCCATGCAGATAGTCGTGGGGGATGAGCACAAGCTAACCTATATAGGGACACTCCAATCAGCCCAGGGGAAGGACGAATTGACAGAGATTTTAAGGCAGAATGCCGACATCTTCGATTGGAATCATTGGGATATGCCAGGAATTGACCCACGGATAGCCTATCATAGACTAAACGTAGACCTGAGCCATCACCCAGTGAAGCAGAAGCAGAGAAGATTCGCCCTTGAAAGAAACAAAATCATTGCCGAAGAGGTCAACCGGCTTTTAGAAGCAGGGTTTATCAGAGAAGTCCAGTGATGTGTCTAATTTTACCACTCGCAATAGTACGATTCCGTGTAAGATAGTGCTATAAAGAGAGGTGTCGAACCCACAGAGAGATGAGATTTATATTCAGTCTTCAACTTAGTTTTCTTGGTTTACATGTAACTGGTTGAAAATTTTATTGGTTGTCATGATTAAAAACAAGCTAAAATTAAAACAAAATATTAAACTAGAGTAAATTAAATAATCAGAGAGAGAAATCTTAGGGTTTTGACTTCACCACAATCATCATACTATGGTTAATTGTATCAACTCTGGGGATTTAACAATTATGTTTTTCAAATGAATTGAACTCAATAACATTTGTTCAATTCGGGTTTTAAAGAAAGATGTTTTACAAAATTCAGTTAAGTATAACCTATCTGCGGTTAGCATGGACTATCCACCTACCTACTCTAACTACTTTAACTTCTTTGCAAACAATCCATCTTTCCTAAGCATAGATTATGAAAACATCCTTTATAAAAATGTTAGAACACCATTATATGACCTTTATTCTCATATCTGACAGGCCTCCGCCAGATACCGTCCAATAGGATAGGTTGAGAATAGAAAATAAATAATTATATCTAAAATAAGGTAATAACAGTTTGTAATCTGTTAAAAGAATGAAAACCAATTGAGTTATCTCAATTGCTCATAGTCATATAATCAAGAAAACATCATATATTAAAATAATCCCAGAGTTAAAACAATCAAACTATAATACTAGATTGGGTTACATCAATGCCCTCAGAGAGGAATTAGGTATTCATGACGATGTCAGATGTTATCTGTGTTGGAGTTGTCTCCATCGTCACGGATGACACTTCTCTTCTTAGGATCTTTACTTTCTAAGGTTGTGGAAACCCTAAAAGCCACCACAGTCAGCCTTCTGAATCACACGGCAAAAAGGACATAGAATTTTGGACATTTTCTATCAAGGCTTAAGCCTTCTTTTATCAAAGAAAATAAGGATCCGATGGGCTTTTAGGTCTTTTGGCCCATCTGGAATGAGATACAACTTCAAAAGAGAATTTTCTCGTAACTTAAATTTGACATGTCATGGAAGGCTCAAGCTTTAGGAACAAAGGCTGGAGCTTTAAGGTTCAGGCTCGAGCTTAAGGAACAAGGCTCGAGCTTCTCTAGATTGATGCTCGAGCTTCAAGAATTGGTGTTCAATCTTCACTTTAACACTTAGCCAAATTTCTTCAATTACTTTCCGAAACGTCTTTTTCTTCATGTAATACCCCTAATTTTAAAAGGACAGTTCTGGTATTTAATTTGTTGTTTAAACTTGCATTTGATTATTCTGGTTTGATTTAATTGTGTTCATTGTTTAATTGCGTTATTTAATTGTTTTATTGTATTAATTTATTTGATTTTTTTTGTGATATATGGTTTAACTTGCTTTATGGTTTAAATTACTTGGTGTTTTAATTTTTTTTAATTGTTTTGTTTTGTGTAATTAATTGTTTTAACTATAAATAGTATAAAATTATTTAATTAAAGGTAATTGTATTCTAACTTCACGTTACAGTACGGTTGGTAGCATATATGGTATACATAGTTTCTAGCCGACGTGGGAATTTAACCTATATTATGTATGGGCCGAGTAAATCAATGTAGGGTTTAAGAGAGGGCCTAGGATTAGGATAGTCTATAAATATACTAGTGTATGTTGTCTAGGGTTTGGAAGAACCTTGTTTATGGTTATGGAGACAAAGAGAAACTGGAAGAGCAACTACATAGTTCACCGGAGAATTTTAGAGCGACATCGGTGTAAGGCAAGTTCTATACCTAACTCTCTCCCTTAGACTTGTGTTCTTTACATCTCTAATACAATTCTAGGAGTAAATAAATGTTGGAAGTAATCTGGTTTGCATGTTCTGAATTGTTCTAAATCGGATGTTTGCATGAACTGTTGTTTTCTGTTCTGTTTCTTCTTTGTGTAATTCTTGTTCTATTTGAAGTTAATTATTATGGGATGTTTTAAAACTCTCTGGAACATTAGAATCAAATTTTAAAATAGTCGAAACCTGAACAGTAATGGACAGAAGTGTTGAAAACCGCCGGAGATCACACAAGTAAACGGAGAAGAGAGAACAGGGGAAGCTGGAGGTGGAGGCGGCTCCACACAAGGGTGGAGCAGGCTCCAAGGGGCTGTGGAGCAGGCTCCACACAAGGGGGAGGCGGCTTCACCCCCCTTTTTGCTTGTTTTCGGCGTAATTTCTTGATTCTGGGTTGGTTTTGATGCTACTGAGGTACTTAGAAGCTGTAATTGACAAGTTTGGCTAGTGTTTAAGATTAAAATAGAACCTCAGAGGGATTGGTAAAGCATGGCAAAACAATTAAGGTTGTTGCTTGAACAGTATATTTTTTTAAGTGAAGTTGGTGAACTGTTCTTGGAGGCGGAGAATTTAAATTGCATAATCTTAGGTAATGAGGTTTTATCTTTGAATAGAGTTGTTGTTTATTCATGTTCCATAGCAAATTATAAGCATAAAAAATTACAAAAGGATTATGTGCTTGTAATGGTTAAACTGATATAATTGTGTATTTGGTGTTGTATCAATTCTGAGATATTAGTGCAGTGTTGTAGAATAGGCATATGCATTTATACAATCTAATATACTTGCGGGGATCTTAATTGATAGTTACATGCATGAACTGTGTTATCAATTATAGGACAGTGGGAGGTTAAATCAAATAATCCTGTTAACTTTCAGAATTTTATTATGCACTTATGGAACAATTGATATTTAAATATAGTGTTTTATTCTCAATTGTTGGAGCTATGGATTTGGATGATATTTACATGCTTGTTCTGTATTATCATTTGCTGGATGGATTTATTCCCAATTGATGTTTAAATGTAATGTTTTATTCTCAATTGTTGGAGTATGGATTTGGATGATACTTACATGCTTGTTCTGTATTATCGTTTGCTGAATGAACGGATTGTATGCACCGGTATGGGACGGTGACATACTAGGGGGGATTAGCTTAAAAATCGCTAAGTTCTACCTACTCTGGGATTAAGGAAATGGATTGACTAAAAGTTAAATCCTATGGATTTGTAGTGTCAAGGCAACATATAGTTGAGCGGCACTATTACGGATTCTGGATGGATTTTAAATATATTATTATGGTACCTCGATATGAGCTTGAATCTCAAGATCGACGGTTAGGGAGCGTATATGCATTGGGATGCATAGCTAGATACGATGGTTAGATGTGTACCCTATTTAGGTTTAGGTACACATGCCCACTTCGTGTGCGTTTTAGCATGTTGCCTCTATTCAGGTTGAGACCGGCCTGTAGTCCAGTGAGAGTCATTTAGTGTGACTATATATATATTTATGGACTATTAGCTATTGTTGAATTGGTTAGGATGTAAATGCGTATCGAGTCTCTGCTTGGATTGTAGTAGGATAGAACTTGTTCGTGGGCCTGACCCACTTCTATTTTTCCGGTATACGACAGTTCCAGACTTAGACGTGTTCGTGCTGAGCAGAGATTTTATTCACTCTATTGACGATGCAGGATTTCTCTTCGTAGCTTGCTTCTGGATGTCTTATCAGTTGTCTTTATTACTGTTTGAATTATTATTAGGGGTCCACTAGAGATGGATTCCCGAGTTGTACCCTTGGAGGTTTTAGAGTTGGATTATTTAATTTTTGTTATTTGAGGATTTTATTTTAGTTTCTTTCAGCTTAAACTTTATTTATTAAATTCATTTTGTCATCTGTGTTCGTTTTAACTTTATAATTGTTTGATATCCCTCGGGTTTGGGCCTGGGCCTGATCAACCTGTGTCTCGGATCTGAGGGGTGTCACACTTCAACACTTAGAATATTCTTAGGATTGAAATCTTTTAACATTGCTTGATCCAAGCTTTATGGGCTCGAGCACTACGTACCAAGCTCGAGCTTCAATGGATGGTGCTCGATTCTTAGGGTTAGGCACGAGGTCTGGGAGCTTGAAAATTAACTCTTCAAATTCCGATGCCTTGTGCTCGAACTTAAGGGTTAAGGCTTGAACTACCTATGGTCAGGCTCGAGCACTTTTTGTTCAGGCTCGAGCCTGAATGTACAAGGCTCGAGCTTTAATGTCTTGTTAATTTTTTTTGTCTTCTTTGACTTGTAAGGCTCGAGCCTCAAGATTCAGGCTCGAGCTTTGGATTCTGGATTCTTCCAAACGTCACCATTTAAGCTCTCGGCTTGCTATGGATGACCGGCAACGACTCTATAAGCTTCGATATCATCATAAAGTCCCGGTTTTAACCATTTTTCTGGGAAAGTACCTACAAACACACATTAAACATAAATCAGTCTAACTATGGATAGAAGTATTACTTTAGGCCTTAACATACGTATATTTAGGGGCTTGAATATGAAATATTCAGCGCTCATTATCCAGTACCCTCAATAGCTGTCAAATGTAGTGGTTGTCCAAAAGAAGAATAGCAAATGAAGGGTATGTATTGACTTCACCAACCTGAACAAAACTTGCCCGAAAGACGGTTTTCCGCTTCCCAAAATCGATCAGATGGTAGACGCTACAACCGAGTATGAAAAATTAACTTTCCTTAACTTATTCAGGTTACAACCAGATCCTAATGAACCTTCGGATGAAGAGAAAACTTCTTTCATTACTGAACGTGGGACCTACTATTATAAGGTCATGCCCTTCAGGTTGAAAAACGTAGGGGCTACCTATCAGCGGTTAATCAACAAAATGTTCGAAAAGCAGATCGGACGAACGGTCAAAGCTTACATAGATGATATGGTTGTCAAAAGCAAGAACAAGAAGGATCACCAGTAACACTTACAAGATGTATTTGATACTCTTAGAGACAATAAAATTGTAATACCCCTAATTTTAAAAGGATAGTCTCGGCATTTATTTATTATTTTTATTATATTTTTCGTGATTATTTGGTTTAATTATTTTTATTTATTGATTTGATTTAATTGTTTTCCTATGTGTCATGTGTTTTAAATTGAATTAAGTTATCTTTTAATTATTTAATTGGGCTATTTAATTGGATTTTTAATTTAATTATGGTTTAAGTTACAGTTAGCTTTGGGTTGCAAATCACGTGTAGGTAAGCCGCACTATGATAACCTAGATTGCTATATGGGCCGATTGACTAGAGTTTTACATTAGGGCTCTGGCTTTAATTAAACAAGGATTAGGGTTTAGGTTTTTACGCCTATATATACATAGTTGTAATCTGTATTAAGGGTTGGAAAAAACCCTACTCACGTAACATAGATACAGAGAGTTACACAGTGAGGCTTTGAGAGAGCAGAAAGTTACACAGTGAGGCTTTGAGAGAGGACCAAGGGAGGATTTTAGTGGATTAGATCAGAACCAGAGGAGGCTAGAAAGTTTTGAACAACGGCGACAAGGTTTTGGTTATAAAACTGTACAGGCAAGTTCTTATCTTCCTCCTTCCCTTTGGCTTGTGTTCTGTGCACCTAGACAGTCTCTAGGAGATTAATTGGGCTTAAACTGAACCATGCATGTTTTATATATGTTTTACTTGATCGTTTTATCTGTGAAAAATTTATTTACAAAACAATTATAGCACGTATGTTTTTCTTGACTCTGTTTTGGCATAACGTCCCACTGTTCTAATTTTTATTTTAAATCTTACTGAAATCAACCAAGGTCTGATTGGATACTAGATGTAATTTAAGACTTCAAATTTAAATTGGAGGAAGAACAGAAGGGTTGGGATAAAACTGATGTTGCAATTTAGTTTCAGTGTTGTTCTTCAACAATGCTAGTTTAAATGGCTTGATTAAACTCTGTAATTGTTTTCAAAATTATTATAAACAATCCTGGGGAATGCTTCTAGACTAAATTAAGAGTCCTAAGATTAGTTTTTAGAAACCAACAGAGTGGTAGGAATTGATCAGAGAAGGAGCGGACGGACTGAAACGAAGCAACGGGGACAGAGGCTCTCAAAGGAGGTGAGAGCCGGCTCCATGGATGTGGGAGCCGGCTCCCACAACAAGTAGAGCCGGCTCTAGGGAGTCCTAGAGCCGGCTCTAGGCTGAAAAAGAGCCTGCTCCAAATTTTGGAGCAGGCTCCCTTTTTATTTTCTGATTAATTTTAAGTTTTTTTAATTTTCTACGTACTGTGCTTACTATTGGAGCATGGGATTTAAACCTGTTGGGTATGGGCTTCCACAGAGAGTTTAAAAGGATGAATTTGGGGGTTATTAGGACTTTAAATTGATTAGGGTTAAATTCTAAATTGTCGGGATAAACAGTGTAAAAATTAAGACACTCCCTATGTTGTTAACAAATGGAAGATGAATTAATTGTTGAATTAAATTTCGGCAATTTGATGGAATATAATGTGTTTATAAAACTTGTTTTAGAATGCATTCAAGTGCATGATAAGGTCATTTAATTATTAATTTTGATCTATGCATGCTTAGGAGGCTAGTTGCTGAATTATTAAATCGTTTCCTGCAACTATATGGTTAATACTTGGATTTAAATTGCCGAAATATTAAACAATCTTCTGAAATTGTTTTAGCAATTTATTGGATAATAATAGGATTATTTAACCTATTCACATGCATGATGGAGTCCCTAACACATTAAATTTGGTCTATGCATGCTCTGGATGTTAGTTGTTGATTTATTAAATCGTCTCTTGCAATTATATGGTTAAATGCTTGGATTTAAATTGCTGAAGCTTTAAATATTTTTCTGCAATTATTTGGATGGTGGTTTTTGGGTCTGTAAATTATTGAACTGTTATATATGTTGTAATTTACATGGATATGGAGGATTGTATGTACCGGTATGGGACAGTGACATACTAGGGACGGTTTAGCTCAAAACGCATAAACCTAACCTAATGGATTAATGGAATGGATTGGAAGATATCGAATCCTAATTGTGACTAAGTCAGATCAGCTGTAACCAAGTTGGATGACTTCCTGGATTAATGGATGGTAGTTAAGTCATATCAACTGAATAAGTTGAGTGACTAACTAGTTAGTTTATTGTATGTCAGTTTAATAAATAGTTGAACTGCATACCCTGGATTTGGACGGACTTTATATATATGTTTATAGTACCACGAGTTGAGCTTGAGTCTCAGACTCGTTGGTTAGGGTGCGTATATGCAGTAGATGCGTAGCTGGTTATAATAGGTTGAGGTGTACCCTGTAAGGTCTAGGTACTCATGCCCACCTCTGGGTGCGTATTCGCATGTTGCCTTCTATTCAGGTTGAGACCCCTATTATAGACTAGTGAATGTCCCTTAGTGTGGATATATTTATACGTATGGACTAGATAGATATTGTGAGGTGTCTACGGTGTATCTGCGTATCGGGTCACTGTATGGATTGCAGTTAGATTAGAACTTGCTCGTGGATCTGACCCACTCCTTCATTATTCTTTTCAGGTACCGGACGGTTCCAGCCTTAGAGCTTGATCGTGCTTGTCGATGACAGTCTCACCTTCATCTGTTTACGTAGGACTTCTCTCGATGTTTTTAGCATTACCTATTTTCAGTTTTCAGTTTCAGTTGAACTTTGGTTAGGGGTCCATCAGTGGATTCCCAAGTTGTAACCTTGAAGTTTTGGAGGATTGGAGTTTCAATTTTTAATTGCATGGAGGGTTTTATTATTATTATTTCTTTCAGTTTTATTCTATCTTTATTGTTTCTTTTTGTCATCTGTGTTCGTTTTAAAATACTTTAATTGTTTGATATTCCCTCGGGTTTGGGCCTGGGTCTGATCAACCCGTGTCTCAGATCCGAGGGGTATCACAAAAATGATGTTAAATCCAGCAAAGTGTTTGTTCGGAGTATCCTCGGGCCAATTTCTTAGGCACCTGGTAAACAAGAGGGGAATAGAAGCAAGTCCTACCCAGTTGGCAAAATTGCAACAGAGCAAGGAGCCCCAAACGGTGAAATAAGTTCAAATCCTCACCGGGAGAATAGTAGCCCTCAGCCGTTTCATATCCCGATTGTCAGACAAATATAAACCGTTCTTCGATGAAATTAAAGCAAAAAAATGAGAAATTTGGGGGGCGGAGCAACGAGAAGCTCTTGCAAAACTCAAAGAGTACATGGCTAACCCCCCAATTTTATCTGCCCCAAATCCTGAAGAACCATTGTACCTATATCTGGCAGTCTCTTAGTCAGTGACCAGTTCTGCTCTAGTAAGAGAAGTGGGAAAAAAATAGCACCCGGTCTTCTACTCCAGCAAGGCCATGACTGATGCAGAAAGCAGGTACTCAATGGCAGAAAAAATCATTCTTACCTTGGTCCAGGCCAAAAGAAAGCTTCGGCATTACTTCGAGGCTCATCAGATAATATTCCCCACGACGCATCCGATCAAAGCAATTCTCAATAAACCAGATCTTTCATGTCGGATCATGTAATACCTCTAATTTTAAAAGGATAGTTTCGGTATTTTAATTATTGTTTTATTGTATTTTGTGTGATTATTTGGCTTATTGGTTAATTGTTTAATTATTTTAATTTGTTATTTGATTTAATTGTTTAATTATGTGTTATGTGTGTAAATTGCATTTAATTGGTTTAATTGTTTATTCATGTGTTTAAATTGCATTAATGGATTTCTTGTTTTCAGTAATTGAATTGTTTTATTTAATTGTCTTTTGTATGTTCTTTAATTGGATTAATTTAGTAATTATTAATTTTAATGTAAATAAGTTAAATGAGTTTTTTTAATTACGTTAATTAACTAGGGTCCTCTAGGAAGGCAGTATGTGTAGCCGACATGGATTATCTTAGGTTGCTCTATGGGCCGACTAAGATCGACATTAGGGCTTTGTCTCTAATCATACAGGGAATAGGGTTTTATTTAAGTCTCTATATATATAGAACAGTATGTCGACTTAGGGTTTTAGAATACACAACCTCTGTTCACGTATTAAAGTTCCAGAGAGAAACAGAGAGGGGTTTTGAGCAAACAGAGTACGTTCGGTGAGGGTTTTGACTGCGGCTTAAAGGTCAGACCTAGGAGTAGGGAGGAGCAAAAGTAATAGAAGGCTAGGCAGTATTGCAGTGTTGCTGGAAACGTGGACACGGCGCCGGGATTTCATAACTGAAATTACAGGCAAGTTCTTTTCTTCCTTTTTCCCGTTGGCTCGTGTTCTGTGTACCTAGATAGCCTCTAGGGTTTAATTGATCATTAACTGAGATTTACATGTATATTATATGTTATATTGATGATCTACATTTGTTGAAATCTATTCTGTTATAGTTCAAGCATGTCTGGTTTCAGTTTTGTTTCTTAAAGCATGTTAAGTCTGTAGAAATTTTAATCTCTGTAATTGATTCCAACTACTGTAAACACACCATTAGGATGCTACTGGTTATTAATAAGACTCTTTGGAATAGTTTTAAAACCAAACAGAAAGGCTGGAAGTGGTCGGAGTCGAAAACAACAGTCGGAATAGCAGACGGCTTTCAGAGAAAGAAAGAGCCGGCTCCATGGAGAAGGGAGCCGGCTCCCCCCAAGTGTAGAGTCGGCTCTAATAAATATTGGAGCCTACTCCACCAAGTTTAAGAGTAGGCTCCCTTATTTTTGTAAAATCTGGACTATATTGTTTAAAATTTAAAAATTGCTTGACTTGAGAGTCCAATACTCCTTGTATGCCTTATGAATGCCATTTAGGAGTAAATTTTTCGAAAAATTGATATCTTGCTTGCACTTATGGTCCATATCATCTTGATTTTGTGTAATACTCCTAATTTTAAAAGGATAGTTCTGGTATTTAATTTGTTGTTTAAACTTGCATTTGATTATTTTGGTTTGATTTAATTGTGTTCCTTGTTTAATTGCGTTATTTAATTATTTTATTGTATTAATTTATTTGATTTTTTTTTTTTGTGATGTATGGTTTAACTTGTTTTATGGTTTAAATTACTTGGTGTTTTAATTTTTTTTAATTGTTTTGTTTTGTGTAATTAATTGTTTTAACTATAAATGGTATGAAATTATTTAATTAAAGGTAATTGTATTCTAATTTCACGTTACAGTAGGGTTGGTGGCATATATGGTATACATAGTTTCTAGCCGACGTGGGAATTTAACCTATATTATATATGGGCCGAGTAAATCAATGTAGGGTTTAAGAGTGGGCCTAGGATTAGGATAGTCTATAAATATACTAGTGTATGTTGTCTAGGGTTTGGAGGAACCTTGTTTACGGTTGTGGAGACAGAGAGAAACTGGATGAGCAACTATATAGTTCACCGGAGAATTTTAGAGCAACATCGGTGTAAGGCAAGTTCTATACCTAACTCTCTCCTTTAGACTTATGTTCTTTACATCTCTAATACAATTCTTGGAGTAAATAAATGTTGGAAGTAATCTGGTTTGCATGTTCTGAATTGTTCTAAATCAGATGTTTGCATGAACTGTTGTTTTCTGTTCTGTTTCTTCTTTGTGTAATTCTTGTTCTATTTGAAGTTAATTATTGTGGGATGTTTTAAAACTCTCTGGAACACTAGAATCAAATTTTAAAGTAGTCAAAACCTGGACAGTAATGGACAGAAGTGTTGAAAATCGCCGGAGATCACACAGGTAAATGGAGAAGAGAGAACAGGGGAAATTGGAGGTGGAGACGGCTCCACGCAAGGGTGGAGCCGGCTTCAAGGGGCTGTGGAGGTGGCTCCACACAAGGGGGAGGCGGCTCCACCCCCCTTTTTGCTTGTTTTCAGTGTAATTTCTTGATTCTGGGTTGGTTTTGATGCTACTGAGGTACTTAGAAGCTGTAATTGACAAGTTTGGCTAGTGTCTAAGATTAAAATAGAACCTCAGAGGGATTGGTAAAGCATGGTAAAACAATTAAGGTTGTTGCTTGAACAATATATTTTTTTTAAGTGAAGTTGGTGAACTGTTCTTGAAGGCGGAGAATTTAAATTGCATAATCTTAGGTAATGAGGTTTTATCTTTGAATAGAGTTATTGTTTATTCATGTTCCATGGCAAATTATAAGAATGAAAAATTACATAAGGATTATGTGCTTGTGATGCTTAAACTGATATAATTGTGTATTAGGTGTTGTATCAATTCTGAGATATCAGTGCAGTGTTATAGAATAGGCATATGAATTTATACATTCTAATATACTTGCGGGGATCTTAATTGATAGTTACATGCATGAACTCTGTTATCAATTATGGGACAGTGGGAGGTTAAATCAAATAATCCTGTTAACTTTCAGAATTTTATTATGCACTTATGGAACAATTGATGTTTAAATGTAGTGTTTTATTCTTAATTGTTGGAGCTATGGATTTGGATGATATTTACATGCTTGTTCTATATTATCATTTGCTGGATGGATTTATTCCCAATTGATGTTTAAATGTAATGTTTTATTCTCAATTGTTGGAGTATGGATTTGGATGATACTTACATGCTTGTTCTGTATTATCGTTTGTTGAATGGGCGGATTGTATGCACCGGTATAGGACGGTGACATACTAGGGGGGATTAGCTTAAAAATCGCTAAGTTCTACCTACTCTGGGATTAAGGAAATGGATTGACTAAAAGTTAAATCCTATGGATTTGTAGTGTCAAGGCAACATATAGTTGAGCGGCACTACTATGGATTCTGGATGGATTTTAAATATATTATTATGGTACCTCGATATGAGCTTGAGTCTCAGGATCGACGGTTAGGGAGCGTATATGCATTGGGATGCATAGCTGGATACGACGGTTAGAGGTGTACCCTGTTTAGGTTTAGGTACACATGCCCACTTCGTGTGCGTTTTAGCATGTTGCCTCTATTCAGGTTGAGACCGGCCTGTAGTCCAGTGAGAGTCCTTTAGTGTGACTATATATATATTTACGGACTATTAGCTATTGTTGAATTGGTTCGGATGTACATGTGTATCGAGTCTCTGCTTGGATTGTAGTAGGATAAAACTTGTTCGTGGGCCTGACTCACTTCTATTTTTCAGGTACACGATAGTTCCAGACTTAGACGTGTTCGTGCTGAGCAGAGATTTATTCACTCTATTGACGATGTAGGATTTCTCTTCGTCGCTTGCTTCTGGATGTCTTATCAGTTGTCTTTATTACTGTTTGGATTATTATTAGGGGTCCACTAGAGATGGATTCCCGAGTTGTACCCTTGGAGGTTTTGGAGTTGGATTATTTAATTTGTGTTATTTGAGGATTTTATTTTAGTTTGTTTCAGCTTAAACTTTATTTATTAAATTCATTTTGTCATCTATGTTCGTTTTAACATATTAATTGTTTGATATCCCTCGGGTTTGTGCCTGGGCCTGATCAACCCGTGTCTCGGATCCGAAGGGTATCACAGTTGGTATCAGAGCACTCCAAGTTCAAGTGTCTTTAAGATGTTTCATATTAAGTCTTCTGCGTAGCGTTCTCTTGATTACAGCTTAAGTTAGGATTCATTGTATTCTTTACGGTTCGTATAGAAATGGTACTGATGTCTGTCTTTTCGTGTTAACAGATGGTTAACGCTAAAAATGGACGGAACATGCAAGGAACTAGGAAGGAAAGGAGAGCGGCACGTACGCAACAATATCTCATACGGCGTCAGCAAATGGAGGAAGTGCAGCAATGGCTTGGGTTTCAGGATGACATGGGTCAGTTTCAGGAGGAACAGGAGAATGTTCAGCAGACTCTGGACCAGGTCAGGGATCCAAAGATTCCTCCTCACCTCAATGACCTCGTTGCTTGGGTTATAGAAGCTGGGATAACAGTTGCACTTTGGAATCAGCCTCAGGTACTGCCGGCACCCCTACCAGCACCGGTTGTTCAAACTGATTCTTGGGAAAAGGCTAGAAGCTCTTTCATAAAGGGGAGTCCACCTGAGTTCACAGGCTCCACCGATGCGAGAGCAGCTCACCAGTGGAAACAGGACATCGAGCGACATCTTCGCTTGGTTCAGTGCACAGAGGTTCAGAAGCAGATGCTTGCTACATTCAAGCTAGTTGGGGATGCACTACAGTGGTAGGAGTCAATAACCACCGCAGAAGAGAGGATGGCATTGACTTACAATCAGTTCAGTGCACGCTTTGATGAAAAGTATTTTCCTTATGCAGTTAGGGCAGCCATGAAGACTGAATTCCTCAATCTACAATAGGGAAACATGACTGTGGCAGAGTATGAGCAGCAGTTCACATGCTTATCTCTTTTTGCACTGGAGGAGGTGGATACAGAAGATAAGAAGCGCAACAGTTTCGTTAAGGGACTGATGTGGTCTATCAAGAGAGCTATTACAGGTAGTCTAGCCTATACTACCTATGCTTAGGTGGTGGACGCCACTCTACAGCAGTATTAGTTGACCGTGGACATCAGACAGGCAAAGGGTGAGAAACGGGGTGACAAAGACTTTGCTAACCAGTCAGCTGAGAAAGGGAATAGGGATGGACACCGACAAAACGAAAAGGGCAGATTCCAGGGACAACAGCCTTGGAAGAAGCACACGGGTGGTTCAGATGCTTCCAAGGATGTGGCACCTATTTAGCGTCAACAGAATGGGGGACCGCAGGCAGGACAGGGTCAGCCACAGGCTAACCAACAGAGGAGGCCATTTGGTACTTTCTAGGGTAGTTGCTACACTTGTGGAGAGTATGGTCACACTTTCAGGCAGTGTCCTACAGTTAGACAGGGACAGGGACAGAGACAGGGACAGCATGTGCAGCAGGGGCAAAGGGCGCCAGTGCCTCTACCAGCTTCACAGGTTCCTCGGATTCAGGGACAAACTTATCCGGCTTTACCGGCACCGCCGCAACCTCAGGGACAGGCACCGCAGTAGTTACATTATGGCAGCGTGTACAACCCTAAGCCACAGGATATACAGGCACCTCAGGCTATTGAGGGTAAGTTTCCTATACATGGTTTTCATGGATGTGTTTTATTTGATACGGGTGCTACACACTCATTTGTAGCTAGGACTTTTGTTATTTAATCTGGGATGAAGACAAGGGTATGCACTAGACCTCAGGGTATTTCTACACCATTGGGCGATACAGCTATTATACATGAGAGTGATGGGCCTGTGACACTAGATATTGGCAGACTCAGATTTCTAGCCAACCTATTGGTCCTGGACATGCACACTTATGATGTGATACTTGGGATGGATTGGTTGTCTCACTACCATGCTCAAGTTAATTGCTTTAATAGGTCTATTGTGTTTATCATACCTGGTCAGGACATGTATGTTGTCGCTATGCCGCATTCTAGCGGAGTCACTAGCACCTATTTGTTCCATGTGGAGGAGGAAACAGAAGATGGGATTACTGTATCATTGGATAACATACCGATTGTACAAGATTTTCCGGATGTATTTCAGGAAATTCCAGGGTTGCCGCATAGTCGCGAAATCGACTTTGTTATTGACTTAGCTCCAGGCACTGCACCTATTGCTAGGGCACCCTATAGGATGGCACCGATAGAGATGAGAGAGCTGAGGGATCAGATTCAGCAGCTATTCAACCAGGGTTTCATTCGCAGGAGTACTTCACCCTGGGGAGCATCAGTGTTATTTGTGAAGAAGAAGGATTGTTCGCTTCGCCTGTGTATAGATTACAGGGAGTTGAACAAGGTTACGATTCGTAACAAGTATCCTTTTCCCAGGATTGATGATCTATTTGATCAGTTAAGGGGAGCCACATACTTCTCCAAGATTGATCTACGTTCTGGATATCATCAGTTAAGGGTTAAGGAGCCGGATGTTCCTAAGACAGCATTTCTCCCGAGATATGGTTCTTATGAGTTTCGTATCATGCCGTTTGGGACGACTAATGCACTTGCAGTGTTCATGGACTTAATGAACAGAGTCTTTCGGGCCTATTTGGATCAGTTTGTTATTGTCTTTATTGATGATATCTTGATCTATTCTAGGTCTGAGGACGACCATGCTAGACATCTTCGCATAGTCTTGCAGACGCTTCGTGAGCATCAGTTATATGCCAAGTTCGAGAAGTGTGAATTTTGGCAGCGGGAGGTGAAATTTCTGGGTCACGTGGTGTCAGAAAAGGGGATAGCAGTGGATCCGGCCAAGGTTTCAACGGTGGTTGAGTGGGGACAGCCTACATCACCTACTGAGATTCGGAGTTTTCTCGGTCTGGCAGGATATTACAGGAGATTCATCCAGGGGTTCTCCAAGATAGCAGGATCACTCACTCATCTGACCAAGAAGGGTGTACAGTTCGTGTGGGATGAACACTGTCAGTGAGCTTTTGATGAGCTGAAAAGGAAGTTGACTTCTGCACCGGTTTTGGCTACTCCGCAAAGCGGGATAGAGTATCTTGTTTACACGGATGCTTCGTTGCAGGGTCTTGGATGTGTTTTGATGCAGGAGGAGCGACTGGTTCCTTATGGATCTCGGAAGCTTAAGCCTCATGAGCTTAATTATCCAACACATGATTTGGAGTTGGCAGCAGTATATTTTGCCTTACATATTTGGAGGCATTATCTGTTGGGTGAGTCCTTCAGATTATTTAGTGATCACAAGAGTCTGCAGTACTTGTTCACTTAGCGGGAGCTGAATATGAGACAGTGCAGGTGGTTGGAGTTTGTGAAAGATTATCATTTTTCTATACAGTATCATCCAGGGAAAGCAAATGTGGTGGCGGATGCACTCAGTTGCCGACCTGTTGGTAGTCTTTCTGCTCTATTCACTACTGAATGAAATGCTTTGAAGGATGTAGATGAGTTGTCAGACGCTTTTATGGCTTGCATGGTGGTTACACCTTCCATCATTCGCAAGGTTTTACAAGCATAACTCACCGATTAGCAGTGTGTCGACAAGGTCGCAAAGATAGCTTCCAGAGAGGTTCCATTCTACTATGTTGGGGCTGATAGAGGTTTGAGGTACAAGGGATGGTTAGTGGTACCTTATACTGATGATTTGAGGAAGGATGTGATGACTGAGACTCACCACTCTGAGTTTTCTGTTCATCCAGGAGGCGATAAGATGTATCGGGATATGAAGCGGCAGTTTTGGTGGGCAGGTATGAAGAGGGACATTGCTCTTTTTGTCTCGCAATGTAGTACTTGTCAGATGGTCAAGATTGATCATCAGAGGCCGCCAGGAGCTCTACAGCCACTACCGATACCGGAGTGGAAATGGGAGAGCATTTCTATGGATTTTGTGGAAGGATTGCCAAATTCTTTCAAGGGGCATAATTCCATATGGGTCATTGTGGATAGGTTGACCAAGTTAGCTCATTTCTTGCCTATTTGCACTGACTACACTTCAGAGCAGTTGGCGAGGCTATACATTTTAGAGATTGTGAAGCTACATGGCATTCCATTGTCTATTAGATCGGACAGGGATTCGAGTTTTGTATCTGGATTTTGGAAGAGCTTTCAGCAGGCTTTGGGTACAGAGTTGCACCTTAGTACTGCTTATCATCCTCAGACTGATGGACAGACTGAGCGGGTGAATCAGATTATGGAGGATATGCTTCAGTCTTGTGTTCTTGACTTCAAGGGCAATTGGGAGGATTACTTACCACTTATGGAGTTTGCTTATAACAATAGTTTCCAGAAGACTATTGGGATGGCACTATTTGAGGCGTTATACAGCCAACCGTGTCGATCATCTGTTTGTTGGATGGAGGTTGGTGAGAGCAGATTCTTGGGTCCTGAGTTTATCAAGGATACTTTTGAGAAGATAGCTCTTATTCGAGATCGCATGCGTACTGCCCAGAGTAGGCAAAAGAGTTATACTGATCGTCACACTCGTGCTTTGGAATTTAAGGTTGGGGATCAAGTTCTTCTTAAAGTCTTGCCTATGAAGGGTGTTATGTGCTTTGGGAAGAAAAGGAAGTTGTCTCCACGGTTTGTCGGTCCTTTCATGATTACGGATCGAGTTGGAGCTGTGGCTTATCGATTGGCACTTCCGGATAACTTGGATCGCGTTCATAACGTGTTCCATGTTTCCATGTTGCGGAAATTTCTGCGAGATGAGGATCGGTATCAGCATATCGATGTTGGGGAGATTGAGTTACAACCGGATGCAACTTATTTGGAGCCACCATGTCGTATTGTCGACCATCGGGATCAAATCCTTCGTAACAAGGCTATTCCTTTAGTTCGTGTGCAGTGGAGTCATCACAATGAAGCTAAATCCACTTGGGAACGGGAGGATATCATTCGCTCGCAGTTTCTTGAAATATTGGAAGAAGGTCAGAGCGAATTCCGAGGACGGAATTCCTTTTGTTAGGAGGAAAGAATGTAATACCCCTAATTTTAAAAGGATAGTTCTGATATTTAATTTGTTGTTTAAACTTGCATTTGATTATTTTGGTTTGATTTAATTGTGTTCGTTGTTTAATTGCGTTATTTAATTGTTTTATTGTATTAATTTATTTGATTTTTTTTGTGATGTATGGTTTAACTTGCTTTATGGTTTAAATTACTTGGTGTTTTAATTTTTTTTAATTGTTTTGTTTTGTGTAATTAATTATTTTAACTATAAATGGTATGAAATTATTTAATTAAAGGTAATTGTATTCTAACTTCACGTTATAGTAAGGTTGGTGGCATATATGATATACATAGTTTCTAGCCGACGTGGGAATTTAACCTATATTATGTATGGGCCGAGTAAATCAATGTAGGGTTTAAAAGAGGACCTAGGATGAGGATAGTTTATAAATATACTAGTGTATGTTGTCTAGGGTTTGGAGGAACCTTGTCTACGGTTGTGGAGACAGAGAGAAACTGGAAGAGCAACTATATAGTTCACCGGAGAATTTTAGAGCGACATCGGTGTAAGGCAAGTTCTATACCTAACTCTTTCCCTTAGACTTGTGTTCTTTACATCTCTAATACAATTCTAGGAGTAAATAAATGTTGGAAGTAATCTGGTTTGCATGTTCTGAATTGTTCTAAATCGGATGTTTGCATGAACTGTTGTTTTCTGTTCTGTTTCTTCTTTGTGTAATTCTTGTTCTATTTGAAGTTAATTATTGTGGGATGTTTTAAAACTCTCTGGAACACTAGAATCAAATTTTAAAATAGTCAAAACCTGAACAGTAATGGACAGAAGTGTTGAAAATCGCCGGAGATCACACAGGTAAACGGAGAAGAGAGAACAAGGGAAACTGGAGGTGGAGGCGGCTCCACGCAAGGGTGGAGCCGGCTCCAAGGGGCTGTGGAGGTGGTTCCACACAAGGGGGAGGTGGCTCCCCATGTGGAGAGGCGGCTCCACCCCCTTTTTTGCTTGTTTTCAGCGTAATTTCTTAATTCTGGGTTGGTTTTGATGCTACTGAGGTACTTAGAAGCTGTAATTGACAAGTTTGGCTAGTGTCTAAGATTGAAATAGAACCTCAGAAGGATTGGTAAAGCATGGTAAAACAATTAAGGTTGTTGCTTGAACAGTATATTTTTTTTAAGTGAAGTTGGTGAACTGTTCTTGGAGACGGAGAATTTAAATTGCATAATCTTTGGTAATGAGGTTTTATCTTTGAATAGAGTTATTGTTTATTCATGTTCCATGGCAAATTATAAGAATGAAAAATTACAGAAGGATTATGTGCTTGTGATGGTTAAACTGATATAATTGTGTATTAGGTGTTGTATCAATTCTGAGATATCAGTGCAGTGTTGTAGAATAGGCATATGAATTTATACATTCTAATATGCTTGCGAGGATCTTAATTGATAGTTACATGCATGAACGGTATTATCAATTATGGGACAGTGGGAGGTTAAATCAAATAATCCTGTTAACTTTCAGAATTTTATTATGCACTTATGGAACAATTGATGTTTAAATGTAGTGTTTTATTCTCAATTGTTGGAGCTATAGATTTGGATGATATTTACATGTTTGTTCTGTATTATCATTTTCTGGATGGATTTATTCCCAATTGATGTTTAAATGTAATGTTTGATTCTCAATTGTTGGAGTATGGATTTGGATGATACTTACATGCTTGTTCTGTATTATCGTTTGTTGAATGGACGGATTGTATGCACCGGTATGGGACAGTGACATACTTGGGGGGGATTAGCTTAAAAATCGTAAGTTCTACCTATTCTGGGATTAAGGAAATGGATTGACTAAAAGTTAAATCCTATGGATTTGTAGTGTCAAGGCAACATATAGTTGAGCGGCACTATTACGGATTCTGGATTGATTTTAAATATATTGTTATGGTACCTTGATATGAGCTTGAGTCTCAGGATCGACGGTTAATGAGCGTATATGCATTGGGTTGCATAGCTGGATACGACGGTTAGAGGTGTACCCTGTTTAGGTTTAGGTACACATGCCCACTTCGTGTGCGTTTTAGCATGTTGCCTCTATTCAGGTTGAGACTAGCCTGTAGTCCAGTGAGAGTCCTTTAGTGTGACTATATATATATTTACGGACTATTAGCTATTGTTGAATTGGTTAGGATGTACATGCGTATCGAGTCTCTGCTTGGATTGTAGTAGGATAGAACTTGTTCGTGGGCCTGACCCACTTCTATTTTTCAGGTACACGATAGTTCCAGACTTAGACGTGCTCGTGCTGAGCAGAAATTTTATTCACTCTATTGACGATGTAGGATTTCTCTTCGTCGCTTGCTTCTGGATGTCTTATCAGTTGTCTTTATTACTGTTTGGATTATTATTAGGGGTCCACTAGAGATGGATTCCCGAGTTGTACCCTTGGAGGTTTTGGAGTTGGATTATTTAATTTTTGTTATTTGAGGATTTTATTTTAGTTTCTTTTAGCTTAAACTTTATTTATTAAATTCATTTTGTCATCTATGTTCGTTTTAACATATTAATTGTTTGATATCCCTCGGGTTTGGGCCTGGGCCTGGGCCTGATTAACCCGTGTCTCGGATTCGAGGGGTATCACATTTTGTGATTGTTTGAGATTGACTCTAGTCTTCTACACTAGCACCGACACACACTAGTATTCATTTGTAGGGTACATGCTTTGTTAATTATTGAATTGGTTATATCCCAATTGAGCTAGTAGTGCATTGAAAGCTTTCATTCTTGATAAAGGTGGATAACAACCCCTTTTCACTCAGTAGCCGGGATTCTAACCTCATCAAGCACTGAACTTCTCGCGCCGAAAGGTGGAGGGCCCAAACTCTAAGTTAATAATTGAATTTGCATTATTCTAAAAAAAAAAAAAAAAAAAACGAAAAGAAAAAGCAAAAGCAACAAAAAAAAAAGGTAAGGACTTCTCCCAAAAAGGTGAGAAATGGGAAATGATTAGATGGTTGTTGTCTTGATTTGTAACCTAGTTGATTTGAGCTTGTAAGTCCGTAGGGGTACTTGAATGCCTAATGCCCTAAAGCCGTCTGGTTTGGAAGTCATTGACCTAACGCTCGACCTCACGAATCTCTAGAAAGCTTAAGAGATTAACGCATTGCACCATACTTCCGTCTTTGATCCTATTAAAAAAAAAAAAAAAAAAAATCGAGTGAAAAGAATAAGCACACCTAGATCAATAAAGCTTTAATAAAAGGTCCACTTTTTGTCTTGATGATCGGTGCTAGATTTGTGTGCTAGTTTGAGGGTAAGGATGTGATTAATTCTTTAGCTGGCTAAGATAACAACACTTTTTATGCCGGTCCACTCAAAAGAATTCTAGAGTTGTTTTGATTTGCATGATCATTTTCTTGATGTGTGGAGGACCATACTTGCTTGCTTGATGTTGAAATTTTGGGAGATTGCTTGGAAATGTTTGAAACATTGCATACTTGAGGTAGTTTTCTCCCAATGCTTGTTTGCAATATTGGTACCTCTTTTGAAAGAATGAGCTTAATGTTTGTGGGTACCATTTCTGGAAACCCTCATGAGATTTCACTCGTCCACTAAGGGTAACCTAGGGGTTTAAAAGGCTTGTTGCATATGCTAAGTGCAATCGTGTTCCCTACGAAAGTGGCGTTATCCATTTATTATTTTCTAGTTCATACTTGTATACTTGTTCATTTCATTCCTTTACTTTCTAGTTCATTGCTAGAGACTAGCAATATTTAAGTTTGGGGGTGTGATGAGCAATGAAAAATGCGTATTTAAACCCCTTAAGCTTAGGCATTCTAGTATATTTATCTACCTTACTTTACCGTTTTAGATTGATTTCGTATTATTTCCATTTTCAGGCACTTATCCCGAAAATAAGCTAACTAAGCCAAATAAGTGCCTAATTGAAGCAATTCTGGGATTTAAACAAAAAAATGAGCAAAGTAAAAAAAAAATGAAGCAAATGACGCCAAATGTGGGAAGCAGCAAAGTTCGATCGATCCAAGTTCAAGGTTCGATCGATCGAACAATGATCGATCTTAGCACTTCAAGATAGATCCAAGCCTTGACCCAAAAGCATAAAGTTCCAAAAGTTCGATCGATCCAACACTGTCCTTCGATCGATCGAACACTTTTGTCCTTATTCAAATGATTGATCATATCCACAGCTGTACCACCCACTAACCACTTTTGTTCTTTTCCCATAAATATCTCGGATTTGTCTATTTCTAAAAAGCTCAGCTAGTTGGATCGATCCAGCCTAAGTTCGATCGATCTCACTTACTTTTGATCAACCCAAGTTCAAGGTTCGATCGATCGAACTTCCTCCAGTGCGAAAAAGTTAAAATTCCATCTCATTGAAAGTTGTCCTTTATCCAATCATTAGGGAATATTGTGTGCACGACCCCAGCTCATTTTGGGTGTCATTTTGACCTACCTATATAAGGATACTGATTGCTTTTACACAAAGAGCAACATTTATTTTCATATCTTCTCTTGGAGAGGAAATTTAGAGGGGAGGAGGCTAGAGACACCATTGGATTTCTTCATCAACAAGGAGCCGATTTCAACCATGGAATTAGCCCTTGAGGGTTGGAGCATCATCACCATGAGTGGCTAGACATCCTCTTGGGGCTAGAGTTAGCCCCAAGCATGCTTTCTATATCTTAATTTTGTGTATTATTAAGGTATTAGTGTTGTAATTGATGTTTTGACACTTTGATAAATATAGATCTTGTTTATTCAATGATTTATGTGGTTTAATGCTTCCAATTGATCATTTCATTCTACCCATATGTCTATGTATGCTAGAATAGATGTTCATGTGCTTGTCTCTAGATTTTGTGTTATTAATACAAGTCTATGTGTATTGATGCTATAGATTTGGAGATTGTCAAAACATAGTACTTAAATGAGTGCTTTTGTGATTCTCTTGATGGTTCATGCTTATCTCTTGATGGATTATGCCTCTCCCTTAGTTTATTTTCATGCTAGTAGTGTAGATGTAGTGTAGTTATAGTGTAGTGTTAAATGGGAGGACAATCTATGCTTGTTGTTTGATGATCCAAGCTTTTGAATGCAATTAGCATATGTCTCTATCCTTGTGCTGTATTTGGATTGTGAGCTTAATGAAAGGATTAATGACTTGTTTTGATTTATTGTGCCTTTCACATATTGTTTAGACAATATATGCTTCATTGCTTAGATATATTATGTCTTTCACATGATGTTTAAACAATACATGCTTAACTAGTCATCCTTGCTTGTTGAATCAACCAAACACACACACACCAATATTGCAACACACCATTTGCCCTCATTAATCACTTGTCAATGATATAGAAATGCATTGCTTGGTGGTGATCTCTAAACCCCAAGATCTCTCTCTTTTAATTACTCTTAATTGCATTCTTTTGCTATCACTTAGTTTAATTTAGTTGCTCTTTAATCAACCAACCAACCAATTGTTTGATCACTCGACCTACTAGCCCTAATTGTGATTCCACGACATTGCTCGATCCTCATAATCCCTTGGGACGCCCCCTTCTCACTCATACTACATAGTATAGGTGTTAAGCGTCTTATAAATTTAAGTATGATGCCCATTTGACATTAATTTCCAAACTCAAAGTGTTATGCATTATTTTGTGCACACGTTCGGGTCGCATCAAGCCACATCCCTCTGGCTAAGCCCATTAGCGTTTCTGGGTCTTCAACCCCAGAATCACCAATGGTGATAGAAGCACCATCAGCCTTCAGCATTTTAGGGAACCACTTTTTGGCAGACCCTACGAAATCTCCCCCGACAACATCAGTAGTGCCAGGAATTAAGCATTTTTACCCCCAAAGGCCCCAGCCATAAACTTGGGGCACTTCGAAAAAGAATTATCCTTCGTAGAGGGACCCTTAGTACTTGACTAAACCCCTTTCTGCTTTTGAGTGGAGGAGAGCTTACTCGCCTCAACAAGGATGTTCTTTCTCTCTTGTAGCAACTTAGTAACTGCATTCCTCTCCTTCTTAGTCATCAGAGGTTTTGGAGGGGGAAGTTCCATCGCTGATTGAGAAAGGGAAAGAGGAGCAGGCGATAAGAGGCTAGCCTCAGAATCAGAAGCGTCAAGGTCGATGAGCTCCCCAGGATTTTGAACAATTACTGGAGAATCCTTCAGGATTGTCTTAAGAAGAGAAGAAGACTGAAGGACCCTGGCAAAGCGAATGTCGCTCCTGACACTTTTTTGCAAATAAGCAAGACGACTATCTGCAAATTTCGAAGAGAAAAAGTTCGTTTCGTGACCCAGGAAGTCATAAATGTAACAAAAATGCTTTACGACATAGACGAAGCAAGAAGACTCGCCCGAATCATCGAATGCAGGAACGGATGGGGCATGAAAGCTCGATCGAACGAATAAATCCCGAGCAGACGAAGATCGCCACGCCCCTCCGACTTTTACAATTTTATTTTTCCACTCCTTGTCAGAAGTGTTAAGGTGAGAGAAAAGAGCCCTACCCGGTCTAGAATGAAAGTGGAATCTACCCTTTCCACCTTTCATTTTATCAACTGTATAATAAAATAGAAGATCGGCAATATTTAAGGTCAAACCTTGAACCCTGGTCAAAGCAAAAAGACATGAGAGAATGCAGAAAAATTTAGGGTTAACTTGAAGAAGGGCCAAATTCAACACCGACAGGACCCGAAGGTAAAAGGGATTAAGGGGGAATCGAAAGGCAGGAAAATGTAAAGCCGAGAAGAGCATCTCGCCTTCTTCCAAACCCTCACCTGTATTAAAATTCAAGTCATGATCGTATCCCTTAAGGGTAACGTCAAAAGGAACGCGATTCTTCTTTCTCAACTGAGAAATTGAAAAGGACTTCCTTTCTACAATGTCCACAGGAAGGATTATAAGACCCTCAACATAGTCACTCAGACTCGCCGCTGCAGTCCCCGACTCAGAATCAGATATATGAACACTATGAGTTCGTTCGTTACGTTCTTAACACATAATGTAAGAAAGAATGAATGAGAAGAAAGACTAACCACAGCAGATGGAAAGAGATGTTGAAGCAGCAATCGAACTCTCGCTAAAACTCGGGAACGAGATCACAGATGCAGATACCCGAATAATGAAAGCACAATATATAAGTAAAGGAAGGCAGATAACGGAAGGACAAACATGAGGCCCCAAAATCAGCAGCACAAATGGTAATGATAGGCAATAATAGCCGCAAAACTTCTTCACTTCCCAAAAACAGTTACAATTCCTTACATGAATCAAATTCATAAAAGGAATTGGGGGCAAAGTATGGAGGGAAAAACCCCCACCAATCATATCACGCCACATGACAGCAAAAGGGTAGCCCGAGGCTAAACTAAAAATACCCAAAGGCCCACTATCAGGTGAAGGCCCAACAGTAGAAGCCATACGCACATACCAGTTCAGCCCAATTAAATGAAGGAAGCTCCACTTGACATAAAAGCCGAATGAATGATCCAATCTTAACGGACCTATAAGTCCATAACGCTTGCTATAATGATATGCACACGATCTATAGGTATATATACCATGTTTGGGAGTAAAAGCCAGAAAACGGCTCCATATGTATCTCTGAAAAAAAGCTTATAAATAGAGCCTGAATGAGAATGAAGGGGCATCGAATTCCCATCATTGTTCTTCTCTTTTAGAATTACTTATATCTCATCAATATTCTGCACATTTCTTCTCAATTTATTTCTGTAAGTGTTCGGGTGTAACAATTTGCACCTACAGTGTGTCACATAGTTGTCACGTGATCACTTTAACTCCAAAAATCTGACCGGAATAATTTACCCTAAAAAATACTATTACATGGAATAATTTGACACTCCAAACGAGAAGCCACATAGAAAATGTCATTTCCAAATAATTTCAAATTTTTGGGCCTAACTCTACTTTGGCTGTTTGAATTCTTTTTATTATTTCTTCTTATTTTATTTTCTTTCTCTCCTCTCTCTTTTCTCTCTCCTTTTTTTTTATATATCTTCGTGACACCATCTCTCCATCTCCAATTCTCTCGACCTCAACTCACACCCAAGCATCAAGCCACCACCATCTATCCATCCACTCCACCATAAACTCACCCTTTCTCTCTGTTTAAGGCCGTGGCCTCGCCACCTCTGGCAAAACTTTTAGGCAGAGTTATCACTTACCGGTTGAACCCTCTGCCACGCGTTTCTCAAGCGATTTCTTAGGCGATCATTGCTCTCGGCCAAACTTCTCTTCTCACTCGGGTAAGCTCTCTTCCTCTTATCATAATAAATAATTTAGTTTACATGTTAAACATAAACGCATTAAACCTTATTGAAAAATGAATCTTGGATCAGATATCCAAGTAAAAATGAAGAGGGGGCCAGGCGCATGACATCGCCTTACTTAACTTTTAACTTGCCCTCTCGCCTCACTCATCTCTGAACTTGCCCCTAACAAGGTAATGGTTGAGTTATGTGTGTGTGTCCGAATTCACCAGATCTTGTTAGGGGCAATCGCCAAACCAGGCCACCCCCCCTAAAATTTTTCTCTCGAGTTGCTACATTCAGAAATTTTGGTGGTCATACTAGCTTTCTCGAGGTGTTACACTTAGAAAGTGTGAAAGGCCACTAGGTCACCCCCTCCCCCCCTAAAATTTTCTCTCGAGTTGCTACACTCTAAAAATTTGGCAGTCATACCACCTTTCTCGAGTGGCTACACTTAGAAAGCGTGAAGAGTCCTTTCTCGAGTTGCTACACTTAGAAAGCTTAAAGGTCCACCAGGCCCCCTTCCCCCCCCCCCCCCCTCTCTTAAATTTTTCTCTCGAGTTGTTATACTCAGAAAATTTGGCGGTCATACCACCTATCTCGAGTTGCTAAGGAAGAGCGGCCATCAAAGTCACATGTATTGAATGCTATATATATATACACACACACACACACACACACACACACACACCTGCGTGTATTGATGATGAACATTGTGCATAAGGGTTTGTTTGGGTGATGATGGTAACACAAGGGGTAATGTCTTTTCATGCTCATAAGGCATTATGGTTATTAAAAAAATAGCGTGTGTCACATGATTGTCATGTGATCATTTTAACTCCAAAAATCTAACCGGAATAATTTACCCTACAAAGTACTATTACACAAAATAATTTGACACCCCAAACGGGAAGTCACACCGAAAATGTCATTTCCAAATAATTTCAAATTTTTGGGCCCACTTCTCCTTTGGCTGTTTGAATTCTTTTTATTATTTCTTTTCTTTCTCTCCTCTCTCTTTTCTCTCTCTTTTATTTTCTCTTTCTTTTATCTTCGTGCCATCATCTCTCCATCTCCATTTCTCTCGACCTCAACTCACACCGAAACATCAAGCCACCACCATTTATCCATCCACTCCACCACAAACCCACCCTCTCTCTCCGTTCAAGGCCGTCACCTCGCCACCTCCGGCCAAACTTCAAGGCAGAGTCATCACTTACCGACCAAACCCTCTGCTACGCGTTTCTTCGGTGATTCCTCAGGCGATCACTGCTCTCGGCTAAACTTATCGTCTCTCTCGGGTAAGCTCTCTTCCTCTCATCATAATAAATAATTTAGTTTACATGTTAAACCTAAACACATTAAACCCTATTAAAAAATGAATTGTGGATCAGAGTTCCAAGTAATAATGAAGAAGGGGGCAGGCGCTTGACATCACCTTACTCAACTCTAAACTTGCCCTCTCACCGTACTTATCTTTGAACTTGCCCCTAACAAGGTAATGGTTGAGTTGTGTGTGTGTGTCAGAGTTCACCAGATCTTGTTAGGGGCAATTGCCAAACCAAGCCACCCCCCTAAAATTTTTCTCTCGAGTTGTTACATTCAGAAAATTTGGTGGTTATACTAGTTTTCTCGAGTTGTTACACTTAGAAAGCATGAAGGGCCACTAGGCCACCCCTTCCCCCCCACCCCCCCCCCCCCCCCCAATTTTTTTTTTTTTTTTCTCTCAAGTTGCTACACTTAGAAAATTTGGTAGTCATACCACATTTCTCAAGTGGCTACACTTGGAAAGCATGAAGAGCCCTTTCTCGAGTTGTTACACTTAGAAAGCTTGAAGGGCCACCAGGCCCCCTCTTCCCCCTTAAATTTTTCTCTCGAGTTGTTACAGTCAGAAAATTTGGCGGTCATACCACCTTTCTCGAGTTGCTAAGGAAGAATGGCCATCAAAGTCACAGGTATTGAATGCTATATATATATATATATATATACTTGCGTGTATTGATGATGAACATTGTGCATATAGGTTTGTTTGGATGATTATGGTAAGGCAATGGGTAGTGTCTTTTCGTACTCATAAGGCATTATGGTCATTAAAGAAATAGTGTGTGTGTGGAGGGAAAAACCCCCACCAATCACAACACGCCATATGGCAGCAAAAGGGCAGCCCGCGACTAAACTAAAAATACCCAGAGGCCCACTATCAGGTGAAAGCCCAACAGTAAAAGCCATACACACATACCAGTTCAGCTCAATTAAATGAAGGAAGCTCCACTTGACAAAAAAGCCGAATGAACGACCCAATCTCAACGGGCTCATAAGTCTATAACGCTTGCCATAATGATATACACACGATTAGTAGGTATAAATATCCACGTTTGGGAGTAAAAGCCAAAAAACGGCTCCATGTAAATCTCTGAAAAAAAACTTATAAATAGAGCCTGAATGAGAATGAAGAGGCATCGAATTCTCGTCATTGTTCTTCTCTTTTAGAATTACTTATATCTAATCAATATTCTACCCATTTCTTCTCAATTTATTTCTTTAAGTGTTCGGGTGTAATAATTTACACCTACACTTTGACGCCGGCAGTGGGAATTCGATACAAAAAAATCCATCTTTTTACTATTAACAGGCGATTCTAATCTAGAATGGCAACAGGATCAGACACCGCACAACCGCAATAACTAGAGACCATGTAGAAAATACGTGAAGAGATGCAAGTGTAACTTGACATCCTTCGACAAGCCTACGAAGCCAGTACTGAACAGATCAACGCACTGAGACAAGCCCAGGAAGCCAACATGGTACAAATCAATACCCTGCGCGAGGAAAACGAAAGACTTCAGGGGGACGCTCGGCGGAATGATCCTTCGATCGACTTACCGCCCAAACAATAGAACGAAAATCCTCCTCTGGAGCTAGGTCTCATAATTCCTCTTCTCCACCAAAGGGTCCCACAGTAACAGCTCAATGAAACATTGGATAACGCCAACAACACAGCAAGCCAATCCCGCATCCTCAGAAATTCTACTATGGGAGGACCTCGAACTACTAAGGTCTATCTGTCAGATGATGCTGATTCAGGCGAGAAGGAAGTACGGATCCCAGCGATTAATCAACCTTCCTCAGGGAGTGATTTTATCTCTAGGTTTTGAAAGGAAATGGACGAGTGAATCAAAGGGCTAAAGGCCCAAACGCCCGAAGACATGGCGAGGGAATTCACTGCATCAATAGTGAAGACTCCTTTTACCAATGAGATATAACGAGTTACGAGACCTAAAAAATTCTTAGTGCCATAGTTCATCAAATTTAATAGAACTGGAGACCGTCTCCAGCACCTAAACCACTACACTTAGGAAATGACACTAGTAGCACATAATGATCCGTTCATGTGCAAGATATTCCCATCCAGTTGATGGGGGTTGCCCTAGAGTGGTTTAAAAACTGCCCGTGCGTCAATTCCAAACTTTGAATCATTATGCGTAGCGTTTCTAGCCCAGTACCGCAGAAACAATAAATAGAAAAAAATCGTTGCCAGTCTTTTCACGATTCGGCAGATGAAGGGAGAGAGCCTGCAAGCCTTCCTCACTCGATTCAACATGGAGTCCTCTGGCATTCCAGATTGTAACCAGGATACAACCATAGAAGTATTCAAGATAGCCATGGCGCAATGCTCACGTTTTCACTCTTTTTTGGTAAAGAAAACTCCAAATAATATGTCAGAGTTGAATTTGTAAGCACAAAACTATATTAGGCTTGAAGAAAATAAAGTAACCAAGCAGCAAAGGGTAACTCTGGTCACTGTGGAGAGCAGACTAAAAGACCGACCAAGCACTTCAAGAATCCATCGGGAACCTTCGAGTATCGAAGGAAGAGCCCCCGAGAAGAAATCTCAAATGGCTGAAAAGGTCACACCACTCAAAGTAACCCTAGCCAGACTGTATCAAGAGACTAAGGCGAGAAACGTCTTTCAAATCCCACCTCCGATCAGACAACCAATGGAGTAGAGAGACCAAAGTAAACACTGTGCGTTTCATAGTGACTTTGGCCATTTAACCAACGATTCCAGGAGCTTGAGAAGGCAAGTGGAAACACTAATTGCTAAAAGCGAATTGGTAGATTATCTGATTAACCCAGGATAGCAGAGGCAGTATGAGCA
The DNA here is from genome assembly GCF_030987335.1 of Cornus florida. NCBI lineage: Eukaryota > Viridiplantae > Streptophyta > Magnoliopsida > Cornales > Cornaceae > Cornus > Cornus florida. The sequence goes on along the minus strand of NW_026775576.1, from coordinate 71,235,130 downwards.
AACTTGGACAACTCCAAAGGCTACGGCAGAAAATCATCTTGTTAAGGTAATCAATACGATTTATGGTCGTCCAGAGGAAGACGAGCAACCTAAAAATTCTTACAGGATTCAACTCAGTCAAGCTCATAAGTTACAAAAGATTGGCGAGACCAATGCTGTAGGCTGCAGACCTAACCCGACACAGGTTTCCTTTTATGAGGGAGATCTCAAAAGGGTACAACACCCACATGAAGACCCATTGGTAATCAGCCTGCTAGTAGCCAATTGCTTAGTCAGACGAATGTTCATTAATCCTGACAGTAGTGCTAACATTATAACAAAGTAGACTTTCAATCAGCTGAAACTGGCCGCAGATCAAATTCACCCCACAAGGAACCCCCTGGTAGGATTCGATGGCAGAAGAGTGGAGCCATAGGTGTAATCACACTATCAGTTACTGCGGCCAAAAGATCTCTGAATGAGAATTTTGTGGTTGTGGAAATCCATCCATCCTACAATTTGTTAATGGGCCGAAGGTGGATCCACTGTATAGAAGGAGTCCCATCAACTCTACATCAAGTCATGAAGTGCATTGATCCAAACGGTAAAGAGGTTATCAATATTTGGGGGGATCAAGTGACGGCAAATGAATGCTATCACACAATGATCTGCCCAACTGATAAGGGTAAGCAATCGCTGAAATAACAATTACCAGGCTTTTCCTCTCCCAAGGGAAGGGAGGAGCCAGAAGAGGAATGCATGACTGAAAAACCCCTAGAGGCCATGCAGATAGTCATGGGGGATGAGCACAATCTAACCTATATAGGGACACTCCAATCAACCTAGGGGAAGGAGGAATTAAAAGAGAGTTTAAGGCAGAATGCCGACATCTTCGATTAGAATCATTGGGATATCCAAGGAATTGACACACAGATAGCCTATCATAGCCTAAACATAGACCTGAGCCATCACCCAATGAAGCAGAAGCAGAGAAGATTTGCCCTTGAAAGAAACAAAATCATTGCTGAAGAGGTTAACCGGCTTTTAGAAGCAGGGTTTATCAGAGAAGTCCAGTGATGTGTCTAATTTTACCACTCGCAATAGTACGATTCCGTGTAGGATAGTGCTATAAAGAGAGGTGTCGACACAGAGAGATGAGATTTATATTCAGTCTTCAACTTAGTTTTCTTGGTTTACATGTAACTGGTTGAAAATTTTGTTGGTTGCCATGATTAAAAACAAGCTAAAATTAAAACAAAGTATTAAACTAGAGTAAATTAAATAATCAAAGAGAGAAATCTTAGGGTTTTGACTTCACCACAATCATCATACTATGGTTAATTGTATCAACTCTGGGGATTTAACAATTATGTTTTTCAAATGAATTGAACTCAATAACATTTGTTCAATTCGGGTTTTAAAGAAAGATGTTTTACAAAATTCAGTTAAGTATAACCTATCTGCGGTTAGCATGGACTATCCACCTACCTACTCTAACTACTTTAACTACTTTGCAAACAATCCATCTTTCCTAAGCATAGATTTTGAAAACATCCTTTATAAAAACGTTAGAACACCATTATATGACCTCTATTCTCATGTCTGGCAAGGCTCCGCCAGATACCGTCTAATAGGATAGGTTGAGAATAGAAAATAAACAATTATATCTAAAACAAGTTAATAACAGTTTGTAATATGTTAAAGCATGAAAACCAATTGAGTAAAATAATCCCAGAGTTAAAACAATCAAACTATAATACTAGATTGGGTTATATCAATGCCCTAAGAGAGGAATTAGCTATTTATGACGATGTCAGATGTTATCTACGTTAGAGTTGTCTCCATCATCACGGATGACACTTCTCTTCTTAGGATCTTTACTTTATAAGGTTGTGGAAACCCCTAAAAGCCACCACGGTCAGCCTTTTGAATCACACGACAAAAAGGACTTGGAATTTTGGACATCTTCTATCAAGGCTTAAGCCTTCTTTTATCAAAGAAAATAAGGATCTGATGGGCTTTTAGGTCTTCTGGCCCATCTGGAATGAGATACGGCTTAAAAAGAGAATTTTCTCGTAACTTAAATCTGACATGTCATGGAAGGCTCAAGCTTTAGGAACAAAGGCTGAAGCTTTAAGGTTCAGGCTCGAGCTTAAGGAACAAGGCTCGAGCTTCTCTGGATTGATGTTCGAGCTTCAAGAATTGGTGTTCGATCTTCACTTTGACACTTAGCCAAATTTCTTCAATTACTTTCCGAAACGTCTTTTTCTTCAACACTTAGAATATTCTTAGGATTGAAATCTTTTAACATTACTCAATCCAAGCTTCATGGGCTCAAGCACTAGGTACGAAGCTCGAGCATTTGGTTCTCAAGGCTCGAGCGTCAATCGATGGTGCTCGATTCTTAGGGTTAGGCACGAGGTCTGGGAGCTTGGAAATTAACTCTTCAAATTCCGATGCCTTATGCTCGACCTTAAGGGTTAAGGCTCGAACACCTTATGGTCAGGCTCGAGCACTTTTTGTTCAGGCTTGAGCCTGAAGGTACAAGGCTCGAGCTTTAATGTCTTGTTAATTTTTTTTGTCTTCTTTGACTTGTAAGGCTCGAGCCTCAAGATTCGGGCTCGAGTTTTGGATTCTGGATTCTTCTAAACGTCACCATTTAAGCTATCGGCTTGCTATAGATGACCGGCAACGACTCTGTAAGCTTCGATATCATCATAAAGTCCCGGTTTTAACCATTTTTCTGGGAAAGTACCTACAAACACATTAAACATAAATCAGTCTAAATATGGATAGAAGTATGACTTTAGGCCTTAACATACGTATATTTAGGGGCTTGAATATGAAATATTCAGCGCTCATCATCCAGTACCCTCAATGACTGTCAAATGTAGTGGCTGTCCAAAAGAAGGATAGCAAATGAATGGTATGTATTGACTTCACCAACCTGAACAAAACTTGCCCGAAAGATGGTTTTTTGCTTCCCAAAATCGATCATATGGTAGACGCTACAACCGAGTATGAAAAATTAATTTTCCTTAACTTATTCAGGTTACAACCAGATCCTAATGAACCTTCGGATGAAGAGAAAACTTCTTTCATTACTGAACGTGGGACTTACTATTATAAGGTCATGCCCTTCTGGTTGAAAAACGCAGGGGCTACCTATCAGCGATTAATCAACAAAATGTTCGAAAAGCAGATCGGACGAACGGTCAAAGCTTACATAGATGATATGTTGTCAAAAGCAAGAACAAGAAGGATCATCAGTAACACTTACAAGATGTATTTGATACTCTTAGAGATAATAAAATGATGTTAAATCCAGCAAAGTGTTTGTTCGGAGTATCCTCGGGCCAATATCTTAGGCACCTGGTAAACAAGAGGGGAATAGAGGCAAGTCCTACCCAGTTGGCAAAATTGCTACAGAGCAAGGAGCCCCAAACGGTGAAATAAGTTCAAATCCTCACCGGGAGAATAGCAGCCCTCAGTCGTTTCATATCCTGATTATCAGACAAATATAAGCCATTCTTCGATGCAATTAAAGCAAAAAAATGAGAAATTTGGGGGGCGGAGCAACGAGAAGCTCTTGCAAAACTCAAAGAGTACATGGCTAACCCCCTAATTTTATCTGCCCCAAATCCTGAAAAACCATTGTACCTCTATCTGGCAGTCTCTCAGTCAGTGACCAGTTCTGCTCTAGTAAGAGAAGTGGGAAAAAAATAGCACCCGGTCTTCTACTCCAGCAAGGCCATGACTGATGCAGAAAGTAGGTACTCAATGGCAGAAAAAATCATTCTTTCCTTGGTCCAGGCCAAAAGAAAGCTTCGGCATTACTTCGAGGCTCATCAGATAATATTCCCCACGACGCATCCGATCAAAACAATTCTCAGTAAACCAGATCTTTCATGTCGGATCATGTAATACCCCTAATTTTAAAAGGATAGTCTCGGCATTTTAATTATTGTTTTATTGTATTTTGTGTGATTATTTGGCTTATTGGTTAATTGTTTAATTATTTTAATTTGTTATTTGATTTAATTGTTTAATTATGTGTTATGTGTTTAAATTGCATTTAATTGGTTTAATTGTTTATTCATTTGTTTAAATTGCATTAATGGATTTCTTGTTTTCAGTAATTGAATTGTTTTATTTAATTGTCTTTTGTATGTTCTTTAATTGGATTAATTTAGTAATTATTAATTTTAATGTAAATAAGTTAAATGAGTTTTTTTAATTACGTTAATTAACTAGGATCCTCTAGGAAGGCAGTATGTGTAGCCGACATGGATTATCTTAGGTTGCTCTATGGGCCGACTAAGATCGACATTAGGGTTTTGTCTCTAATCATACAGGGAATAGGGTTTTATTTAAGTCTCTCTATATATATATAACAGTATATCGACTTAAGGTTTTAGAATACACAACCTCTGTTCACGTATCAAAGTTCCAGAGAGAAACAGAGAGGGGTTTTGAGCAAACAGAGTACGTTCGGTGAGGGTTTTGACTGCAGCTTAAAGGTCAGACCTAGGAGAAGGGAGGAGCAAAAGTAATAGGAGGCTAGGCAGTATTGCAGTGTTGCTGGAAACGTGGACACGGTGCCGGGATTTCATAACTGAAATCACAGGCAAGTTCTTTTCTTCCTTTTTCCCGTTGGCTCGTGTTCTGTGCACCTAGATAGCCTCTAGGGTTTAATTGATCATTAAATGAGATTTACATGTATATTATATGCTATATTGATGATCTGCATTTGTTGAAATCTATTCTGTTATAGTTCGTGCATGTCTGGTTTCAGTTTTATTTCTTAAAGCATGTTAAGTTTGTAGAAATTTTAATCTCTGTAATTGATTCCAACTACTGTAAACACACCATCAGGATGCTACTGGTTATTAATAAGACTCTTTGGAATAGTTTTAAAACCAAACAGAAAGGCTGGAAGTGGTCGGAGTCGAAAACAACAGTTGGAAGTAGCAGACGGCTTTCAGAGAAGGAGAGAGCCGGCTCCATGGAGGAGGGAGCCGGCTCCCCCCAAGTGTAGAGCCGGCTCTAGGAGGTGTAGAGCCGGCTCTACCCATCTAGAGGTGGCTTTAATAAATATTGGAGCCTACTCCACCAAGTTTAAGAGCAGGCTCCTTTATTTTCGTAAAATCTGGACTATATTGCTTAAAATTTAAAAATTGCTTGACTTGAGAGTCCAATACTCCTTGTATGCCTTATGAATGCCATTTAGGAGTAAATTTTTTGAAAAATTGATATCTTGCTTGCACTTGTGGTCCACATCATCTTGATTTTGTGATTGTTTTGAGATTCACTCTAGTCTTCTACACTAGCACCGGCGCAATTCATTTGTAGGGTACATACTTTGTTAATTATTGAATTGGTTATATCCCAATTGAGCTAGTAGTGCATTGAAAGCTTTCATTGTTGATAAAGGTGGACAACAACCCCTTTTCACTAAGTAGCCGGGATTTTAGCCTCATCAAGCACTGAACTTCTCGCGCCGAAAGGTGGAGGGCCCAAACTCTAGGTTAATAATTGAATTTGCTTTATTCAAAAAAAAAAAAAAAAAAAAAAGCAAAAGCAATAATAAAAAAAAAGGTAAGGACTTCTCCCAAAAAGGTGAGAAATGGGAAATGATTAGATGGTTGTTGTCTTGATTTGTAACTTAGTTGATTTGAGCTTGTAAGTCCGTAGGAGTATTTGAATGCCTAATGCCCTAAAGCCGTTTGGTTTGGGAGTCATTGACCTAACGCTCGACCTCATGAATCACTAGAAAGCTTAAGAGATTAACGCATTGCACCATACTTCCGTCTTTGATCCTATTAAAAAAAAAAAAAAAATCGAGTGAAAAGAATAAGCGCACCTAGATCAATAAAGCTTTAATAAAATGTCCACTTTTTGTCTTGAAAATCGGTATTAGATTTGTGTGTTAGTTTGAGGGTAAGGATGTGATTAATTCTTTAGTTGGCTAAGATAGCAACACTTTTTATGCCGGTCCACTCAAAAGAATTCTAGAGTTGTTTTGATTTGCATAATTATTTTCTTGATGTGTGGAGGATCATACTTGCTTGCTTGATGTTGAAATTTTGGGAGATTGCTTGGAAATGTTTGAAACATTGCATACTTGAGGTAGTTTTCTCCCAATGCTTTTTTGCAATATTAGTACCTCTTTAGAAAGAATGAGCTTAATGTTTGTGGGTACCATTTCTGGAAACTCTCATGAGACTTCACTCGTCCACTAAGGGTAACCTAGGGGTTTAAAAGGCTTGTTGCATATGCTAAGTGCAATTGTGTTCCCTACGAAAGTGGCGTTATCCATTTATTATTTTCTAGTTCATACTTGTATAGTTGTTCATTTCATTCCTTTATTTTCTAGTTCATTGCTAGGGACTAGCAATATTTAAGTTTGGGGGTGTGATGAGCACTAAAAAGTGCGTATTTAAACCCCTTAAGCTTTGGCATTCTAGTACATTTATCTATCTTACTTTACCGTTTTAAATTGATTTCGTATTATTTTCATTTTCAGGCACTTATCCCGAAAATAAGCTAACTCAGCTAAATAAGAGCCTAATTAAAGCAATTTTGGGAGTTAAACAAAGAAAGGAGCAAAGTGGAGAAAGAAGGAAGCAAATAAAGCCAAAAGTGGGAAGCAGCAAAGTTCGATCGATCCAAGTTCAAGGTTCGATCGATCGAACAATGATCAATCTCAGCACTTCAAGATAGATCCAAGCTTTGACCCAAAAGCATAAAGTTCCAAAAGTTCGATCGATCCAACACAATCCTTCGATCAATCGAACACTTTTGTCCTTATTCAAATGATTGATCATATCCACAGCTGTACCACCCACTAACCACTTTTGTTCTTTTCCCATAAATATCTCCCATAAATATCTCGGATTTGTCTTTTTCTAAAAAGCTCTGCCAGTTGGATTGATCCAACCTAAGTTCTATAGATCTCACTTACTTTTGATCGACCCAAGTTCAAGGTTCGATTGATCGAACTTCCTCCAGTGCGAAAAAGTTAAAATTCCATTTCATTGAAAGTTGTCCTTTATCTAATCATTAGGGAATATTGTGTGCATGACCCCAGCTCATTTTGGGTGTCATTTTGACCTACCTATATAAGGATAAGGATTGCTTTTACACAAGGAGCAACATTTATTTTCATATCTTCTCTTGGAGAGGAAGTTTAGAGGGGAGGAGGCTAGAGACACCATTGGATTTCTTCATCAACAAAGAGCCGATTTCAACCATGGAATTAGCCCTTGAGGGTTGGAGCATCATCACCATAAGTGGCTAGACATCTTCTTGGGGCTAGAGTTAGCCCCAAGCATGCTTTCTATATCTTAATTTTGCGTATTATTGAGGGATTAGTGTTGTAATTGATGTTTTGACACTTTGATATATATAGATCTTGTTTATTCACTGATTGATGTGGTTTAATGCTTCCAATTGATCATTTTATTCTGTCCATATGTTTATAAACGCTAGAATAGATGTTCATGTGCTTGTCTCTAGATTTTGTGTTATTGATGCATGTCTATGCGTATTGATGCTATAGATTTGGAGATTGTCAAAACATAGTGCTTAAAGGGGTGCTTTTGTGATTCTCTTGATGGTTCATGCTTATCTCTTGATGGATTGTGCCTCTCCTTTAGTTTATTTTCATGCTAGTAGTGTAGATGTAGTGTAGTTGTAGTGTAGTGTTAAATGGGAGGACAATCTATGCTTGTTGTTTGATGATATAAGCTTTTGAATGCAATTAGCATATGTCTCTATCCTTGTGCTGTATTTGGATTGTGAGCTTAATGAAAGGATTAATGACTTGTTTTGATTTATTGTGCCTTTCACATGTTGTTTAGACAATATATGATTCATTGCTTAGATATATTATGTCTTTCACATGATGTTTAAACAATACATGCTTAACTAGTCATCCTTGCTTGTTGAATCAACCAAACACACACACACCAATATTGCAACACACCATTTGCCCTCATTAATCACTTCTCAATGATATAGAAATGCATTGCTTGGTGGTGATCTCTAAACCCCAAGATCTCTCTCTCTTACTTACTCTTAATTGCATTCTTTTGCTATCACTTAGTTTAATTTAGTTGCTCTTTAATCAACCAACCAACCAATTGTTTGATCACTCGACCTACTAGCCCTAATTGTGATTCCACGACATTGCTCGATCCTCATAATCCCTTGGGATGCCCCCTTCTCACTCATACTACATAGTATAGGTGTTAAGCGGTTTATAAATTTAAGTATGATGCCCATTTGACATTAATTTCCAAACTCAAAGTGTTGTGCATTATTTTGTGCACACGTTCGGGTCGCATCAAGCCACATCCCTCTGGCTAAGCCCATTAGCGTTTCTGGGTCTTCAACCCCAGAATCACCAATGGTGATAGAAGCACCATCAGCCTTCAGCATTTTAGGGAACCACTTTTTGGCAAACCCTACGAAATCACCCCCGACAACATCAGTAGTGCCAGGAATTAAGCATTTTTACCCCCAAAGGCCCCAGCCATAAACTTGGGGCACTTCGAAAGAGAATTATCCTTCGTAGAGGGACACTTAGTACTTGACTAAACCCCTTTCTGCTTTTAAGTGGAGGAGAGCTTACTCGCCTCAACAAGGATGTTCTTTCTCTCTTGTAGCAACTTAGTAGCTGCATTCCTTTCCTTCTTAGTCCTACGAGGTTTTGGAGGGGGAAGTTCCATCGCTGATTGAGAAAGGGAAAAAGGAGCAGGCGATAAGAGGCTAGCCTCAGAATCAGAAGCGTCAAGGTCGATGAGCTCCCCAGGATTTTGAACAATTACCGCAGAATCCTTCAAGATTGTCTCAAGAAAAGAAGAAGAGAGAAGGACCCTGGCAAAGCGAATGTCGCTCTAGACACTTTCTTGCAAATAAGCAAGATGACTATCTGCAAATTTTGAAGAGAAAAAGTCAATTTCGTGACCCAGGAAGTCAAAAATGTAACAAAAATGCTTTACGATACAGACGAAGCAAGAAGACTCGCCCGAATCATCAAATGCAGGAACGGATGAGGCATGAAAGCTCGATCAAACGACTAAATCCTCAGCGGACGAAGATCGCCACGCCCCTCCGACTTTTACAATTTTATTTTTCCACTCCTTGTCAGAAGTGTTAAGGTGAGAGAAAAGAGCCCTACCCGATTTAGAATGAAAGTGGAATCTACCTTCTCCACCTTTCATTCTATCAACTGTATAACAAAATAGAAGATCGGCAAAATTTAAGGTCAAACCTTGAACCCTGGTCAAAGCAAGAAGACATGAGAGAATGAAGAAAAAATTAGGGTTAACTTGAAGAGGGGCCAAATTCAACACCGACAGGACCCGAAGGTAAAAAGGATTAAGGGGGAATCGAAAGGCAGGAAAATGTAAATCCGAGAAAAGCATCTCGCCTTCTTCCAAACCCTCACCTATACTAAAATTCAAGTCATGATCGTACCCCTTAAGGGTAACGTCAAAAGGAACGCGATTCTTCTTTCTCAACTGAGAAATTGAAAAGGACTTCCTTTCTACAATGTCCACAGGGAGGATTATAAGACCCTTAACATAGACACTCAGACTCACCGCTGCAGTCCCCGACTCAGAATCAGACATATGAACACTATGAGTTCGTTCGTTCGTTACGTTCTTGACACATAATGTAAGAAAGAAAAGAAAGACTAACCACAGCAGATGGAAGGAGATGTTGAAGCAGCAATCGAACTCTCGCCAAAACTCAGGAACGAGATCACAAATATAGATACCCGAATAACGAAAACACAATATATAAGTAAAGGAGGGCAGATAACGGAAGGACAAACATGAGGCCCCAAAATCAGCAGCACAAATGGTAATGATAGGCAGTAATAGCCGCAAAAACTTCTTCACTTCCCAAAAACAGTTACAATTCCTTATATGAATCAAATTCATAAAAGGAATTGGGGGCAAAGTGTAGAGGGAAAAACCCCCACCAATCACATCACGCCACATAACAGCAAAAGGGTAGCCCAAGGCTAAACTAAAAATACCCAAAGGCCCACTATCAGGTGAAGGCCCAATAGTAGAAGCCATACGCACATACCAGTTCAGCCCAATTAAATGAAGGAAACTCCATTTGACATAAAAGCCGAATGAACGACCCAATCTTAACGGGCCCATAAATCCATAACGCTTGCTATAATGATATGCACACGATCTGTAGGTATAAATACCATGTTTGGGAGTAAAAGCCAGAAAATGGCTCCATATATATCTCTGAAAAAAAGCTTATAAATAAAGCCTGAATGAGAATGAAGAGGCATCGAATTCCCATCATTGTTCTTCTCTTTTAGAATTACTTATATCTCAATAATATTCTGCACATTTCTTCTCAATTTATTTCTTTAAGTGTTGGGGTGTAACAATTTGCACCTACAGTGTGTCACATAATTGTCACGTGATCACTTTAACTCAAAAAATTTGACCGGAATAATTTACCCTAAAAAATACTATTACATGGAATAATTTGACACCCCAAACGAGAAGCCACATAGAAAATGTCATTTCCAAATAATTTCAATTTTTTGGGCCTACCTCTACTTTGGCTGTTTGAATTCTTTTTATTATTTCTTCTTATTTTATTTTCTTTCTCTCCTCTCTCTTTTCTCTCTCTTTTATTTTCTCAAGATTTCTATTCCTGATTATACTTAGTTTAATATTTCATTTTAATTTTCAGTTTATAATCGTGACAACCAAATCAATCTATTCAACCAGTTACCTGTAGACCAATAGGAATTAGTTAAAAGCAAAATTTAATAACTCATCTCTCTGTGGGTTTGACACCTCTCTATATAGTGCTATTCTGCAAGGATTTGTGTTGTTGCGAGTGGTAAATTTATAAGTAATATGCAAAAACACACAACATGCTCTAGGGCTAATTTCCAATATGTTCGATGATTGATTGTCAACCTTCCCTGTCGCCTCCCTGAAGGAACAAACCATAGCCTAACACCTTCTGTTAGCATATTGTAGTGAGTTTCAAGAAAGCGAAAAAGCTTCTACGATAATCCCCACATTCTTAAAACACTACTTGCGGACGAGGAATACCTTGATCATAACCAAACTACCTCGCCAGTCTTCTTGGATTATACACTTCAACTGATAAAGTTTTTTCTAAAAAAATAGGCAACGGACTTGGGCTCACAAATGCCAAGAAAATTAGATGATCATTGCTGATTTCTTTTGGGCCAGCTTCTTCATAGCTGTCCTTATCATCATACACGAGCAATGGTTCCACTCCTGGAACATCATCAACATAGGGATGCCACGTAAACTGGTGACTCAAATCTATCAGATTTGTAAGTCCAACTCGAGGAGCCCTACCACGCCATTGAAAGGACCGCATCCTTACACTTGGGGGTATTTCCCTCTCTCGAGGAGCGTAACTAGCAAACCGTTCATATAAAAATAACTGCAAGAACATACTCAAGGCATATGAATGAATCACATAGTGACCAACAGAGCGGATTGAGTCTGAAACAACCATATCCACCCGGTGATACAACGAGCCTAAAAACAGGGATGATAATGGCAACGCAACACCTCAAGACAATTTTACTGCCATTTCAACAAGCCGCAAATGAATTGTATCCTCGGGTGAACCTTCCAGAACAAACCCTGATAACCAACACAACAGATACGTTGCTAGCCCAACATCTCTGCTATACCATGTCCCCAATACTCGATGCCTTTGATCATTGGGCACACCTCGTCTGACAATCCACACATACTTAAAATGCATTTGGGTCCAAGACCCAAATGTACACTTTTTACCCCCTTTCCTTCGCTTGGCTAACTCTATCCCACCTTTCCCAAATTTTGACCCATATGTTTTCGCCTCCTCGATAGACAAGCGTAATTCTATGGCCAGTCTCTGGTCTTCTTCATCCAATACTAATGTTGTAGGGTTTTCTAACCCTTCAAATGACAACCCATATAACTGGCACACGTCTTCAAGTGTGGGTCCCATCTCACCCCATGTTGTCACAACGGTATGTGTCTCAGTGCTCCACCTCGATATTAACAACTCGATCGCATCATGATCTCGAGGGATAATCAAAGTCCTGAACAAGCGCGTACTGACTCTAAAGCCTTAGCGTCATGCAACCGCCGCACAAAGTCCGGCAACGCCAAAATCTCATCTGTCCATTCATCCCACACATTACTCGGACTATAGTGTGTCATCAGATCAATGAAAGAGAATGGAATATAGCCCCTCTTTATGTTAAAACGAAGCACTGACCTAGCCGGAACAAGCGGCTCGGCCCCAATTTTCGCCTCCGGCTCCATTATCGCCGCTACCGCCGACGTACCTCGCTCTTCAACATACTGTTCAGAGCGATACCAAAAAAAGTCCCTCCCACCAAAAAAAGGGAGCTTTATACCATTCTGAATCCGGTGGCACATTGGGTAGAGGTTCATCTTTTTTGGATAACTCCCTTCGGGGAGGTATCTTCTTCGACCAAGCAAGTTTCTTTCTGCAACCACGGTTTTTTTCTTTCCCTTTAACACTTCGCTCTTCTCACAAAAAAGCCTTTTCTTGTTCTGTCTAAATTAATCGGAGTTGGCAAAACAGCGTTTGATCTCTTCCCGCTTTCTTTTAAATATAACCATAACGGAACGGGAAACGACGCAACTCTTATGATAATCATTGCCCACGTTTGGTGTTTTGAACGGCGGCATTAATTGAACTAGCACGTCTGTCGATTTCTTTCCCTCAACAAACTCTATAACTTTTGCACGCCTCCGCTCTCCTCCGATACCACACGCGCACACGAGGATTAATTGTGGGGATTAAGCCCCCCAATGCCACTTGACACATCCGACGACACCAAAGTCCACTCAAGGCGGGTACTTTGGCAAACTGAAGGACAAGGAGCCCACGCACCTCGATCGAGACATTGGCAATCGCATTTATGAGCCTCAACTACCGCCGTCTTCGAAAGGATGGACATTTAATGTAATAGTACTTAGCCTCAAGGTAAAAAGACTGGGATATCCCTATTATATCAGCATAGCCATCATTGCTTCCCCAATGGAAGTGGACTTCCATACTCGTATAAGGGCCTGGGCCTGGGCCTATAAATAAGGAACGAAGCTCCTAATCGCCGGAAGTTCCATTGTACTTTGTATTTAGATATCTTCCCATTTATTAAATAATATGGATTTGTTATATATTCACTATTTGTGAGTTAGTAGGCATCTAAAGGTCCTTACGACACTCACCGAAATCTGGTGAGTTAGCTTAAAATTAAAACATTTATTATTGTGAGCAAAAAATATTAACAATTTTATTTTCAGTGATGTTGATGTTGCATTCACAATCACTCACAAATCAGAACTATCTTAATCAACAGAACTATCTTTTTGATTAAGTACTTAATAACAAATTTTCTTTTTCCTCTTGTATGAAAGCCTTTTCCTCCAATCATTTAAATAGTAATATGCTCTTATAAACTTGGATCTTGATAAAACATATGTAACGAAAATAAAAATGCTCTATAAAAAAAGTTGGAAATTTATTCTTAACGTTCACATCAAACTTATCTTTCCAAAAAACGCACATAATACAAATACGTGTGCGAGATTAGTCTAAAAAAATTTCATGGAATTGAAATTCAAGTTAATTTTTTTTGTTCATGAAATTTATTTTATTTTCAGCAGAGGATCTTTGAGTACAAATTAGATATCTTAGAATTGAAATTGACAGGAATGATATTTCAATTTTTAATTTTAACACCACTAATTAATTTTTTTAAAAATAGAATGAATTTAGATTTCTGATTGGACCCTCCAAACACAATATAAAGCTACTTAAGTTAGAGCCGGCCCAATAAGACAAAAAGCACACGCTAGACACCTCTTCGCAAATCGGAAAAGCCGAAAATGTCCGGTGTTCGGTTTCTGTTCGCCAACGGCGTCGTCTTGCCTTCCTCCGACACACCTCCTGTATCAACCTTCCTCGAATCTCATCCAGGTTCGCGCCAAAACTCCATTGTCAATTTTTATTTTTATTTTTTTGCTTTTGAAAATCGTTTTCGAAACTACCTCTCGCACTAAACACTCGCACAAACTTGCTTTGAGTCTGAAGAAATTGTTTATATACAAATTCAGGTGCTTACACGACCTCTCGCACTCACAACGACGCTTCACTCCTCTTGTTCTGGGAAAGACATCTTCGCAGACTCGCCGATTCGGCTAGAATTCTGTTGAATTCGAATCCGAATCTTTTATTCGGATCTGAGAAGTCTAGGGTTTCGAGTTTGACCCCATTGGGACAATCGTCAGTCTGGGACTCGGTAATTCGATCTCTTGTGAATGATTCGGTGGGGAAAGTGCTGCCTATTGCATTGGGAGAGAGGAAAAGTGGTGAGGAATTGGCAATCACATCTGTTGTGAGTGGCAATTCGGAGAAATTGTGTGAAAATGGGAGTTTAAGTGAAGAAATGGTTTCTAGTTTTCTTGATGTGTATGTACATGTGGGGATGTATGTACCTCCTGTGTTTGGTGTTCGAGAAAATGGGGCGCATTTGGCCGTGGTGGGTCGAGGGAGGGATGTTGCCAATGCAAAGTATTCAGATTGGGTTAGGTATTTGGAGTTGTACCTTAATTGTGTATTATTGTGAATTTGGTTTTTTTGTTATGTAATTTTTGGACTTTGTTATCTTGGTAGGCTTAGGAAGTCTTTGGAGAAGCTGAGGCCACCTTGGGCTACAGAGCTCTTGTTGTCAAATGACGGTGATCGGGTACTAGAAGGTTCTGTGACAAACTTTTTCGTTGTGTGTTGCAAGGTAAGAGACAAGGAATTGCGGTGTTTACTCTTTGTCAAGTTGACTTGATGTCCTTTTTAGTTTCTGTATTTATTTTATGGAATTACAGACGATGAACAAAGTTTTAGTTATTTGTTAGCTTGGTAATCATAAACTCGTAATACAAAGGTTGACCAGCCAAGTTGTGTGCGCACATTTGGAACAGATTTTAAGAGACATTATACTTGCAGAATGTATTGTATTGGATTCGGTTATATGTTAACTACTGACTGATTTGCCATATATTAACTTTTGACTAGTGGTTGTGCCAGCTTGAGTCGCTCTCAGGCACCCAAAGTTAGCTTAGCTAACTAATTTGCCAGTCTGAAGACCATTGATAATGTCCTAATTTGGCAGAGTATACCATAGTGTCTTACATAATGACACAGTCTCCCAGTAAGTACAAATCATAATTGCTTATTTTTGGGAAAAATAAATGGTACTTGTAGTTGTATATTGAATTTGTGATTTATACTTCCCACCTTAGTAACTTGCTTGACTGTCTATAAACAGATGCAATCTATAACCAGTTACAATATATGCAGTAATTGTTTAGAAGCTTCTGCGGTGTGTGTTACCTTATATTCACCATTAAGTATTTATTAGATGCTTTATGAAATGTGTTTTCAGGAGAACTATAATGATAGCAATGATGGTAAGGGGAGTGCATGTTCGGTTGAAATACAGACTGCTCCCATTAGAGATGGTGTCCTTCCTGGGGTCATACGTCAAGTAATTGTTGAGTAAGTCCTTTTGTCTCCTGGTACTCAAGATATTTTTTATTATAGAAGAATCGGTTTCTCTTTCTTTCTTCTTTTTTGAAATTCATGCTTAAAACTCATTTTTCTTTAGATTTGGGAGGTATAATGTAGCACCGGATAGCAACAAAGCTGCCACTTCCGTTTTTAACAATTAAGACTGAGTGTTTACTGTTACATTTCCTTTCACAAAGAATTCCCTATAACATTGACTAAGGTTCATAGATCATGTAGAGATGGTTCCTTGATAAGCGACATCCACTATCAACATTTGAGAGAGTGGGAAGGGTTTTTTTTACATTCATTTGGACAGCATGGAAGATAAAACCTTTGGTTGGGCATCCATAAGAGTCCTAGAATGTCACTTATAACCCAAAAAAAAAAAAGGTCCTGGAATGTGGTTTAGATCCTCGAATGTTGTTGATATTGGATGTGGAGATCTCCATTGGTTACACAATGACCTGCAATCTAATTCAGATGACAGATAAGAGTTGATATTTTGTTCTAATTTGCCATGGAGAATCATAGATCTTCCACCTTCTGGCCTGGGTATTAGGTTTTACCACATATATATTTTTTTGACAAGTCTATTAGGTTTTATCAATTTAATTCACAGGGAGCAAACAGAAGGATGTCTTTTAATTCTCATCCGGTTATCAGTGACATCAATGTTTTTCTCCTAAACATGAATCACTTGGAATTATTAAAAGTTTTTAAAATTCTCTAGGCAAGTGTATTATGATAAAGTTTATTCTGTTTATAATTCAGGCTCATAGTCAGAACTAGCTGTATTTAAGGTTTACTGTAACTTTTAGTTGTTGCAGCAATGGTTGCTTATAAAGAAAGTAAAGATTCAAGAGATCCTCTTGGTTGTCGTGAGGCATATAATATTTTCCCCTTTTGGATTGAAGAAGATTAATCAGCGGGCTTTTAAGTAATATTGTCAAAAGTGGATATAGTTTTAGAATTGGAAATCAAGTGCTAGGCACAGGAAATGGTAACCCCAGATTCCTCTTGGTGAAAAATGATGCACTCATATTTTACTGTTGAAGGCTGTTTGAGCTTACATGAATTTCCAAACCAGAGACCGAACATACCAGTAAATACAACCCCCCTCCTCCTCTGTGTGTGTGTGTGTGTGTGTGTGTGTGTGTGTGTGTGTGTGTGTATATCATGCCATATAATAAACATCACCACAGTGGTTGCAATTACCATTCCAAACATGTCAAATGTTTTAAGCTGCATGCTTCAATGGAAGCCTTTCCAACTGCAGTGCTCGCAATCAGATATGGTTCGAACCAAATATCAGAATGCCTTTGTTTTGATGAGTGTTGCAGCCTATTTCTGGCACCTGTACCCTTCATTAACTGTGAATAATCAAATCTGCAAAGCCTTGACGCTTATTGCAACATTTGACTTTGACCTATTCAAACCATACTAAGTAAAGCATTTCATCAATAATCTTTTCTTGATTTCATTTGAATATTGACTTTACAACTCTAGTTAAACCAACTTAACCACAAAAATCACATAATTTTACCAAATGTTGATCTAATATCACAGTTATATTGACCTACAATTTACCCTTTCAATAACCATGGTTGAGTGTGAACTTCACCCAGAATTTCCCTTGAGCAGAACGTTTGTATCATGCTAAACCAGGCCAGCAGCCTGGTTTCCAATCTGCAACTGATCTATAGATTAAATTCATTCATTATGCGCTCGTGACAGTTTTCATTTCGTGCAGCATATGCTCAAGCAATGGAATACCACTTCGAGAAGTTGCACCATCATGGTTAGAACGTGAAACTTGGAAAGAGGCATTCATTACAAGTAAAGTTTTCTGTCCTTTCTTATATTTTTCCGAGGCAGGTGATTACATATAGCAGAAAATGTGCTAATTACTTCTAGACCTTGGGATTTTGGGCCTTTGGGCTTTCACCTTGTTGTAAGAACTTAATACTAGTTTCACTGGACCTTTTTGTAACTGCACTGAATGTTTTAACAGTGAATTATATGGTTCAGTTGTTGGGATATGGACGTTCACCTTGTTGTAAGAACTTAATAGTTAATACTAGTTCCACCGGATCTTTCAAACCTGTTGAAATTTCCATTGCCTTTTCAGTGGTAATCTTACAAAGTTCATGTGGTTTAAACAACTAATTGTCTATTTAGTAACTACTAACTAGTGATTTTTAGTCTTAGTATCTTGACAAACTTGTGACTTACCATTCGGATTGTAATGTTGAATCACAAAGCCAAATGTCTATGTCTCTCTCTTGTGCTATGGATCTGGGGTCCATCAGCCATGTTGTTCACTTTTTCTGAAAACATCAGTGTTGCTCAATCTAAATGCTTGATGATTAAGGATAAGTTCTTATCCAATTTGACAGTACAGCATGCATTGTCTCTAGTCATTGAAACTTGTAAGATCTTGTTACTGCCACCTGGGAAAGTGCAATTTAAGGAGTTCTCTGTTGCAGGTAGCTTGAGGCTTTTGCAGCATGTGGAGACAATTCGATTTCCAAGTTCATGGGAATCGCTGGAATCAAAATCTTGGAAGATGGTAAAATGGGAGGAGAAGCGGTTTGAGGTATGTGAACTAAGGGTAACAAAATATGTTGACCTTGAGCTATTGCGAATATACTGTTTGCTGATGATATCGTGCGTTTCAATATCAGGGTCATGGGAGGACCACAACTATAATTCAGGTAATTGATAGATAGTTTACTTCTTCCTAGCACCATTTGTCACTGTGTGATTATTCATCAATTTCCCTTCCGTAAGAGGAATGATTAAGATGTCAGCAGATCCAATGGAGAAAAGTGACTGTGTCTAGTTCAGTTTCTTAAAATACTTAAATCACTTCTGAAAAGGCAATAAAAATCATTGCACAGTGTTGGTCCTGTGTAGGATGCTGGGTGTACTAGATTGAAAATAGACTTAATTTGTTATGTTGTACGAAGAGTCTACTCTTAGACTTGATTTAGCATCAATGCTTGTTAAACCCTGTATTTTCACCAATACTCCAAGTACTGGTCCGCAATCTATCACCTTTGAGAATGAAAATGATGCAGAAAAGGCATTTGGCAGTGTGTATTAGATATTATTTTCCATTGTACTTCAAAGTTTCTCAAGTTCTCTTTTTTATCTTATTGGTCAAGGGAAGTATATTTTGCTGTTAATAATGCACCTTCCAGATTGAAATGCATTATTGAAACCTCAAGTCCGCTGAAAATTTCCGGTGCCATTTGACTTCATCACTTGGGTGTGTCATCGGTCATTGGGGGTGTCTGTTTTGCATGCTATGCATTTAATCCATAGCATTTGCCAACGGATCTGTTTGTTTCAAGAAGGAGATCTGGTGGGCTGTCTTTTGGCGCTATGGGGAAAGGGATCTGGGGATGGTACTGGAGAACTCTCACAATATTCTTTTCTTTAGAAAAGAAGGTTGATAATCATCGAAAAGAGTGGCATGCCCCACACTGAGGATAATGTTAGGGGAATGGAAACATCAAAACTAACATGGTTTGAGATATTAAGAAAAGAAAAAATATATGTTGTTTAACTAAAATTATCTTAAATAGAATATAATGATGAAGCGGGATTTATTTAGCTCTCTCGGAACAAATAGGATCAGACTTTTTTGAGTTGAATATAGTTGAGTTAATGTGATGGCAAATAGAGTGACTGCTTTACCTTGAAACTATGGGGTTGATGTGCTTCTCAGTTTCATACATATATATAATATATGCTGAGACTGTCTTAAAATGTTCAGAAAATTCTCAACTCATTAAATCATATTAGGGATACAACATTCATTCACCTCTTTTAAGTTTTAGCTTCTCATGCTCTGCATAGTGACTGCAAGGGAAATATGTTTGTTGCATGGAAAAGTTAGTGCATCCATCAAAAGTAAGGCGGTGCTGCTCTATTATGCTATGTCATGATCACATTTTTTTTCAGCACGATCATTTGAACTAGTGATATTACTCTTGTTGAAAATTGTATATACCTTTTCATAATTTAATTTCCATGAAACAAATGAAGACAAAACTAATGAATTCTCTTCATTGTTATGAGCAGAAAGAGATCATGAAGAAAGCAGATCTTGAAGGGTACCCAGTCCATTTACTCAATCACTGATAGGCGCTGGTGTCTTTGTTGTTTTTGCTGTCAAGGTGGAGCAGAACTGCGATATTAGCGCTCATTCTGGTTGTGGATTCGTAATTTCTCTAACATGTAAGCTATCATTGTTACGAGGCTGGTGTGTCCTTGATTTAGCAATAGCCCTAGAAGAGAAACATTTCATTTTGTCTAGAGAAACAAATGCAAGACAGCTAAAGCTAACCCTAACTGTGCAAAGATCCAAGACAGCTAGAGAAACAAGGTTTTCTGCCCCTGCTTTTCTCCAGCGGTGCTCCCGGAATCTGCACTGCTGCGTTTATATACAAATGCTTGGGTCTCAGAACTATGGACTTCCATTTGTACTAAAGCTAACCCTACCATTTACAGAAGTGACAGCACTGGAAGAAAGAGCAAGTTGGTACATTTTAAGCTCATGGTTTGATTGATCTTGTAGTGCACACTGAATGGTGCCCATTCAGTTAGGTCAGAAAATGCACATGTCTTGTAACATGCTTTTGGAGTCATCTCCGTGATCCATAGTTGTTCACGATGCAAGATTTTGGACCGTTTTAGTCTAGCCTTTTCTTTGAGCAATGCTATACAAATTTTAAGTTATAAGATTTTGGACTTTATGTTCTCTGTTTTTCTTTTTAGGAATGTTACACATAAGTTTAGACCGATTAAACAATGCTACTAATACATATAATCAATAGGTATCTTCGTGTGTAGTTTGCAAGATGTCACCATGGTTTCTTTCTACTCAAAATCGTAAGTGAGATAATATGTAAAAAGGGGGGGTGTGTTTTTTTTCGGTTATTGAAAAAAAAAAAAAAAAAAAAAAAAAAAAAAAAAACCAGATAGGCTCGTAGCCCAGTGAGCCTCTCATAAAACTTGAGTGCCTAGGCACGAGCCTTGGCATAAAAAATAATAATAAAAAAAAAGTACGTGTTTAGTGTAATGGTTACGTGAATAAGAAGGATTAGTATTGTCTAACTTTAAGTAAAATTGTTGGCTAAATTTCATTTCCTTTCTATCAAGTTTGTTAATATTTTTTCGCAAGAGTGTTTGTTAATATTTTTATTAATAAGAATGTTGAAGGAGATGGGAGAAGGTGAAAGGTTCGAATACAGACTTTCAAATAAGGAAAGCATTTCAACAATACAACACTTCCATAAAATTTGTTAATATTTCACTTAGACTATCTTTAAGTTTTATAATTTTTTATAAATTTTCCTCATTTGCTTAAGAAGGGGGAAATTTATTTAAAATTATACGGAGTATTATTTAATAAAGTCACAGTATTAGATTGTGAACATGTATGTTTATATACGTGGAGCTTATCACAGGGTAGCAAAGCTTTGCTCTTCACTAAAATATCGGGCACAAAGGATACGTGTATGAAGCAGAAGCACGAAGAAGCGTAATAGTATGAGACACTGTTGTTGCAAAATGTACCTACACAACCAACGGTGTAGATACAACACATTCAAACCCAGAAAAAAAAGCTCAAAACTCTCGTCAGATTCGTCTTCTTTCTCTCTCTTCTCTTCTTAATCGTCCGATCTCTCCCTCTCTCTCTCTACAAAAACAACAACTCCATCGACGCGCGCCAAATTATAAATCTTCTCTCTCTACAGGTAATCAACCACCTTCCCCCCTCTCTCACTAACTTTCTCTCTCTAAAATTTATCCGTTCTCCTTCCATGTTCGGTCGTGGACAAGCTAGGGTTAGGTTTTTTCATTTCGTTCGACGGTTTTTGCTGATCATTCGATTATGATCTTAGGGATCCGGGAACGATGGCCGATGGTCCGTCGAGTCCCGCCGGCGGGAGCCACGAGAGCGGCGGCGAGCAGAGCCCTCGAGGAAACGTTCGCGAGCAGGATCGGTATCTTCCGATCGCCAACATTAGCCGGATCATGAAGAAAGCATTGCCGGCCAATGGGAAGATAGCCAAGGATGCCAAGGACACGGTTCAAGAATGCGTTTCCGAGTTCATTAGTTTCATCACCAGCGAGTATGCGATCATATATGTATATATATTTTGTCAAATGGTTTTTCAAGTTGTACTGATTTGGGGTTTGTGTTGCAGAGCGAGTGATAAATGTCAGAAAGAGAAGAGGAAGACGGTCAATGGCGACGATTTGTTGTGGGCAATGGCGACGTTGGGTTTTGAAGATTACATTGATCCGCTAAAAGCGTACCTAAACAAGTACAGAGAGGTGATCACTTTATGTTTGGTAATTGGTATTGTATTGGTTATCTGGTTCGACGTGATATAAGCGAACATAGATTTTCTCTTTAGAAATTTGATTCTCTGTTTGGTTTTGAGAAAAGTGAGAAAAAAAAAGTGAGCTTTTGAGGATTATCTTATTTTTTTATTTTTAAGAAAAAAATCTAGAACTCAAATTGTTGAAGTCGTTAGTTGTGTTAGGCCTGAAGATTCTAGTTTTATCTTGTTAATTTTCTCTGCAACCAAACATGGAATTAGTTTATACATGTTTGATTTTACTTTAACTTTTGCATATTTCTTATGAGTTCAATCTAACACTATTACCTTCTTCTTTCTTTTTCTTTTTTTACTTTTTGCTCCATCAATAATGATGATGATCAGTTAGAGGTATGTGATTATTTTTTTTCCCAACTAAGTAACATTGTTTCCCATTTTTGTTCATTTATTCAATTGTTGTGTAGGTCTTTGTTTAGCTTCTATAATTGCTGATGCTGTTGGTAAATTGTGACCTTGGACAGGGTGACACTAAAGGATCTGCTAGGGGCGGAGATAATTCTGCTAAAAAGGACACAGTTGGATCGCAGCTCGGCCCTAATGCTCAGGTGCTTTAACAAATAGTGTTTTTCCAAACCACTAGGCCTTTTACCTGGTTTATATAATATCCGCACCTCCAAAGGGGAGGTTGAGGGTTCAAGCCCCAAGCAGGGCAAATTGTTTGAGTTGCTTGCTTACCAAAAAGAAAATCTTTTTCTCAAATTTTTTTTCTTTCAAACTGCAGTTAGTCAGTAACTTCAAATTCTTGCTGCTTGCATCATTTGATTTTGTTGAACGAATTCCTCTCACAAACTTACTTTATTGTCTTCCTTTTTTTGGCCTCTCGGGGTGAATAAATATTGCAGTATGCTCATCAAGGTTCATTTACTCAAGGCATGAACTATGTGAATTCCCATGTGTGAATTACCAAGTAAATCTCTCTCTCTATCTCTATCTCTATCTCTATCTCTCTCTCTGTGTATAGTGTTTGCGTGTTTATTTGTCATAAGAAAAATGAAAATGCAACTTGTGCAAAATGGGCAAATTGCAACTTCTAAGTTTTCTGGTATTATTTTGTTTTGGTATTCACTTGAAAGACTAACAAAATGGAGATTATTGACTATTCATGGAAGTCATTTGAACATCTGCCTTTCATGCATATACATGTAATTACTCATTAGGACTTGTGAATGCACGGTACCCTTTTTACATTTGACTTGAACAAAAAGGAAAGTTGTCCATCCGCTCAGATGCCAAGGCAAATGGGCTAGAAACCTTTTCATATCAAGAACCTATTTACACATGCGTTTCTGCCTTGCCATTACTCCTACTGATAAACCGCCCAACACTTGGAAGTGGTTTTATTTTTGTAAAATAAATTGTCGCTTGCCGCCCGATAGATTTGATCTGGCTAGTTTTAAAAATCAAAGGACTCTAGCCATTGCTCCAACACTTCTGTTTGTTTGTTATAATGTAATACTTAATTTTTAACTATTTTTAGAAAGTTGAATCATATAAACCAAAGTGAATCTAGAAAGTTGCAACATAGCATGACTCGAAACCTAACACAATTTTTAAAGTCAAGGAATCCTATCCACTGGAGCAGATAGTATTTCTTCAAATGTTACTCCAAAATTAATATTTTCCAAAAGGAAATAACTGTTTAATATTTTTGAATGTTATAAGCTTTGGGGTCACAAATGAAATATATGGTATGGTTAATAAATTTATCATACTTTTAAATTGTATTATATATTTTTTATTTTCACATATTATATATAGTATGAATTTTCATTTATTTTATACTTAAATCTATTAAAGTATAATTATTAAGCATTTTTAATAATATTGGTTTAGATTTCATGATACTTGTTTTAAATGGACTTAATAAATTCAATAAAATATAGTAAAATTCACCAAAAAAAAAAAAAAATCATTTTTATTGAATCATATTATTAAAAATTGCTTTTCGGTGCATTTTGGACTCTATGTGCAAGGTTGAAAGAATTTACGATTGCGATGACTGAATCCGTTATGTAAAACTGATACGAGCGCTATTCCGTTACATCGTGACTGCAAACCTTGCTTGAACGGGCGCCAAAATATCCCAATGTGGGATTATGATGCAACACATTTTTGCCCTTGTCATAGTCATTATGGTCATAACATATGCCTTCTCACTCTCTATGGTGCAAGGACTGCGATTAAATATAATAAATTATACCGCAGTTCGGTGAATTATAAAGTACTCTGGCATCTAATATGATCAAGGAACAATCATCATTGTTAGATCACAACTTAACATAGTTATGGTCCTTATGGATCCTTCATAACTGTTGTTTTACACCAAAATCGTACCATAATTGTTGTGCTTATTATGCAACACAGAGGAAGACATCCCTTTGCAGGGGATTATGGTGAAATATTGGACTAAACTACAATCTCAGTAATCACAATGCATCACAATATATTTAAGAGTATATCGTAAATCTAGACAACAATAGCAAGTTAAAAACGCATAGTCACACCATTGTCACTATGGTCGCTGTATACTGCAGAATAATGGGGCATTAGTGGGAACGTGGAACTATGTTGCAAGTTTACAGTTTGCATAGTAGCAGTACAATGAGCCCAATGAGGAGCTCTTTTTTATTTCGTTGCTGATAAATTCTTTGTTGAGACTGCCTTTGATTATGCATCTTTGACGGATTCTTTATAGAGCTTCTTTTTTTTTAACATTATATCCTTGGCTAATATTCTTTGGTGGCTTTCTATTTTCCGCACCTCTTTTTTTAATATATTGACTTGGTCAATTTTTGTTTTTTTCCAGCCTGGCTATATTTACACCCCCTAATGTCACTAAACCCCCTAAAGTTTAGAAAGCATGCAAATAAGGACATCCTGGCACATTAAACTCGTGCAAAGGCCTAAAGACCTTTGCAACAACATTTCTTACATTATTTTTTAAAAAAGATTGAAATGGGAAATGACCAAATTGGACATTGTTCATGTGATCAAATTATTACCTCGCATCCTTCTACTCTCTTTCATAGCGGACTCTCTCTCTCTAAATAGCCTGTGTCCATGGCCACTGAAGGATGGAGAGATCATGAAAAATAAAGTAGGTAAAGGTTATTTATGTATGAGGTATATAGGAATCTACTTTTCATGAGTATATTTAGAGCACATTCTTGACTATACAAAGAAGCACAAAGAATAGAACTGTATGTCAATGTCTTGCTAGCATCCCAAAGTAGTCTTTTAGAATCTGTGTGGTTGGATCAGGTTCTTCCTTGTCTGTTGCTAATGCATTGTCAAAGCTACTTCACAATCAATGTATAATTAAAGCAAATATGTATTAAATTTGCTTCCACCACACACAAATGAAAGATAACTGTTCCCTAAGCATTCATTGTAACCAAACATGTTGAAATGATGTCCCTGATATTTGGTTGGCTTATTGTTGGCCATGAATTGTGATTGCTTCTAACAAGATACATGATGAAATAGGGTCATCAAAATCATATGGGTAAAGTGCCAAAAAAAAAAAAAAAAACCTTGCTATATACAGAATGTGCAAATACCCCCAAGTGTTCCAAAACCCCCTTACATTTTCGAAATTTAGCAAATAAGGACAATCTATCAATTTAGTGATTGAAATGTCTAAAATACTCTTACAATAAAATAAATAAATAAATAATGAAAAGGCAAAATGTCCAAAAAGGACAGTTCCTTAAACGATGTGGCTGATTTGTGAGGGTATTGTAGTCATTTAAAAAGGGTATTTTAGGTTTTAATAGATTTTTTTGGTTAAATTGGTCAGGGGGCAAATTGCTACAAATGTTCTAATGTTAGGGATTTATATTAGGGGTGTTCAAAAAATTCGGTAAACCGAAAAATCGGACCGGATCGTACTGAATTGGGCGGTTTGGGCTAGTTGTATAGCGATTTGGTCCGGTCCTGGGCCAAAATTATGGAACTGTAATTTTTCGGTCCGATCCTAGTTTAGGATCATGCTGGACCGGACCAAACCGTTACTATGTTATATAATAAATATTTATATATGTATATCGTATCCTAAACCCTAAATCAATTGAAGTTCTCACGTGCTCCCTTTCTTTCTTTTGTTCTTTAAATTCCTTATAAATTTCTTTTTAAAAAAGTCAAATTTCCCTTTTCAAATATATTTCAATTTTCTTTCCTTTCATTTCAAATATATCTCAATTTTATTTCCTTTTTTTCTTCTTAAAATTCTTTTTTTTTATTATTTTTATTTTTTACGTATTATATCAATGTTAGTTGATATTTTATTTATTTATTTTTTAAAACTTTGCCCCCTCAAAATTAAAATAAAATAAAAAGAAAATCAACTGAGACCGACAAACCGAACCGAACCAAACCGGTTTTTCGTGGTTTGGTTCCATGAATATTATAGTCTGGTTTCAAAAATAGTGAAACCGTTATAAATGGTTTGATCCCAAAATACTCTTAATCCGGTCCAAAGCGGACCGTGTGCACCCCTAATTTATATGCACATAGAGATCACAATATAAAAGTTGCCAATTCAGGACCATGGTCACAAGCCTAGTTTCCTATATTGTTGATTGTTGAGTTTGCTAATAGCTTATTTATAAGCTGGGAGTATGCAACAAATAGATTCTCCAAAACCCATTCACCGAAGCGACAAAGATTATAGTATGGTAGAGAGGAGAGAGAGCCGAAGGAGAGAGATGGGTCAAATCAGCCAGGGGCATTTTTGGAATGCTAAAAGGGAAAAAACGGAATAAAACATATATTTTATGTCACGTCACAGAAAAAGTGGTTTGAGGGGGGTATTTGCACCTTTTTTCAAAATTAGGGACTGGCACAACACATTTTAAAAAGTAGGGGGTCATCGTGCTACCTCGCGTATACTACAGGGGTTTTAAGTGCACTTAACCTCTTCTTTTTAATAAAAAATACAAATATTACCAATGATAATGATAATTTTTTATGAAAAACAATGAAAAGGACAAAAATAGTTAAGTATTATTTTATATATTTTAAAACTAAACAGGACAAGTTCATGATGGAACAAGTTAAACCTGCCCTTAATTCGATAGGATACACCCAAATTCATTCCAAGAGGGTAGGGCTACACACTTGGCTGCTTTGATTTTTATTATAGTTGGTTTGATATGAATGCATAAACTTGACTTCTTTGATTTTTATTATACATGGGCCTGATGCACCTAACAAGATATGTGCTTAATGGATCTAACATATTGAAACCAAACAGAAGCTATTTGATGGGTGTCCTATATTAGTGGGCTATATGTATATATATTTACAAGCTTTAAGCGAGCCTGTTTACGATCTCGTTCATGAACAAATGAGTAAAGAGATGTTTGTGCTTGGCTCGTTTCATGAGAATTATGATGGAGGTCGGTTTGTTAATTAATTAAACGAGGATGAACTGAGCCCTTGTCAAGCTGAGCTGTTTATGAGCAACTTGATTCGTTTGTAGTCCCTTGTCGGGATGGATAGCATTGCATCCCTTCGCTTGTCAGTAAGCATTAGAGGCATGTAGAAAAACTAACATTATATAGAAAAGATGGAGAGACAAATATCAAGTGAAGTTCTCACTTATACAGAAATGTGACCCCACCATGTTTGGACTTTACTATACCATGATCTGGCTGCTTGAATCTACTGATTATTCGTTAAAAGGGTTACAATATTTCCATTACCTCAGTTGATAGATGACTTGATTATGGTCTGTTAGGACCTTAACCTGTAGTGTTGCTACAGATGGTGGCACATGTACTCTGCCTATGGACATGGTTCTGGCATGACTCAATATAAACATACCGACTAAAGTGGAAGTTCAAAATCTAGGACACACCATGGTGGGACATGGCAACAGAGAAAAATGATTATGATAAAATCCAATATTTCATAGTTGTAAATATTAATATATGGCCATAGCAGTCAATTATCATGATAATTGCATAGGTAAGGACAAAATGTATGTTTATGTAAGCATATATGTGTAGATATACATACATCCCACTCCTATGATAGAACCTTGTATGTTACTTTGATACTTGAATTGTGGTTACAATGCTTAGGCAACAAAGACCTTACTTGAATTGTGGATTATCACTATTATTTGAGAAGAATATGGTGGGGTGAATAATTTTGTGGCCCCCTGAAAAAAGGAATAAAAGTACATTACTTCAAATAGAAGAGTGAGTTACTTGTTTCCATCATTTATTTAGGGGAAGAAAAGGGAGAAGAGAGAAGACTGTACCTTTTGCCCAAGTTTTTGAGGGCCATAGCCATCATCATATTGTATGATGGGTGTCTTTGCTCTTTGTTCTCACAGATATTTTCTTGATTATGTTGTTTCTCCGTGTCCTCATGTAATTTGATACCACTGTTCCAACTTACGGTCAAAAATTATGTTTTACTTTTGTTGTGATCATGTTCATTTATCAGGGAGAAAAGTTGAGAACATTATAGATTGTTGTCTCTTAAGAATTAGTTGAAACCAAACTTATTAAGAAGGTTTGAAGTTTTCATGACCACAAGGAGAATTGCTGTATATGAGATTAAACATTGTATGGGAGATGTTTTATCTTATGCTTTCCCGTGCATTCTTGCTTTTGTATTTTATGTTTTAATGTTGGTTTGGGTTTCTGATGATGTCTCTTTGAAATCTTGCAGAAACAAGGACAGCATCTAATTATTTCTCTCGTGGAAGGCACCAAGTAGGGATCTCCAGCTTTTCTGTTGCTGATTCCCCAATTTGGAATTATTCCATTAGTAGATATTGTTCAATACTTGCAGCATTTTCTTATATTATTATTATTATTTTTTTATCATATCTAATCTAAAATACTGTAATCTTTATAATTGGGAGGTTTCTTTCTCTATGGGGTCCTTTTTAGTTGGTGAAAAAGAGCCGGTGAGAGATATTTAAATGCTTTTGGTGCGCTGTTTTTAACATCTGAATTATGACTTGATATATATCTTCTGTACATTTGAGTGGGTCATTTCATGTAATTATAATTGTTCGACACTCAAAGGAAAGACTGAACCTTTGTGTCCCTTTCTTAATTTTGTGTCATGATTGTTGGATGTTTTCTAAGCCGTACAATTTGCAAAATTCTCTCCGACTGCCTAGTCAAAATTTTGCACTTTTTTAGTCATTCCCAAAAAAAGCTTCTTTATGCACTCGCCTCTAAGCTGTCTGCTTATTGCATTCATACCAGAAGAGTGTCACAACCTTACTTGCATTGGGGACTAAAAATCTTCTCGTCCGAAACCGTGTCTCGTCCGGTTAGTGATGGATCTCACAAAAATGTTGTGATGTTCAAGTATTTTCGTAATCTAAATCACCAACTTAAGGAGAGGTTCCAGGTTTTTTACTTGGCCAAGACTTTACATTTGAGTGTCTCAACATTTTCGTATGGAAAAATTATTAGATCTTCCTAAATTAGAAGACTTGAGATTTAAATTAGAGTGTTGGAACATTTTCCATGAAAGTATTATTAGAGATGGTCACCTAGTACTCTAGTTCAATCAAAGTTTATGTTCAGTAAAAAAAAAATTATTTATTATTATTTTGGTAATATCTTAATGTACTCTGTAAATTCACTTTTTCTTTGTGGTAATTATACCACATGGTCCAAGACTATTTAATTTAATTTTTTTTTCTTTTTTTCTTTTTTCTTTTTTTCTCTCTCTATGGGTATTATTGAAAAGTAGATGTATGTTGGAAGAATTTTGATTGAGGGGAATTGATCTGAGGACCAAAGAAGACAGCCTGCCACCATTTACAGATCTAGACTGAAAATGTTTTACACGTGTGTCAACCTCTCTCACATTGGAATGAAGATAGCGTGCGTGACATTCATTTGTCTACAAGTTAACATGTCAAATATAGGTGAGGTGGGCCGTGACCACTTCAAGAGCGTCGCATCGCATCATTTGTTGGCGCGCACACGCATGAAATGAAGGTGTATGCATCTTTTCACCTCTTCACTCACTCGGTCCTCACAACGTGATCATCATTTCTTTCCTGCACGAGTCTAGCCAGCTCACTCAGCGCAAAAGTTGTGTTTCATCATGTTCAAGCTCTCTCTCTCTCTCTCTCTCTCTCTCTCTCTCTCTATATGTATATGTATAAGTGTGTGTGTATAAGCGAATGTATATACATAGGAAAGATAGGGATCCTCTCTCTATATTGTGTATACCTTCGAAAGACTCAGGTCATAGCCACACGTCAAGTTCAATCTCGAATGGTACGAACTCTCCTCTCCAAACGAATTAAGTTAAAAATTTAAACTCCGCTCGAAACAATGATGTAGTGTGCGCGCATTTGCTTCAACTTCCCTCCAAAAAAAAAAAAAAAAATGTTGTTGTGGAGGCGGCAAGTGCTAACTCACATCATGAGGGTTCCAGCTAAACCACTATAATCCCCTCACCACAAACTCCCAGACTGACACACACGCAACACACACCAGCCTTTCCTCTTCCGATAAAATATTATATTCAAATTCTATGATTTAACCAAATGCTATAATACAGCTAGCCACGTTACATTAAGAGAGAGAGAGAGAGAGAGATGGAGTTTCTGTACACTTGGAGATCCTCACGTGGCCTATGTTTCTTAAACTTACACCCAGAGTGACCAGACAGACTGTGCTTAGAAAGGGAAACTATTTGCTCCTATAAAAAGGTCATCAAACAACATTTAATAATAATCTCATCTCACAAGATATCAGGACAAACAAAAGCATAAACCAATGTGACTTTTTACCCATTTAAAAAAATTATTCTAATCTAATAATTAAATAAAAAGAATTCATGACTTTCTAACTAACATAAGAATTTTTTTAAAAACATTACTCATTCACTTATCATGACATAACTTTTTAAAAGACTTGCCGATGCTAGCCAAATAAAATTTCACTAATGAACATTTGAATAAATATATAATAAATTAAGGATTGAGTGCTAAGCGTATCCTAAATATCAAACTAGGATGTGATTCCAATTATAATGATTTAATCTACCAACTCCTAGCGGTGTTTTTGTTCACGACGCGCCAGTCTAAATTGTGGTTGGTCACACGCCTCCTTAATGGGACCTAGCTGCTTGTTTGGACGAGAAAATAAAAGAAATGTTAAAATGTGAGAGCAAAAAAAATATACTCCCATCAGTAATAATTTCTATTAATTTTTGGATAAATTATAAATGAAATATAATATTTTTATTCGCAAAAAGTAAAATAGAAAAAGAAAAGAAATAATAACAATCAAATTATTACCGTACCCTTATTTTATATATATATATATAAGATGAGATTCAAGTGTCATAAGAAATTTATTACTCATATTTTAATTGTTGGGGTTATTTCTCGAATTACGAAAATAATACTTAATTTATTATTTTTTTTCTCTCTAAATCTTCTCATTTTTTAATAGATAATAAATGAGGAATTTGGAGGGATTATTAGTTGGTCATAGACCATTTAATATTTTGTGGACTAATTCAATCAAAACTGATATAATATTTTTTCTTTTCTTAAGAGTAACCCAGAGACATATCGGCGTTGACAGGAATTCAGAAGGTAAGTTCTTGAGGTTTCACTTTCGAACTTTATTCCTGACTTAAATAGTACATATATTGTGGGCCGATACACGTACTTTAAAAAAGAAAAGAAAAAAAAATAAAAAAAATAAAAAAACAAAAAACAAAAAACAAAAATCTTTTTCCTTTCTTTTCTTTCCAACTTCATCTATCACCATATTTATTGTGATAAACTCTCTTGGAAAAAATCACAATTTTAAATAGTATTAAAATGCACCAGTCACAAAATCATTATCATTCTTGTTATTACTTCGTATAAACAAAGTCTGGTCACATTCACTCTTTTATGTTATATGTTACATAATCATAAGTACATCAGTGTTCGTCATTCTTAAAGAAGTTTTAATACAAAATTTTGATTGCACTGTTAGAATAAAGGAATGGAAAAATATTATTTTGCATTGCATTCATGAAGTAAAAGATTATATATATATAGAAAAATATTTGAAAATAGGTGAATGACAATTAAGTTATTCAGACACAGTAAATAACTAGGTATATGTATAGTACATGATAACGGGTAGGTGCATGGATAAATTTGTAATTTATCATTCTCTCAAATTTAAGGTGACTATAACTATCTACCTCATTTGAGTTTGGAGGCGAGATCATGATAACGCGTGACAACATAGTGACAGAGTTGAAATAATGTGGTAGTGCGATGAAAGCGTGTGATTACCACTAAGAAAGCGCGAAAGTGCATGGTGGCAGATTCGACACGTTAAGGTGCGTGAAAACGTATGAGACAAATCCGTAAAGACCCTGCACGTTAAGACGGGTAAAAACACATGAAAGCGTAGGATTATCACTTGGGGTGCGCAAAAGCGCACGGTGGCCGATTCGTGAAGATCGGGCACATTGAGACGCATCACATCATAATTTATTTCTCAGCCGTCCGATTGAACTCCTGTTCTCCTCATACAAAGTGGGTCCACAACCTGAGCCCTGTCATACTAGGCGTTAGTGGGGTCCACGTGATCAAACAGTTGTAGGTAGTCGCAGATGAGGGAAGATGATGCTGCAGATCAAATGCATGTGTTTGACTTTGACCATATCTCGGCTTTACTTGCTTGCTTAGTGCTTAGAGACCAAAAGTATAATTCTGTAATGGCACAGCGCTGCCATATATTTTTTGGTGCATATCTTTTGTGTGTTCGGATCTCGCTACTTGCAGTAAGAATCCAACTCGTGTGAGTGATCCAAATAATTTATCACGCGTGTTACCGAATTAATCTTTTATGCTTAATAGCCAATAATGACACATCAAGAAATCATTGATTTGAGTTTTTTTTTTTTTCTTTTAAATTAGTCTCAACTCGTATTTGTTTACTAATCAAGTTACTAAACCTAAACAATCTATAGTTTGAGCCATTAGGGTAAACACGTGTATATTTATTTCAAATGGTGTTTAGGGTAAACATATTAAAAAAATGAGTGTTTGGGAATTTGTTTTGAATAAAAGACTCATAAATATGAATGGTTTGTGAATGATTGTTTGAATTTAAAATTTATTTTTTTAACTTAATAATCTTCATATTAATCTTAAATTTGGAACCGATCTCTAGATTTACGAGTAATGTTTGAGCCAAGCTCAAACACTCTTGTAAAGGCTTGAGTCCCTTAACCTGAAGTCTACAAGCAAACTCGAGTTCGAGCTCAAACAATTGAAAAGCTTATCAACATATTTGTAGCGTTGTCGTCAAAGTAAATATAATTATTCATAATATAACTTTGCTATTAAGATTTTGTAAACGGGGAGAAATTTATTTAATTTAAGTTTCAAATAATAGAGTCGAGAATTAAGCTAATTTATAAAATAAAAATAAAAAAATCCTGATGTTACCACTTCAATTGAGTAGTTTTAGTTAGTGCATCATATATTTAGAAAGAAAAAAAAAATGCATTTTAAATGTCAAATATAATTCACTTGTAATGTCACTTTATTAACCAGCTAAATTTGAATAGTCTCCACGACATATAATTAATATTAATCTTAATAAGTATAATTCTCTCCTATTTAGGGATGGCAATATGTCCCATCCTCGTGAATATCCGTTTCGCCCTGTCCCTTTTGGCGGTTTTGGAGAACGTTTAGCTTATTTGGGGGATGGTTTGATATAATGAAAACCCGTACGGGTTCGGTGCGGTGGCGGGGGGAGTTCAACCCTCCCCGCCCCACCCTGCCTCGCTTAGATAAATAAATTACTTAAGTACCCTTATTTCATTAGTATATATATTTCGCATTAGTATCCTTATTTCATTGGTATGTATATATAGGGACGGAAGCAGTTAAGGACCGAGGGCACGTCTCCCCTGGATTTTCTCCCTCTCTTATATTCTATATATATTTTATAATAACATATATGTTTTTTTAATGAAAATATGGAAAGTACCCCTTTGAATTTTCCCATTCTTCATCAAATTCTATATATGTTTCATATTTTTTTCTCCTAAATTGTTTCCTTAATACTTATATTCTATAGGTGTAAATTAATTTAATTCCAAAAATATCACTATCTCTTTCTATATATATATATATATATATATATATATATATATATATAATGTGCCCCCCTGAAAAAAATTTCATACTCCGTCCCTATATATATATATATTGAGACAGTTTGTTTTGCAACAAAATCTATAAAGCTGGAACAAGTAGCTTGCGCGGCCATTTAGAGTATTTTTAATGTTGAATTTTATGTTAAACTATTTATTGTCCATTCTATTTTATGAATCTTTTCAATAATTATATAATTTTAGTTGATAAAAAAAATAATAATAATAAGAGGAGAATTTATAATCTTAAACGGGGCGGGGCAGGTACCTACAGGGGTAAAGATATTAAAGGGGAGCAGAGATGGGGTGAAAAGTCTCCCTATTTTTACAATTTTGGACGAGAAAGGAGGTGGGGTTTTTAAACGGTTACAGGAGCAGGTACACTCGCCCACAACCACCCTGTTGCCATCCCTATCTCCATCCTTAAGCACACGTGAAATGTCATTAATAACTATATCAACTCATTTTTTACAATATCATATATTTTAATTAAATGTAAGAAAATTGATAAAATATCTTTATTTGTTTAATTTGAAAATTATAATTTTTTTTTTAACACCAACAAATATTTACACATTCCATATATAACAATAATTTTTTACATTTTACCCTTAAAAAATTTTGTAATTTTGTACAATTTACCCTTAAAAAAATTTGTGAGTTTTAAATTGAATTTTTTTTTTTTGGATGCAAAGTTTAAAACATTTAAGCAATATAACATTTCCCTTTAATTTTTGCAATTAATCTAACCCAAGGAACAGTTTAAAAGGAGGCAAACTTCTGACCGTAGGATTAGGTCAGTTTTAGTATGATTGATGATCACAAGACATGGTAGTAGACGATTTTTCCGTGAAAGATTCTAATTTCTTATTACTACTATATTAAACTACGTGACCACGTTGTCCGAATATCGATCGAATTCGCCGACAAAAATTTAGGATTTGCACGTTGCGTACGTTAAACCCGTTAACGGACTATCCACAAATCTTAATAGTACGGCGTTTATGTCCGCCTGCCCGTGAAAAAGCGCGTGGCATATCAAGATACAACAAAATAAAAAAGCACACAGACAACAAAACACACAACCATTTGAGCAGTGAAGATGAAAAGGAGACCCTGCACGTTGATGTCCTCCACCTCACCACAATGCCCATCTGTCTGCCCTTCTGTCCCTGTTTTTCTCCATTATATATATATATATATTTTATACAAACACAGAATGTGTGTGTGTACACACGAGTAATAGTGCTATGAGGTTCACTGCTCTGCTTTTAAATTTGCACAAATTATAGTCCACTTAGCCAATATTAAAATGTTGTAACTGTAAAAATAAATAAATAAATAAAAATAGTCTAATATATTATAAAATAAAATTAATAAAGTAGGTTTGCAAAAGGACACAATAATACTTATCCTATTTTGGGATAAAGACACTTCTTATATTAAATTCCAAAAATATTTTGGAAAGATAAAATTACTCCTTAATATTAAAATAAAATTTATTATAAAATATAGTATATAGTAAAAAAGACGCAATTGCCCTCAATTTATTTCAGCCCACAGTCGCAGCCACAAACCATCTCTCTCTAACCTTTCATTTCTTCGGTAACATGTTCTGTTCCTATGTGAATCCCTACTGTAACCATGTTGGTCATTTTGAAACCCTATTTCGTCACCATTAAGATCATCAGGAGAGATTCGTGATTTCAATGGCGGCCAGAGATTTCGACGCCGGCGAAGTTATGTCCGATGGGTCAACAAACGGATGGTTTTGGTGTAGTGGGATCGCCGATGTTAAGGTTGTTGGGATCACCGATGGTGAGATGAGACAACGTCGGCGATTTCGAAGACCAATGTCTGAACGGCGAGGACGGTTTGCTGTGGAAGTTACCGGAGTTGTGATAATAACTGTGGAAATTCATCTGGCGCGTGGTAGAGCATCGATGTGTGTTGGACACGCGATCTGGGGGAAGAAGATGACTGACGGCATGTTTCAGCACGTGATTTGCAGAACTGGCCGGTGCGTGGCCGGTAAGACAACGTGTGATAATGCGTGTCATGGCCGATTGCAATCATTTCGGTGGCTTGGGACGGTCTTTTGAGTGGGTTCCGTGTTGAAGAACGACAGTGAGGAACTGAACAGCGGCGGCGGGCGAGCAATGATGTCAGCGGCATGACTGAACGGTGATGAAGGAGTGACCGGCGACGAACAAGGATCGGAACCGTAACTACAAGCGGTGGTTCGAAGCGATGGTGATGGCGGCGAGCTCCTCGGCGGCGTGGTGAGCTTAAAGGACGACGGAACTGCAACCACATTCACCGCCTCTACTGCAACGTTGTCGTCGCTGCCCCGCGCGCGCGCGCGCGCGTGTGTGTGAATATATATATATAATTATCCTTGATGACAGCTCGCCATTATCGCCGCCTTGTGTGTGTGTTGATATATGTGTGTGTGTGTATATGTATATATGTGTGTGTATATAAAAAAAAAAATGGAATGTCGAAGAAGTGTTTTAGTGAAATTACTGCAGGCAATGTCATGGGAAAAGGGGCTGTTGGTGTTGGGGTGGCGAGGAGGAAAGAGAACGGAAAGAAGGAAATAAATGGGTAGGGGTTGCAAATAAAAGTTAGAAAGGTCCTTTCAATATCCAAATTGGTCAATATAAAAGTTGTAAAAATTTCAATTCATTACCATTGGAGTGTCATTGATAATTGTATCGAACTTGTGTCTTTATCCCAAAATAGGATAAATTGTATCTGTATCCTTTTGGTAAATCTCGAGGGTGTTGTTGTATTTTTCCCAAATAAAATTATAGGAAAGTTTAAGTTTAATTCTTTCGTTTTTTTATAGGAAAGTTTAATTTGATCAAAGAGAAGATATTGTAAAATTTTGATTGAATTGTGTAATTTATTATAAATGAATTTCGGAAAATTTTGATTGAATAAATTTTATGTTTATGGCTCAAAGTTTTAGTGATAATTCTATTTTGAACAAGTGGATTCAGTTGCTGGTTGCATTTAGCAGAATCGATTGTATGATATGTGCGAGAAATAGTTTCTTAATTAGTTTTGGAAGACATAAGACTTAGAAAAAGAAGGAAGATTTAACAAAAAAAAATAAAATAAAATTGAAGATTTTGGAAAAAAGTTTTACATGCTATTTTAGAGTTGGAGACTGAATAACTCATTATTGGCAAGTTATGAGAGATTAGTGTATAGAAAGAAATAGAGAAATAATTGTAGAGAGAAAAAGTTAATTTGTTGAGTTTGTGAAAAGAGAAAGAGTGTGTAATCAAGTTCTAAATTAGAGTAGATTAGATAATTTGTGGAACCATGTAAATCTTGTTTTGCTATTTTATTTGTTATATTTGTCAATTGTATATGTGAAATAACATTTTATGCATTAACCGTATTTCAAATAAGAGTAGTCATACTCACACCAAATATTTATAGTGAATACTCTAATCAAATAATTTTTTATTAATTATTTATTTTAAATACAAGTAAGTGGATGACTTGCTCTCTTATTTATTACATAACTGACTAATTAAAAGGAGTAAGTCTACCAGTTTGCTACTGCTCCGTGCAAAAATTATTTTCCTTCCAATAATTATAATTTTTTTTTTTTTTTTTGGGAATCCTTCAAAATATTTAGAAGTGCAGGTTAATAACTGTATATAATCATAAAAGGACAGAAAGCTCTGGACAACTGTCATAAAATCCACCTCAGCATCACTCAATATATACATATATATACTGTATTTATATATAATCACCAACCTGTAGTACTCTCTCACCGTCCCCACTCTGGCCTCTTTATATACACACTCTCCCCGGCCTCCCAAGTCCCCCCTCTCTCTAAACTCTCTCTCTCATTGCATGTCCAGACTCGATCCAACTCTTCGAGATCAACAACACATTCTGTAACAAATATATATATATATATAATTAGGAGTTCTGTGACCGTGAATTTTGGGTGTTCATAGAGAGAATGACAATGAGCAACAATATGGGACAGTTCGGCGATACGACGATGACCAAAGTCTTCGTCGGAGGTTTAGCTTGGGAGACCACCAAGGAGGCCTTGAGAGACCATTTCGACAACTACGGCGAGATCTTGGAGGCCGTCATCATCTCCGACAAGGTCACCGGCAGATCCAAGGGCTACGGCTTCGTAAGCACCTCCATGCTCTCATGGATCGCCGCTGCACCGTATCATAGTTTTTGCTAATCTGCGCCGTGTTGGTGATGTTTTTGCATTGCAGGTGACGTTTAAGGACGCCGAGTCGGCTAAGAAGGCGTGCGAGGAGGCCACGCCGGTCATCAACGGACGCCGAGCGAACTGCAACCTGGCTTCGCTCGGTGCTCGGCGACCGAGGT
Organism: Cornus florida; assembly: GCF_030987335.1. Lineage (NCBI taxonomy): Eukaryota > Viridiplantae > Streptophyta > Magnoliopsida > Cornales > Cornaceae > Cornus > Cornus florida. The sequence continues at coordinate 71,196,554 of NW_026775576.1, read as the reverse complement.
CGGCAATGACTACGCCGACTCAACAAGGTATTTTCATTTTCCCTTCTTTTATTCACAAATTCACCGCTGATGGCGTTTCAGTAAATTGAGAACTTCCATCGGTCTGAAAATTGAGTTGTTGATCATGAAGGATCGAACGTTGGACAGAGATCCACGTCGCCGGCACATGCGGGTCACGTGCAGTGGTACTACCCGCCGGCGGCGGCGGCTACGACGCCGTATCATCAGAATCACCATCAGGCTGTTCCTTTCTATGGGTATGTATGCATGTTTGTATGCATGTTTTTGTTGTGGTTATTGATCTGAGCTGGTGGTGTATGGTGTAAAGTTGGGCAGGAGCTTATGTTATGATTTCCTCTTACAGGTACTCTCCGACCTACATTGCCGCGGATATTAGTTACAATCATGTAAGTTAATCACCATTCAAAGAAGTTTCTATATGCACAATGATTTGCCCAAATCTTGAAATCTTTTCAATTGATGAAAAATGTAGTTATGAGGATTTTTTAAGCAATATTCTATTCAAAAAAAAAAATTCAATAAATAATATTCTATTTAATTTAACACTTATCAAAATACTTTTCCATAGTTTGAACTTTGCAATGTACTGAACAAGGATAATTTCAATCGAGAAATGAAATTCACTTGTTAATAGTAACTATTCTTAGTTAACAGTGCCCTAAAAGAAATTTAATCATTAAGTTGAGACAAATTGATGGCTTTTCATTTGAAGTTATTAGTCAGATTGGTCCATATTGTTTGATCCAATTTTGTGAATAATTTATAAATTTGCTTTAAAATATCTTGAATTTTTAATTCTATTTTGTGTATATATGGTACACAAATTAGTATATATAAACGCATTCCACTTTCTTTATAAATGCACCTCATTTTCTGTTTTTTAAATTAAATGATGTAAATGTCCTCCTATTTTTTTTTTTTTGAATTGAATAGTGAACAATTATGTCATTTCACATTAAAAGTGAATAGTGCATTTTTCTCCTCCCGTGCTGAGTTTCATTATTTTTACCAATTGGTATAGGTTATAGACTTTTTGTTAATTATGCATGTAAATAGATCAGACCCACTAACCAAGTGGTCCCACTGTTTTAAGCATTTACTTTGCCCAATTTGCATGATCAAATAATTTTAGGCCACAGGATCAAGAATGTTTATGATTTTGGTGAATGATGAACATTAATATTCAAGTTAGTGGTAATCTTGTACTATATGTTGTTTTAAATGAGTATAATTTTATGGTTAAATTTGGTAATTTGCTTTTTGTTCATCTGTTGTGGCGGTGCACAGAAGCTAAGCTACACCGGTGGGTCCTACATGAATGGGCATTTCTCTCAAGTGTATCCCGGCCAGCCCATGATGGGTGCCAACACATTGATGCCAATGTACCCTCTCTATCACTACCATCAATCACACACAGCAGCTCGCCTTCCACCACAGATCTATTCACCATCACCAGCTGGTCCAATGACCACAGTCCCAACGATCATCTCAAAGCCCGCATCAATGGCTCCTAACACAGGTACATACAGTACTAATAATGTTTGTGTCACACAGTAACATTACTTTACCCTAGTCAAAATACAGAGTAGAAACATGAAATCAATCTTTCACGTGAGTCTCTGATTATTTGGTCCATTGCCAGGCTTTGGCAGACCTACATTCAGAAAAAGACTAAAATACCCTTAGTTTGGAGGGATTTAAGATGTCCTTGTCAATGTTCTTAAGTATTGTTGGTGGAATCATGTAGACATGCATTCTAACACCATTAAATTTGATTTCTAACTCCACTAAATCGTGTTTTACAAATTCAGATTGTCGATTTGGTGCTTTATATTCAACCTACAACACGTTATAACAGAAGATTTAGAAGAACAACAATGTTATAAAAGAGGCTTTCCTTATTATTGGATGATGTAAGCTAACTTCTTGTGAGGCACACCACCCAACAGTTAAGGATTAAAGAGTAATAGTTGGCTAAGCATAATTATGAAACATCATTATCAAATTGAATAATTTTTAACCAAACTTGTACAAATTGCTAAGTATTATAAAGACAATCAAAAGGTAATGCCTTTGAAGTTTTTAAAAATTGGTGATGAATACTCTTACTTTTCTCAAGCTTGCACTAATGATGGTCCTCTGAGCTTAAATATTGGTGGATTGAGCACCTCTAGTGTGACAAGTTGTAATAATATATATATAATTGTAAACTGATACTACACAATACAGTTTGTTTGGCTGTGGAATAGGTACAGTTGGCACAGGTGAAGCTTTTAAAAAGAGTGGATAGAGCACTTAGTGGGCAAATAACAAAAGGATGGGGATGGTGGATGCTTACAACAACAACATTATTATATGATCTGTGTCAGCTCTCTCTTCTTTCTTTTTTTCTTTTTTCTTTTTTTTTTTTTTTTTTTTCCTTATTCTTAGATGTCTGATTAGATTCATTTGTTCCTCTCTATCTAACCTGCATCTCAACTTGAGCTGCAAACGTTAAAAAATTTATTGTAACAGTTGTCATGTTAGTTTCTCATATTCTATATATAAAAAGCTTTCATGGCTCCATTGAACTCTTCTGCATAAAGCCTCTCTCTCTCTCTCAACAGGGAATCAGGGAATACACACACACACACACACACACACACACGATGACCAATTGGTTGAGATGTCAAAGAAACCTTGCTCCAAGTGGCCAGGTTAATTATTACATCTTTGCTTATAAAATCATTGATTTACATCTGAGAAGTTAGAAGAAATATTATCTGATCATTGTGATGAGAGGGGTAATTTCGGTATTTACTAGTACTTAACTAGAATTTGCAAAGTGTGATTGCAAAGTGTGAGCTGCAAACATTAAAAAATTTATTGTAACAGCTGTTATGTTAGTTTATCATATTCTATATATAAAAAGCTTTCATGGCTCCATTGAACTCTTCTGCATAAAGCCTCTCTCTCTCTCTCAACAGGGAATCAGGGAATACACACACACACACACACACACACACGATGACCAATTGGTTGAGATGTCAAAGAAACCTTGCTCCAAGAGGCCAGGTTAATTATTATAAAATCATTGATTTACATCTGAGAAGTTAAAAGAAATATTATCTGATCATTGTGATGAGAGGGGTAATTTCGGTATTTACTAGTACTTAACTAGAATTTGCAAAGTGTGATTGCACCCCTCATAATTGATAGCTCATTTCTCAATGAATGTGGGAGTGATAGATACTATATTTGCACTCACAATTAATCATGAAGATTACTGTAATTTTGGGCTTTAAAAGCAAATTTTGAATGAGTTGGTGAGTTAGCTTAGGCCCCAATATTGGGGGAGTAATGGTGATGAAATATATATATATATATATATATATATATATATATATATATCAGTTGGTAAGTCTTTGTGATGGTAAGATGAGCACTGCGTGTTCCAGCTCATTATTTGCAATACAATCTTCACATTTTTGGTAGTGATGAAAATATAAGTTCATCTTCCTTTGTCATATGGTTGATAAAAGGTGTTTGATTTGATTGGATTGGAATTATAATTGGATGGTGTTAGTTCAAATGGAAAGAAATTTGTTATCCTTGAAGAGATTAGGAAATGTGAAAGCACAAGTGAACTAGACCATTAGATGCAAGGCAAATCACAAGCTGGCATGGACCATGGAGATTGGAGGCCATAAATTGTAGGGTGAGTACTCTTATGGTATGTATATAGAGTGTATATTTTTGAAACATTCCAAACATTTAATTTTTGAGGGAATAATGACCTGAATGCTGAAAAGACTAAAATATCCCTCTATAACTAAATAAAAAAAGAGTAAAAAAATAATTATATGTGAAATAACTAAAGTGCATGACTAAATTTGTAACAAAAAAGTGACATCAAGCCTTACTTTAATCATTTTTTCAAACTTAACGTACTTAATATACCCAAAAACGTGTCAGAAATTTGGTGTGAATGGAAGTTGTAAATCAAGAAGTCTGTAACTGAAGTGGTGCCACCATATCTTTTGCGACATAAATAACCTATGAATCTGGTTATTCATGTAAAGTGTTTCTATTATTTTCAAATTACAATGAATTCTTGACACGTGATTTAATGTTGTTGAGGATGGGTTGGAAAGTTAAGGGATGCATTGCATTTACAAGGTGCGATAAAGGGTTGTGAGAGGAAGAGATGCAATCCAAACTTATGTCTGAACCATTGCAACCCAAAATGAATAAGTGTGGGATGCTAATAAAGGGACACGCCTAATTACAAAAAGATATCGTCTTCGAACTAATAGTTGCAACCCATTGGAGTGATGTGTCTGTTCACGAAGAGGCATCGTTGTGGCTATAAATACCCCATGCTGCTATCATTCAAGATTCATTCCAAATAGAGAATTCACTTCAATTCTCTGATTTATTCTCTCCCTCTCTCATGAACCCAAGTGGGTTCAACCCAATAGTCAAGTGGTCTGAACCAATAGACCCAATATCTATAACAATGTGCCATATTGAAATTGGCTTGAGCTACATGGTAAAAATCGAACCCAAATCATATTTTCTATAGTATAAATGTATTTCTGAGTCGGAGAGAGTATTACACAGAGGTGGTTTGCCGTATCCACGAGTTTAAAATATTGCTTCTGGTGGATGTAGACCATTATATCCTGGGAGACAAACGTCGTTAAGTCTGTCAGCACCATGCGGGGCGTAAATTGTCTTAAGGATATAGTATTAAATACTAGCCTCGGTCTAGGTTCTTTATTTAGTAATTATTATTTTATTGCTTTAATTTGAATATTTAATTAAATATCGAGTTGCATATTTAATTAATTATTTTAGCGTATTATTAATTATCTCATGGCATATTAGTATTGCTATATCTTAAATGTCACGTGAAGCATATATATTTTCCAACAATCTTAAGACAATTTATTTCTTGCGTAGATTTTATTATATTCTTCTATTTAAGATATAAACAAGTAGAGATTATACTAATAATTGAGATATAATAAAATAATGTTATATACAATATTATATGATAATTTGCTAAATATTGATGTGTTCAATATTATGTGAAATTGAAACATGTTATATAAGTAGATTATTGAATTTTGTAATATGATTTTATGTAGTATATTATATTATCTTAAATTTGTGCCAATTAGAGGTGGAAAAAGGTACTTCGTTACTTTTGTCAATGATTCCAAAAGATACTATTATGTTTATTTGCTACGGAGTAAAAATGAAACCTTAGAAATGTTTAAACATTACAAAAATGAGGTTGAGAATCAAAATGGTAAAAAGATCAAGGTGTTAAAAAATGATAGAGTTTGTGAATACGAAACATTATTTGTTGATATTTGGTCAGAACATGGTATCATTCACGAAGAAATGATAAATACTATGTTGATATATTCTGGTTTAACTTAGAATTTGTGGGGGGGAAATTTTGCTTTCCACAAATTATATTCTCAATAAAATACCTCAAAAGAAAACAAATGTGACACCATATGAATTATGTAAAGGTCAAAAACCATTCTATAAATTGTTAAAAGTGTGGGGGTGTTTAGCTAAGGTTGCAGTTCCTACTCCTAAGAAAGTTAAAATAAGACCTAAAATGTGACGACTTTATAGGTGGATGTGTCGTAGACGAGTGCAAGAGGCACTGACAGGCTACCACATTGGGCGAGCTATAAGTGTACAGTCCCACGTCGCTTAGGTAAGGAAAAGGTGAAGTGCTTTTATGTGGTATTGTTATCTCCAATTAGTATGAGACTTTCTGGGATAAAACCCAAGAATAAAACTGTGCGGGCTCAAGCCCAAAGCGGATAATATCATACCATGCGGTGGAATGGATCATCACATAAAATCTTTGATAGGTTATGCTCATAACAGTATTGCATATCATTTTCTTGTGCATAAATCATACAATGAAAATAAGAATGAGTTTAGATGTAGCAAGAGGGCTAAAACGTCTAAATCTTTTGGTCCTGATTTTCTAGCATGTTTATTGGAGAATAAGTTCTCCTAAAATTTTATTTTTTAGATTAATTATGTGATATAATTAATCATATGATATAATATTAAACTATATTGTTATGTTGATACTATAACATTGAGTTATAAAGTTGAATTACTTAGTGTGCATAGTAAGACATGAGAAGAGTGTCCTTAATCTAAGGTAGTAATGATAACTAAGAACTCACTTTTAACTAGTAATGATGGCTGAGAAGTGAGTGTTCACTATGTGGTGACATATCTAAAGCTTAAATAATAAGATGAGTTACTTTCTTAAATAATTGAGTTATGTGATGTGTGACGCGTGAAAGGTTATAACATGCTAATATGACTGACTTAATATAAACCTAAACATAAATAACTCAAGTCATAAATATGAGAAATGTAAAAGCAAATATTAATTAGAGCCCAATCTAATTAATATCTCTAGTATTAATTCACAATAATGCCAGTGAATTATTATAAGAATAAGCTAGAGTTAAAGTTATAAAGTGAGTACATATGCACTAGAGACTGTTATAAATGCTTGTTGAGAAGTGAATATGGAACCTTGAAAAGGTAAATGAGGTAAAATATTTAATATATGGTATTTCCAGAGTTGGTTAATCAAAATAAATATATCAGAGATAAAATTTCAGGATTATCCCAAAGTTGTGGGGAAATATTATCCATAAATGAAATTTGGTATGAGTCACCTCATCTTAAGAGAAATAGTTATAAATGTAGGGGGTTCCGAGTCCTAAGAGTTTTAGGATAGAACCAAAAATCATTTACAGGAAACAACATGCCACCATATCTTTTGTGACATAAATAACCTATGAATTTGGTTATTCATTGTTGGAGGATAAATCCACGCGGTCTAATACGACACCATTTTCCTGCAAAGAAGAGAGTAGAAGATCGATGAATCTTGACAGCACCAGTGCGGTGCCTGCCAAGAGCTCTCCAACGATCAAAGCAGTCACCGGAGGTCTAAAAGAAAGGCAGGGATTTAATGATCATTTTTTGTCGTACTTTTATTGAATGGTAGGATCTCATCCTTATAGTCGCTCTCCCTCAGTTCATTTGCGGGATCAGAGGAGATCCGCTTGTGCGAGATCAGAGGAGATTCTTTTATTGCCAGATTTGTCAGGGATATAATTTACCTCTTTGACTTTCTCAAATTGTGCCAAGGTTATCCTTACCTTGTTGAACCATGTCATCTTTCATTATCCTTGATAATGAAATATTATTATTCTTATCCAAGGGAAATATCATCGTTCGAACCTCGAAAGAGGTCTGGCCGCTGGTCAACACTTAGTTGCCTCTATCGTTAGGTCAAGGTAGGTTAGGTTTATTTTTCCCTATCAGTTACCCCCCCCCCCCATTCCCAAGCTTGTTCATCTAGCTTTGGGAATGTGAATTTTTTATTTTTTTTTTGCCCTTGGCACTATTCCCTCGAGAATAATACCACGAATACTGTTCCCTCGGGAATGCCAAGTCCTACTAAGCTAAGCATGCTTGATAATTACTTTCTTATCCCTTTAATATGGGAAGTAGATTTGCTCGAGCGTTGTGAGCTCACCCTTTAATAAGGGAGTAGTTAACCCCTTGTCTCTTTACTGAGGGAAAAAGATAAAGTTGACCATTTGTTCCTTTATGGGGGAAAGAGGTGTAGTCTGAAAGAGAGTGACCCTTTTAATACGAGAGGTAGTCGTCTTGTCTCTCTAGTAAATAAAGGAAATTTTAATTATCTCACCCTTATATGTAGAAGGAGTAGTCGGATTCTTGTCCCTTTAATGAGGGAAGAATGTGTTGTTGGCCCGTGGTCTCTTTAATAAGAAAACCTTTAATAAGGTGTAGTCGGCCTCTCGTCTATTTAATAAGGGAAGTAGATTAATACGAGTTTCACTCAACTTGTCTCTTTAATAAAATAAGTAAATTACTATGAGCTTAATATTACCACATAGGTAGGTAAATGAAAACGTAATATTTTATTGCATAAAAACTGAGGGTCATCCATTTCATTGGTGATGGTGACTTTATTGGAAAACAAAATAACACGTGAGGGAGCTACCCTCCATTTAAAATGATGAACTGAGATTCCCCCAGTCTTTATTTTGAATGACTTGATAAGGTTAATTCTAGCTGTAAGACAATTGTTAGTCGGTATACTTATCTGAGTCCTTCTCACGAAATGTCCTATCACTTTGGTTGAAGAATGATCTCTTATGGTTGGTAAACTTTTCATCCCTGGTGAGAGGGACTGACTTCTTCTTGTCCTCTCTTTCATTTTCCTTCCTTGCATTCATGGCGTCTTCAGCGTTCATGTGTTTCTGCGCTCTGATCAACAACTCTGCCATGCTGGTAGGAGTTTCTTTTGCTAAGGTGAACAAGAATATAGAGGTTTAGAGTCCTCCTATGAAAGCGGTCAAAGCCACTTTGTCGTCTACCTCTTCTACCTGCAATATCTCTGTGTTGAATCAGGTGATGTATTCTCCGATCGACTCTCCCTTCTATTGCTCACGGCCCTTCTGTTGCTCACGGTAAGCAGGTAGGTGGCCGACCTCCTATGCCTCTAACCTGCAATGAAGTGGCTCACAAATTGCTTACTTAGTTCTTCGAAGGTGTTGATGGTTCTTGGCTTCAACTTGTTGAACCAAACTCTTACTGATCCCTTAAGTGTAGTGGAAAAAGCTCGGCACATGATTTCATCTGGCACGATGAGTAAATGCATAGGAGCATGAAAGGTCTCCAGGTGATCGAGGGGATCTTTGGTTCCATTAAAGCTTTTGAACGAAGGCATCCTGAACTTGCTAGGCATGGGCCATTTTATAACGGCAGGGCTGAACGGCAAGTTGGTCTTCTGCACCAAGTCATCAATAGCGGCAGGACCTTTCCCTTTCATAGCCTGCATTACATCTTCTATTTTCGCCTTAAAATCCTCGATCTGTAGGTTGAAATAGGTAACTTTCTCTGTCTTTTTCTTAACACAGAAGGTTATGCCTGTTTGAGGCTGGGGATTCTACGGAGGTGGGGAAGGAGGTTCTCTGTGTCAGTTTCCGACTTGGCTTTGTTCTGCCTCAAACTTGTGAGGATGATCGTTTTCTCGGTCCTCCTCGTGTTGTCCCCCTTCATTCAGATTGGGAGGATATGGGCCGGATAATTCTTGTTGAGGTAGTGGTCCTGCTGGGATAAGATGTTGCAGGATCTCTGTATTTTGCTGAATCAACTGGTCCATACCCTGATTTAAAGTTTGGACCTGTAATTCTAACGCTGCAAGCCATTCTTGGTCATTAGGGACTTCTGGGTGTTCACCCGACCCTTCTCTTTGACTGGATCCCTGCAACGATGTTTCTTTTCCAGTTACCATACCGGACAGCAAGTGTATATACCCAACTGAGTAATTTATTGATTTAAGGGAATCGTCGTTCCCACAGACGGTGCCAACTGTTGGGGGAGAAATTCACGCGGTCTGATACGACACCGTTTTCCTGTAAAGAAAAGAGTAAAAAATCGATGAATCTTGACGGCACCGGTGTGGTACCTGCCAAGAGCTCTCCGACGATCAAGTCAGTCATCGGAGGTCTAATAGAAAGGCAGGGATTTAATAATCATTTTTTGTCGTACTTTTATTGAATGGTAGGATCTCATCCTTATAGTCGCTCTCCCTCAGTTCATTTGCAGGATCAGAGGAGATCCGCTTATGCGAGATCAGAGGAGATCTGTTTGTTGCCAGATTTGTCGGGGATATGATTTACCCCTTTGACTTCCTCAAATTGTGTCAAGGTTATCCTTACCCTGTTGAACCACGTCATCTTTCATTATCCTTGATAATGAAATATTATCATTCTTATACAAGGGAAATATCATCGTTCGAACCTCGGAGAAGGTCTGGCAGTTGGTCAACACTTAGTTGCCTCTATCGTTAAGTCAAGGTAGGTTAGGTTTATTTTTTCCTATCATTTATGTAGAGTATTTCTATAATGTGCGATAAAGGGTTGTGAAAGGAAGAGATGCAATCCAAATATATGTCTGAACCATTGCAACCCAAAATGAATAAGTGTAGGATGCCAATAAAGGGACACGTCTAATTACGAAGAGGCATCGTTTTCAAACTAATAGTTGCAACCCATTGGAGTGATGTGTTTGTTCACGAAGAGGCATCGTTGTAGCTATAAATACCCCAGGCTGCTATCATTCAAGATTCATTCCAAATAAAGAATTCACGTGAATTCTCTTATTTCTTCTCTCCCTCTCTCGTGAACCTAAGTGGGTTCAACCCAATAGTCAAGTGGTCTGAACCATTAGAGCTAATATCTATAACAATGAACCATATTGAAATTGGTCTGAGCTAAATGGTTCAAATCGAACCCAAATCATATTTTCTATAGTATAGATGCATTTTTTAGTCGAAAAGAGTATTACACAGACGTGGTTCGCTGTATCCACGAGTTTAAAGTGCTGTTACTGGTGGATGTAGACTGTTGTATCCTAGGAGACAAAGGCCGTTGAGTCCGTCAGCACCATGCGGGGCATAAAATTATCTTAAGGACGTAGTATCAAATACTAACCTCGGTCCAAGTTCTTTATTTATTAATTATTATTTTATTGCTTTAATTTGAATGCTTAATTAAATATCGAGTTGTATATTTAATTAATTATTTTAGCATATTATTAATTATCTCATGGCATAATAGTATAAGGGTTATTATATCTTAAATGTCACATGAAGAATATATATTTTCCAACAAAACGAACGTTAAGGTAGATATTTGTCCAAAATTTAAACATTAGGGGGGTGTTTTTCTCATTTTGTGACATGCTCTTATTACACCTTATTCAACTTTAGGATAAAATATATTGACATCTTTTAATATCAGATAATTTACATTCCTATTTCTTATAGTTTATCTTAGACTATATTTGATACAGTGAAAAGAAAAGAAAAATGATAATATTAGTTGAAAGAAAAGAAAGGAGATGAGATGGTAGTGTTAACCACTCATCATGTTTGGTTGATTAATAAAGAAAAAATAAAATAAAATGATATTAATCATGATTGGGGAAAGAAAAGAAACAAAACTATTTTAATAAATTTACTATCATATTATTTTTCATAAATTTTCTCAAATGATATTAATCATGATAGGGGAAAGAAAAGAAATGAGACTATTTTAATAAATTTTCTATCATACTATTTTTCATAAATTTTCTCTTTTATAAAAATAAAGATAAATTTGGCATTAACAAAGTTTCTTAAAAATGTTATTATCTTTTTTTTTTTTTCTTTTTTTTTTCAATATGTGGAAAGATAACAAAACTAACTCGTCAAGTTTTAATGTATCCTTCCAAATTCTTTCATTTCCTTTCAAAATTTTATACCAAGCACAAAAAAATCTGTAACTTTCTAATTTTTTTTTTTCCTTTTCCTTTTATTTCTTTCCAACCAAATTGGGCCCAAATAACACTTGCTTATTGAATTAGTTAATTAATTCACTTAGACAAATAAGACAAATTAGTCGCCATGAATATCATGGTTCTATTAATATTGTTATAATTTGAAGTGATACAAGATTATGCAATCCCTGACCCTGAGTGAGTTATGGAATTTCAAGTTGCTAATTACTTAGTAGTCTCATCCACCTTTCTCTCTCTATATACATATACAGATACATACTCCGAAAGGATTTTTGTTGGTGTGTGTGTATATATATAGAGATATCGAAAGTCCATTTTCCAATCTTTTTTATTTTAATTTTTCAGTCATTTGCTTGTTCCAACCATTTGCTTTGTCCATTTGGAATTTCGAAGTTTAAACATATTCATTCAGGCTGCCTTCATGAATAAGAAGTTTGGTTCTATTTCATATTCTACTTCTAAGTGCAGAAAATATTCTATGTATACATTGCATTGTACTTTTATCTAGGGGTACACACGGTCCGGTTTAGATCGGATTAGAAATATTTTGGGACCAAACTATTTATAACGGTTCCACTATTTTTGAAACTAGACTGAACCATAATGTCTATGGAACCAAACCAAACCAAACCAAACCGCGAAAAACCGGTTTGGTTCGGTTCGGTTTGTCGGTTTCAGTTGATTTCCTTTTTATTTTATTTTAATTTAGAAGGGAAAAAAAAAAATCAACTAACATTGATATAACAAGAAGAAATAAAGGAAAGAAAATTGAGATATATTTGAAAGGAAAGAAATTTGACATATATTTGAAAAGAAATTTAAAGAGTTTAAAGAATAAAAGAAATAAAGGGGGCACGTGAGAACTTTACTCGATTTAGGTTTAGGATATGATATACATATATAAATATATATACACCCCTAGTTACTATGTTATATATATATATATATATATATATATATATATATATATATATCATAGTAACTAGGGGTGCACACGGTTCCGGTTCTCACGGTTCCGGTCGGAACCGGAATCGGGGAACCGTTCACGACGGTTCCTTGAAAATGGAACCGGAACCAGAACCGTATAGTATGGAACCAAACCGTAGAATCGGTTCGGTTCCATAAGAACCGTTAACTGTTTGGTTTTTTTATTATAAGCTTGTACTTCAAAAATAATTTTTAGCAGGCTGCAAAAACAATGAAAACTGTAATGAATTTAAAATAATCAAATGTTCTACCATACACTTTTGCACAAATCAAGCAACTGTTGTACTGAATATCACTTAGAAACTAAAATCACCATAACAGAGAAAAAATAAAATTAAAAAAAAAAAAAAAAGAGAAGAAGAAGAATGGAAAAAATCTCAAATAAAGGCTTATCTGATGGAGAAAAAAGAAAAGGAAAAGGAAAAGCAAACAGAATACTCGTTACCGACGAAAGTTCTAGCGATCGATCGAAGAAATTTCTCTGCCTGAACGCAGTATATAATCATGCCAGTACGAGAGAGAGCGAGAAAGATGAAAGAGAAATTTATAAAAAAGAGAAAAACTGAATATATATATATACACACACACACACACACTAACTGTTACAGGGTTAACTACTAGGAAATTAACTACTTGCAACCGTGAAGGAGTGTGGTGAGATCTGGGTAGCCGCCGCCGCTGCTGTGAGAGGTCACTTCGTCTGTTTAGAACTTTAGATGAGAGATTGAGAGGAGGCGAGGACTGAGAGACAGAGAGAGTGAGAGATTTAGGGCAAAAAATTAAAAAATAGCCGGAACCGTATGTTCACGGTTCCTAAATTTGGAACCGGAACCGGAACCGTGAGAACAGTGAAAAACGATTCCGGTTCTCACGGTTCCGGTTCTTTTGTGCACCCCTAATAGTAACGGTTCGGTCCGGGCTGGTCCGGTCCAATACGACCCTAAACCAGGACCGGACCGAAAAATTATGGTTCCATAATTTTAGTCCCAGAACCGGACCAAACCGCTATACAACTAGCCCAAACTGCCCAATTCAGTACGGTTTGGTTCGATTTTTCGGTTTACCGGATTTTTTGAACACCCCTACTTTTATCTTTTATATATATATTTATATTTATATTTTTTTTTGCGAATACACCCTTCAATCACAATATGACATAAAGTAATATTATAATACTCGTTTTGTCCTTTTATTCTTCCGAAAATGTTGAAGGGGGTGTGTATGCTAATAATCTCATAATATATGAGTGTTTTGTGCATATTAACTATATTTAACCCATTTCGCTATAAGTGTATTATCTCTCTTTAAAAAAAAAAAAAATGTTGTTACAATTGTTGTATAGTATAATATGGAATGAAAACTTAAGTTCCTTTTATAATTATAAAAAAATAAAAAATTATTCCCAATTAAATTTTAATATAGTTATCAATTTTCATTAAATATATAATTAAAAAATAAATTAAAGACACTATTCATTATATATAAACCATCTACATTTAATTTTTTGAACTTTAGAATTTGCAATAAATTTTCATAAATAAATATAATTCTTTAATTCTTTACATAACAACAAATGGGTATTCAATCTTTATTGAGGGAAAAAAAAAAAACAAAAATGGGTGTTCAATTACCTACCGTCATCATACTATTCAAATCGCGATAAAATTACGTTCTCACCCTCTACTAAATGATCATTCTCGTCATTTCATAAAATGATAGCATTTTAAAATAATATGTAAAATGTGTATCTATAGACAATTTAGTCAAACTATAACTTAAATTTGTCGACCTATTTACACTAAATTGAAATGCATTATAAGCATACCATAGAGATGCTTTCTGCACTTGACTATTTATATATATAATGAAAACTAATGAAGACACAATGCAGCTTTACGGTGACCAAAGTATAAAGAGAGGAATGGTTTGAGATAAATTTAAAATAAAAATGATTAAGAGGGTGGTGAGTCTCGGTATATGCTGCCAATTATAATCAACCCTTGTAATAGCACAAATCATTGTAAAATAGGGCTATCATAGGGGTAAGTCGAACCACAAGAACTACAAATTTATGGCAACCAAGGTCTTAAAAATCACTATGTTTAATGAAAGAGGTGTAGAGTTGGTTTTGTTTGTCACTTAGAAACTAGAATTGAAAATTACATAAAATAATAAATTGAAGGAATTTAAGAGGAGAGAACTTATGTAGAGAGGACTAGGGAAGTGAATCAACTACCAACACTACAAACATACTAGCTTGTGATTAATTTAGGAAACAACTTAAGTACATGGCAATGATATGTAGTAATACAATATTGTTACATTATCTTCAAGAAGTTCATAGAGTCAAAAATAATGTATAATCCTTCAAAGTTCCATATGTTTGAACTACCTAAATTAGAGTGTAGCTATGACATACTCACTAAGTTAGGGACTATCAAACCCCTCACTAACTATGGTAATAACACATGAAGTCAAGAACCAAGAATAATCCATCAAAGGGAGGCCCTAAAGCTATGGACTATCAAACTTATCAAACAACATGCCATTAAAAGCCATTTCATAATCTCATTTCCATTCTCACTATGAAAATGCAAGCCATACAATCATGAGAAAATAATATCTAAGACAAGATAATAGATTCAACATGATCATTTATAGAATTTAAGATCCATTACAACATGTAAAGTGCTCTAGATTATGAAAATACCATATACACACTTCATTCCCCAAATTAAACAAAACTAAAGCATGCTTACAAAGAAGGGCTTCATTACCTCCCTAGAAAGGGAGTTAGTCACCCATAGAAGCAAGGGAGGAGGAGGTTGAGAAGATCAGCCCCTCCATTTTCGTACCTAGAGGCAAACTCCAACCTAAAGCTCTCATGAACAATATTTCTCTCTCTAGAAATCCTTACAATGTGAGATCATTCTAATCCAATGCCTCAAGCCTCTAATAAGAAACCATATCCTCCCAACAACTCTAAATTCGTGGCTTATAATCGCTAAAAGAGAGCAGAGCCATTCATTTAGTCAAGGGGACAACTTTGAGCAAAACAATGGAGTTGGCAACCTGCTATCTGCAACTTGGCGGGCGCCCACAGCGCAGGGCGGGGTGTCACAGCTGGCTTCCACGCTTTGGCAGGGGGCACTTGGCTATCCTGATGGCAAATAGCGGGGGCCCACAGTGCATGGCGGGGCCCCGCCAAATTCGAAACCTACTGGAATACAATTCTTTCTAACTTTGGAATTTAAATTCAATAATCACAAAATGGCGGGCGCCCGCAGGAATTAGGCATGAGGCTAGTAGGCGCTCGCAATGCTCCTGGGCACAAAACACCTCTCTAAAATTATCCTTTGGCTCGGCCCGATGATGCTAACTTCCTTCTTAGCATGGTGTAGAGAATGCCCTGAGTTCAATGGCAAAAATTAGCTCGGCAAAACAGTAGATCCCCGGCCTGGCATGCTTTGATCTTCGAGAACTCATCAAAACATCATTCTTATTCCTTTTTGGGAAACAAACCTGAAAATAAACAAAGACGTGCAAATGAAGATAACCTATACAATAGAACCAACTAATAGACTTAACTAATGCAAATAAGTGCGCTTGAATAAGCAATATTCGGCGTTTATTACACCCCCAAACTTACATTTTGCTAGTCCCATAGCAAAACCAAAATGAAGGACTTAACAAAATATCAACATTTGAAATGCTATCCACAGACATCAACCATGGTGCAAGAAAATGCACACAGCTCATTTGCAACTTAGAACAAACAGAACATTGGAGACGGAATCATTTTACAGACTACCTTGTGTATATAAAGCCTTGATATAACAATGGCTAAACATATTTCAATTCTCATGCACCAATTATCGTAGTCTATATAAATACTTCAGATGTCATCTCTTTAATAGAAATCAACTCTAATTTCAATGAAAGTGAACTGGATTCCCAATATGCAACTTTTACCTTCTTTTTCCAATTTCAAAACACAATTCTTCAAATTTTTGAATTTCCCTTTTAAATGAGGTCTCTGAGGCATGATTTATTCAAAATACATAATATATATATATATATATATATATATATATATATATATATATTTCATATTATGGTCGTGCAATGCCGAAGTCCCTTAAGCTTTCTAACTGACCCATGTAGCAAGTGTTAGGCCAGCAACTCCCAAACCAGATGGCTTTAGGGTGTTAAGTGTAAGGACACTCCAAGGGCTTAATAACTTAAGTTGGCAAGGCTGCGAACTCCAACGAACCATATTTATTTATTTTTATTTCGTGAATGACCATGCAATGCCTAAGTCCCTTAAGCTTTCTAACTAACCCATGTAGCAAGTGTTAGGCTAGTAACTTCCAAACCGGATGGCTTTAGGGTGCTAAGTGTAAGGACACTCCAAGGGCTTAGTAACTCGAGTTAGCAAAGTTACGAACTTAAACTAGTCATTTTCATTATTCATTTTTTTTTTTTTAAATCAATGCCAAAGATATCCATTCATTAGGGTTATCATTTCAAATCAACTGAGTTATGGTCAAGGTAAATTAGGTTAATATGCCTCACAATTAAGTTTCCGGTGTGCATCTGTGAAGTGTGAGGCATAAAAGAGTATGAAATACGACGAAAATCTAATTGAAACATTTATACAAACCAATTTGAATCAACATGATCATTTCAGATTTTTCTTTATTTTTAAAACTATCATTTGCCTCTATACACAAAGTTTTAAACACATGCCTCAATCTCCAATAAGTTCCAAAATTACAAGATCATTGCTTCCCAAAAATTAAATTTATTAACTTACATGAACAAGTTAGCACATGCAAGCAAAAATGCAATACCAAAATGTACCCCCAAACTTGAATATCACATTGTCCTCAATGTGAGAAGACAAATAATGGAATTGGAAATGAAAAATAAAGAGGGTATAAAAAGCAATAATACCAAGTAGAGGTGAAAAATCAATGGCGTGGTAAAAACATGCCACCATGCGAACTCCAAAAGTAACGGCCCCAAACTTGAATCTAAAAACTTGTCAAAATCACATACATGCACAACAAGCATTATACCGAACAAAACAGAGATGAAAATAACTAACTACAATTTTATTTAACCAAAAACCAAGTATCCATGCAAAATAGCAAAAAGAATTGCAGTTATAAGTTCAAAATATGAACTGAAAGTAATGCCAAACACAGCCCAAAATAAAGCAAAAGAGTACTACTGAAAATGAAAATAGGAACTAAAAGTAGAAAATCGCTCCATCATCGTAGTAGAGGATGAGCCACTGGCGCCGCCTGGTGGTCGATCAATTAAAAATTGCCGCATAGCCTACAATATCTGCTGCCCTTCCTGAGTTTCCTTACGAAAATCCGTAAGGGTGCCCTCCATGGTGTCGACTCGCAGCTGGAGTGTATCAAGACGGGTGTTGAGAGAGTCGTAGTCGGCACGGGACATAACAGGTGGTGGCGGTGCAACAGTTGCAGGAGGAACAGAGACATCTAGACCTACCTAATCAAACACACCACCAATGCGGGCTTGACGAGAAGTCTTAAGCTGGATGGTGCTTGACTTCCATGCACCGAGATCATAAAAATATACCTCAGTATTCCGCTCCTCATTTTGCTGTGCCTTGAACTTTTTGTTCTTGAGCAGCTTGGTAACCAAGTATAGGAAAGGAGGCGCCTAAATCAGTGCATTATCCGATTACGCAATATATAAATCATTGTAGACCTTAAGAAGTTGGTCCCAGACAAGCTGCAGAACACAAAACCAATACCCCTTCTCAATTGCATAAATGGTGTTCAGAAAGACGCCCTTACGTTCAGAATGCATGGGGACTGGGAGGACATTTTTGGCGAGGACGGATTCTAAGAACCACAACCGGTACGGAAGATAGGACTTGTTCGTGTTTATTTTGCGACTACCAGTATAATTGTTGTGGCATATCTCCTGGACAATGTCTAACAAAGTCACATCCTCGAGGAAAGCACTGTAGAGAGGTTAGAGGTCCTCATCCAAGGGAGATGCCAATGGACACTCCAAAGCGGCATCAAGGTCCTGAAGGGTGAATGCAAAAGGTGTGCCATCAATGGTGGTTTTGATCACCTCCGGCTCTGCGCATGAATAAAACAAGTTGGAGTAGAATTGGCGGACTATACATGGATAGAACGCCGAGGTACAAGGCTTGAATAGAGCTTTGAGGCCACGGTCCTTCAACTCTTTGACCTACCAAGCCGTCTCCGGATTCTCCTTAAACTCGTCCTTAATGATGAATTTGGCTTTGGTTTAAATGGGCCACTCAGCCCAATTTGGAGTAATAGCTTCCTCGGATGGTCCCTCGGAGGAGCGAGTATGCTTGGAGGAAGTTTTGGGAGCCATTTGGAAGAAGGAGTTGGCTTAGGTAATTTGTCGAACACCTGGTGTGCAAGACAAAAAGGAAGAGGGCCAAAGGTTGATTAGAGATGAGAAAACCCAAAAAAAAATTTGTCCTGCAATCAAGAATATACAAGCCCCAACATATACAACACCTCTACACAATCATTCCTATCCTCTATTAATTCAAAAATTGAAAGAAAGAGAGAGTTAGAAACTTACCCAAGGTGAAGAAACCAAAGGCCCTTTCTTGGTGCGAAAGGGTGGTGATGTTGATAAGAGATTGATGGAGATGGAATAAGGTTGGGTGGAATAAGGTTGGAGATGGAAGAAGATGAGATGGAAGAAAAGGAAGAAGGAGGGAGAAATAGAGAGGTTGGGGTCGGCTGTAAGATGAGAGAGATTAAGATATAAGGATTTGAATGGGCCTTGAAATGGGGCATTTTAATGAAGGGCCGAAGCTTGGCAGGTGCCCGCAGGATGCCAAGGCATGGCGTGGGCCAAGCCCGGCGTGCAGCTGCGGCACCCTGTGGCACTCGGCGAGCCCCCGTAGGAACTGGCAGGCGGCTGCCAAATTGGCCAGGAACTATTTTTGAATTTTGACCAAACGGAGGCCGTACCGGGATCCAAAAATGTTCCAATTAGAAACTTAAGCTCCTATGGACCCTAGACACTTGTATAACCCTCGGAATGGGAATCGGAACTCATTTGCAAAAGCACTATTTTTAAGGTCCGAATTTCCCGTGATTTTTTGGATTTTTGAGAAAATTGCCGAAATGACCTTGAAAAATTCTGAAAAATGGTACCGAGACCTTAAAATGACTAAATAAGCCTAAAATGACTTTTGGAACGCAATTCGAGACAGTTTCAGAAAAGGTCAATTTGTGGCTATAGTTAATTATTTTCCAGAAAGTTTTTGGCTAAGGCAACTTGGAAAAGGGAAGCTTTGGAGTTGGAAGAATTGCTTCCCAAGAGTGCTAAATTTAATGTCGATACCTAGACGAACCAAGATCGGGATCCATCGAGGAGATGGTCCCTTAACGTTTCTTATGCAACTTTCCTCCTTCATATGGTCTCAAACTTGGATCAATGAATGGTGAGGGATATTGATCCTTCCGAAGAGAAACAAGTTTGGTCCTAGGGGATTTGAGTATCTCTTGTAATCTCATTTTTTTTATTTTCAGATTTAAGCAAAGGTGTTGCTTGTGCGAGATTATGGAGTCGCTTTCAATGTTATTGTCTTGAATAACAACGGGAGGATCATGACCTTTCATATTTGCAATCTCCTAGTCACATACCTCGTTATACTCAAATGGTTCGTTCACATGTTGAGTATCTTTGACAATGATTATAGATTGGGCTGGAATGATAGGAAGAATTTCCAGTAAACTGTCAACATTCTCCTTACCCTTTTTCGGTGGTCCACCCTCAAAATATTGAGGTAACTCTGGTGGAGAAATGGAAGGAGATGGAAAATCCCAAGACAGAGATGGATTCGGTGCTTCCCGTGAAGGAGAGGGAAAGTGTAATGGAATATCAAGCAAGGAGTTGACTTCCCGAATTGATTTCTCCACATCAAAATCCTCAAAATCAAAGTGGACCAAGCAAGCTTGTAGGGGATCTTCCGTTGAAGGAGGTGGGATTGGATTTTTAATAAGTTCATCAGCAATACTGACTGTATAACACTCACTGTTATCCAGAGAAAGTTACACAGCATTGAAGATATTGAGCTTAACATTCATATTCCCAAAAGAGATATCCATCAATCCGGTTCTACAGTTAATGGAAGCATTAGCTGTAGCTAGGAAGGGACGTCCGAGAATTATGGGAATGTGTGTTTTTGGGTCATGGACTGGTTCCGTATCAAGAACCACGAAGTCTACCGGGAAGTAGAACCTATCCACCTTTATGATAACATCTTCAATGATTCCCCGTGGTTGCTTAATAGATCTATCAACAAGTTGCAACACTATCAGAGTTAGTTTAAGCTCTCCCAACCCAAGTTGTAAGTAGACTGAATAAGGAATCAAGTTCACACTCGCTCCTAAGTCAAGGATATCTTGTGGTCACCAATGACACACAAGATTGTCGGGGCGCCCGGATCCTTATACTTTAGAGGAGTGTTGTGCTGAATTATTGCACTCACTTGTTCAGTTAGTCTTACTTTTTCGGTAAATGACTTTTAGAAGTGTGTTTTTTAGTACACGGATCCTTAAGAAATTTGGCATAGGAAGGAATTTGCTTGATAGCATGCAAGAGAGGTAGGTTGATCTTCACTTGCCTAAAGACCTCACATATGTCCTGAATTTTACAGCTTTTGTTCCCAAAATGTGTCGACTCTTGAAGACGTTGAGGAAATGGAGCCTTAGGCTCATAAGAGGTCTCCACATTTGGGGTAATAAGTTTCAAATTTTCAGTGCTGAACTTTGGATTTTTTTGAGTGAAGTTTGGATTAGAGGAACTGAGATTTAGATTTTTAGGAGGAAGAACTGTTTCATATTTTCCTCCATCAACCTTGTTGTCCACAATTCGACCACTCCGAAGGGTGATGATTGATTGGACTTGTTCATTTGTAGGCCCACTCAGAGGAGGGTTTCGTCAATCACATGAATTGTAATACTCCTAATTTCAAAAGGATAGTCTTGGTATTTAATTTATTCTTTTAATTGAATTTTAAATTATTTAATTGTTTATTTGACATACTTGTTACTTGTTTAAATTGGTGTTTATGTTTCATGGCGTGTTCAAATGTCTTATTACTTGAATTGCTCGCATTATTTGTAATTAGTAAATTTATTATGACTTGTTTTATTTAATTGTTGTATTTAATTCTTTATTTTTGTTTAAGTGGTTTAATTTAGTTGTTTTATTTGAATTAATTTAATTGAATATAATAGTTTAATTATTTTAATTTAATTGTTAATTGTCTTGATTTAATTATATTTAATTAGGGTTTTGTTTTTAGAAGTCACGTTTGTAGCCGACGTAGGTTTTTAATTAAGTATCTTTGGGCCGATTAGGATTCAGCTTGGGGCTTGGAATTAATTTAGGGTTTGGTATAACTTTATAAATATATAGGTTACCTCTGTTTAGGGTTTTAGGAAAAGAAAACTAAGCCTATATACGTCTGTGGAGGCAGAGGAGGAACGGAGGAATTTTTCAGTAGGAATTGCTGGGAACCTTCGAAGACGGCGTAGAGATTTTGAACAAAAGTCTTAAAGGCAAGTTCTGTCTTAACTCTCTCCCTTAGGCTTCGTGTTCTTTGCATACTTAAATAGTTCCAGGATCAATTACATGTTTAAAAAAAAAACGTGGTCTGTTTTCATGTTTAAACCTGGTTCTTAAGAATATTTTGTGTACACTAGCTAAATTGTTTAAACATGAATGTTTCTTGCATAAATCTCTGTTTAAACTCATGTTAGTCATGTAATAAGACTCAAACAAGGGTTAGAACCTATTTATATCAAGCTAGAAATTTTGGGAACCCAAATACTGAAGTGCAGAAAGCGTAGACGATGCCGAAAAGCGAGAACACAGAGCAAATGAGGGAGAGAGCCGGCTCTCCCTTGGAGGGAGCCAGCTCTCCTTGAAGAAGAGGTGGCTCCAAAACCTTTGGAACCGGCTCCAAAGCCAATGGAGGCGGATCCAAGGATTTTTGGAGCCTGTTCCATTTTGGTTCCTTCAGTTTTCCACGTTCTGTTTATTTTCTTTTTAGTTTTTAGTAAGGAAGGTTTTTGGTGGTTGATTTTCTAAATTATTTTGAGAAGAATAGATATTGTAATGGATGTTCAGAGACTGTCCAGAGGAAGATTAAAGTCTAAAGGAACAGAAGAACATAGATTTAGACACCGAGTTTTAATCGTTGAAACTGTATGGAATTTGTATGTGCTTGGCAGACCTATTTGGTTTTGGATAGTTTATTTCTTAATTATTTTAGAAGTTTCTGTGAGAGTTGTTCACTGCTAATTTCATATTCAAAGAATATAAATAGTTGCTAGGAATCTATGTTTTCTTAAGATTAATTGATGATTAAATTTCTAAAATGCAGTGCATCAATCTGTTGAGCAGAAAATTATAAGTATGATAATTTACTTATATTTATGTTGCATGCCATGGAATTGAATGAGACAATATTTATTTAGGCTCTGTTAATTCTGTGGAAACTGGGAATAGAGTTATAATACAGATACAATCCTGTGTGCTCAAGTTATGGTTTCTGTATTGGTTTAATTAAGCATGTTTGTTAATCTGCTGTAACATGCTTAGTTTGGAATTCTTGGTATTGACATTTATATGATCAGTATTTTATCAACTGTTAGTTTAATTAAGCATGTTTGATAATTTACTTTAATATGCTTAGTATGGAGTAGTTGATATTGATATTTCTATTTTCAATGTTAATTAATTATTGGTATTATTTAAGAATGGTTGCTAATACATTCTAATATGCTTGGTATGGAATTGTTGATAATGTTATTTAATTGTAAATACTTTATCAACTATTGGATTGATGAGATTGTATGCACCGGTATGGGACGGTGTCATACTAGGTTTGGATTAGCTCAAATTGCTAAGTCCTACCTATTTTGGAATAAGGACACGGGTTATTAAATAAAATCCTCTTTATATTTATGAGTCGGTGCGGTTGAATACACCGAACGACTTACTGGATTTATTGTGGATGGTTAGGAACGGAGTTTAAATATAGTTTTATGATACCGCGATGTGAGCTTGAGTCTCAGCGTCGACGGTTAGGGTGCATATATGAAATAAGATGCGTAGCTGGCTGTGAGGGTTGAGGTATACCCTG
Organism: Cornus florida; assembly: GCF_030987335.1. NCBI lineage: Eukaryota > Viridiplantae > Streptophyta > Magnoliopsida > Cornales > Cornaceae > Cornus > Cornus florida. Next base: position 71,172,931 of record NW_026775576.1, on the reverse strand, counting down.
TTTAGGTTTAGGTACTCATACCCACTCAGGTGCGTTCTGTGTAATGTCTTCTACTCAGGTTGAGATCCTCTTCATAGTCTAGCGAGAGTCCAGTAGTGTGGATATATTTATGTATGGATTATTAGTTATTGTTGAACTATTTAGTATGTACATGCGTATCGAGTCTCTGCTTGGATTGTAGTAGGATAGAACTTGTTCGTGGGCCTGACCCACTCCTCTTTTTCAGGTGTACGTCAGTTCTAGGCTTGAGTTTGTTCATGCTGAGCAGAAACGATCTTCCACTCTACTGACAATGTAGGACTTCTTTCCAGATAATAGATTTGGATTTTATCTTCAGCTTTACTTTTATTCAGTTTGGGATTTTTATTAGGGGTCCACTGGAGATGGATTCTCGAGTTGTTTAACTTATGGAGTATTTGGATTATTGAATTTTTAGTATTTAAATTATTAAGGATTATCTTTTAGTTTTCTTTCAGCTCTTAAATTTTATTTTTAAATTCATTTTGTATTCCGTGTTCGTTATTTAAAATACCTTAATTGTTCGATATCCCTCGGGTTTGGGCCTGGGCCTGATCAACCGTGTCTTGGATCCGAGGGGTATCACATGAATCCCTCTAGGAGTCTGAAATGGTTGAGCGAGAAGTTTTCCCTTTTCTCTTTGAAGAAGTTGGTTCACTGAATTAACTATTTGTCCCACTTGGTTCTCAAGTTTAGCTATTGACTGAGTATGTGAATGAACCATTTGGAGAGTGGGCTGCAAGGATGCCAAGAGTTGCTTGTTGGATTCCATTATTTGCTTGTTAAGGGATTCCATCATTTGCTTATTTGGAGTGAGAATCTCATCAGTTGGAAACATAGGAGGTGGAGTAGAAACATTTAGATTATAGGGTGGACGGTAACTTGAAGAGGCCTGAAATTGCCTATTTGGAAATTGAGAAGAGGGCTGATTTTAATGCCCTTGATTTTGAAATGTCGAATTTTATGGGGCAGGTTGCTTCCATGAAAAATTCGGATGATCTCTCCATCCCGGATTGTAGGTATTGGAGTATAGATTATTTTCGGGCTTAGAAAACGTAGCATTTGCTTGCTCTTGATTGTTACTAGGAAATTGCTCCAGTGTGGGGCAATCTTCCGGGAGATGGAATGGGCTTGTGCATGATGCACACACCGCACTTGCTGAATTTTGAGACAAGGAAGGAGAGAGATGTGGTGCCATTATGTAACGACCCAACTAGATACCAAAAGAATAATAATAAAATAGCTAAAATTTTGGCATGACCTCCGCAGAAAAGTCCCTCTACAACCTGTTGAAATACCAAAAAAAAATACAATGGCCTCACTGGGCCTTAAAAATAACATGTCCTGTCCCAATGCACAATACAAGTATTATATCACATTCCCAAAATAATTACATACATATCAAAAATCCTCTTCCACCACTTCATCTAAACAGATACACATCTTAGTTACATCAAGTTACAGTCCATAAAATGTAGCTAGAATTTAAAAATCCATAGCTTATAACATTGTACCCATTAAACTAGAGTTCCACAAAATAGTTAAGAGTACATTTCAAAATATTAAGGTTCTAATACAAAAGATAGCAAAATAAAATGGGTTTTCAAACTCGTCTAAACTTGTGGTGGATCGTCGTCCACCACCTCTTTTTCATATCCTGAAAAATGTTAAAAAATAATGGGGTGAGCATAAGCTCAGTAGGAAGTGTCTAAAGACACAATTATTATATCCCCGTGAATCCCACACAAAGAATGGATAAAAAGCATGGTATAAATAACATCCAACCACAAATTTCCCACATGTACCGTGAAGTGCAATGTCATGCCTATACCACTCCCCGTTTATGAAACAATTCCGTTTCAACAACCAAACCGTTAGTGTAATCCGACCTAAGGCACCTCCAAGGCGTCACGAAAGGAAGGTTGGTTAACTATCCACGACCACAAGGCACCTCCAAGCTAGTTAACTCAACTACATTCCCTTCTAGACTACACCAACATCATGGACCACTAGGCGCCTCCTAGGCGTCCGGTTATCGCAACACTTTTAGAAAATATTTTCCCCAAAATAATTTCGTTTGTTCTAAAAATATTTTTCCCCCTTTCTCTTTCCCAATGAATGCATGAATGTGTGTGTTTCGATTTATCAATTCAACTATAGGCTTTTACACATTCTATTTACATCATCATCACAATTTAATAAGAATTTCTAGACATTCATTTATTTTATTTATTTATAACTATAGCATCAATTTTTTTTCAAGGCAATAAATAAATAATCATAGAACATACAACATATCAAACATTAAGCATGCTCATTTACCGTAATGAAAATAGACATGTAAATGAACTCAAATAACACATGGAACACATTTATCATTTTAATTACACATAACTACAACAGCAACAAGCTAGGTAATCAAAATTTAGCATGTTTAGGATCAAATTTAAGGGGAAAAATTCACAAAATGCCAAGAAATTGTAGATTAGAACACCCCTACCTCAATTTGATGAAAACCCCCAATTTGAGCCCAAGAACCTTAGAATTTCAAACTTCCTAGAATGCACCAAAACAAAAATTGCTTACACTCACTTGAAGATCTCACCGTGCTCTCCGTTTTGCCGCAAACGGCTCCCAAAAATTCCAAGAATGGAAGGAGGAATCAAAGCTTGAAATTGTAAAAGAAAAAAAAGAAAAGAAAAGGGAATCCACTGGACGAGAGAGATACGCAGAGAGAGAGAGAAATGGACCTGGTTAATGGCCATTAGGACTTATGTGGTGTTTAAAATGTTAGTGGGGCCCACTACCTTTGTTGTTTTTTTTTTAAAAAAAAAAAAAACTAATAACTATATATATATATATATATATATATATATATATATATATCCGTAAAACATTACACATTAATTGATAGAATTTGTGAGTTATGACATCCACTTGAGAAGATTCTTCCCTCATTGTCTTTGGTTGACATAGATTGGTGTTCTTTGCATTGGTTGAGGTTGGAGCCCTACGAGAATTATGTTGCAATGAGTTTTCACTCAAATTCTCGGGTAAGGTCCGAGCCTCATCCGCATTTTTAGACATGAACATCCCTCCACATGATGAGTCAACCACAAGTCTATGTGGTTCAGTTAAACCATCATAGAAAGGTTGCACCAATTGACATTTAGGAATTAGGTGGTGTGGACATTTCCTAAGGAGGTCTTGATGTCTTTCTCAAGTCTCGTGGAGTTGCTCCCATCGATTTGTGAAAAGCTAAGAATAGAACGCCTCATTTGATTGGTGTTACTCACTGGATAACATTTTTTTTAGGAATTCTTGTTGCAATTGTGCCCATGTAGTGATGGAATTTACAACAAGGAAGTTCAACCAATATTTTACCGTATCTTTTAAGGCGAATGTGAAGAGACGCAAATGGAGTGCATTTTCAGGGAAGCCCCTAAGCTTGATGGTAGAATAGATTTCAAGGAACTCGTCAAGATGCTTATAGGGGTCTTCATTTTCAAAGCCATGCAAGGATGGAAGCATTTGAATTGTGCTAGATTTGATCTCATATTGGGCTGCATCGATGTTTGGCATCACTATGCAAGAAAGAGAGGCATAAGTGGTAGGGATGAAATGGTCCCTAAGAGTCATAGGTACAACATTTGGAATTTCAGCCCTATCATTATTGATTCCCTCATTCCCAACATTTTCTTCATTTCCGGCCATTGTATTAAATTCAAGTTCAATTCCTCTTATATTTTCATATTCCCTAAGGTTTCTTCTAAGAGTCCTTTCAAGTGAATTTATGTCAATTGGGGCTTCAAGAGTTGGCAAAGATAATGACCTACGTCTCAACATTAACAACACAATTTACAACAAGTACAACACTTCTTCACCATGACATCCACATACAATGTTCTCTTTCTCCTCAATTATCAACAAGACAAAATAAATGGCCACGACAAGGACCGATGCTTTGCAATACAGTAAAACAGGAATAACCTCGACCAGGGCTTCACAATCAAAAATCACTAATTTAACACATGCTAGATATTCACAATTTTGAGACTAGAACTTTGAAAAACTTATTGGGAGTCTCTAGACTTACGATTTTTTCAGTTTTCCCTCGGCAAGCTTTGAGTCCCTAGAATCTCACAAGAATACTTAAAACACCATATCACCAAAACCAAACAAGATAATATACACAAAACACAATATTCACAATCAAACCAAAGTTAATCTTTGAACCTCGGTTACAAAACCGTTTGCAATCCCCAGCAACGGCGCCAAAAATTGGTGGGTCTCGATATATGCTACCAATTATAATCAACCATTGCAATAGCACAAATCATTGTAAAATAGGACTATCATAGGACTATCACAGGGGTAAGTCGAACCACAAGGACTGTGAGTTTATGGCAACCAAGGTCTTAAAAATCACTTTGTTTGATGAAAGAGGTGTAGAGTTGTTTTTGTTTGTCACTTAGAAACTAGAATTAAAAATTGAATAAAACAATAAATTGAAAGAATTTAAGAGGAGAGAACTTATGTAGAGAAGACTAGGGAAGTGAATCAATTACCAACCCTACAAACATGCTAGCTTGTGATTAATTTGGGAAACAACTTAAGTACATGGCAATGATATGTAGCAATACAAGATTGCTACATTATCTTCAAGAAGTTCATAAAGTCAAGAATAATGTATAATTCCTCAAAGTTCCACATGCTTGAACTACCTAAATTAGAGTGTAGCTATAACATGCTTACTAAACTAGGGACTATCAAACCCTTCACTAACTATGGTAATAGCACATGAAATCAAGAACCAAGAATAATCCATCAAAGGGAGGCCCTAAGCTATGGACTATCAAACTTCTCAAACAACATGCTATTAAAAGCCATTTCATGATCTCATTTCCATTCTCACTATGAAAATGCAAGCCATACAATCATGAGAAAATAAGATCTAAGACAAGATAATAGATTCAACATGATCATTTATAGAATTTAAGATCCATTACAACATGTAAAGTGCTCTAGATTATGAAAATACTATATACACACTTTATTCCCCAAATTAAACAAAACTAAAACATGCTTACAAAGAAGGGATTCCTCACCTCCCTAGAAAGGGAGTTAGTTACCCATAGAAGTAAGGGAGGGGGAGATTGAGAGGATCAGCCCCTCCATTTTCGCACCTAGAGGCAAGCTCCAACCCAAAGCTCTTAAGAATAATATTTCTCTCTCTAGAAATCCTTACAATGTGAGATCATTCTAATCCAATGCTTCAAGCCTCTAATAAGCAACTATATCCTCCCAACAACTCTAAATTCGTGGCTCATAATCCCTATAAAAGAGTGGAGCCATTCATTTAGTCAAGGGGACAACTTTGAGCAAAACAATAGAGTTAGTAACCCGCTGTCTATAACTTGGCAGGGGCCTGCAGGGTGTCACAGCTGGTTTCCACGAGCTGGCAAGGGGGCACTTGGCTCTACTGATGGCCAATAGCGGGGGCCTGCAGTGCATGGCGGGGCCCCGCCAAATTTGAAACCTACTGGAATGTAATTTTTTCTAACTTTGGAATTTAAATCCAATGATCACAAAATGACGAGCACCCGTAGGAATTGTGCATGAGGCTGGCGGGCGCCCGCAATGCTCTTGGGCACAAAACACCTCTCTAAAATTGTCTTTTGGCTCGACCCGATGACGTTAACTTCCTTCTTAGCACGATGCAGATAATGCCCTGAGTTCAATGGCAAAAATTAGCTCCGCAAAACAGTATATCCCCAGCCCGGCATGCTTTAATCTTCGAGAACTCATCAAAACATTATTCTTATTCCTTTTTGGGAAACAAACCTGAAAATAAACAAAGACATGCAAATGAAGATAACCTATACAATAAAACTAACTAATAGACTTAACTAATGCAAATAAGGACGCTTAAATATGCAATATTCGGTGCTTATCAGAAGGGAGAAAGAGTTTAACGAGAGACAGAGCTGCAGAAATTTAAAAGAGAAGGTTGAACAAGAATATACTGAATAATATTTTGCACCCCGTTTGAACAAAACCCCTAATTTTGTAGGCATATATACTGGATTAGTTCTTTCCAAAGGGTGGGGATATCCTCTTGAGAATTTTAAAAAGAAACTAGAATAAATTACACTGGACTCCCTATTTCGTAAACGTCTTCCTTATTTGTCAAATTACATTTACTTTTCTTAAAATCTGTATATAAATAATATATACCTCCCATTCGTTAATAATCAATGATGAAAAATGTTATTGTTAACAATTTTGTAACTTTCAAATTTCAATCTAACATGTTTGTTGCAATAAAATATAATATATATGTATAAGGACAAAAAAGTACGAGTAATTATAAATTCGACAAGTCTACCAGAGGAAGTTAATGCAATTTGACAAACAAGATGTGAGATTAATGTATATTTGATAAAATTTCAGGAAGTCAGTGTAATTTACCCAAGAAACTAATGTTATCTGAAGTTCAAAGAAACTTTAAATGCTAATTTATTGAAAAATAAGACTTTTAATCAATAATTCATCAATTTAAGAAAAATATTTTCAAATTCAAATGTAAAACTTAAAATAAATTTTTTATTTATTAAATATTTATTTTTTAAAATTAAAAAGAGGGAGATTAATTTATATTGACAAAACTTTATATGAAATCAGTATAATTTATCAAAAAAAAACTAACGATATCTGAAGTTCAAAGAAACTTTAAATGTTAATTTATTGAAAAAAGAATAACTTTTAATCAATAATTCAAATTTTAAGAAAAATATTTTCAATTCCAAATGTAAAACTTAAAATACAATTTTTTAAATATAAAATGTTCTTCCTTTTATGATAAAAATAATTATTCAAAACTATTTAAAATTTCAACATAAAAATATCATATATATATATATATATATATATATATATATATACACACGCGCGCGCGCACACATTTAATTTTAATAACATGTGGATATTGTTTATTACAACAATGCTGACTCTATGCCTCAAAGTGTTGCTTAGTAACTCAATTAATTTTATTTTTAATACTAAATAAATTAAATACTTATTCAATTCATCATCGGACACTGAACTCTTTCTTCATTTCTTTTTATTTCCAATCATCTCTTTTAATACATGTCGGCTAAACGTTAACTCTTTCATACAAAAAATTTAAAGATAGATGAAAGGTAATTTATGGTGGTCCCTTAGGATCATCTACCTCTTTAGCTGGTTGGCTTAGGATCAAGCCCAAGTCAATCATAGTCGTTGGGGGTGGAGATGGTGGTGGTGGTTTGGGGGTGGGGATGGTTGCGATTGTAAGGTTATAGGATTGAATGAGTGCTGAGGGTAATTTGGTCATTTAAATATTTTGATATTTTATAATTAAAATTAATAAAATAATAAAGGGTAAAATGGACTTTTCACATGTTTTAGGTTCTGTTTGGATGATAAATTTCATCATGGGGTGTGATTGTCCCAAAATAGGTAAACTTTCATTTAGGTATCCTTTTGACAAACCTCAGGAGGTGTCTATGTACTTTGCCCATTATTTTATTAATAAGTTTAAAACTATTAATCGGGCATAATGGGAGACGTCAAAGATCAAATGGATTCGTTGGTCTACCTTATGCAATCCTAAATGTCATGGTGGGTTGAATTTTAAAAATCTTGAATGGTTCAATGCAGCTCTGCTCTCAAAAATCGCTTGGAAATTTCATATTGAAGAGAATTCCTTCCTCTTTTCAGTTTTTAAAGCTCGTTATTTTAACTCGTGTTCCTTTTTGTCATCAGTCTGTAAACCTTCATCTTTTTGGGCTTGGAAAGGAATATGCTCAGTTAGAGAGGTTATTGCTCTTGGTTGGGGGTAGAGGGTGGTTGTTGGGACTAATGTTGATATTTGGACGAACCCATGGTTGCCTGATCCTAAGAACCCTTTTATTTCCTCACAACGTCCCCCATTATGCCCGATTAGTAGAGTCTTTGACTTAATTTTTCACGAGTTGAAATTGTGGAATCTTTCTCTGATCACAAGGTTTTTTAATGACAAAGATGCCAATCTTATCCTTCAAATTCTTCTGAGGTCTTCTAGGCTTTCCGACTTTAAAGTTTGGAATGGTACATCAACTAGATCCTTTACTATAAAATCGGCCTACAAATTAATTGAAAGCTTAAATCCTCCTCATATCCTTTCAATGGATAAACCGGAGAGCAGTCACATTCAAGAATTTAAAACACTTTGGAAGGATTTATGGTCCATTCAAACATAGAGGAAAATCAAGTTCTTTTTTTGGCAATGTGCTCATGATAAACTTCCAACAGGCTGAATTTGAGAAAATGGAGGATTTTTTACGATCCTATACGTAGAGTATGTGATAGGGACGTGGATTTTGTTTTACATCTCATCTTTCTGTGCCCATCTTCCCAAATTGTCTGGAAACTTAGCTCTCTCATATTGGATTTTTCCAATTCAAATTTTAAATCATGGAATCATCTTTGGTCCTCCTTGTCTGTAAGCTGGAAGTCTCTTCCTCATTCTGGCAAGCATTTCAGTTTAGCAGCTTTTATTTGTTGGCAAATCTGGAAGAGCATGAATGATTTGATTTTTAGTTCTGTTAAGTGGGATCCGGCTCACATTCTTGAACGAGCTCTCCATAATTTTTCTGATTTTTTTCACTTTTTTTACCTTGATGGGCGTCTTCAACTAACAATGATTTCTAATTCTAGACCTCAGAGTTGGTGTGCTCCCCCTACTGGAATGTTTAAACTTAATTTTGATATAGCCTTTTGTAGCAACTCTAAAGAGGTTGGGGGTGGCCTCATTCTCAGAGATGATGAAGGTCGGCCAATACGTGTGGCATCTTTTTTCATTATAGGGTTTCATCTCCGGAAGTAACAGAAGCTTTGGTTCTTAAAGAAAGCCTCCATTTTTTATCCTTTTGGGGATATGAATTTTGTATTGTTGAGGATGATTGTTTAAATGTGATGCGCAATTCCCCTTCTTCCCCCATCTCAGTTATGGTCATGGAAAAAATCCAACTTATCTGCTATTCACATCCTCGCTGGTCCTTAAGTTGGATCCCTCGTCACTGCAACGGTGTTTGTCATAAAATTAGTCAATGGGCGCTGGCCCATAAATGTGGCTACCTGCATTGGTCTATTTGGCCTTCATGGCTTCTTCATGCCATTCAGGAAGATCTTTCTTTTGTTTGTTCGGGTTCTCTTCGCCCTGTCTTGTAGTTTCCTTTTGATTTGAAAAAAAAAAAAAAAAAAGTAAAGAAAATCAATTATTTTATAATCTTTACGAGTGATCAAATCATTTCTTTAGTAAAGCAAATTTAAATATAACTTATTTTTATTTTTTTTTTGTGAAATACCTCACTAATAAAGAGAGAACACCTAAATTGAATTATTATTATTTTTACAAACTTAAATATATATATATAATGATCACGTGAGTTTGACACGTGATAACATATTAACATCACCACTCTCAGTTCATATAGGTCGTCGTACATATGTTATGCCCTGCGTCTCAGAAACCAAACCTCCAAAAGCCAAGTTGAGAGAGTGAGCAAAGCGAAGATGGCGACCAAAGCCATGGATTTTTGGGTGAGAAATCATCCATTATCAACTGGCATCGTATCAACTGGCATCGCTTCGAAATCACCCAAATTTAGGGTTTCAAACGTCAGGTGCTACTCTGCTTCTCCCTCCATGGACGGTGCTGCCCTTGGTAACACTCACACACCTTTTCCTCACTCTCTCTATCTCTCGTGTGTGTATATAACTATATAAATGTATGGATTCATTACTTCATTTGTTAATTTCTCTGAATATGTGTATATATTTAGTACACCTCTTTCTCTCCCTGGTGTTTGTGCTTATAGAGCAATAGTTTGAAGGAATATTAATTTATTCTCCATAATTTCCTCAGTAAAAATGCTTTCTTTATCTGTATGATATATTGTTATTGCTTTTGTATCTAGAATTCGTGTAATCAATGAAGTGAAACCTCCATTTGCTTATATTGAGAAATTTTTTTAGGCAAGAGTGAATTTCAGGTGTACTGATATTTAAAGTTAATTGGAGCTGTGTAATAATTTTCCTCAAGTTAACTGTAATTACTCATCAAGAAACAAGGGGCTCAAAAATATGAAATTTGCACTTCATTTATTGTGGAAACTAAGAGTTGAAATTAAAGGAGCTGAGAGTAAATTGATTGGCTCATGATATTGGAAATTGAATGGAATGTTCAGTTTGAGCTGACTGTGCTACAAAACAAGAACAGTTGATAACTGTATAATTGATCACCTATTCTGTGTTGCCTTGTAGCTTGGCATCTCTCAAAGACTTAGGGCCTGGTGGTTTGCAATTTAGGTTTTTTTCTTTACTGTTTCAATTTTCAAATGATTGTTTTCTTTTTATTTTTTATGATCCACATATTTTTTTGTTGTTATTTTCCTCTTTTTTCTTTTAACTAATTTTTTTTTTTTTTTTTTCTTTTAAAAAAAAAAAAAAATTCCCCCTCATTTCTGAATTAAATGTAATATAATTGTTGAATTGATTTTGCAACTGAAAAAAGAGTAGGAATCTAATGGAGTCTATATACCTATTCCTTCCACGAAGGCATGTCCTAGAAAGTAGGGAGCTATTTGGGTTTTGCTTCTTGTGTTTTTTAAAACGTTTTGTTCTTTTGGCCAATGAAAAAATGTCAAATGAACATAAACAAATATTTGTGGTTTAATTGAGACTAGACCCTATATAGAGTAGAGCGACAAAATAAGATTCATGCAGCTATCTCAAATAGTTGGAAAAAGACTTTGTTGAGCTGTATTCTTTTTGCCTCTAATATTTGCATTTTTTTGGAATGTTGGACCGCCACAGTTTATATATAGATATATATAGTTGTACACGCATACACATATAAGAAGAACTCCATTGCTATAAAACAAGGAATACAGTAGTACAAATAGCCACAAAAAGTCAAAAAAGAAAAAGGGAAGGAGGCAAGGCACACCATATATTACAGGCAACAACTATACAGACAACAGATTCAGTTGATTAAGACTGGCACAAGGGAGATCAAGTGTAAATGGCACCTCTATCAAATACAACTGTGCATAAGGGCTGATAGAGAAGTGTCCATTGTCACCAGAGATATAGGAAGGTTTGAGTCACTATGTCTGCTAACATGATAAATATCATGAGATAAACCCCACTGAGGAGCATGAAATGTTTCCGTGGCCTGAGCAGAGAGGAGATATGAGGCATGGCCAGAGACCAGGTCTGGAACTCTAATACCTGCCCCAATTTTTAAGAGTCAAGGATGGAACTGTTTTTTTTTTTTTTTTTTTTTTTTTTTAAATAATATTTAGGTTATCTGTTACCCGTGTTTGCTTTTATTTTCATGTATCTCTTACAAATGTAATTAAGAGATATTTGTGTGCAAATGTACAGGTGATTCAACATTCAGAAAATCAAAATCTGTGGTAACATTTAGTACATCATGGTGTCAAAGCAACTTGGGAAACAAAGATAAATTACTAATTGCTTGGGTGCTTATTATAAGCAAGAATCTAAAGGGGATACCTAATGACATGGGTTATATGAAAAATAAACGTGATATGCTTATTCACTGATCGTGATGGATTTTAGACATTGCAGATTTTAGTTTGATTTCAATGTTATACTTAGTTGAATAAGATACATAACTGGTAAGCCACTAGTTGAGCAGTCTAGATTGGGGAGTAGGTAACATGTTACCTAAGGTTTTGATTTAGTTTTATATTGTTGAACTTTAACAGAGTATCTTCATCATTGTGACATTGGCATATGGGGTTTCTTATGTTAAGGATAAAAAACTAAATGTTATCTTCCACTAGGGATCAAATAAATGGGAGTCATCTTTCCTACCTCTGTTGCATGTCTCACATTCATTGGATTCTTATACCATTTGATGCATCAAACTTAGGGTGATCTAGTCCAGCAGAGCATATTTCAGCTACATGACCTGCTTTTCATTCCTTTGGACAGTTTGTAATAATTGGTTTTGATTTGGGTTCCTTTAAGAACGGAAATGTGGCTGCCACAAATCATCTTAGGCATGCTTTGCATAAAAATTGCATCCTTACACATCAGCTCTATGCCACTTCATGGCAGAGGAAGCTAGTGTGTTCATTACTTAATGACTTTATCTCTTTATTTCTGTTATTAGATAAGTGGTAGTGCAGTGTTTGATTCTTCTTGCAGATACATGGTTCTTTTTTGCAATTTTAGTTTTGATCTCCTTGGCTCTCTCCATCTCTTTGTGTTGATACAAAGTTTTCTGGATGAGCCTTAGGTTTGGGGGAAAGACCTTGGAAGTTAGCAGATGCCAGACTTGTCCTGGAAGATGGTTCTATTTGGAGGGCGAAATCATTTGGTGCTTCTGGAACCCAAGTTGGTGAAGTGGTTTTCAATACATCTTTAACGGGGTGAGATGATTTTAGTTGCTTTATATGTATAATTCGTGAACTTAAATTCTTCTCTTCATATCATAATTTTGTGTTCTGTTCTCCATGTAAGACCAAAAAAGGGGTGGAGATGGCCCAGCTGGGATATTGGCATTTTCATTGTTTGAGTGTCTAATGCTCTTCTTATTTGATTTTATACACTATGGATTCTAAATTGACCACAGCTTATTCTTTCATTGACTTCCCATGTTAATTGGAATCCTTAGACAATGTTGGCATATTTTATTCTGAATATATTGAGATCCCTCCGGAAACTTGTCTCTATAATCCATCAGTTATTTGTGGTTTATGTTCTGATCTGAAAAAAATTATGTTACCATCTGTGAGACATCGTGTCGTGCACATTGCACCTGTGATTGCGTTCAGCCAGTGTGACATGCTGCATATGATATGAGGACTAGTGCATGATTATTGCAATAGGACATGCCGACATGGATGTGAGGTGTTAGTCACTCAAATGTCTTAAGCTGGAGATACAGACATAGTATAATGAAAAGGTTGGCCTTATCACAAGCACATATAACATTTGTGTCTGGGCATTAATGCATCATAAGCTATCAAATAATGGAGAGAGTGGTTAATTTCATAGGATTACAATATAAATGTTAGCATATTGGTCACATTTACTAAAAATAAAGTTGGCCTTGTTTATTAAGTGCCAAAGCTGGTATTGAGTGCATGCAGTTGCATGGGTCATGTTGGCAAGTGTTTAATAATATGTTGGGAGTAGGTTTGTTATATCACTTACTCAGGAGTTGATATGTGATGAGCTAGTTTGAACAAAATAGATATTATATTTATTTTTATTAAGGAAGAATGGAAGATGATCAAGAAAACATATATTAAAAATGCCCATGTTTTCTGTTAATTTCAGCAGCTGGGTTAGATCTGTTCCCTGCTCAAAAGAATATAAATAAAAAAAGAATTGAATAAGTAAATGTAAAAAGGTATGGGGTCAGGGGTTCTATGCTCTATCAAGTTTCAGTTAAGATTCTCTTCTTGTTCTATAGAAGAGAAATATAAGGAGGCAAATAGGAAGAGGTTGCTAATATTGTAATGTAGAGCGGAAGTGAAACATATTCCTGGTTGTGGATTCTGCTCATGTTCGCTTGGGTAGCAAGGGTGTTTGGTAAAACTATTTTATATTATTAAGAAGTTTAAGACCTAAAGAAGAAAAACTAAAATGTAATCAAGCCTTCCTATTAATTAAGACAGTGCAATTCTATAGGTGTATTTTTAATACAAGTCATTTTGAAACCTATTCCATATGGTTCCTCTCTGCGCGGCTAATATCTTGTAGAGTTGTGTCATGGTTCCTCCCTGTGCAGCTGATATCTTGTAGAGTTGTTGTGTTAGGTTGCACATAAATCCTGCTCTATAATGCAACCTGCACCATTCAATTTATGCACTTCTGCCTCCGAATTTTTTATTTTTATTTTTTAATTTTTTATTTTTTTTTTGACTTAACGTATGTTTGGTTGGAGGGAAGGATGAGAGGGGGGATAAAAAAAAAAAATTGTGTTTGATTTGAGGGAAGGGAAGAGGGGGGAAACAAGGAGGGATGTTGTATCCCTCCTTCCTTTGTACTTTTCTATCCGCCCAAAATTGGGGGGAAGAGGAGAGAGAAAGAATGATAATAACCAACAAAATATAATTTCCATTTTTAACCTTCCTAAAAGTTTATTTTTTAAAACCCTACTCATTAATAAGGGTATAACAGTGAAAAAAAATTAAAAACTCTCTTTCCCTTCCTTCCAACCAAACAAAAAAAAAAAAGTGTCACTCTATCTATCCTTTCTACTATCCATTCCATCCAACGAAACAAAAAGTGAGGGAGACACCTTCACGTCCCTAGGGATGCCTCATCCATCTCTCCCCTTCTCCCTTCCATTCATTTTTCCATCCCTCCAACCAAACGGAGCATTAGAGTCGTTTGTGCTTCATCAGGGAACTTTATAACTATCAACAGCTCAAGAATATGGGAACCAAAGTTACCAAACTGATCCTGCTGGTTCAGTGGGGATAAAATTTGGTTTGGTGATTATTTTATTCGTTTGTTTCTTTCTTCCAGTAGAAAGGAAAACCATTAATACTACAGCGAAGAAAACATACCAGCTGTGTCCACCAAAAGTTTACATTTACTGGGAGATAGAGGTGAACAAAAAAAAAGGCTTGATGAGTTGACAGGTTTTGCCTGATCATATATCATGTATGATTTATTGTTTCATACTGCAGGTATCAAGAGATTCTTACAGACCCCAGTTATGCTGGCCAGTTTGTCTTGATGACAAACCCACATATTGGCAATACCGGTGTTAATTTTGGTGGGTAAATAATTTTCATTCATAGTTTTACAAGTTATGTGTTGCAAACTATGTGGAATCTAAATTAGGTTGCCTTGCATATCAGATGATGAAGAATCTAGACAGTGCTTCCTTGGTGGTTTGGTAATCAGAAGTTTAAGTATCAGGTATGTTGCTTCCATCCATGTGGCTTTATTAATGTGCTTGTTTTCCAGTTGAATCTTTTTAGAATTGCAAATATTTTTATGTATCCGAATGTCTTTCAGTACTTCAAATTGGAGATGCACAAAAACACTTGGTGATTATTTAGCAGAAAGGAACATTATGGGGATATGTGAGTTATAATTTGCATCATAGAGAATGCTTTACTTCAAAGAAATCATTGGTGTATTTGTAACTTTAGCCTGTGAATAGCTTCTGACCTTCCCTTGGCTCATTGCTGTTCCATTATGCAATAGATGATGTTGATACTCGTGCAATTACCCGGCGAATAAGACAAGATGGAAGCCTTATAGGTGTACTCAGCACAGAAGAAGCCAAATCAGACGACGAACTTTTGGAAATGTCTCGTACTTGGGACATTGTTGGTAAGGATTTGTTCCAGCTTGTTAGGGTATTTGGAAATTTAGTACACTGTAGAGAATAGTCATCCTTGTTTTTCTTGCGGTAATATTACAGGTGTGGACTTAATAAGTGGTGTCTCCTGCAAAGCCCCTTATGGCTGGAGTGATAAAACAGATCCAGAGTGGGATTTTAATTCTAAGGAGAGAGATGGAGAGACTTTCCATGTTAGTATTATTTTGTTGATTTTGTATTGGAACTACAAGAAATATACTTACAATTTGGGAATTCACCCATCCTTATTTGTGCTTGAATAAAGGTTATTGCATATGATTTCGGTATCAAGTATAATATACTGAGGCGTTTGGCATCCTATGGATGTAAAATCACTGTTGTCCCTTCAACATGGCCAGCATCAGAGACTCTAAAGATGAAGCCGGATGGAGTCATATTCAGCAATGGCCCAGGAGATCCATCTGCTGTTCCTTACGCTGTTGAAACAGTCAAGAATATAATTGGAAAGGTTCCTGTTTTTGGAATTTGCATGGGGCATCAGTTGCTTGGTCAGGCATTGGGTGGTAAAACCTTTAAAATGAAATTTGGTCACCATGGAGGAAATCATCCGGTCCGTAACATTAGGAAGAACACTGTTGAGATCAGTGCTCAGGTGTGTTTACTTGAGAAACTCTATTTATACAATTTTATGATTTCATCTATGCATCCTTCTTTGCCAGGGAATATATATATGTATATATCCATGCACAAGTCCGAGATTCCTCCAGGCAGAGACCATGGAATGGGGGACCTCTCCCTACTACCACCACCAAACCAGTTGTATTTCTTGAATCAACCCCTTCAATATTTAAAGACTGCTTCAACAAATGTTTTAAATTTCCAACAATAATTCCATATCCTATTCTAGCATAGTTTCCTAATTGTTAATTAAATCAGAAGAAATTTATATATGATGCTACAATTTTCTCAAATGTTGTTGATATCGTTGCATCTTTAATTTGGGTTTTATTAGAACTTTGGTAACGAAGGGTGGTCCTTTTTCTTCTTCTTTCCAGTAGACATCTCATTAGATTAGGGCTTTTTATTTTTTATTTTTATTTGGTGCTCTCTTTGGTGAGAACCTGGTAGTCAGGCCACCAGGAAAGACAGACCTTAAAAAGGAAGGGAGAGCCCTCAGTCCTTTGCTATCACATCATCACTGTCGTCATCTTTCTTGCATTCTCACTATGTCTTTCAGATTCTTTTCTTAATCTTCTTTTGCGTGAGTCTATAATTCTTTAATGGTTTCTTTAACTTGAAAAATAATTAGAAATCACTATTTTTGTTATTACCATCATTTTAGGTTCTCTTTTTTGTTGTTGTTGTTGTTGTTGATGATGACTAGAACAAATTATGTGATTATAAAAAAATGTATATTTATATAAACAATTATATCACATCATCACTGTCGTCATCTTTCTTGCATTCTCACTACGTCTTTCAGATTCTTTTCTTAATCTTCTTTTGTGTGAGTCTATAATTCTTTAATGGTTTCTTTAACTTGAAAAATAAATAGAAATCACTATTTTTGTTATTACCATCATTTTAGGTTCTCTTTTTTGTTGTTGTTGTTGTTGTTGATGATGACTAGAACAAATTATGTGATTATAAAAAAATGTATATTTATATAAACAATTATATCACATCATCACTGTCGTCATCTTTCTTGCATTCTCACTACGTCTTTCAGATTCTTTTCTTAATCTTCTTTTGTGCGAGTCTATAATTCTTTAATGGTTTCTTTAACTTGAAAAATAATTAGAAATCACTATTTTTGTTATTACCATCATTTTAGGTTCTCTTTTTTGTTGTTGTTGTTGTTGTTGATGATGACTAGAACAAATTATGTGATTATAAAAAAATGTATATTTATATAAACAATTATATCACATCATCACTGTCGTCATCTTTCTTGCATTCTCACTACGTCTTTCAGATTCTTTTCTTAATCTTCTTTTGTGTGAGTCTATAATTCTTTAATGGTTTCTTTAACTTGAAAAATAATTAGAAATCACTATTTTTGTTATTACCATCATTTTAGGTTCTCTTTTTTTTGTTGTTGTTGTTGTTGATGATGACTAGAACAAATTATGTGATTATAAAAAAATGTATATTTATATAAACAATTATATGTATGTTACCATTTTTTTGCACTTGTGGGCTATGTTACAATGGCTTGGGTATGAGTGTTGGGTCAGGTGTTTGTCTAAGCTTTTGATTAGTGAAATCTCCAAACCAAAAGACATCATCACACTAACATATTCAAATATTCATAGTCATATTATTATATAATTTTTGTTTATATTCTAGAAAAAATATTGTTTTTGTTTTTGTTCTTGTTTTTTGTTTTTCACCCCCCTTGTTTTAAAGCAATGATGCATCAGAAGGAACCTAATAGAAGACATTCAAGTACAAACGTCTAATAAACTTGAATTATTGTAGATGCAAGCCCAACCATACTTTTTGGACATAAATCCAATACGCATGTCTGAGTATTCATGTGTCCGACTCGGGTACTTCACACTTATTTTCAAGAGCGCATGTAACATGGCTTATCTTACTACTGACCAGTATCCCATGCCCATGTCTGAATATCATGTGTCCGACTTCTTGTTGATTATGAATTTTGGCAAATGTGACTTTTTGTTAAACTAAAACTTTTTTCTAAGAAATATATATGCTTGACATACGCTTTATTCAATTTAGTCTGTGTGTATGTATACTCAACTACAAGGTTTTAAATAATCTTACAGTTTGTTAATTTGTTTTGGGCAAATTCTTTTCTTTGGACTCTCTCCCCAAAAAAAAAAAAAAGGAAGGAAAAAAAAAAAAAAAATAAAGAGAAGAAGAAGAAGAAAGAAAAGAAAAGAAAAACTTGCCAAGTTACAGACACATTTATATGGTTTCTTCCTGGTTTACCCTCTTGATTCCAATAATCTGAAGCTTCTTTTGACATTCTCCTTTTTTCTACCTTCATATTGACATACATTTATAGTAAAATCTTGAATGTACCGCACATAATTTCTTGAAATTCAGTGAGATGTCCAACTATTCATTTTTTTGTGGCAGAATCACAACTATGCTGTTGACCCTACATCACTTCCCGAGGGTGTGGAAGTTACCCATGTCAATCTCAATGATGGAAGCTGTGCTGGTCTTGCGTTCCCTCAACTAAAGCTCATGTCTCTTCAGTACCACCCTGAAGCATCTCCAGGACCTCATGATTCGGATCCTGGTAATGGGGCTCTTTTTACGTGTACACATACATATGCACCATCAAATGTCACATATTATTGATATGATGCACTCACTGATTAGAGTAAAGTCTTGCAATGAAATCCGAAGCAAAAAATGGAAACCTAAATGTAGATCTTAAAATTTTCTTTTATTGAACAGCTAAGAAGACGAGATCATGACTGGGAGTACGACTCCTATAGCTTTTCTAGGAGCCAAGATGATGGCTTTCAGTTCAGCAAGACATTAACTACTAATAGATTTATTTAGTGAGCTGGCTCTCAGTTTCCTTTGGCCAAATACTTGATCAAAAGGACGTTAGGGGCTATTTTATGCTTGAAAGTAGACATAAACATGTATTTTTAAATCTAAGGTCAACATTTATACGTGGAACGTGTTTTTTTTTCTCCCTTTGCTTGGCGTGCACTGGTGTATGCTCTGTGTGAAGGAAATTCTTAACTACCAAAAGGCAAACAAGAAATTTGGTCCTATGTCGGTTCATATATTATGTTTAATGTTCATTATTAGGTCACTGGAACATGTAAAGAAATTTTATTCTCCTTAGTGCTAACTCAATGTATTTATTATGCAGCTTTTGGGGAATTTATAGGGCTTATGAAGCAAGAAAAACAAAAAGCAAGCGGAAAATCCGCACGAATTTCGTACATGGTTTGATATTGGCTTCGGTGGAAATAGTTGGAATGTGATGATGATGAAGAAGGTGATTAGGGGAGAGACTGGTACTGAAAATCAAGCAACTTATTCACACAATGAGTTGCAGTGGTGGAAGTTAATGCTCCTTGTGGTCAACATTGGCTAGAGCATGCAGAGAAATTTTGTTAGTGTCTATGATATTGTAGTTATTTAAAAAAAGAAAAAAAGAAAAGAAAATAGTAGTAGAAGCTGAAGATTATTACCCAGTGTTGTTTTTATGAATCCAGGGATCTGGGAGGGTCAGGTTGGATACATACCTAACATTTGCTTGTGGAATATTTTATTATTTATGTCATTTGCTACGATTAACCAGTCCTTGAAGATATGTATTATGATTGCACAAGGTAGTTTCTCTCCTGATAAAGAGTTTTGAGTGGTAATTCTATTAGATTTACCTTTCTTCTGTTGTAAATTTATGACCTATCAAAAAGACAGGCACTAGAAATAGATATATTATTGTTCTTAACATTTGCTTGAACTGTTCCCTCAGTGAATTTTTCACACCCAAGAAAAGAAAATTTAGCTGAATAAAACATATTTTCAACTATTTGGATCAACTTTTTTAAAGCCAAGAAGAAATAAATCATGGTCACAAGAAAGCTATTGTTTATGGTAATTAACTGGTTTCAATCTGGTGTGAAAGAATAGAATGGAATGAAAAGAAATGAAATAAATATTTTCGTTTCATTATTTGATTTGATAGCTGAAACAATTAGGAAAGAATCATTGGACTTACTTTGTTTAATTATTTGAAAACAATTTCGAAAACCCTCTAAAAGCAAAATATTTTTAAAAGACTACGGGCCTGTACCCTCGTAACGGACTTTAAGGCCTAAAAAGTCTTTTACCAATAATAAAGAGCATTTGGTAAAATTTCTGAAAACGGACTTTTAAAAAGTCTCAGTGATTTAGAAGTCCGATTGATTAAAACCAATAAAACATGCTTCCTGATCGACTTCCCGCAAGCTACACACTTTTTTAAGTAATAAATATGAAAATCCTATATTGTCCATTATTTAATCTATTTTTATTTCTGAATTTCATTGCAAATTTTATCTCTCTTTTTGTACCATCTTCTTCGTTCGTTCTCTAACCAAAAAAATAAAAAATAATGTTGAACAAAATTTCACAGAACTTTATTTAAAAAAAATATTATTGAAAAACGATTTAACAAAGGAAGAACAAATAGATTGAGGAGTTGCAGCAAAAATTACTATTAACTCCTATTTGACTTCAAAGTCAGAAGAGTTCCAAGATTTATGAACTCTCGTCCAAAATTCAACCTGATGTAAAATTCTAAATAACTTTTATTTCTCCCTCAAAAATGTATATATATATACACACACACACATACACAGTAGTGTTCAATTGCTCCCTGGTGAGTAGGGAGCAATATACTCGCTCTTACTCATAATCTTAGGATCTAATCTAACGACTACCGGGAAAAATAATTATTTTAGGAAATTAACATTATTTTAATTAGCCATTAATTATGAAATGACTATATTTGATACATTCTTAAAGAAAAAAAAATATTTAACCATGAACTGTCATCACCCCACTGCCACTATCACCTCTACCTCGCCACCACCTCCACCCAGACAGATTTGGTGGCTAATTTTGACTAAGAATTATCAAATCTACAAATTAATTGACGTCCTTATAATTATTGGTGTGTGTGGTGGTGGTCGGTGACAATATGGGGGTGATGGATATGGCAGTGTTGTGGTGTGGTTGGGGGAGGTGGGTGGTGGTGACGGATGGACAGTGGTGGAAAGGGACATAGTTAAAGTTTAATCAAATTAAAAAAAATTATTATTATTATTTTTAAAAAAGTATCCAATAGTCATTTAATAATTATTGGCTAATTAAAAGAAAGACAATTACCTAAAATAACTATCGTTTCAATTAGATCCTAAGGCTATAAGTACAAGTGAGTATATTACTCCCTGCTCACCAGGGAGAAATTGAACGCTATTGTATACATATAATGTATATATATATATATATATATATATATATATATATATATATATATATATATATATTGAAGGTTACCCGTTCGCTGTTAAAGTGATATAGTTATAAATAAGAATAAAAATGAGATATTTTTGCTTCCATATCTCTCATTCATTTTATTTTTCCTTCATTTTCTTTTTCCATCTCTTTCAACTTCTGTCATGTAGTAAACGAAAAAAAAAAACTTCTAGCATGAAGATTGGATTAAATTTGTATACCTAGAACGTCACTACGGCAATTAATTGTTGGTGCATCATTGATAATTTAACTCAATTACTTTAATTATGGTTTTTTTTTTCTTCCTTTTTTTGTACATCCCAATTCAACTCTTTGCTATTATTCATGATTTATTAAGGATATAATTGTCAAGTTAAATTATGTTAATAGTTAAAAGAGTTTCAAAAAATTTACCCACCAAACAATTTTTTAGTTTTAAATTCCTTTCAGCTTCGTCAAATCCGATTCAATGGAAGGAATTTTAAAAATTGAAAACTCCACCAAATGGGGCCTACAAAAAATAATTTTTTTAAACCAAGATATGTGACATAGTGGTATCTCTTCTGCTTTAAAACATGAAACATTTAAGTCCCTCCAAAAATATTGTGGGAGTTCTTTGTTAGAAAAAAGAAACAAATAAATCTGGACATTCTCTTAGGCGCCTGTTTGGCATGCATTTTGTTTTTATTGTTTTTATTTTTGGGCTACTACAATACTGATTTTGGCAACAAAAGTATGTTTGGTGCGGCCTTATTTTATTTTACACAGTATTAAAACACTTCGTGAACAGTGGTCCAAAACCAAAATATCAAAAAAAAAAATTTCTTCTTATTTTGACAACTATTCGTGGCCCAAAACCATAACAGTAGTGAAACACGGGCCAAAAATAAAAATACTTACAACATCATTCCCAAACGTGCTTCCGATTTTTGTAAATGAACTTAAGCTCAAACAAACAAAACCTACAAAATTTGTTTAAAATGAATTGAGCTCAACCAGAAATTTTAGGCTCATTCATTAAAAGAGCTTAGGGCTAACATCCCTCATTGTTGTTTGTGACTATGTTTGTGAGCTTTTTTTCCTTTTTTTATTTTTTTCTACCAAATGTGCCATAGTCCAATTGGTACAAACTGACCTCTTCGAGGTCCGAGCCTTCATGGAGGTATGGGTGTCCTAATTACACATAGGTGCGTAACTAATTAAGGTCCAGAGGGGGCATGTGCCCCGCCGTTGCTCTAACCTATTATACATAGATACATATTTTTGTTATATACATATACTTATATGATAATTTTAAATAATGACCCCCTAAAATTTTCAAATTCCTCTAACCCCCCGGGGCCGCTACTCTTTTTGTAGTGAATGAGAAGGAAATCTTGTTAGAAAAAAATCATTTTAAGTTAAAATTCTTCAATAAAATAATATTATAATTTGACAAGTATATTTTATTTTTAAATTAAACCCAATATGATCAAAATCTAGTAAGCATTTAATTTTTTTAATTTTTATTATTTTTTATTTTAGAGAGACTTGTCACATTATTTTTGCGTTACATAAAAGGTAAGCATGCACTTTTTTTCTACTTACAGTAGAAAGATCATGTTTACATATTAACCATTTTAACTTTCTATTAACCGTTGAGTAGGATTTTTGTACTTACCGGCGCAAAAACAATGGGACAAGTGTCCCTAAAATAGAAAATATTAAAAAATGAAAAAACCGGCTATCTCAAGCCCATGACTACACCCAATTCCCATGAAATTCCAATCCAATTTTAAATCCAAATACCAAAAGATTTGGTTCCAAACAGAGCGAGCTTCCAGTCTCATTATATCCCACGATCTGTTCTCCACTTGCGTTCCCAGTTTCATTCGCCTACGAAACGGCGCCAAACCTAGCCGCCGCACCAGTCTGACACTCCTCGGCGATCACCCACCGATATCGGTTCTCATCTATTTTCTCTCTCCATATCTCAACGACGACCGGCATCCTCCACCAACAATCCGAAAGATGGCTCGAAACGAAGAGAAAGCTCAGTCGATGCTCAATCGATTCATCACCATGAAGAACGAAGAGAAGAAGAAGCCCAAAGAACGCCGCCCCTTCTTGGCCTCAGAGTGCCGAGACCTTGCCGAGGCCGACAAGTGGCGTCAGCAGATCATGCGCGAGATCGGCCGCAAAGTCGCCGAAATCCAGAACGAGGGTTTGGGCGAACACCGCCTCCGAGACCTCAACGACGAGATTAACAAACTCATCCGCGAAAAGAGTCACTGGGAGCGCCGAATTGTCGAGCTCGGTGGCCCTAATTACTCCAAACAGTCTGCCAAGATGACCGATTTGGAAGGCAACATCGTCGACGTTCCAAACCCTAGCGGCCGTGGACCGGGGTATCGGTACTTTGGTGCGGCGAAGAAGTTGCCCGGAGTGAGGGAATTGTTCGACAAGCCACCGGAGTTGAGGAAGAGGAGGACGAGGTATGATATATATAAGCGGATTGATGCGAGTTATTATGGGTATAGGGATGATGAGGATGGGATATTGGTGAAGCTGGAGGGGCCGGCGGAGGAGAGGATGAGGGCGGCAGTGGTGGCGGAGTGGATGGCAGTGGAGGAGGTGAAGAGGGAGGCGAAGAGGGCGGTGAAGAGTGGGGAGGAGGCGAGTGTGAATGTGAATGCGGCGGATATATTGCGTGAGGGGGAGGAGGATGTGGTGGAGGAGGAGAGGATGGCGAAGGAGATTGAGGAGAGGGAGAAGGAGAGCGAGTTTGTGGTGCACGTGCCGTTGCCGGACCAGAAGGAGATTGAGAGGATGGTGGTTGAGAAGAAGAAGATGGAGCTTTTGAGCAAGTATGCAAGTGAGGATCTCTTGGAGGAGCAGGTTGAAGCCAAAGCTATGCTCAATATTCAGAGGTAGAGATAGTGGTAAGTGTTTTCGCATTTGGTTAGGTGTGGTTATGGACCTTATGATGCTGATTTTAGGGTGGGTCATTGAGTAAATTGAAATACTTTAATCTGGAATTTACTTTTTTTTTTTTTTTTTTCCCTCCTCTTAACTGTGGAATGCTTGTTTATGCTCATGGTGGTTATATTTCTTAGCTTGACGAATTGCAATGGAAAGAATGCCTTGGTATTTGATTATTGAGTTTTTGAAATATATTTTACTTGTTAATTTCATTGGATTTTTTCTCTCAAATATATTTATTGAAATTTAGATAAATACATGTGTAGGGAAAATGGGCTGTTGTATTCAAATATAATTGTGTGTGTGTGTATATGTTCGCTTCTAGTGTGCTTTGAATCTTTAAGTGGATGGAAAAGATAGACATTTGAGCATAGAAACTAGAATGGGAAATAACTTGATCATAGGAAGGGTGCAGAGGGAAGCTTACAGCAAACTAGGCTCTAATAAATGCAAAGAGAAGTTGTCTCACTTGTTGAATAGACTCGTTCCAAGCAGCTGCTACGTTACAATAGTGTGAACGGAAGTCTGAGACCAATATAACACACAAAAGATTATTGGGGCTTTTAGAATCACTTCACTTGGTTGGCAACCCTCTCCTTGATATTTGATTATGTTGTGGAAGGTTTGGAATCTTTTATATGGGGGGTAATCTTTTTTAAGTAAGTAAATTAGTGAAGTGGCACACGGCAGTTGCACCAGATCGTAGATTTGAAATAACTTTGATACCTTCAGTACATGGTACAAGGTAACAAGAATGAGGCTCCATGTTTTCTCAAAATCTTCTTTTAAGATATAGGCTTCTAGGATTACCGGGCCCTTGGTCTAGGTGGTATGACTTCCACCTCCCCAAAAGGGAGTTTGAGGTTTCAAGCCCTTAGTGAGGCAAAGTGCGTTTGCCCCAAAAAAAATGGAAAAAATTTAAAAAGACTAAGGCTTCTAGGAACTGTAGGTGCACCTTCAGTTGAAGAGAGCTGTTCACAAGCAGTGGTTCTGAGCTCTTTGTTGTTCAGATTCAAAAGAGATATGTAGACCTGCTTTGTTAGAGTAGGTTTTTTATTCCTATCCTTCTAATTCATCTTTTTTTTTTTACTTGAGTTTCTTCTTCATGATGATTTGAGAGTGGATGTGATTGATTTAATTGGAACATGGTGTGGAATAATTTTATTTCCAGTAGAATATTTATGTTTTTCCCTTAACTCTTAGCAAATGAAAATTTGAGTCCATGAGTTATATCTTATGGAAAACCATGTATACTAGTTGCAATTTCCTCGTATATTAGTTCTTTGTGGGTAGAAAAAGGAAAAATTACTATGATATTTCTAAAGAAAATTTCTAAATATTCATACATATCTTAATGTCAGGACATTTGATACAAGACATGAACTAATTGATGTCTACAACTCAAGCAAATCCGAAAATGTCCTTACAAAAAAATGAATTTGTATTGGCTTTTTTGTCACCAGGCTCAACAACACTGATGGTAGTTTAGGTGGTAACTTGATTCCTGGAGGATCTGTGGCTTATTTTTGTCGTTATGTTTGATAGGGAGTCTCTTGCAACTGTAGAAGAAGCCTGCTAGCACTTGGCAGCCCCACCCCCTTCTATATTCGTTATACTTTTTGTAACTGTCGATTAAGTTTAGGAAATTAACGAAACTGGAGTTTTGAATCTTTGTTTTTTGTTATTTAGGATCCAAGAAAGCAAAGGCTTCTCTAGAGTGATCCTAATAGAACTACCATATATGGGTTGAGTTTTGCTTCGTACGAAACTAAAATGACTGAATAAGAGCCGTGGAGGTGGAGCTCATAATTTCATTTCATTTTCTTTTCCTCCATTTTTCTCAGGAAAGAAATCTAGTCTCGTTGGCTTGATCATTGCATTGCTTGCTTGTCTGGACTAGGCTCAAGATGAATATTGATTGGGAAAGGAAGATTGGATGGTGATGTGACCGCACTTAAACCCAATGAAGCAGGGTTTGGATGGTTAATAGCTGTTTTCCACGAATCTATTCTCAAGTTATATAATTTTTGGTATCATCCAAGCATTGCAGTCCCACAGTGGAATGCTCCTGCATGAAAAAATCTGTGCAAGTTAAAACTTCTGGGGGAAAAACAATTCATAATTTTTATTTTATTTTATCTTATCATGCTTTTGGTAAGGATTTACACTATTATTTTGGTTCGCTTACAAGTTACAATTTGACCCTTCTCCGTTTTAAAATGATTAAGATGCTTTTATATTTTAGGTGAATCTTTGGAGTAAAAGAAAGAACAATGACCTTTCTGGATCGTATATAAACATCTGGAAAAGCTCATAGGAAAGATCTCAATTGAGAAGTCGGATGGACTTGGTCATTCTGCTTATGTACATGGTGTAGGGTTGTCATGTTGGATGTATTCACATCTCATATCATGGTAATTTGTTTGATTATCATTGCTTTACACTTTAAAGGAGATAGGGCATGCACTATTGTTATGGTTGGTTCATGATCTTTTGTGCTTGATTTCTGATTTCAATTCTTCAATTGTCATCTTGGTGCTGAAAAAATGGGGCAGGTAATTGCTAAATTTTATCGACAAGGTTCTTGGTGTTATATATGTAGTTAGTATTCTTGTAAACTAGTAATTTTTAGTTTCATTTAGACCCAATACATAATTGCTATAAGTTGAAATGATCTGATGCAGTGTGCCATTTGTTTTGGTTGCGTTATCAATACAATGATAGATGGATGTGCCGTTTTAATTTGGTCCCATGGTTTTCAAATTATTGCTTTCTTGCTGCTGACATTACCAGTGTGATGGGTTTGGTATGCTGAGGAACTTTCTTTTATTTTACCCATGAGTTGTGACTTCAGATATCTAAGTTTTATTATTTTCAATATTTGGTGTTATTGGAAATTGTGGATTCCTTCTGAAATTGTTCCGCATCTACGAAATAAAGAACTAAATGAAATCATTTTTTTTTGTTCCTTCTTCGGAAGGTAACTAAATGAAATCGTTGTCATCACGTTTTTTTTTTTTTTCTTTTGAAAGATAAATGAGCACATCCCGTTTCGACCTGCTTTTGACCTCACGATTAGTTGGATAAGCCGGTTTTTTTTTTTTTTTTTTTTTTTTAACCCTTGTTGCTTGTGGGTGGGTAGAGAGAAAAACACTGGAAATCGCACAAAAAGAGAGTGAGGGGCTGAATGATTAATTTTTTGATCGAGTTTCGTAATTGAAGCATTACTTCCGGATCGTAACAAACTAATAATAAATGAAAACTATGAACCATATGGATTTTTAGATTCACAGTAAGTCCAGAACCAAGTAAACACCAACACCTGTTAAAGAAACTATAGTATGAATGGTCGAAACATATCATGAATGTTTAGGGCTCGTTTGGTATACGGTATATTTTTGTTGTAAAAGTGTTTTGGATAGAAATCTAAATCAAATTTGGTAACAAAAATTTATTTTGAAAAATTCAAAAATTTGCTTTAGTTTCTCTGTTACAATACCATTGTCATAAATTTGATGATATAAATTTGAGTCAAAAAAATTGATATGTTATGAATAATTTCAAAGCAGTATGGTTTCAAATATGTATGACTGGATACAAATTTGAATATCAATATCAGCACATGTCAAATGAAACTTAAATGAAAGAAAAGTAATTGAAACTTTCCCTTGCATTTTAACATCGAATCATTGTGTGATGGCCAAATTATCCTTTGTTAAAGTAACAAGTGACTTTCAATCTAGAGTACCATATTTATAATACATAAATATATTACTCGTAATGCATTCCTCAAAGGTTAGAAAAATAACTTTGTTCTATCGTTTTTTTTTCCTTCAAAATCATATTTACTTTCAAGAAATATATGAAAAGGATTTGTATTTGCAAGATCATAATGAGGGAGTAACACCAAAATTTGAAGTGATCATTGGCAAATGTTTACATTAACAACCCGCAAAACCGAAGGAACTAGTTTCCCATTTTCATGAAGGGTCTTGATTTTTTTTTTTTTTGGCTAAAGACTTGATGCAATATTCTAGAAAATTTCTTAGAAAATTCTTGACATATTACCCAATTTCTTGTAAACTCTTAAGTTAGATATTTTTCAGGGATGGGCCGGATGGCATACCAAAAAAAAAAAAAAATTGTGTACAATCTAGAACTGAAAAAAAATAAATTGATAGATTTTTATTTGTTTATTTTTTATAAGAGTAGAAAAATCTAGAGAAAGAAGTGGCCCAAGTGGGGCTATATATGTGTACATGGCTAGCAAGAACAACCCATCTCCTTATAGTTTTTCAAATCCATTAGGGAAAAAATGGTGTGAGGTATTTCAAGAGTAGTTCTTCAATTCTTTTCTTGTATAGCTTTTTATGTCTTAATTTGCAACTTATTGGGAGCATGTTAGTTTGTTGGATATATATTTGATGTATGCCAGGATTTCTAGTTGATATGTGATACAATGTTTTGATTGCATCTGTGTTTGCAATGGTTCTTTATTAGTCACTATTTGAAATTATGTTGTTGGATTCCATTGATTTGGTTAATCACAAGCTTGATGTGGTTTTGTTTACAGTCCTTAATGTTCTTATATATGCTATGTTTGACATAATAGAGGAATCTGATTTCTGTTCTTGTGTTAAATATGTGTTCTTTCTTGTACCAATCAGATGTAGGAAGCTTCTCTCATGTGATTTATTACAACCTATCCATGAAAAATAAATTAAGGAAAACAAAAACTCTCTCCAGCATTTTAACGTTCAATTTCAAATCAAAACAGTTGCAAATAAGAGAATTAGTGAAAAACACCAAACAAAACATCATTATAAGTTTGTTTGATTGGTTACTCAAAAATAAAAAATAAAATCTATTTTCAAGTAACTAGCAAAAGCAGTTATTTAAAAATAAACATTTTGTTAATTGAATTAATATTTGGATATTAGTTTTTATTATTTTCAATATTAGTCTAAACGATGATACATAAAAGTAACAAAATGGACGGTGGTGATTGATTACACAGGTCTTCCATGCATGCACGAGTCAAGGGGACAGGGCAACATCGTCAAACCACTCCACGTGTAATAACACAGAGCCCAACGTGGTCTGCTTCGAGTGCTTAGCATCTCATTAGCTGACACCTGTCCCCCCTACTTCTCTCTCATAAACACCTCCTCCACACCAAATCTGATCCATTCGCCCACAATATTCTCTCTCTAGAATCATCACAACTTTCTCTCACTAGAATTAGCAGTAAGATCAGCATCGGTCGGTGATGGGTTCAGAGACGTTCTTGGAAGTGATCCTAGCAATACTTCTACCACCTGTTGGGGTCTTCCTTCGTTATGGCTGTGGAGTAATATTATCTTAGAATTTTTATTAATTTTTTATATTATATTTATTTATTTATTTAGTGATGATTATATTAATATTAATATTTTGTGGTTAAATTGTGATGAAAATGCAGGTGGAGTTCTGGATTGATTTGCTGCTGACATTGTTGGGATATATTCCGGGCATCATTTATGCAATTTATGTATTAGTTGGCTAGCAACAATATATATATATATTTTTGTTAATTGTATTTTGTTGAAAAATTTGTAGAAAACGTACATGTGGTGTTTCTGGTGTTTTCTTAAAACAATTGGATCGTGTTTGTTTGGTTTGATCTGGAATTTAGGGTTTGTTGGCTTATTCATGGATGTTGTCGGCATGATCTTTTATTTTATTTTATTTTTTCAAATTAGTTTTACTTTATGTGACTTTTCTTATGCCTCCCATTTTTGTGACCTTTTGGGACTTGTGTGTTTTTCAGGAAAGTGAACAATTATGTGGATCAAATTATGAAGTACTGGCTAATTAAAATATTAGGATTTCATTGCCTGACTGTAAAATATCAGGGTTGATTGCAAAATAAAAAATAAAAAATCTCCTTAGTAAAAAATAATTTTAATTTTAATTTCATTATTATTGTTATGGTTCAAATGGGGGGTTATCTGTATATTTTTGAGATATTATAAAGGAGTTTTGTGCAAAAATAAAAGTTTTAGAATGATTTTTTATAAAATGGGGAAAGTTGAGATGACTTTTTGTTTTTTTTGCTTTTACCCAAATATTTATAAAACAATGAATTGTGACAGTTTCATCTTTGCCCTTTAAATTTATAATAGTATATCATGCACCAATTTGTAATTTATAAAGTCTTATGCAAACATAAAAGTCTTGAAGGACTTTTTTCACCAATTTGTAATTATCTTTTTTTTTTTTTTTTGGTTAAATTTTTTTTGTAATTATCTTGATAACAAAAGTTATATTACTACAAAGTTTAGAATTATTCTAAGAAAGTAATATGATTTGTACTTGTGAATCATTGTGTTGGTAATTTTCTCACTCGTTTTGTTTTGGTTGTGTTCATTATTATGTAGTTCACACTTTGGTTGTGTTCATTATTATTGTGTTGGTTTTATTATGTTCATTATAGGGATAAAGCATATATAAAATCCCAATAAAATTAAAAAAAACTTTTGAATTAATAAAACTTATCAAGTTACTTCAAAACACGTGAACGGTTGCGAAGTATCAAATTTTACATTACTATTTAATAAATAAGTTATCGATCTTTAGTGACATAACAACCTAACTAACATTGACCGGTTGTGAAATATCAAATTTTACATTATTATTTAATAAATAGGTTATCGATCTCTAGTGACAAAATAACCTAACTAACATTAAATAATATTATTATAAATAGACATTTTTATAATTATAAAATAATAATTATAGTTTTTAATTTAAGGTTTAATTTCACTAACACTCCCTAAGGTTTGGTCAAATATCACATAGAAATGTCTTTTGAAAATTACTATCACTTAGATCTCAAATGACGTTTCCGTGAATGACACCGTTACAAATGCTTGAAAAGACAATTTTACCCCTACTTTTTAAAATCATTTTTATTATAAAATATCAAAAAACTAAAAGGATTGAAATGCCCTTACCCCAAATTTCACGCTCCCCCTTTCTCTCACTGCAAACCCTAATTATCATAAACTCTTAAGGCTATGTTTGGTGCGCAGGAATGGAATGAGGCAAGAATGGAATGCAAGTGAGAATGGAACGGGAATCATATAGGAATGGAATGAGCATTCTCATTCCATTGTTTGGATGCAAACAGAGAATGAAATTATCATTCTCATTCCTATGTTTGGTTAGATCAAATAAAAAACTGGAATGGAATGATTTATAAATTGGTTTCTCCAAAATACTCTGCTTGTATTATATCTGTTATATTAAAACAGAGTAACATATTCTTATTAAATAATAAAACTAGCGTATATATATATATATATAATACAATTATCTTATAATGTGTAATGTATTTTTTTTTTTTTTTCAAAAAATTATCTTATAAAATGCCAGAAAAATGTATCACCTGCTTGCCATAGTATCAAAGATGTAACAAATATTTGTTAAAAATGATTTAATATATGTTTAAAAGAATTACTAATACTTTAATTTACACATTTGCATCACATGCCTGCCAAGAAAATAGAAATAATTAAACCAAGACACCATACTTATCCTAAAATACCATAAGCATTAAAAGGACCCAATAAAGTATAACAAGCTGAAAACATTAAATCTGTGATGTTAATTGCAAAAACAGATTGATCATTCACAAACCATATTATAAGAGTTACATAAATATCTAAAAAGAACCACATAGTTCATCCAAATCATATTCAAAAGTCTAAACTTAATAAGAATTAATAAATATCCAAAAACCATAGCAAGTTATGATTGAAAAACCGTATCCAAAAGTTTAAGTAACATTTAAAGAACTACTTCCTTAACCCATGCTTCCTTCTCCTTATCTTCAATTGTAAAAAAAAATATCTAGCAAGTCATGATTACGAGCAAGTTTAACAGTTGCTCTATGTCGCTCAACCATGCTAAAACCGGATAATTTCTTCAGTTCTTCATTTAGTTCGAATTTCATATCTTTCACTGATGCATCTTCAATTACTCTACTAATGTATTCATTAGATGAATCCATCTTAGAGCCAATGAAACTTGATGAACTTTTTACCACTTCTAATATCATTTTTTTACCATTTTGGCTTCTCTTCTTTTTAGAACTTGTTTCACTAGTATTGCCAACTATTGGTAGTATAAGTATATCATCTAAAGGGTCTTCAACATTATCATTATCAACCTCTTTCTCCTTATCAATTTCTTCATCTTCCAGTGCTTCTAAAACATTATTTGGTGTTGTAGCTTCCTTATTGTTAGCACGATCATTTCCAAATATTTTGCACAACTCCTTGTAGTATGGAAATAACTTATCTTTGAATTTTATAGCATTCTTATGACTTTGCATATTAACATAGAAAAATAACTATTGAGCACATCATAATGTAAAAAGATTTATCTAAATAAAATAATGTATAAACAAATACTTGTAAATAGGCATCCTGTATTGCTTTTTCAGCTACCATGCACTGTTTCGTTTCGTTATAACCAAATCCACTAACATTTAACATATCATGGACAACATCAACATGAGTTTTCAAAGTTTTCATTCTTGATTTAATATGTGGGTTTGCCTTTAAGCTTGAACTTGGTAAATTGTTTGCAAGTATTTTTTCCACAGCTTGAAAATGACCGGGTTTAAATCCACGATCAGCATTATACTTCCCAGTGTTATGTAAATCAAGAAGAGCGCCAAAAAGTTTCATATCTTCTTCGCAACCCACTTTCTTTTATTTTTACCTGGTCCACTTTCCATCCCTAATTTAAAACGCGAAACATAATTCTTTATACACAATCAGAAAGATGAATCTATTAAACATTGAAAGATTCAACAATAATCATAAAATCGCAGTGTCAATTTCTACCAATACAGGTTCTTATTGGTTTATCATGTCCTATCAAACTTATTAAACAATTTTAAGAACAATAAAATATAAATACAAAAGGGGAAAAAAATAATTCAATAAATTGAAAAACATGTCAAGAAGATAAATGAATTACATATTGAAAGATTCAGCAATAATTACAAAAGATAAATGATTCTACTGCAAATTCAAAACTACCAAAACAGCTGTCGAACTTATTAAATAGGTAAAAGAATAAGTCAAATCCAAAATCTCTCTCAAATAAGGAAAAAAAATTATTCTATAAGTTGAAAAACATGCCAAGAAAGATAAATCAATCAACAACAATCTGAAAATAACACAAGAAAGAAGGATGATTATCATTCCAAAAATGAAAAGGAGATGGCCCACCAACACAACACTGGAACTAGAAAAACCCATAGGATACGCAAATTTAAAACTACCAAAACAGCTGCCGAACTTATTAAATAGGTTAAAGAATAAGTCAAATCCAAAATCTCTCTCAAATAAGGAAAAAATTATTTTATAAGTTGAAAAACATGCCAAGAAAGATAAATCAATCAGCAACAATCTGAAAAAAACACAAGAAAGAAGGATGAGCATCATTCCAAAAATGAAAAGGAGAAGGCCCACCAACATAACCCTGGAACTAGAATAACCTATAGGATACACAAATTCAAAACTACCAAAACAGCTGCCGAACTTATTAAATAGGTAAAAAAATAAGTCAAATCCAAAATCTCTCTCAAATAAGAAAAAAATTATTCTATAAGTTGAAAAACATGCCAAGAAAGATAAATCAATCAGCAACAATCTGAAAATAAAATTGTTCTACTGCGATATTTGTTACAAAAACGATGATTGATAGCCCTAATATGCGTGTGTATGTGTGTGTGTGGTACCTGTTCAACTGTTTGTCCACACACACACACACACACACACACACACATATACACACACACATGGGTCGAGCTGTATGGATACAGGTAGAGCACAAATCAGATAAACACAATATATAAAAAGATCTAGAGAGAGAAAATTGTCTATATATATACATATTATATATATTTATATATTATTCGCTAAATATATGAAGACAAAGAAATCTAGGTTAGCGCTGAAAAAAGAAGGAAAGAGAGAATGTACCGTCACAAAGAGAGTGTGGAGGTGTCGTAGAGAGAGAGCAACCTTGTTGGTAGATTTGTCAGAAATAGGAATCCAGAAGGATTTTTGGTATCGCAGAGAGAGAGAGACCTTGGTGGTAGATCTACTTGAAACGAAGCAAAGGGTATTTTTTGTCTTTGTTTTTTGTTTTTTTTTTTAAATTTTATTATTAGTGGAAATGGAATGGTCATTCCACCTCTTAAGAAGAGGAATGTGCATTCCACCTTTTTGATGAAATGGACATTATTTTGGAATGCCTTGGAATGACCATTCTACTTTTAATATGACACACCAAACAAGAGAATGGAAACAAAAGTATTCCATTCCAGTTTCATTCCATTCACTCACACCAAATATGGCCTAACATTGATGATGATAGAAAAATGTCTTCACAAATCAAATTCAAAAGCAGGGAAATCGCTTTCAAGACGATTAGATCGGGGGATTAGTGGCTACTTCCTCATTATAGGGAAGATATCGCATTGTATTAAAGAAAGGTGTATCTGTCATTTCCGCAGAACGTGATAATGAAATCAAATCTGAATCTGGTGCTTTCATAAAATGAAGTTGGAACACATCTCATAGTTCCAATAACTAAGTCTTGGACGAGAATACTTAAATGAAAATTTCAAAATCTCAAATTAGTTAAGGCAAATTAGATGTAGTGGTTTTTTTCATTCAAAGTTCTTCTACCAACTATTTTGATCAAATTTTCTCCCCAATCTTTTTAGTTTTTGAAGAAGAAAAGGAAAATTAGTTCCGGCACTAATGAAAAAGAAAAGGAAAAATTCTTTGCCAGTGTAATACCCCTAATTTCAAAAGGATAGCCTCGATATTATTTTAATTATTTTAATTGCATTTCAATTGGTTATTTGATTTATTAGCTAATTGTTTACTTGTTTAATTGATTGAATTGTTTATGTGTTAATTGAATTATTTATTTAAATTAAATTGTGTGCTAAAATTATGTGTATTCGATTTATTTGTTTTAATTAAATTGTGTGTGATGATGTGTATTTGTTTAAGAATTTAATTGTTTTATTTTTATTTTTATTTTTATTTTTATTTTTATATATTTTTATTTTTAATTTTTAAAGGAATTGGATATGGATAGTAGTAGTGGACTAACCAATTGGGTCCCATGAATTACTTGGATGGGAGGTTAAATGGGTATGAATAGTTACCTATGGATAGTTGTATATGTGTGTGTGTGTGTGTGTATAAGGAATGAAATTTATTAATTAATATTATTTCTAACATTAAATAATCTAATGTGTATATATATGTATTTATATAATAGAGGATATAGATAGATTATATATATATATATATATATATATATATATATATATATATTATTTAATTAGTTACCTTTATATTTTATTTAGATTAACTTTTATATTTTTCTTTTAATTATAATTGGATTGGGAAAAGAATTATGATTATTTTATTTGCCGATAAATATATATCTATAGGGCTGTAAAAGGGGTTAAAAAATAAATCACGTAATATATTTTAGAAAGAGAAAGAAGGAAGACAAAGAGGAAGAAGGAGGTTAGGACTTTTATCAAATCCATTAAAACAAGTTTTAATTCTTGTTTTCTCCTTTGATTCATACCATATGCATGCTAGATTAATTCTAAGTTCTTTAAATAAATTAATTGAATCCGATTACATGGAATAACTTGGAAATTACATTTCATTTGTTTTAATAATGGGTTTTAAATTTTTCTTTCTTCTGCCGAACAGGATTTTTTTTTTTTTTTTTTTTTTTTTTTTTTTTTGAAGCAACATTCGTTTACCTAAGCAAATACCAATGGCTTAACCCCAATCCTCCTTATACGCGAAATGCAAATCGTCTAACGTGGTTTTATAAAGTAACTCAGAACGTCACAACAAAATACCAATGCTCTCCTGTATGTGATATAAAATCATAAATCTCGTTCTGATAAGAATCCATCAGATTCCCAAACTCCAGAAGAGTACTTTTTATCTACCTCTTTTAGAGATGATATGAAAGTTTAACTATATGTAGATTAATTAACACCAATTCTACTAATATCATTTGCTATATCACTAGTAAATAAGATCACCCTCGCGCGATTATTCATCTTCAAGATTTAATACCCTCTTTCTTGGATACGTTGAAATTTCCTCCATTAGGATCCTATTCGGATTTATACTCCTTGTTTGTCTCCTTTTTGAGATCACTGAAGTCGTGTTGGCCCCGATATGTGGTGACCTATCACGTACACCTAAATCCTTCCTTGGCTTATACTTTAATGCAGCACCAACCGGAACTAAACCTTCGATCCCTAATTCTACCTTCTGACAAAGAAATCGAAAATGTACTCCTTTACTTCTTTGGGTCTTTATCACTTTCGCCTTAGACCCCATCCTCCTCCAGTGTCAACCATTCTGTAACTACAGAATATAATTGACATCAGCTCCTCCTAACGAATCGTAAATAGAGTACAACAAATCCTAATATGGGCTCTAAGTTTTAAGAGACGCAATACTGAAGTCATATAACGAAAGATACTCCTAAGGACACTTGAACCCAGAGTGCTCTGATACCAACTGTGATACCCTGTGATACCTCCAGATTTCCGGATGCGGGTTTGCTAGGCCCACGCCCGATTACCCGAGGATATCAAACCAATTAGCAATAAATGAACACAGAATACAAATAAGGAAACAGGAATAAATAAAAATTTGCTGAAAAGAAACTAGAATGATGATCCAAATACTGAAACCTCAGAATAAAATTAAATTAATAAAGAATTAT
This sequence comes from Cornus florida, assembly GCF_030987335.1. Lineage (NCBI taxonomy): Eukaryota > Viridiplantae > Streptophyta > Magnoliopsida > Cornales > Cornaceae > Cornus > Cornus florida. The sequence goes on along the minus strand of NW_026775576.1, from coordinate 71,135,697 downwards.
TTTGATACATCCAAATTCTCCATTTCTAATACAACTCGGGAATCCATCTGGTGGACCCCTAAAAACTCCAACACTGAAATCATCAACTGAAGAACTCCACTGCTAAATCATGAAGAAGCTTCTACGTCGTCGGAAGAATGAGAAGCCGTCTCTTCTCAGTATGAACAAGATCTAAGACCTGGAACCGTCCGTTATCTGAAAAATAATAGTGGGTCAGGCCAACGAACAAGTTCTATCCTAACTACAATCCAAACAGAGACCCGATACGCAGATACATCCTAGATGTCTCAACCATATCTATATAGTCCGTAATAGATAAATATATATTCACACTACAGGACTCTCACTAAACTATGCTGAGGGTCTCAACCTGAATAGAAGGTAACATGCAATATGCACCTGAGTGGGCATGACTACCTAAGCCTAACAGGGTATACCTCAACCAACATAGCTAGTTACGCATCCTATTGCATATACGCACCCTAACCGTCGACTATGAGACTCAAACTCAGATCGCGGTACCATAATTTATATATATAAATTTCCATCCAAACCAATGTAGTGCCGCTCAACTGTTCGTTGCCATGACACGACATAAAATTAGGATTTAAATGTTTTAATTAAATTCCTATCCCAATTATATATATAAGTTCCCTCCAAGTACAATGTTGTGCCGGTCAATAATTCATTGCTCAAGACACAACATGTAATCAGGATTTAAATGTTTTAGTTAACACCCTATCCTTCCAAATACAGAAATATATACAATCATCCAGTATGTCGTTCAACTATTTTAGTTGACAGGACATGAAACCATGTAGGATTTAATTGTTTTAGTTAATCCATTCCGTATGTATGAATGGGTAGGAATTAGCGTTGTGACCTAATCCATCCCTCCGTATGACACCGTCCCATTCCGGTGCATACGTGCAAATGATCCGTAAATGATGCAACATTTTAAGGAGTTCATCAAATAAAGTCCACATTATCAATATAGTTGATAAACACAGAATTTAAACAAGTCATCAACTAAAAATCCAGAATCCATCAATGTAATTAAACGAGGCAAAGTTTACTAATTCGTCAAGTTATATTCTAGCATCCATCTAGGTAATTGACAGAAAATATATATTTAATTCTTCAATTAATTCCAAGCCAACATCCAATTAGATTAACAAAACCTAAGTACTAGTTCAGCAATTTAAGTCCAAACTCTAATCCAAATAATTGCAGTGTAATGCTTAAAATTACTGCAACTAAAGTTCCAATCTTAAATCCATGCATTGCAGAAAAGTATTATATATTTCAACAATTAACATCTAGGATATGCATAGATCACACTTATTAATTAAATGATACTAGCATGCACCTATAACCAGATTTATAAATATATACATACTCCATTAAATTGCTAAAACTAAATTAAGCAATTAAACCTCTTCCATCCGTTAACAACCTGCACTGCTGTATACATTCCTACGGTTAAATCCATGAGTTCGGAGACATTAATTTATCAAGTGTGGCTCTAATGTAGCATGGTACAATGATTAGAATCCATGTTCTATCCCTTTTTAATTTTTAGACACTGTTTGCACCATTAAATCCATCCGGTCCGTCAAGTCCGTAAACTGTTGCGACTTGCCCTAAATTTTTCCTACAGTTTAAAACCTTAGCATATAAATAAGTTTATACATCATAGGGCATTAATATTCCATGGTTTAGTGTTTAAAACCATCACAGTAGCCTAAACACAGTTCTGAAACCCACAGTTGAACCAAACAAGCCCCAAATTGCTTCAGAACGCATAAAGGATCACAGAGCCTGCTCTTAGAATCAAAGAGCAGGCTCTAACCTGCCTAGAGCCGGCTCCTACAACCCTTGGAGCAGGCTCTAATAGAGTGGGAGCTGGCTCTTTGCTCTCAGAGCCGGCTCTCCCTTTCTGAGAGCCTTCTCTGCCCACTTTTCTTGCTCTGTTGCTCTGTTTTGACTATTAGCTTCGTCTCCGGCTATTCCCAACCTTCGGTTCATCTTTAATACTGAGTTTAAGAATCCTATTTACACCCAATATCATCCCCATGACTTGTTCATAATAGTTCAATTCAATTACAGTGTTTAAACCTTAACAGATTAAACATGCTTCCACTCTAAACTGCAACTTTAATAGAATAATTCCACACATATAGACATCTGATTTAGCATATAACAAACATAAATAATTTAATTATTGATCAATTAAAACCCTAAAGACAGTCTAAATATGCACAGAACACAGGCAACGGAAGAGAGAAATGAAAGAACTTGTGTGATACCCATCGGATCTGAGACACTGGTTGATCAGGCCCAGACCCAAACTCGAGGGATATCAAACAATTAATATGTAACCGAACACAGAATACAAGATAAAATAAGAAATAAAAATAACAAGCTGAAAGAATGCTAATCGAAAATCCTTAAAAATAATATAATTATTGGAAACTGTTAAATCCAAACTCCATAGGTTTACAACTTGGTAATCCATCTAGTGGACCCCTAATAAAAATCCCAACTGTAAAGTGAAATAACTGAAATAAGATTTCCAAAGCTAATAAGATAGTAGTCCTACGTAGTCGGTGTAATAGAAGTCTATATCTGCTCTGCACGATCCAACTCTAACACTGGAACTGACGTGCACCTGAAAAAATAAAAGGGTGGGTCAGGCCCACATGCAAGTCCTGCTCTACTACAATCCAAACAGTAATCCGATACGCAGATACATCCTAAAAAGACTCAACAATATCTAGAGTAGTCCATATATGTATAAGTACACACTATAGGACGCTCACTAATCCAAAAAGGTCTGTCTCAGCCTGAATAGAGATACCATGCAAATCGCACATACTATAGCCATGTGTATCTAGACCTACCAGGGAACAACCCCTCTGTCCAGTTATCCATCCTAGGCGATATACGCACCCTAACCATGGTCCTGAGACTCAAGCTCATACCATGACACATATAATAAATATATTAAGTCTGTGCCCTCCTATTACAAAATACCAACCATTTGAAAAGTGGTTTGATAAATGTAAAGCAAAACCATCCTGAAACCATATTAAGTCATTTAACTATTTGATTGATATGACACAAGTAGGTGATGGACTTAACTCATAGGGTTAAATCATACCTTAATCCAAATTAGGTAGGATTTAGTGTTTGACTAATCCACACCTAGTATGTCACCGTCCCATACCGGTACATACAAATCCTCCATATAGCATAGTTATTAAAACTACACTATATAATCAACAACCATCCTCCAGGATATGCATTTGTATAAATTCATACATATATATCAATATTAGGTATTCTTTACAGAATCTAAATATTATGCTCCAATCATTTAAACTGCTAAAATAATATCCTAGCGTTTATATCCTGCAAAACAGCCATTAAATTGTTACAAATTAAATATCAATTTAAATCCAAGCTAAGTATAGATAAATATAATTATTTTACCATGCTTATAACACTGTAGAAATATAGGGCTATATATAATTTATATATAAAAACTTTACCAAGTTTCAGTTATATAAACCTAGCAAAAACAGTGCAACGTATAGCCATTATTTGAGCTGTTCATTACTCCTTTCCCTAAACCATTATTGTATTAAATGTTTTCAATATTTATTTAAGTCCCCAACATTTAATTATATCTCACAGTAGCTTTTAAACAGCCTTAGAAAACACTGTGCAGCCCAAACAGCCCCTAAAACTCATTTTAGTGCATTTCAAGAAAGAGCAGGCTCAACAAAAACATTGAGCCTGCTCCACTTTTGACTTAGAGCCGGCTCCTTCAACATTGATCCGGCTCCAAGTCCCTAATAGAGCCGGCTCCATCATCTTTGAGCCGGCTCTAAGGTAATTCTAGAGCCTACTCCTTTTCCTTTGCAGCCGTTGCCCGTTCCAGCTTCGTTTTCTCCAACTCTGGTGATTACAGATCCTCTGTGGTATGTTTTAATTCTTATTCTAGGTTCAATCTTAGTCCTAAATAAGTTTAAACCACTGAGATCCAATCCTAACATGTGTAGGAACACAAGTTTTAAAGCAACAATTACAACACCTCTGTTAACCAACTTTAAGCAAGCTGCGACAGATTTAATTCAGATTAATTTGATGCAATTAAATACTGTTCCAAGCACCTGTTCTAGAGGTCAAACTCAGTCCTAGATTAATTACTAGGCAACCATATGAATCGTTGATCTCAATTAAATAAGAAAATAAACATGTTACAGGAAAAACCAACAAACAGCAACTTAAAGAATTTTGGTATAATAGTTCCATTCAACGAAGTTAATTATTAGTTTAAACATGCATAATAGATTGTTTAAGCATTAGTTTAATCCCTAGAGTCTTCCTAAGCATGCACAGAACACCAATTAACGGGAAAGAATATAACAAAACTTGCATTTAAGTTCAAAGTTGAAACACTGAATCCACGTCTCTGAGTTTTAGTTTTCATTGCTCTGCCTTCCTATGCCCTCTCTGTAAAATTACTCACTCTCTGTTTCTCTACCCTCCCAACTCTCTGTATCACTGTGTACGTGACTATGGTGAATAGGGTTTATAAAAACCCTTAGCAGGTGTATACATATGTATTTATAGGCTTAAGTTGAAACCCTAACCTTAATCATAAACCACCTACAGGTCGGCTCAAACTAAAACATGATGAAATTAAACAAAATCCTAATAATTTAAAACAGTTAAGTTGCCTTCAAAATAATTAAACCAATTACAAATAAATCAATTAAAAAAAATCAACAAAATTAAATAAAACAATTAAAGCTGTATTAACAATTAACCAGATAATAAATCCAGTCACAAAAAAAAAGCACTTAATGTAAGTTAAATAAGTCTAAGAATTCAACAATCTATTAAATCAAAGAAAACAAATAAACCAAATAATTAATTCAAATGATACAAATAAGTTAAATAATTAAAAATTCAATTAAAACATAAATTAAATACCAAGACTATGCTTTTGAATTTAGGGGTATTACAACTTGCCTGTGATTTCAATTATGAAATTTCGGCGTCGTGTCCACTGTTCCGGCAACATGAACCACTGTAAAGCCTCCTAGTGCTCTGGAATAATCCACCAAAATCCCACCTTGGTCCCCTGTGTTCTTCTCTTTGCCACCCATACAGTGTTCTGTTCCTTCTACCCTCTGTTTTTACAGAATTATCTTCACGTTCTTGTGCTATGAGTTATGAGCGTAAACCCTAGGTTACAGCATAATGGTTGTATTTATAGACTTAATCTTAAAACCCTAATCCTTGTAATATGAGAGACAGAGCCCTAATGTTACCCCAAGTCGGCCCATAAAGCAACCAAGATTTATCCATGTCGGTTAAACAAACTGTCTTCCTAGAGACCCTAGTTAACTAACGTAATAACCAAAAACTCATTTAACTTATTTGTATCAAAATTAATAATTACTAAAAATAAACCATTTAAACATACAAGCCAATTAAATAACAATTTATCAATTAAAAATACAAGTAAAGAAAATAATCAATTTAAATCAACAAAATAAAACAAACAATTAATTAAAATAAAATCAAGCACATAACCAATTTGACACATAAACACCTAGCCACACAATCAAAATAAAATTTCACACAAAAATAAATTTTAAATTCCCATTTTTATTCTTTTGAAAACTAGGGGTATTACATACCCCTGGATTTTCGGATGCCGGTTGGCCAGGCCCATGCCCAAACACCGGAGGATATCAAAAACAAATCGGCAATAATCGAACACATAATACAAATATGATAACTAAGAATGGATAAATTGCTGAAAGAACTAAAATGATAATCCATTAATAAAATCCTCAGAATAAATTTTCGTTAAACAATAAAATATTCTGATACATTCAATCCTCCAATCTACAACTCGGGAATCTATATTATATAGATCCCTTGAAAATTCCAAACTGAATAAGTAACAGCGATAACTGTCTAACAGAAAACTGAAACATAAATAAATCTCATATGTAGAAACGGAAGAATGAAGTATACTGATTCCTGCTCAGCACGAATAACCTCTACTCTTGACAAACACCTGAAAAATAATGGTGGGTCAGACCCACAAATAAGTTCTACTTTACTACAATCCAAGTAGAGATCCGATACACGTATACATCCTTGTCAATCCAACAATAACTAATAGTCCGTATACACACACACACACACACACACACTATAGGACGCTCATTGGACTATAGGTCTATCTCAACTTGAATAGAAGACAACATGCAAATCGCACATAAACTGGGCATGAGTACCTAGACCTACCAGGACACCCAGATGTCTACTATATCCAGTTATCCATCCTTGGCAATATACGCACCCTAACCATGATCCTGAGACTCAAGCGCATAGCGCATATCATGGCACTATAACTATATGTATATAAAATTTATCATATCCATCCATAAATAATCCAAATAGGTCATTCAACTTATTTAGTTGACCTGACACGAATATAAGTAGGACTTAACATTTTTAGTTAATCCATTCTCTTATACAAAATAGGTAGGACTTAACTTCTTTGATTAATTTGTCCCTAGAATGCCACCGTCTCATATCGGTGCATTACAATGCATATGGTCCATAAATGATGTAACAGGTAAAGTAATACATCAAGTAAATCCACAGTTGATGCAATAATTTGAATACATCAAAAATCCAGAAATAAGCATAATAGAAATCAGATAGGTACATGATCATATTATGCATCTAATAAATGATTAAAATCATAATATCCATATTAATTGCTAAGTTAATTTTAAGCAATTAAATCCTCTATTATCAACACGCAAATTCAATTAGAATTTCATACTGTTATATCCTTAGCATAATAAAAATCAGATAAATAACTGAGCATATTATACTACTAATACATAATCAAAATCATATAATATCCATTTAAATTGCTAGAAGAAATTTAAGCAATTAAATCATCAATTAACCATATGCAAATTTATATAAAATTTCATATTGTTCTAATCCTTAGCATATGCATGTAAATTATGCTTTTGGGGATTTAAACATGTCAATTAATATTATTTTAAACCACCCATCATCAACCAACCATCACTGGAATCCCAAAAATCCCAAACAGTAGCCAAATTTTGCATCCCAGGTAAAGCCCCAGGAGTAGAGCCTGCTCTAATCCAAGTAGAGCTGCCTCTACTTTGAATAAAGCCTGCTCTGTGACGGCCCAATGTTTTTCAACCTGGTGCGTCAGTGATGAACCGAAAGATGACCCGTTAACGGATCAAATTGCAGAAGCAAAAGATGAAACGACATCCCTAGGGACACAACATGTTTCTAGGACACCAAAGAGACCCTCAATGAGATCACGGAACCCAAAGAAAACAAATGCGGAAACAAGATTTCAAAAATGGACAAAAAGGAACCCAAGGGTAAAATGGTCATTTCCATCATAAAAGTGAGTACTACCGAGCACACCATTGGAAAGACAACGAAAAATTAATGAATTTAGATTCAAGAATCACTTGATTCGGAGTCCGGACGACAAAGATATCAAGTCTTGAAGTCGAAGGAAGAAAAACCCTATCCCGGTTCGAGCCAAAAACTGATACCCCTCCACTAAAATTTGAATATATTTAGCTACCAAAGGAATCTGAAACTCTAATTGGTATCATTAGAAAGCTTATTTCGATGCGGTCATTTAGACTCAAGAACGGACCAATTTGGAGTTAAAACGAGGAAGATATGACAATTTGAAGTTGGAGGTGCAGTGCTGAACCAAGACACACAAACACACACCTATGAACAGTACTTCAAGCGCTCGAACAGTACATGCCCAAGGCCAAAACTTTCTGCCCAAACTTCGAGCATTCGAACTCCCCTTTAGAGCGCTCGAAATCCTGTAGCTGCATCTGAAATGCAACATTGAAATGCAATTTTGAGGACTTTCTGGGCCTTTTTTGAAAAAAAGTTGTGAAGTAACCCCCCTTAAAATCATGTTTTCTGGTTAACCATGTCAAGACCAACATTTATTTTTTAAGTGAAATACCAAAAATTCCCTTGAGGTCTGATTTAACAAAAATATGCAAATGAATGCTACTCTAAGTGTTCATTTCATCAAGAATGGTGTTGTGTGCCAAAGTAAATATGCATACATATGTAAAATGAGTAAATACACATGTTCCAATAACTCATGGTCACATAACATGTCATATACAAAATACAACCTGTCAAACCTCGAATTCTCATCATTTCATAAGACAATTATGGGATTAAACTAGCATACATGTGATATAAATGTACATCGCACTTGGCCTCATGTTATGCATACAAAATAGACATCTTCAAGTGTTCTTAGATATACATTACACATTAAGGAAGCCATCTTAGCTTCTACAATACCATACATCCATGGTATACAAAATTTAACATCCAAAAGGAATGCATGCTAAACAAGTGCATGTCAACATACAAAAATGCTTCAAATAACTCAAAATCTTCTAAGGATGATGAGCATCCAAGAACATGGTCTCTTTACCTGAAAAACAACCCAAACCACTAGGGTGAGTAATCAAGTTACTCGTAGGAGAAGCATATGCGTATACCTTAAAGTTTCAATATCATTGCAAGATTAATATAGACGAATTCAAGGGAGCATTCCACTTAACGTCTATGTTCAAGGTATTCTAAGGGATCATCTTAAACTTAATGCAATGATTTTATTATAACACAATATCAAAATGATGTACTTAACAACATCAAATCGCATGAAACAAAAATTACAAGTTACAACTTAAGCATTGATTGTCAACTTAGAATTGAATGCAAAATCAAAAGTGGAATCCTTGGACACCTAAGCTCGGAATTCTGCCGAGACCTCAACGGTTATTGAGGGCATTAACCCGCAGGGAAGACCACCCTAAGTGCGCACTATTTCAATTGAGGAGAACTCATACCTCCCGCACTAGAGCCAAACTCTAGCCATGTTACTAGTAACCATGTCCCACAAGAATCCAAAATATATATCAAGTTTAAAACTTATATATATAAACAATAAGGCATATCAACCACCTTACGAGCACAAGAACTTCAAAACCACACAACCATGTCTTAGGGTTCTAAGTCTAGAATGGCATGATAGATGACAAGTTCTTAACATGATATAATACACAAAACAATATCATTAACTTATCAATTTAAGCATGCCTCAACAATAAGCCATATATACTAAATGTTTGCATTTTAGCAAATAGCTTCTAAAACAATCATGATTATTAATAGTAATCTACTAGAATGTATTACCATCACAATAGCATAGTAATTCAAATCATTAAGAATTCTATACAACTTCAACAATCCTACTCAAGATATATACACAACATACCTGCTTGATCAATGAAATCCTAAGTCAATCATAAGGATTTCCTATAGTATGCAATACTACAATTCTAAAAGCATGTATACAATATATATTAAACCCCAAAGGATTTCAAAACACGTAGAAAATAAACATACTACCACCCCTACTTCAATAGAGAATTGTATCTCTATAATCCAAGCTACCAAGCACAAAATGGAAAACAAGTTTAGGATTCTTGAAAAGGAGAATGAGAGGAAACTTTTCTCTCCTAAGGTTTTTAGTCTAAGGTGTATGGAAGTGAGTCAAATTGAAGGGTAAGCTATGAACTAAGCTTTCCTCCAATGGTGGATTTGTTAGGGTTCATGTGAGATAATGAAATGAAGAAAGTAAAGTGTAAAAAGGTGAGTGGAAGATCTAGAGATCCTCCACTCACTATGTGCTCTTGCACTACCTTTCACACACATACAATGCAAGACTACATCATGGCCTTACACTTGTCACTAATCCAATGCCTCTTCCAAGACTTAATCCTAAGCTTACACTTGTCAACAATCCAATGCCTCTTCCAAGACTTAATCCTAAGCTTACACTTGTCAACAATCAATGGTTACATGTGCACCAATCTAAGGCTAACACATGGATGAATCTCCACCCACCAAATGTCAAGAGGTCATGGTGCCAAGTCTCTTCACCTAAATGCCAACAAATGGCTCCATGAGAGTGTGACACTTGTCACACTTTCCAAAAATTACAAAATGGTCCTTTTTCAAAATATCTTCTAAAATAAATTTCAAAAAGGTCCCTCAAATGAAAAATAATAATTTTACATAATTACACTAAAATTCCAAAAGTTATAAATAATTACACTAAAGTAAGCATTCATGCCCTTTGTGAAAAATAAAAGCAACTAGCATGCTTTTCAACAAAAGTGAAAATACCAATGTCATGGAAATCAAGAATCATGAATGCCTGCAAACCGGAATCAAATCCGAACACCCGAAGTAAGGTTAAGTAAGGAAAAACGATAAACGAGTAAAAGACGAAAAAGAAAAAAAAAATGAACAAAAAGAAGATCACCGAAAATGGAAAAGGAGGAAAAAGACCGGGTCATTACATGCTCTACTCCAAGTAGAGCATGCTTTATTCTAAGTAGAACCGTTTCTACTTCTGTTATCCTCCGTCTTCTTCGTCTCCGGCGACTTTCAGACATTCCGATCGCCCCGTTAAGGTGCCTAAAGGTCCCAACGAAGTCCCATACAGTTCCAAATAATTATTTGAATATATTATGCATCTTAAACACCAATTAAAATAAGTTTTCATGTAATAAAATTCAAGATTTAGCAAGAACACAAAAATAATACATAAATCTGTTTTAATCCAATTCAAGCATGCATACAGAGTTAATTTATTATCTAATTAACCCTGGAATCACCTAGGCATGTATAGAACACGAAATCTAAGGGAAAAAATTAGAAGAAGAACTTACCTCTAGGTTTCGGATTGAAACCTTAACCTCTTCTTCCTAACTTTTTCGGCGATCCTTGTTACCGTCAAAGCCTCCTACTGTTCTGGTTCCAACTTCCGAAAAAACCCTCAATCTTCCTCCTTGGTCCGGCCTTAAGTCCTTGGCCAAAACCTTAGTTTCTTCTCTCTCAAAAACTCTTTTTTTTTCTCTCAAACCTATTCTGCCACCAATAACATGTGAATAGGGTTCTAAACCCTTGGCAGACATATATCCTATGTATATATAAGTTAAATTCCAACCCTAATCCTATATAAAAACCACTTCCTCTAATAAAAGAAAAATAAAAGAAAAAGAGAATAGAATAAAATAATACATATATACATAAGGCATAGTTTATATACGTGATATATTATATATAACTATAATATAATTTATATTATATAAAATATATTAGTCATCCTAGTATTATTATTATTACCTTTAAGAATAATAATATTACTCTATCCTTATATACATATATACTCAAATATATATATATATATATATATATATATATATATATATATATATATATATATATATATACCACCATCCATATATGGGTAGATATCCGTACCTATCAAACTTCCTATCCAAGTAGTCCATGTGACCCTTTGGGTTAGTTCATTATTACTATCCAAATCCAACTCATTTTTAAAATAAAATAAAATAAAACAAAAAATTTAATCTAACAAATAATTACACTTAAACAAACACCACACTTAAGTAATCAAACCAATTAAACAAATACATCATAAATAATTTCATTCAAACAAAATATTTAAGCACACACAATTTAATTTAAATAATTAATTCAATTAACCATATAACAAATAGCCAAAGAAGCAAATAATTAAATAAAAAAGCACTTAAAACAAATAAATAAATACCAAGACAATCCTTTTAAAATTAGGGATATTACATACAATTAATTGAGACGCATATTAATTTCTTATGAGGTAAATTAATTGCATGATACTTAGAAGTGTTATTTTTGCTTAAATAAATATAAATGATGTATATATGATTTATATCATGTTTGTATAGATTATTAGATGTAAATGTTGTTTGCATCTTTATATGGATATGAAAACTTTTATGTGGTTATATTGTGAATTAATGCACCATTATGGGATGTGGGCATATAAGGAAATGGATTAACTAATAAAGTTAAATCCTACTTATTTTTCTGTCAGGTCAACGGAACAGTTGGATGACATATTATTAAAATAATATTTGGATAGTTTATTTTGATGGTTGGATAGGATGAATTATATATATATATATATAAGTATGCCATGATATGAGTTTGAGTCTCATGATCAATGGTTAGGGTGCGTATATTGTCAGGGATGTGTAGCTAGATATAGTGTAGTTTTGTGCCCTGGTAGTTCTAGATAGTCATGCCCACTATATATACGTTTTGCATGTTGCCTACTATTCAGGTTGAGACAATTCTATAGTCTAGTGAGGTTCTTTTAGTGCATATACATCTATATATGGACTATTTAGTTATTGTTAAATTAACTAGGATGTGTACATGTATCGGGCCTTCGTTTGGGATGTAGTAGATTAGAACTTGTTTGTGGGGCTTGACTTACTATTATTTTTCAGGTGTTCATCAGTTCCAGTCTCAGAGATTGTTCGTGCTGAGCAGAGACAGTCATTCACTTTTCCGACTTTATGTAAAACTTTTCTTCATGTTTTAATTATTGGATTTATTTCAGTTCAGTTATTTCAGTTAGGGGTCCACAGTATGGATTCCCGAGTTGTAATTTAAATAATTATTGGTATCAGAGGATTGGAGGATTTTATTATGGGATTTTTAATTACTTTTTATTTGAGGATTATTAAGTGAGGATTTATTTATTTAGTTTTCTTTTCAGCTTATTTATTTATTCTTAATTCATTTTGTATTTAAATGCTTGCTTAAATATTAATTATTTGATATTCCTTGTATTATGTGCTCGGACTTGATCACCCGTGGTTTTAGAGTCGAGGAGTATCACAACCGGCACTAATGAAGAAGAAAATGAAATTAGAATATATATATATATATATATATATAGAAAATTTAATACCCCTAATTTCAAAAGGGATAAAAATGGAATTTAAATTTTATTTGTGTGCATTTTAAATTGATTTTGTATCTACATGCTTATGTGTCCAATTGTTTGTTTATTTTAATTCATTGTGTTATTTTTTTTAATTGTTTGTTTATTTTAATTAAGGGTTTAATTCTTTATTTGTTTGTTTATTTTAATTAATTGTTTTATTTATTTTATGTGTTTTAAGTGATTCGTTGCTTGCTTATTTGATTTAATTAATGGGTATTATTAAATTAATTATTTATTAAGTATTTAATTTTTGAACAGGGTAATTATGTAATTTCCATTAACTAGGGTTTTAGATACGTTTTAGTTAGGGTTTTTGGAGCCGTCTCAGAAGCATCTGATATGTAACTAAACTGGGTTACTTTGTGGGCCGACGAAGTTAGGGCTCTGTGGATTAGGGTTTTAATTTTTGCAATTATAAATACCTCAGTATATGTTAAACCTAGGGTTACATATTGTCGTAACTTTTACACGGAAAAGTCTACCAAATAGAGAGAGTTACAGAGGGAGTTTTGGTGAGAACAGAGCAGTTTGTGAGAATTTCGACTGGGGTTCCAAGGTTTAACCAAGGAGAAGGAAGGAGCAGAGGTTCTAGGAGGTTAGACAAGTTTCAGTGGATGTCGGAAAAACTGAGACCAACGGCAACAAGGGTTTGTTTGCAAACCTATTCAGGCAAGTTCTATCTTCCTCTTTCCCTTTGAACCGTGTTCTGTGCACCTAGATATGCTCTAGGGTTTTAAGGAAATTAATAACTAAATCATTCATGTATGTTATACATCAAATTAATCATATGTATGCTTTGAATTATTTCTGTGATGATTTCTGCAATATCTGTTACAGTGCATGCAAGTTGGTTCAGTTTTATGTCCTTTGAGCATGAGGGTTCTGGTCGTAGTTTTGTCTCTGTTTTTATTGCAACTACTGTAAACTACGTATGGAAAGACTACGGGAGTTATGTAAATCTCATAGGAGGGTTGCTATTAATATTTTAGATCTCTGTTGCTTTTAGCTTCGTTGTAATCTATGCATGAGGTTTCAGTTTTGCACAAGTTTACTTCTGTTAATTGATTTAGATTGCTATAATCAAACCTTGGGGATGCTATCAGGAGGGTATTAGATCCTTTAGATCAGTTTAAGAAACAAGCAGAGGGGTAGGAATTGATCGGAGAAGGAGCAGATTGACGGAAACGGAGCAGAGACTGAACTGGAGGCTCTCAAGAGGGAGAGAGCCGGCTCTAGGAAGTTAAGAGCCGGCTCCCCTTCAGCAAGAGCCGGCTCCTGGGGGATTGGAGCCGGCTCCAATAGGGGAAGAGCCGGCTCCTCCATTCCAAGAGCCGGCTCAAATTTGTTGTTACGTCCAGAAAGTGGTTTTAGGGCTCTGTTTGGTGTTTTGAGCACTGTTTGGGCTTTTGAGTGATTCTAATGAACTGTAGGGACTTAACAGAGGATCTAAGTAGTTAATTTTAAGTGTTATTAAACTTAATGTTGCATGGTTTAAGTCTTTAAGACAAAGGAGGAAGCAGTGTAAAAATATACAACGGTGCATGTTACTAACAGAGAAAGGAACTGAATGGCTTGATTAAATTTTAGAAATTTAATGAGACTTCACGGAGGGATTAAATAGTTAATTTTTGGGTGTTATTAAGACCCTAAATTAATTTAAGGTTAATTCTAAATTAACGGATCAAACTGTATAACACTTATGTACAATTGTATACGGTTGGTGGATGGATGAAGTTTTAAATGCTTAAGTTTATTTTTAGGCATTCGAGTGGGATGTAATATATTTATAAAATGGTCTTAAATATATTATGGGGTCATTGATGTGTTAGATGTAATCTATGCAGGCTCTGGAAGTTAGTTGTTGATTTATTAATTCATCCCCTACAAATATATGGTTAATTTGGTTGGATTTAAATTGCGGAAACATTTAAAAATCTTCTGTAATTAATTGGATATTGGTTTTGGATTTTAAATTGCTGTACTATCATTCGTAGTCTGTAATTTACATGGTTTTGGTTTTAAGTTGTTGAAATACTAAATACTATTCTACAACGATGTGGATGGTTGGTTTTGAACTATAAATTACATGCCTATTATTTATGCCTTGTAATTTACCTGAAATTATGTATTGGAGCATAATTGCTGAATTCTTATACTTAATTTGGTCAATTATTTGGAATCATATATTGGATTATAATTGTTGAATTCTTATATTAAATTTGACCAATTATTTGGAATTATGTATTGGATTTTAATTGCTGAATTCTCACATTAAAATTCTGTCAATTATCTGGGTTTGGTTTTGCATTGTAAATTACTTGCTTATCCTCTGAATGTTGTAATTTACATGGATATGGAGGATGGTATGCACCGGTATGGGACGGTGGCATACTAGGTATGGTTTAGCTCAAAATTCTAATTCCTACCTTATGGATTTTAATTGGTGAACAGTATGACTGGTTCTATCAATTATATGGACTTTGTGGATTGTATGCACCGGTATAGGACGGTGGCATACTAGAGACAGACTGATTTAAATACTCAGTCCTGCCTATTTTGGAATAAGGGAACGGGTTGTTAAATAAATCCTCCTTATATATTTATAAGTCGGTACGGTTGAATACGCCGAATGACTTATTGGATTTCTTGTGAATGGTTAGGAACGGAGTTTAGATATATATGTTTATGGTACCACGAGTTGAGCTTGAGTCTCAAACTTGTTGGTTAGGGTGCGTATATGCAGTGGACGTGTAGCTGGTTATAGTAGGTTGGGTGTACCCTGTTAGGTCTAGGTACTCATGCCCACCTTTGGGTGCGTATTCGCATGTTGCCTTCTATTCAGGTTGAGACCCCTACTGTAGTTCAGTGAATGTCCCATAGTGTGGATATATATATGTATGGACTAGATAGATATTGTGAGGTATCTATGGTGTATCTGCGTATCGGGTCACTGTATGGATTGCAGTTAGATTAGAACTTGCTAGTGGGCCTGACCCACCCTTTTATTATTTTTTTCAGGTGTTCGTCAGTTCTGGGCTGTAGAGCTTGATCGTGCTGAGCAGATACAGTTATTCACTCTACTGATGGCGTAGGATTTTATTTCATGTTAAGACTTGGGTTTTGTTCCAGTCTTTTGAGTACCATTGGATATTTTTAGGGGTCCACTAGATGGATTCCCGAGTTGTATAAATTGGAGAACGATTTCCATTCGTGGTGGATCAGTTGTATCAAAATAGTTTTAATTATCAATGAAATTATTTATTCTGAGGTTTTCAATTATTGGATTATCATTTTAGATTCTTTTCAGCAAAATTTTATTCATTCTTGTTTTCTATATTGTATTCTGTGTTCATTAAATTGCTAATTGTTTTGATATCCTCGGGTAATCGGGCGTGGGCCTGGCCAACCCGCATCCGGAAATCCGGGGGTATCACAGAAAAGGTGGAGAAAACTGGTGGTATCCTCCCAACCTTCAAGTCTAAATAGATCTTAGGCTGGTCACTTACCCGCTTTAAGCACTCATTAGGTGATACCAGTGAGAATGAAGGTCACCCATCTCCAATTTAAAATTATCACCCATCTCCAATTTAAAATTATTATATATATATATATATATATAAAGAATTATTATAAATTTATATAATGAAGGTCAAAGGGTATTTAAGTCATTTCAACACCTTTTTTTTTTTTTTTATTTAAATTAACATATAGTTAGAAGGGTAGTAATATCATTTTACATACAAAAAAGTATCTGACACACCTGAAAAGTAACTTTTGGGATGTAAGCGAAAAACGGAACAAACGTTTATAATGTGAGTGATAATTATTTTCGAAAAATGTTTCAATGTGATATTTGGCCAAATCTGAAGGGGGGTCAATGAAATTAACTCTTAATTTAATATTAAATAGTAAGGTCAAATTTGACATTTAACAACCTCCTTAACGAGTCGACCACAAGTTTGGGATCACTTGATAAATTTTGCTAGTTTTGGAGATTTTTTTTAATTCGACTGAAAATTTATGCACGATTTTGAAAATAGAAGGTGATTTTATGACTTTAACTCTTCAAAATATAGATTTTCGTGCAGGCAAAACAGATGTGGCACACAACCATTTCTTCCTATAAAAATATTTGAGATTAATTATGTTAACTCATTTTTGTTATTATGTCTTTTTTATTTTTTTAACAGCTATTATATCCAAACAAAACAATCACCAAATAATTGAAAGTCTTTATCCATATCTATACCATTTATGAAAAAAAAAAAATAAGGCTTATCATTTTTATTTCTTCAACCAAATATATATATATATATATATATATATATATATATATATTTGGGTGTAATCATAACTATGAATTTTATTTTTTAATTTTATTTTTGTATTTTTATTTAACAAAAATATGTGTATTCAACCAAATATATATATTTTTATTTAACATAATATTTTAAACTAAATTAGCATAATTTAACAAATTGCATATAAACATAATTTCTACTTAAAAAAACCATAATTGTGCCATTACAAAAATTGCTATTTAAAATATCCTCACAGGCAAGCTCCACCGACTAAATATCCGACTAAATAGCTCGAATTTGATCTTTTTTTCAAACAGACGAATCCGAACCGGATCGTTTTCTAAGCATCCGAAGCCTGGGGACATTTTCGTCATATTATGCAAGTGTACATGCTTACAGAAGAAATACTGTACATAGAGACTGTAGTGTATATATCTCTCTATATATATATCTCCACGAAAACAAATTTAGGGTTAGGGTTTCATAGAGCGGCTTCTCTCTCTCGCTTACTCGAGCTAGCATCGTCTGTCACAGGCCAGGAACATCTACTTTCAGCAACCATGGGGTAAGAACCCTTGCTCTTCTGTTTATATATTCACGTGTGCGCACACATACATGTTAGATAGTTTCTGAGATCTCAACGTTTGTTTGAATGCTCGGTTTAGACATTTCGATTTGAGTATGCAATTATGTAATTAATCATTTCCTATGAAAAGATATGAATTTGGATATCTGAGTGTTTCGTTATTGTAGTTCCCAATGTAAATGGATGTATAAATTCAATGATTTGACGTTGTTAAGCTGTTTTTGGGGTTCCTATAGAACTGAGTAGCTGAAATACAAGGCATTTATTCCCCCAGTTCTGGATCAAAATTTTCTTTTAGGTTCTGTTTGCTTCGAAGGAAAATTGCTCCTGGATAAATATTTTGATACTTATTTAATTCAAATTCATGTGAAAACTTGACCATTTTATCTGGAGGTGTAATTTTTCAGAGCAACTGTATGTTTTTATGTGAGAATTTGAGCTCAATAAACGGCAGTTAGCTGACTCAGAACTGGAGTGATATATACTACGTATATATATTTATATATTATCAATGAACGGCAGTTGTATTATTCTTGTTGTGTGAATTGTGTTCCATGAGAAACCAGTGTTATATAATTTAGATGGAAAATGAGAGGGAGAATGACTCAACAACGAGAAGTGATTGTTGGATTCGTAAATGCTGATGATAATTGTTTGATTGGAGACCCTTTAATGGGTAAGGTTCTAGAAAATAACCGTAGCATCTGAAGGGGTATATGCATGTCTCTCCCTCTAATGTTGTTGGATTCTGGTGGGAGCTGCAGTAGGAGTTGTTGGGACAGTAAATAGTGAATTGTATAAAGACTTGAGCAAGTTCCAAAGTTTAAATCACTGATTGGATTACCCTTGTTTGTGTTTTGAGTTACACTTACAATTAAACGAGAGAGTTAAGTGGTTTAATCACGTATTTGCGAGTCACAATGAAATCAAGTTAAGTGACTTATTAATGTACGTTTGAATATTGTTTCTTTATGGGTTTGTATTTTTGTCATGGATTATTAATCAATGCTAGATTGGTGAATGGTACATGATGCAAGATAGTGTGTGTGTTATTATTGCAGAAAGACACGTGGAATGGGAGCTGGGCGTAAGCTGAAGTCCCACCGTAGAAGGCAAAGGTGGGCTGACAAGGCTTATAAAAAGTCCCATCTTGGAAATGAATGGAAGAAGCCATTTGCTGGGTCTTCGCATGCAAAAGGCATTGTCCTAGAAAAGATGTAAGTGTAACGGTCAAGTATCTTTAGTTAGTTGGCCATAATTATGATAATGTTAAAGTCACTTATCAATTAGGAACTTAACAGCACTTAACTGATTTATGCAGTGGTATTGAGGCTAAGCAGCCGAACTCTGCCATCAGAAAATGTGCTCGTGTGCAGCTGATTAAGAATGGGAAGAAGATCGCTGCATTTGTACCCAATGATGGTTGCTTAAACTATATTGAGGAGAATGTAAGTCTTCGAGAAGACTAGTGTAAATCATCTTTAATGGCTTAATAAAGTACTTTTCCATATAGGTAGTCCTTGAAATTGAATGAATTCCCTTTCCATTTATCCATATCTTGTGTACCAACAAATTTATTATTCCCTTGTGGCATGCTGCATGCAGTTTTATTTTTAAACAGAGGATAACTTCATTTGAAAATTGAATTTCAGGGTTGATTCAAGTGAAGTTTGTTTGAGGCTTTATTTTTCTAAAATCACGTAGTATTTTCTCTCTTTGCATAACTTTATTTGAGAACTTGATGTTTGCAGGATGAAGTGCTGATTGCAGGGTTTGGACGGAAGGGGCATGCTGTCGGAGATATTCCTGGGGTCAGATTCAAGGTTGTTAAGGTATCCGGAGTGTCCCTTCTTGCTCTCTTCAAAGAGAAAAAGGAGAAGCCCAGGTCTTAGGTTTTGTTGGGAAAGCTTATCTTTACCTCTTGATTTGCTATGCCATATTGATTTCTTTTTCCTTGACTATTATGTCATCTTGATGGAGATGTTGCACTTCTACATAGTGCTTTTGGTAGACAATTACAAAGAGTGATTTTGGCACACAAATATCATTTCATTTCGGTTGCTTTAAAATCCACGATCATCATATTTGATTTATTATGTTGTTGTGGACGGTTTTGTTACTTATAAGCTACCAGGTCTCATTGAAGTGTCCAAAGTGAAGTCGCTCACAACTCTTGGTAATGGAAAAGTGATATACTTCATTCAATGGCATGTTTAGACTACAAAAAGGACTCCAGGACAGGTCTTCATTTTTTTTTGGGTTTTGTTGTCTTTAATGAAGTAAACCTTAACAAAACCCTTGGATTTGAACCTCATTTGTATGCAAATCAAAATAATGATAATATCCTATTCAAGAGCGTTAAAAGATTTATGAAATTTTATTGGGTTTAAATTGAAATATGAGGTTTGGGTCCGAATCTCCTGCAGGAATGATTAGGAAGTTGCAAAACAAAAAATAGTGGTATTTGCTAACAATAACATAATGGAGTCGGTCAATCTTAAATTTAAGTATAGCATCAATATATTGAATTGATTTTTCATAATTGGGGTTGACTACTTTTTTCATTTTGAATTTTGTACCAAAATAATAATAATAATAATAAAAAAAAAATAAAAAAAGAGTTTACCAGAGTTCTAATCAAAATACAAATCCACCATCTCAGTATTGGGGTTGACGACCTTTTTCATTTTGAATTTTGTACCCAAAAAAAAAAAAAAAAAAAAAAAAAATAGAGTTTACCTGAGTTCTAATCAAAATACAAATCCAGCATCTGAGTGGACTTTTGCACAACTAACCAATCTCACAAATTCACAATCAGAATGAAAATATATGAAACATAGAACAACTACAACTCAAAACACATGGAAAAGTCATCAATTCGGACTACAAAAGTTTAAAAGCCTTCTGATGTTTATGCCATTTTCATTGCATTTCCAAATAAATCATGAAACTACTGATTTTTATTTCAAGAAATGACCTCTTTTGTTTAATATTCCATTCGAATCGACAAGAGTATGTGCAATCTGAAAGTTTTCTCATATCCAATCTCCAATGCGTGTCCATATTCATTACTCCAATCTCCAAAGTCCTGTATTGAGCTCGAAAGGCTCAGCTATTCTCCTTCTGAGTGCTATCTGAAGAGGGTAAAGCTGACGCCTTCTCCGCCGCCTTTTCTGTCGTTGATTCTGTTAAACCACCAAACACCCCACCTCCATTGCAAACAGAATTCTTCTCTGCCAATGGAGTCCTTGTGCGAGGTAAAAACTCAACACTTGTGGGAAGATAGAGCGTGCTTCTATTTTCAAGGGAATTGTCATAACAATGGGAGTAAGAGCAACCCCTTTTCCGTTTGTGCTCGGTCACCAAGTCCTTGCTGAGATCAATGACTTCTAAGTATTTTCTTAAACCATCAACTTGATCTTCAAAATCAGATAAATTTTCTGTTTCGGTTTTTTGAAGTAAATGCAGATCATTCTCAGGATGGTTCTGGCTGCTTTCTTCACTGTGGACACCAGTTTCACCTTTGTTGGTACTGATCTTATTGCCTCTTAAGCGGATGTGCCATTTGCTCTCTATGATTGTTTTATTCTTCAAAATCCCTCCATTTCCTTTCCTTTCTTCTCTCAAACTAGAGTGTGGGCTAAATTTTCTTGCATCCAGTCCTCCTGCAGTCACTTTTCTAGTTTTCAAGCATTTCTCACTGTCCACTGCAGGAGATGTATCGATTTGAGCTTTTAGGGAGGTGTCTAAGCAATTTCTTTTGGTCCTTGATGTGCCGGACACTTTAGAAGCATTATCTAGCTCTTGAAATCGTGCTGCATTCCTAGGCTTCATGCCCGAGGAAAGATGTAGCACTCCAGTTTGCTGAGAACCGGGCTTCATATGCAGAGTCTCGAGTAAAGTTCTTGCTGGTTGAAGCATATCATCCGTTTTGTTCTTTGTATCCCTATCAATACAAGGCAAAGCACTTCGTACTTCAAAATCAAGCTGAGAACTTCCTCTTACTGTTGGCACCATGTGTTTCTCCTGACAACCAGAAAAATTTCATGCACTTGAAAAATACTCTCTTCAAAAGGAAAATGGGATGGAATATGACACTTCTAATGGTATATACTCATCAACAAAAAACGAAATAAAATTGACCTCATCAAAGAATCCAATCTTCGGTGATGGCAATCGAAGCCCTGAAGGTTTGAAATCCCTTGTTGATTTTGCTGCAACAGTATCGGTTCCCCTTGAAGCGTTTTGGACACAAACAATGGATTGACTTCCTTCACGAAGAGAGGATTGATCACGAGGGTGATTCTGCAACTGTAGTGGCCCTCTACTAGTAGTATTAAGAATAGACTTTGAATTGCTAGATCTTTGATTGGCAGTGGAAGCCGATGATGATGATTCTGAGGAGCAACCATCGATAGAGCTAGCAAGAGAAGTGCAAGAGGAAATGGATTTATAATGCGTTGAGAGAGGACTAGGATTTTCCGACCTGATTTTGCTTCTTGCGGAGTATCTTGAAGGAGTATTAGAGGTTGAAACAGATACATCCATTTTAGTTTTTCTGGAATATGTTTTTCTTCTCAAAGAGTTCGAGGAAGATTTAGAGGATGAAGCACCACCAGGCGTGCCAGGTGAAGAACAAGAAATTGTTAAATTGTTGGCGCCAGTGAAAGAAACTGAAGAAGATGGTTTAGGGGATGGTGTAGAGCTAATGGCATGACTACAAGAGTCCTCAAAACCAGATTTCTTGAACACCATTGAGCTTTGACCTGTAACATTCGCATCCATTTAATGCAAAATTCTATTTAGAAACAGAAGAAAGAATCTTCAGTTTTTGTGAAAAAACCAATCTATATCCACAGAAAATTTTCTTACCAGATCCAAACTTTGCAGTTATGTTTTCCATTTTGGCTTTGTATGCATCCAACATAGCACTTTTGGTTCGTCGTGTTGAGGGGGAGTTCGTACTGGATTCTCCACTTCTAGCTGTCTGCTTCATGATCAATGATGAATTCAAGTGAGTTAATTCGTAATCTGGAGTTCTGTTTCCATTTTAGCAAATGCCAAACTTGTCATCTATAAAGCATTGTGTGGTACAAAATACAAATACAGTATAAAAGAAGCAAACATCATACTCTACTCAATTGACACGTACCTTGAGAATTCGTCGACCAAGAGAAGCCTCCTTAGTTTTCTCCGATCCTGGCAATCTTGAAGCTGGCATGGAATTCACCTAAAATTTGAAAAGAGAACTTCATTTCTTCTGGAATTATTCAAATAGTTTTACAACGAAAAAGCTACAATCCATTAACACATACCATTCCAGAGCCAACCTTCAATTTCTTTAATGCTGAAGAAAAAGAAGCCACCACATTATTGAGCAAAAATTTTATGAACCTCTAAAAATATGACAGTAAGCCTAAAAAGCCAGTTTTAGACTCACGGCACATATATACACGATCATTCAATGAAATCTTTGCTATCTCCTGATTAAATAATCATGGCAGGACTGAACTGCATTCATACAAGAAAGCCCAAAATGAATGTACGAAGTTACGAATCGAGCAGGTTCTGATACTGCAGCATACTTACAGTGGATATTCTGTATGCCTGTATTAGCAACAATGGATGTTTTACTGGATCTCTGGATGTTGGACACTCTTATATCTTCAAAAATGTCGAGCTCAGTGCTTTCCAGACAGAAACCATCACAGTCGAATGTAGAATCGGAGTCAGCAGGACGCCTCACTCGCACATCTTCTCGAATCCCAGGTAAAATATGGGTGGTAGCTTTGTCAAATCCTTTGTTAATGATGTGCAACTCTTCAGGATCCAGAACACCTAAGTAGTAGAAAGTGTTTATTACTTAGAATTTACAACTTACTGCAAATTTATGAAATGAGGCAATATTGTATTTGATTCATAGTCATCATCCTCGTATTAATCACTATATGAATGGAGTCGGACACCCGCGAATTCTCATTTTTTATTCTTTTCTATTACTTGTCATCTCACCTATTATGTTTAATTTTTTTTAAAAATAATTTCTAACAGCTTCATCCTATGATAATTTTGGTTGCTTCTCTTGCCTCAATGTTATATGGGATTACCAATGTGCATTAGCCCTCCTGATGATGTTACGATCTCTCCTCTCTTTGAGGTTTAGGCTTTTGTTTGTTTGGATTTAAAATCTTTTTCAGATT
This sequence comes from Cornus florida, assembly GCF_030987335.1. NCBI lineage: Eukaryota > Viridiplantae > Streptophyta > Magnoliopsida > Cornales > Cornaceae > Cornus > Cornus florida. The sequence goes on along the minus strand of NW_026775576.1, from coordinate 71,111,592 downwards.
TTTTTATTTTTATTTTTTATTTTCTTGTTTAATTTTCAGCAAGTTATTTTACACGCCAGATGGACTCCACCTCAACCTAAACCTTTGCCGAGCACTGAAAAAGTAAAAATATTAATAAAAAAAGAAAACCTGAAAAAGAAAAATCTTTTTCGAAAAAAATATACTACATTTGGAGCCTAATTAGTGTTAATATTGCGGGGGTTTGTTCGTTTGCTTGAACTTTCTATATATATATATATATATATGATTGATGATACTAACTAAACATTGTGGGTTTTCTATGGACACAAAAGCATACCTGCACAAGTGAAGAAGGCACTATCCCAAGCTAAACTTTTGCGAAAGTTAATTGCTCTTCCTGGCTCCATTGATTCAGAAGATACAAGAAGCTTCTGTTCTCTTTGCCCAATTACATCTGCTCCATTTTAATTTTTTTGCCCAATTACACAAATATAGACATATATACACACAATAATTATAGAGGGAGAAGAAGGAAGATTAAGAGCACCTGAAAGTCGAAAGTCCTCCGGAGTATCATCACGGAAGGGAGACGCTACAAGAAAATCGTCCTCTGACAAAATATCTATCAGTGGAAGCTTTTCTGCTTCAACATTCTTCTTACTACCACCTTCGTCCATTGCAATAAGTTGATCATACATCAAAATTGAAGCCAATTTGGATATATATATACACACACACACACACAAACACACACATATATCATATATGTATGTATGTATATATAGAAGCAAATAGAAGGTATAGCAGACGGTGTAGAAATCAGAGTGAAAATTTGAATTTGAGAAGACGAAACTTAATTGATCAATTAATTGTGAATAATAAATGGAGATTTTGAAACCACGAGGTTATGTACATATATATATATTCTTGTGGCCTATTGTAGTTATAAAATACCTTGGTGAAAAAATATGTTTACGGGTACATGTATAATTTTCTCTTTTGGTTTAAAAACATTAAAAAAATCCAGTACAAAATACAAAAATGGAAAAATATATGTTTGTTATATATATATATATATATATATATATATATATATATATAATTTCACCAATAAAAATTTGACCACATATAAACTATTTTTTATTATTATAACTTATATATTTTTTCTTTAATAATATAAAATTTTAAAAATAATAAGAAAGTATGAAATGTTGTAGAGAGATGAAAATTTTAAGATTTTGAAAAGTTTGTTCAAATTAGTAAATTAAAGAAGATTGTAGAGGATTTGTAAATATGTAAATATTTAAATGAATTTTAACCATCCTACCTGTCCATCAGAATAGGATGCAGGTATAAATAATAAAGGTGAAGAATTGCAGATTGAAAATTTGAATTTGAGAAGGCTTAATTCATTAATTAATTATGAATAATAAATGGAGATTTTTTAACAACAATACATTTAACCTGTGTACTTAGTTTATAAATTGCAACGTGAATGGCGTAGACATCATTTGAGCAACCAAATTGAGTTATTTATACGTTTTACAATTTTTATAAAAATAAAAATAAAACACTCGTATATAATTATAAAATGGAAAATGACAATGAGAGTTGTTGGGTTTTTTTTATTTGTTGATTATTATAAATTATATTTTCTGCTTAAATCATAAAAGTAGAGTTAAAAAAAGAAAAGAAATCAAGCTCACAAAATTAATTGTTTAGAGCATCCGGTGTGGAATAAGCATACTATCTACCTACTTTTAAAATAATAGAGTGCCAAGTAAGCATATTTTAAAAAAGTAGATAGATATGCATTTTAGATTATGTTATACCGTTTGGAACTCATATTTTCATTGTCTACTTTATTATTATATAATTAATTTAAAAGTGATGTGAGAGAAAAAGACAAAAACATGAACAACCCATGATTAAACAATGGTGTCAAAATGGATTATAGTCTATAACATTCTCCTACAGTGGACAATACAACAGAGAACAACTGATGGGATCCATAATTTTGTTACTTCACTTTTTACTCACACCGACTCTCCTTTGCTCAACTTTATACAAATATTCTCTACTTTTGATTGCACCCAAGATGCTCTACGGATGTTCTTTTAACACCTCAGCTCATAATCAATCAACTTAGGCTCATGTATACATTCGAAAGTTACACATCAACTCAACTTGAGTTATTTCCGAATCATTCAACACAACTCATAAGCTAAAGATATACATATATATATATATATATTATCTTTAATATATTTTACTACCTTGTTTGTCATAATGTTCGGCACAAATGTCAATATCTACCACAAATTCTCATCTTGAGATGCAACTGGTCAAGGAAATACAAATGGAATAGATATTGGGTGCTCACGGCTCGAATGAACCCAATGTACGATTATTAGACCGAGTCACATTTAGGAGACGAGGATGAAGAAAGATAACGGGTGCTCAAAATCCCAGCAATTTCAGAAGGAAGAGATGCCCAAGTGGTTTTCACATATATTCTTCTTTGTCAAGGACAGATTTTCTCACTGCATTCTACAAAGAAATTCCGTGATAAAACAAGAAGCACTAATTTTGGTAAAGCAAGGGTCCATCAGTAGTTCATCTTATTACAATAGAGAGTTTTTTTTTTTTTATTTTACACTATTTTGGCAAAATATCACAAGAATCTCAAGGTAAGTTCTCATCAGGTGGAGGAAGTATTATGTGTAAATCATAATGCAAGAAAGTAGCAATTTAGTTCTCTCGCTGTCTCTTCTGTACATTCATAATTATTCTCCTAATCACAATCATTAGAATATCAATCATCCTAACTCGAGGGAATCGATCCTCACCTCAAAGGGATTGATCCCCTCTTCATTGTTTTGACGGGAACCTATCCTCTTTTAACTTTCATGGATAGAGATCCTTGCAAGTTATAATCCCCATGTTTTCTCTACTTTTAAAATCGTTGTCGAACTCCATAAAACATTTTTCAATGTCCAAACTGCCAAAATCATCCATTAGGTTCAGTTACTGCATATGGTCACCTACGTTCAGGAGGGCAATCACTAGCTATTTAACCAAGCTAAATCCTACTCGATCCTGCTGCGTCACTGTTCTCTTATGACTCATACTTAGCACGGTTTTGTCAACAGTTCTCTTATGAAATTTGCCCGCACTCTTCCTAACAAAACACCCATATTCAAGCCAGAAAAGAAAAGAAAAAATAAGAAGAAGAAGAAATCCAAAACCGTAAAGACCATACAAATAACACAGAGAAAAGGAGCATAAATAAACAGCAGAATAGGATGAGTATGCAGTAATTGACCCCCAACATGCTTTAACTTTAACTATATAGGCTGATAGCATCAGCTTAGGAGCAAAATGCTATTTTCAATCTATAGTACCAGCTTATGAGCAAAACACTATTTTCAATCCTAAATCAATCATGTAACGTATTTAGCTTTCATTCTATAGTACAAAGTAGCATCTGAAATGACTTCAAATGTGAAACACTGAAGGAAAAAATTAACTACTCATCCAACAGAAAGACCACCCCATTTTTCTTCTTGAAGTTATGCGTTGTGTGATCCACCACCTACACAAAGAAGCAAATCATATCACAAGCCTACATGGTATAAGCTCCCCTTCCCAAATGGGGAGGTTGAGTGTTCGAGCCTTGGTGGAGGCATAATACATATATAGTGTGTGTGTGTTTGCTTGAACTTTCATTAAAAAAAACACATATTTGTTATGTATGAAAACACTCTTTAGAGGTGCTTTTAGAAAACAGTTGATGGACAGATCACATATGTATGGTTTTAGGATGTAAATTCCACTGTAGGTCATGTTAGATTAGCCAACATATTAGCCAATTATAATGCTTAGGACTGGTCTTGTCACTCTCAGGTGTTGCAAAGGGATGAACTGAGTCCAGATCCAACTTTTGCCAATACTTAAGGCCTCATTTACTTTGCATGTTCGAAGTAGTTTTGTTACTTCTGAAAACATTATTTAGTTTTCTTGTTCAAAGAGGAAGTAAATTACTTTCAAATCCGAATCAGAGAGCAACTAACAATTTGTAAATGGGAATACTTTGCATCTGACTACTCAACTATAGTAATTTATTATTCAGCCAGATGCTTCATTAGTAGAACCATCTGTTTCCTTCATGTTAATCCACAAATATTTTGAATCAAATATATCTCAAAAGTCTCCCAACAGCACAAATCAAGCAATTAAACTCAAATTCTCACTCTGAAGCATCAGAGTAAAGCTAGCTAGCTTGTACCTGTTCTTTTTCTCCTACAATGTTCTTTCATTTTCCCATAGCAATTGAAATTCATTTTTCGAGAAGCTTGTTACAGCACCAATTCAGAAGATGAAGGGGACTCCTTCAAAATGGTTTGGTCTTAGTAAATGACTCGATGCACATGAAATGACGAATCATTTGATTGCGCTAAAGGTGGAACAAGGAAAACATAAAGGCCAAAAGGAAATGCGTGGCAGTGAGACAATACCATGAACTATAATCTAACAGGACGTGGCCCTACAACCAAAATGGATTTCATGTTCACTGTACCCCACTCCAAGAGGTTAAAATTCAAGGCCTAGTTGACTTGAGTTATATTTCTTATCTATTCTCCTGTGATTTTGGTGATGCATGAGCGCGGTCACATGTGGCAATAGCTTCTGAAACAATCAATAAAACTGGCTTAACCAGATTTGTTGTAGAATTCATATCAAGCAGATCTGGCTATTTGTTCAAATACGTATAGCTAACAAAATTACACTACATGACACGGGACCAACCCCATAAGTGGATAAACAATGCTCTTAAGGTGCTCTGCTGAGTAGCTACTGGTGTTTCATCCTTTCTAGATTGTATTTTGGTTCTTCTCAGTTAGACATTATAGCAACTGACTCCCAAAATTATTCCACTCCACTAACCACACCTATTATTAGTAGTTTAAGCCATAATTTTCTCAGGACAATGGTCAGTGAGAGAGCCAAGATTTTCTCAATGATCAGAAACAGGTCATAAGAATTTGTCAACAGCAATTGGGAGATCAGGTTCAAAACGAAACTCTCATTCCCACTAAAATCTGCAGAGGAAACAATGCTTAGTGATTATTCTATCTTCAAGGAAGGGAAAAGGGAGGGGGAACAGCTAAGGACTCCAGGTCAACCTTCTCTACAGGGAAATTTGCAATGAAGAATCAATCCAGCAAGAAAGATTAATCCATTGAATTTTTAAAGAGGGAGGCGTATGTAAAATTTATTCACGTTTTAATGAAGATTAGATTTATGTATACTAAAAGGAGCTAAAACAGAATACAAATATACACCTACACTTGCTTTGTCCACACAATTTCATTTAATATTCCCAGCCTACATTGAATGTTTCTAATGAAACAAGAATTTTTACTTGATCAATATGTAGCAAAAATTTTGAGTCCAATATTGTCTCATTCACGAATTATACTAATTTGTCACACGTATACCACTGTTACCGTGGTTTAACTAATATATAAATTCCCTCTAGGTGATTATGGCCTAGATACTTATCCAATGCGTGAATAGAATAATCCAAGGCAGAGATATGTAATGAGCTGAATAAAATTATAGCATGCTGGCTGTAATTATATAATTTTACATGTTTACAAGTGTGTACATGCAAGTAAGAATTGCAAGATATGGTCAATAATCAATCAACCTACAGGAAACTGTAGCCACATGAAGCTTTAACCACAAACAGCTCCAGTGAGCTCAATAAAGACTCGTCCAAACAGTCGGGATTAGAAACATGAATCTTGTTTTGTCATTCATTCAATATAAAAGTGGATTAATATTTTTCATATAGAATTAATATACAAGTAATTCTTATTAAGTTCAGACATTCTAATGAGAAAATCTTATTTCAAGTCAGTATCACACAGCTCAACACAAAAAATGCAGTAGCAGCTAACTTTTCTCCTTGAATGAAATCCAATTATAATGCATTAATACTCAAAATACTGCCTAATTGGAAAGTTGTGGCACTCACAACCACCTCATGTAGCTCAAATCTAAAGCACAGTGATTTTAATATATATATATATATATACACACCCCTAAAGATCCAAATAAATTGACAAATATGCACCTAATTGGGTGGGGTAACAAGATTTGACATCACAAATTCAGCTTCCTCAAGGTCATAACTGATGGAGGTCCTTTATCATCGCCTGGTGCAATGATAAAAGCTCGTATTGGCAACTGCTAACATGTGGATTCTAGTTTAAGGGTTGCCACTTTGTAAGTAATACCAAAGACCCAATTTACCCCTCCCATTTTGCATTGGCAGACAAGCACCATAAAACCTTTCTTTTTTCTGTTATCATGACTGTATATGAAGGACATCAACCATCCTTTCAATTGAATTTCATCTAAATCCTCCAGAAAGGTAGTGTGGATTAGTTATTCAAATATGGGACACCATGAACTAAATTAAGTGTCAGAAGTGAGTGATTTTAGGATTAATGCAAATACACAAAGGCATATAACATCTAAAATTAGTGGAGAGTGAGAAGTGCTCACATTGGTATTGCTCAATTCCAGATTGTAGAAGTCCATCTCATCCGCCTTAAACAACGGCCCAGCATGCCATGTACCTCGATTCAGCTTCAAAAACTTGGGACCCACAATTTTGAAAACACGCACATCACCTACAGCAGGCGGCACATAAAAATGACCACAGTTTGACTGAACAACATCCACATCCCTGTTGCCCTTAATTTCATTCGGGTCTAGTATGGATTGCTTTGCAACTCCAAGATACCAAACATGGCCACCAATTGAACCTAAACACTGGGTCACACTTGCATGATGTGTTATTGTAGAGAACTTGAGCGGCCGATCTTCAAGATGCATAATGTAGAACCTAAAAAAATTGCATATATTCAATACCGAGAACTCCTTATTCAACTTTCTCTTTCTTTTTTTATCGATAGGAACTCCTTACTAAACCTTAGTAAGAAAAATGATTTGATTGCATTAGCTATAAGTAAGTAACAGCATGATGGACACGAATCCATGTTAAGGATCAATAGAGCACAGGCCTAGGGTTGTGACTTGTGTGCATATGATCATGGTTATTTATTATTTCATTTTGCCGGTGTTCTTGTCAATACAATGCTAACAAAGAGAACCTGTCTTTAAATGTCTAGTGCAATCAATCACCACTGGAAAACGTCCGCATATATTTTTCATTCTACTTTCACATATATGATAAAACATCATTAATATGTGCAAATTTGGCTGAATGTGGAACTGAATGTGGTGTTTGATGAAATGGAGGACAAAATTCAGCTGGAAGGCCACAAAATTTGAAGAACTAAAAAAAATCAAGAAAAAATTCAAAAATTTTGAACTAATAAATTCAACAAGAAATTTCAATAATTATGATAACTTTAGTAATACCGAACTGTTGACTAGCAAAAGCTCTATGGTCCAATAAGTAAACTCAGCAATCTAACCAATATAACTATTTGTATTGAAAAACTTCTAATACTGACTCAAATCTGATCAAAATAAGCATGTGCAAGTTTGTGGAAGACGTATGTGTGTATACGAAACAAAAATCCCTAGGAGAGAGAGAGAGAGGACCTTGGGATTCCTTTACTGAGGTCTAATTGGGCATCTCGAGGTCCGAACTCGTCGCCGTCCGGCGATGCCTCAATCACTTGACCAAACTCCTCGAAGGTCTCCGGAGTTGCTTCGATGGGTTTGAGCTCCACCACCGCAAGCGGTGGCGTTGTACCGCCGGAGAATTCCATCTCTTGAGAGGGAATATGAACAAATTTACTATTTAATGGACATATATCTATATATATATATGTATATACATATATATCGAACATATTCCCGCAAATTTCAGGTTGGAGTTGGAGAATTTTTAGCCGTTCGTTAACAGTGATGGATAAGAAAGTCAACGGTTGTGATTCCATCAGACTCAGTGTCCCATAAAAACGACGGCGTCTCGAGAATTTTTATTATACCAAAATAAAAAAGAAAAGAAAAAGAAAAAGAAAAAGTTCTCATTTCTCTCTCTAGTTTCTCTCAGTAGCTTCTCTTCTCCTCTCTTCACTCCATGTCAAAACCCTAGAACCAGAGAATGAATCCCTCAACACCACTTGGCCCAAAATCTCCATTAACGAACCCTCAAATCGTTCAAAACATCACTACTATTCTCACCTCCAACAAAGCCTCACTCCATGCTCTCACCCGATTCATCCCCCACCTCACCCCACCCATCATCCTCTCCATAATCTCCTCCCAAACACTATTTTCTCGCCCCAACACTCTCCTCTCTTTCTTCAATTGGTCCCAGAACCACATACCCACTTTCTCTCTCCACAATCCCACTCAAACCCTACCTTCTCTGCTCACTCTGCTCGCTTCCCTCTTCAGCCATAATAAATTCACCGACGCCAAGTCGCTTCTTCTCAAGTTCATCGCCACCGATCGCCACCACGACCTCCACCGGTCCCTCCTACACCCCTCGGCGTCGTTCCCTAGGCAATCGAGAGCCCTGCTTGACACTGCGATTGGTGCATATGTTCAATTGGGTCGGCCACACCTTGCGCTGCAGGTTTTCAAGAAAATGAAGCGGCTCCGGCTTCGCCCAAATACTCAGACGTGCAATGTGCTCCTCAATTCGTTGGTAAAGTACCCATCTTCGCATTCGGTTTCATTTTCTAGGGAAATATTTTGTGATGTAATTCAACTTGGGGTTGTCCCAAATGCGAACACATTTAACATATTGATTAAAGGGTATTGTTTAGAAAATAAGTTTGGAGATGCTATGGAATTGTTGAACCGAATGGATGAATACGGTTGTTTGCCTGATAATGTTACTTATAATACGTTATTGGATTTCTTTTGTAAGAAAGGTAGGTTAAATGATGTTCGTGATTTGTTGATGCACATGAAGAATACTGGGTTGTTGCCGAACAAGAACACTTATAATATTTTGGTCTATGGGTATTGTAAAATGGGGTGGTTGAAGGAAGCTGCTAATGTTATTGACTTGATGATGCAGAATAATTTTGTGCCGGATATGTGGACTTACAATACTTTGATTAATGGGATGTGTAGTGAGGGAAAGATTGAAGAGGCTTTTAAGCTTAAAAATGAGATGGAAAATTTGAAATTGTTCGCCGATGTGGTTACTTATAATACATTGATCAATGGGTCCCTTGAGTGGAAAAATGAATCCGAGGCGTTCAAGTTGCTTGACGAAATGAATGAGAAAGGAGTGAAACAGAATGAGGTCACTCACAATATAATGATTAAGTGGTATTGTAAGGAAGGAAAGATGGATGAAGCTGGTGATGCTTTTCGAAAGATGGAAGAAAGTGGGTTTTCCCCAGATTGTGTTACTTACAATACTTTGATAAATGGGTACTGTAAAGCAGGTAAAGTGGGGGAAGCCTTTAATATGATGAATAAAATGGGTGGCAAAGGTTTGAAGATGGATACTGTAACCCTCAATACTTTTCTCCACACTCTTTGCGGGGAGAGAAAGCTTAATGAAGCCTACGAGTTACTTGCCCGTGCAAATAAGCGAGGGTATATTGTTGATGAAGTAACCTATGGAACATTGATGGTGGGGTTTTTCAAGGATGAAAATGGAGACAAAGCTATGAAGCTTTGGGATGAGATGAAGGAAAGGGAGATCATTCCGAGCATTGTCACTTATAACTCCGTTATTGGAGGGCTCTGCAAGTTGGGAAAAACTGAGCAAGCAGTAACTAAGTTGAATGAACTTATGGAAAATGGGTTGGTGCCTGATGAAACCACTTACAACACAATTATTCATGGGTACTGCTGGGAGGGAAATGTTGAGAAAGCATTTCAGTTTCACAATAAAATGGTCGAGAATTCATTTAAGCCTGATGTCTACACATGTAATATTCTTCTTCGTGGCCTTTGTAGAGAGGGGATGCTTGAAAAAGGTATTAAGCTCTTCAACACCTGGATTTCAAAAGGTAAAACCATTGATGCTGTAACCTACAACACATTGATAACAGCCTTATGCAAGGAAGGGAGACTTGAGGATGCTTTGGGTCTTGTTGTAGAAATGCAGGTAAAGAAACTAGGGCCTGATCATTATACATATAATGCTATTCTCCAAGCGCTTACCAATGCTGGGAGGATCAAGGAAGCAGAGGAGTTAATGTCAAAAGTGGGTGAGATGGGAAAATTATCTGAGCAGCCTTTACAAATGGATGAGGAGCAAGATGTGGTTACTAGGGAAACTCCGGATGAATCAGATTCAAGTTATGTAACTTATACAGATCAGATAAAAGAGTTTTGTACTAAAGGGAGATACAAGGATGCTATGCATATGGTTAACGAACTGATCCAGAAGGGTATTCCCATAAGTAAATCCACTTATATCACTTTGATGAATGGACTCATCCAGAGGAGAAAAGGTACATTCAAGGGAGCCTAATTACATTACCTCCTTCTTTGGCTAATTTCCTTGTCAAAGGGAAGTGGGCTGGCATCATTACATGTGTCATGTTTGGCAGTAATTCAGCCAAGCAAGGAATCCAGGTATAGATTTTTCTCTCTACTTAGGGAGGTTCTCTTGTATACATACTTGCATACATACATACATACGAACATATGTGTGTGTGTGTGTGTGTATATATATATATATATTTTTACCATTTAAAGAACATAAAAACCTTCTCGACAGTGTCTTCAATCTTAACCTCCATGTACTTCATGCCAATAACTGAGATCCCGATATACATAAGGCAGATTCATTATTGTACTTAATAGCTGGGAGGCGTTTCTTTGCATATGGGCCTGGAATAGGAAGGCGATTGAATTGTTAGAGAAGCTAGTTTCTTTAAGACTATGAGACATTGATATTTTTCTTATGTTACTAGCTTCTAACATAGGACAAATTGACCTAATGTATAAGTGGAGGCAACTTCTGTAGCACTATAATAGGCAAAAGTTTGGCCAATTAACCTAATGTTTCTTATACCAAATTGAAAGTGCATCTGGAGTACATAAAAATAATCAAATCTGTGCATGATGAACTGTCTTACTTCGTCGATAGTTAATAATAGAAGTTAATTTGACATCTGCTAAAAGTGACAGATCACTGGAAAAGGGGACCTAGCTCAAGATGAAGCAGCTGGATGACTTTGTCTTGTTTACTTCACCCTTACCTTATTTGAAGATGAGATTGGAAAAAAGCAGAGTTCCCATTTTCTTGACTACCTTGATGAGCTGCAAAACATTGGTTACTGGCTATCTGAGAAATGGGTTTATTTCCAAAGTTGAAATTTCATGCTTAGACATTTGGCCAGAGATACTTTTATCCAGTGATCAGAGTGGCATCTCTGGCAGAGTTTTAAGGTGAAAAGTGAGAAGCGACTTCATACAAGGACGTGGGTAGCTATCTTTGGCGCAACTTTAAGAAGTAAAATGAGTGTCTTTCAAAACTGATGTTAAAAACACCTGGAAGATATTTTTAAGAAGAATAGAATGGTGAAGTAGCAGCAGAATGGGTACAAGGGGAAGTTGATCTTGAAGAGACAGAATATGATCAAGATGAACAAGAAGATTGGGAATGACAACAATGGCAAGGATGGCTGATGGTTGGCTCAGTACTCAGTATTGGTCCATGATATTGTCTAGAGTTCTCTATCTGCGCATTATATGGTGTTGATAATTGGTACCTTTGTAATTTCGCATTCATGTGTTGTAATATTATGATTAATTTAATCAAATCATAGATTTAATTTTGCTACAATATAATCCTATTTCGGATCCTAGTTCAGAAATTAACCATTTTTATCTTTATTTTTATATTTTTTCTTTATCATATACGTGTTCTTGACATTACTCATAAGTTGGTAGTCAAACATCGTCCAGTTTTCTTATCTTTATGTTTAAAGAGTCTCCTTTACTTATGCAGAGGCTGAAGTTTGTGCAACTCTACAATATGTGGGTGCATGTTAATATTTCTTGAATATGTTGTGTGATTGCTAGTCCTTGGGTGGTGTTACTCCACTAAGTTCCATTTCACGATTACTCTAAATTTGCAGTTTATCTAGAAAAATCCTGCTCCATTCCAAATTCTATACTTAAATTCTAATTTGATTATGATTGTTTTTATATCTTTGGCTCTTTTAAAACAATATCAGAATTCCTACATAAAATATATTGGGATAGTGTTATTTTCTAGCAATAAATGCAACAATTTATTATCTGTTATTCATTTTTACTGGTATTCTGATCTCTCAACTTAGTAAAACCATTCTAACATAACCTTAAATTTGGATTTGGTGACAGACACAAACCCTGTCTCACCAAGTTTTTCTTGTCATAACCTAAATTCATAGGGTGCTTGTGCAACTGTACATCTCTCACTTAATCCAGAATAAGTAGCTTCCCCTTTGATATTTCATGGCACTCTTTCACATCTTTGCACATCTGGAGAGAGCAAATTATTTTAAATATTGTTTGATTGCTCTAATAAATCTACTTCTTTGCCCTTAACATACTTTTGTAAGTGCAGCCAATTTATTTTATTTAATTTTTTAACTCTTCCAGGCATGGAATTCTCTTATTGTTCTGGTCACTAAATTTCTGTGCTCTGCTATGCAATCACATTTTTTTTTTTTTTTTTTTTTTTTTTTTCTGGTCACCATGCAGGTCCAAGTATCACATTCAGAAACAATGAACTTTCTCGAGGTCATTTATTTACATACCTTGTTTTTCAACAGGTAATTACACCTATTTATTGTTTGGCAGCCACTAGTTTTTGATAAATTTCAGCTGGCTAACCATCTAGCAAAACAATGTGTTGGACAGTGATTTTACAGCTGAAAAGCTTATCATCATCCAAAAGTTGAGGACTTTTTGTTGGAGAAAGTAAGGGAAAACTATTTATTTTTCATACTAATTTATTTCCTTAAAAAGATTGCTGTATTTATTAATTTGGTATGCTGTTACCAGACAATGTCATTCCAGGAGGAGCTGATTAATTTGCAGGACAAACTTCAGATATTGATGCTGTGAAGCCAACGGTTTGAACAACGTTTACTTGATCTAGTAGTGATGATTTTGTTTACTTAATGTGATGGAAGGTTCTTCCAGGTAGGAGTTCCAAACTTTCTTGGTTTGTTCTTGTCAGCGGAATCTCCATTCTTGATAAATGATTACACTGTTATAATACAAATATTTACTCTTGATCAAGTTGAAAGCAACAATGTTTCTGTTACAAGTACCCTGCTTTGCTGTTGTTAATGATTATAAACAGCTAGAAGAAGCATTATAGCTTTCCCTATATATTATCAATATTTTGTTTCATCTTATTGTTAGTATAGAAGAGGCTAATGTTTGAGTGAAACACCTCAGTTTTTAGTGTGCAATTTGAAGCAACTACTGGGACTAGTTGGCAAGCTTTTTCATATAGATGCAACACTTCTATTCCATTTTTATTTTAATTTATTTTATTTATTTATTTTTAATGTGAAATTTAAACATTGAAATTATACTAGTGTATAAAAATTCAACTCCGTGCTGGTCATTGTGCTGTTAAAGGGACTCCTAAAGTAGAAAACTTCATGTATTTATTTATCAAAAAAGTTAGAAAAAGAAAAATAAAAAAAGAAGAAGAGAAGAGGTTGATTCTACTTGCTATAAGGCGAAGTATTCATTTGAGTATTGTCAAGTCACATTTCATGTCAATATTATCTCTCGATGATTAATTAAGTGGGTAATTTACCTGGAAGTGATGCTTGCAAGTACCCTACTGTTTTGAACATTACTCAAAACACTCTATTGTTTGGCAGAAATACTTTGGACTATACCTGGTGCTTTACATAAGTACTTTCCTTTGCATTCCGGATAAAGCAAATTACAGGTTTTTTAGGCCACTTCTAAAAACTCAAGATGCTAGCATGGTTTTCCAAACAATATGAGGGTTTATGTAATGTTTAAAATATTCGAGGTTGTTCATCAGCTAATGCTCCGTTGTAGGGCTAATAATGTACCCTAACCAATAGTAAATCACAGGGAAATGTAATACTGAAACATATTAAAATGTATTGAAACCAAAAAGGAAATTGTTGTCTTCCCTAGGCAATTAAAAGATCAAATAATTAACCATTTTTTATGTTGACTTCTGATTATAATACAAGTGGTGAGAAAAGAGTTCGGGAAGCAACAAGCAAAAGGTTTAGGTCCAGATGATGCTATACATGAGCTTACTTCTTTTTTAAAACTGTCACAGTTGTTGATACCATGTTATGATCTTCTTAATTTGTTATCACCTAGATTGTTGCTGTATGTAACTCATAGCCTGTACAACACATATCTGGAAGACAGATTCTTCATCTTATGTGCTATGCACATTTTCACTCTCAGATGATTTAGTTTTAGCCTATGATCCATTCATGATTCATACAAGTTCAAGCAACAGATTGAATCAAGTAATGCAAGTGAATATATCCTTTACTTTTGTCTTCATCAAGTAAGATATCAGCCCTCGAATCCTGTCCAAAGGGTTAAAGTACAAATAGATGCAAAACCCAAACAGGCTTGTAAGGATTGGTAGTATATCTGTTACTTTAATTTGAACTCGCAAAAAGGTTATAGACCAGATTTAAGAAAAGAAGATTTGTGTCATTTTTTTTTAATGAAGATGGTGATTAGGTCAGCAGAATGTAGCACTATCTCAACTAGGTGAATCTACACGGAGTCAAGACCATTGACACCTGCCTTCTTGTATTAGTTGCTAAAGTCACAACTTTAGAATAAACTTTTTCTTTGAAGAATTTTTTATTAGGGCAATTATCTTTGTCTCCAATATGCTCTACCATTGTAACCTACCTTTTTTCCATGTTATCTTTCCATCTCATCTTCCTCTTTGTTTGTTCTCTTGTGTATGAATGTGTGTTTGTATGTGACATCTCTCTTCACCTTTTATAAGATTGTTGCGACTTTTGAATGATTTGTTCATTGCAATTGGTAAGCTTTATAATGCACTTGTATTATTGATTGTGTTTTATATTGATCAAGAGTCAAGACTGCGGCTATTTCAGTGTCCTTTTTGGGTTTTTGATTCCCATAATGCACTCGTATTATTGATTGTATTATTGATTGTATTTTATAGAAATCTCTAGTATGAAAAGTATTTTTATAAAGGGGTTTTAGGAGGACTTTACTCTATTTTACAAGTTGGGGTAGGAGAAGTGGCCTCCAACCTTTTCCAATAATTGACATGTAGTACAGCGTCAAACATTCACATTTTCTAGCAGAGTGTAGAAAACCATGGACACACACACACACACAATGTCACATGCATCTACCTTGATGCAAACCATAGGTTAATTCACAACTTTTTAGTACAACCTAGTGTTTGTTGCCAAAACTATACCAAGTACTTGCTCAAGTACTTGGAAATCTGATCGTGTGCCTTCATTGACTTTCAATATTGCAAGGAGGAATTCCATGGCACTGATAAAATTAGCCGAAACTTTTTTTTTTTGGAAAATCTGGAAATGCATTCCTCTTTTTTATTTTATATTTTATTTTATTATTTATTTATTTGTGCATAAAGTGACTGGTCTTATATTTTAATTTGCGTCATTGTACTTGTTCATCTGAGTTTATTCTACTGCACTAATCAATATTCCTTGTTGACTCTTTTAACCTTTTTCTTGGTGACTTTGATTGGTATTGTTTATATGGGCATCCTATCTTGAGCTGATAATTCACAGCTTTATCCCACTTAGAATACCATAAAAAACACGCGCACACAAACACAGTATATTTTAGAAATTGGTCAGATCCGGGTACAGCTCCATACAATACGAGGCCTTAGAAAAAAAAAAAAAAATGGCCTTTTAATTAAATCTATTCATATATTTATGTCAGTTAATTATTTGTTTAGTGATTTTAAACCTCTCACTAAAAATTTTCCAAACTCTAGTTGCATCCATTAATTAATTGGTTATGTGCTTTCTAATAGTCATATTTAACAATATAAATAAAAATTGTAAAATGATAACAAAAATTAATAAAACTATAAACTAATTTAAGTTATAGAATAATAAAAACTGATTTCAAAAAATTTGGTCTAATGCTCCAATAAATTCTTTAATAGAATATAAGTATATTAAAAATCTGCTTCTGGAGTGAGATTGTGAGATTGTAAATTGTAATTGTGGAGAATATGAAAAAAAAAAAATTATAATGATAGAGGAGAAAAAATATGTGAGGAATAAAATAAATAAATAAATAAAATAAAAATTAATAGGAGTCTTAGAAAAATATAAAAAGTTTCATCAATTTTCAGTTAAATATATATTTAATATTTAATTTTAATGTGTGTATATATGCTGATGTAACGAGGATGAAAGAGGGGGAGAGAAAAAAATTTTGGGGGCCTCAAAAAAATTAAAGAATAGAAATTTTTTCTGTCAATTGTCAAATTTCTCTATATGTTGAAGATTGATAATTAAAAAAAATATTATAATTAGTTTAAAAAAGTTATAATATATACATATATAAAAAATTATGAAACTTTCTTCTTGATCGGGACTTTAGATAACCGCCTAACTCAGCGGCGCTGGTCATATCTGTGACTTCTCTTCTCTAGATACCTGTGACTTCTCTAGAGGTTCAAGGGTTGAAAACTGTGCAGGGTAATGGTCAGAAACCGTGTGAGTAATTCTGCAATTGAAGTCCAACTAAGCAATGACGTGTGGACCTTATTCAATAAATTACAAATGGAAGCCAGGCTGGATTTACACAACGGGTAACGCGACAAGTGTCTTCTTTCCAAGGTAAATCTAGTGACTCATCATTCTGCATATCTTTTCATGGATACAGGTGCCCCTCTTGTGTTTGGTTCTCTACGTCCTATACGGTGTCATTTTGGCATGGAGCCTAGGATCTGCGCTGGGCTCCGTGCCCATGCACCAATTAAAACACGGTTTTGGAGCACAGGGATCCTCTTCTCCTTTTCTTGATGGATCTAAGTGGTGTTGTTTTTATTTTATTTTATTTTATTTTATATATACAAGTTGCTTTTATTAATTTGTACAGACTAAAATTAAACGTGTTATCAGAATTAGTTACTAGGAAAATGAAACTTGTTTTTGTCAACTAGGGTGTGTGAATGAGCTCAAACATTATTATAAAAGCTTTTGTGATTTACATTTTTTTTTTCTTTTCTAATTGTTACTCACACACATTTATCTGTCTTGAGACTTGAATTCCTGACTTTCATTTCTTTAGAAAATAAAAGACTGATACTGCTAGGTTACTTGTCCGTTGGTTTTGTAATTTACATCTAGGCCTGTTCATAGTTTTTTTTTTTTTTCATTATTATTTTTGTCCCAAATTCATATCACCCAATTTTTACATTTAAATTGACAAGGGTGGAAAAATGAATTCAAATTTATGAAAGACTGAAGGTTTAGTCCATTTGTGTAGTGGACTAATGGTATAATGGTCTTTATGGTCACTGTTTTTATAAACATCCTTTGTTCATATTTAGTTTCTAAAATTTACTCGATTGAAAATGTTCCATATTTTATTACAGAGTATATTTTATTGGAAATACCATATCGTTTTTTTAAGGGTAAAGTGCATTAAATCCCCTTGAACTATTGATCATTTGCAAAAAACCCCCCTGAATTATAATTTTGTTACAATTTACCTCCTTGAACTATTGGTCATTTGCAAGAAACCTCCATGAACTATAAAAAACCATCCTGAA
This sequence comes from Cornus florida, assembly GCF_030987335.1. Taxonomy (NCBI): domain Eukaryota; kingdom Viridiplantae; phylum Streptophyta; class Magnoliopsida; order Cornales; family Cornaceae; genus Cornus; species Cornus florida. The sequence goes on along the minus strand of NW_026775576.1, from coordinate 71,093,834 downwards.
CTATGATTTTGTTGCAATTTACCCCCATAACATCAGCTTCCGGCATCACAAATTTTGAAAGACCAGTTTACCTTTATAACACATTGCGTCGTTTTAACTTATACACTTCTTACATTTTTTTTTTCCCTGCCAAAAGATGCTTTTCACCCAACACAACCCAAAACAGAGAGCTAGAGAGAGAGAGAAGAGACCAAAGAAATCCGAGGTCGGCGGGATGGCTTGGTCTCGGATGATGACAGCTTGTACGCGGAAGACTTAGCTGTGATGAGAGCTTGGTTGACTTGGCTGTGAATTGTGGAGGCAGCGACGAGCTCAAGGGGGCTCGGCGGTGTACTGTGGACGACTGTTTGCTCGAAACACGGACGGCGGTGTGCTCAGCTATGGAGATAGCGGAATGGGTCGGCGAGCTTGGAATGGACCGGCGAGCAAGGTGAGTTGAACGGCGGGCAAGGCGGTGACGACGATTGGCCGACTCAACGGTGCAGAGAAGTGCGATATATATGGCTGACAGATCTGGCGGGTGGTGCAACAGCTATGATGGAGCTATGACAGGAGACCCACCGATCCCAGCAACAGATTCTTCGGCTTCATCGTCCCTTTCAGTCAATCAATTCGAGCAGATGGGGTAAACTGCAAAAAAATATATAGTACAGGGAGGTTTCTAACACATACCCCAAAAGTTCAGGGGGTTTTTTTTGCAAATTTTATAGTTCAGGGGGGTTTCTTGCATATACCTCAATAGTTTAGGGGGTTTTTTTGTAACTTTTATAATTCAGGGGGGGTTTCTTGCACATACCCCAATCGTTCAGGGGGGTTTAATGCACTTTATCCTTTTTTTTAATTTGATTTTGTCTAACTTTAACAGGGGCCAAAATACATCATGTCTGGGTAACGCCTGACTTTTACTGGTCTAGCTAGACCAATAATTTTGAGTAATAATTTGAGTATTTGCATTAGGTGGAACAAAATTAACATTTACATGATGTTGGTGATAATGACCTTAATTACACAAATATTACTGTAATATGAAGTTGAGTGGACATTATCAACTACAGTATTAATATCCGAAGAATCGTGGATGTTGAATAATGGAGTTTATGACTAAACAAATCCCACTTCATTAATCTTTTTCTTTTTATTGTTTACTCATTTACTTCTTCTAACTTTGGTCCACTTGATTCCCCCCCCCCCCCCCCCCTCTCTCTCTCTAGGGGTGTGTGTGTGTGTGTGAGAGAGAGAGAGAGAGAGAGAGAGAGAGAGTCATTTTTTCACTTCACCACCCGGAGTCTCTCCTAGAGAGAGTCTCAATTTTTAAAACGATATGGATGTTAAATTCTCTTATAAGGGGCCAAATCTTGGTTGGTTAGTTCAGTGGCGCCATTTTGTTTTCAATAGGGATTGAAATTCAAAACTAAAAGTACATAGATGTGAATCTTTTCAAAACTTTCAAATAAGATTACCATATGATCGTTACTATTAATTTATTAAAGGATCAGATCGACAGTAGAACTGTATAAATAGTACTTAGTTTTTATTATAGGTTTGAAAAGGTTTTTAAAATTTCTCATTATTTAATCAATGCACTGTTGGCTCGAGTGGTAAGTGTTACAAGGAGAGTCTTGTTCATCGAATTCGGATGGGGAAGTAATTAGGTATATATATGAGTTGAGTATTAGTATTACCTAATATCTTAAATTTTTTAATCAGAATGCGAAGCACCCAGTCTGTTACAATTGCTATTAGAGTCATACTCAATCCTAATTCAGTGTCATGCCAAGTGTCCAACTCAGAGGTATCCGACTAGGCAGGGTGGCCCAACCACAATATGGACGTTACTAATTCGGATAGGAGAGAATGTTATACGGGAAGTCTTGTCTCACATAGGAAATTTGGTGAGCCTTTGGGAGGGCTTTGTGAAGCTTTAAGTGTGTTAGATTGGAGTTACGGACATAAACCACGCTTGGACTGCATACAACGCAAAAGGACCTTAATCACATTATAAAGGACTCACTAGATGAACCATGGAATACCAGCTACAAGCTTGAAATGTAAAGTGAAGGACTGTAAACTATACTATGAAAAAGGCAAAGCAGTGAAGTATGAACTTAGTTGCATAAGATTGTAAAACTAGGTATAGATGGCACAGGGGCGGATAGAGGTGTGAAGAGCAGTTGTGTTGGTGTACGACCTTGATCTCTTTACGGGGATGTGTTTTTTTATATAGTGCTTGAAATTCAGGCCATTAGTTAGATGCACGACACATGGACAATCAAGATGGCTTTGTGATAAAGGTTATCGTCACATGTGAGGCGTCATCTTTGGACTAACACGGATGTGACCTTCTAAGTTTACCAGTGATGGGTCTGTCTACTATTAGTCATTTGTTATGTTCGACCCTAACTTGTTGTATACGCTACGCCCAGCCGTCAAAGGAACTAAGGTCGTAGTTTTTAATTGAAAGAATCTGCTTTATTGCCATCGTAGGGTTGGACATGGCCGCGAAGACCGTTAACATGATTAGGAGTAGGAGAGGTCATGTCTCTTCCAACTTTCTGCTGACGCGTACAATTTGGATGCAAACAATTAATAGATTTAATTTTTAAATAAAATATAGAGTTGGGTACAGTAAGATGAAAAAATAATAATGATACATCGTAATCCTAAAAGTTTGAATGTATCAATTATTATTGACATCATATGTAAAACTTGTAAATCATGAATATGGAGATTGTAGAAACTATAGATATATTGAAAAATGCAAAGCTAGTAAATTTAGATATTTTTCATCGAGGATAGACCTAGCTATATATATATATATATATATATATATATATATATATATTTCTACCACAGTAGAAAAAGAGGGGGGCTTTTCACATCCAAGATCCATGAATAAAAACAATAAAAAAGGAATTAAGTCGCTTTTAGAGGTCTTAATCTTTGGGGACTTGGGTGTGCTAGAGTCTAATGCTCGTTCTACACGAGCCCAATCACAACGGTTCCTCACCCAACTAATACTCCACTAGTACTCCTTCCTACTCCTCCTAATAGTATATAGTATATTATATATATTGTTGTATTTGTATTATAGTGTATATTATTAGTCACATCTACCACCAAGTCAAAATTAAACCTTGACAAAATTTCCTTCTTAATTTCTAGCATTGGCACCGAATGTCATGTCATCGTACATCTACCACTTTCATGTCCTAATTCCTATTCTCCATTTTACCATTCATATAAAACTAATAGGGATAATAATAATAATTGGTAAGTGAAAATGGGATATATAGTAATAACATTTAAAAAAAAAGAAGAGAGGAGTTAAATACATATAACACTTCTTATATTACTTACCCTAAAAAAAAAAAAAAAAATTCACTTCTTATATGAACATAATTATGCAGTGGGGTCGAATATCTAAATGTCCCAATTTATCTTTTGTCCACGTGAGAAAACACGTTTGAGGAGATTGAATGCTGAAATATTGTAGACGTGCTCGTGTTTGGTTAAACTTTTTAAAAAGAGTAAATTACACTTATCTCTCCTTTAGTTAGAATTATTACATTTATCTTCCCTATATTTTGAATTATTATAATAACCTCTCCTCTAGTTTCGTTATGGCCAAAGATAGTCAACGTTGATGTGTCAGAAGGCACATTTATTCAATATTTGTTGTGTGAAAAAATAATTATACCTCAATTTAATTAAAGGGCATATTTGTTATATGAAGTTAAAAATTTTGCCAGACGATTAGTAAAACTAACAGTAAATGTCATTTTGTTAGCAACTCAAAAGGAGGTGATTGTAATAATTCAAAATATAAGGGAAATAAGTGTAATAAATCCTAACTATTGGGGAGGTAAGTGTAATTTATCATTGGGAAGATTAACTAAATTAATAAACCAACTAAGAGGTTAAAAACTTTGATCACTCTGATGATGTCACGATGACGCTCCATGTTCCTCTTCCCGGGCTTTCCTAGTCTATATATATTCTCTGCTTTTGAGCCTAACTAAAGCACCACAAAGCAACTCATTTTGTTTACCATCCCTACTCTCTCTCTCATCACCTCTCTCTCTCTCTCTCTCTCTCTCTCTCTCTCTCTCTCAACATGGAATGCAGTGGTGAAATGACCACCAGTACTCTTCCTATCAGTGTGTCCACATCCTTCTCATATTCCGATCCATCATCCACTTCTTCTTCTCCTTCCCAATCTCCTCCACGTGCTCCTCCCTCTCCTCCGCCAGTGATTCTAAGCCCTTGTGCTGCATGCAAAATTCTCCGGCGACGGTGCGCCGACAAATGCGTTTTGGCACCCTACTTCCCACCTACTGAGCCACTCAAGTTCACCACAGCCCATAGAGTCTTTGGAGCTAGCAACATCATCAAGTTGTTGCAGGTAACATTAATTAATTGCATGCCCATACATTGTTCTTAATTTGGAAGTAGAATTCACGTTTGAGTTCAGTGTGAACACAACACTAGGTCCTTATTTTGTGTTCAAAAGTCTCACCTCTTTTAGGAAGAGTGTGTTCAAAATTCTTAGGGTTAGAATGTATATAGGCTAATTTATTATTATTTCTTAGAAGGGCATGTTGGTCATTTTCCTTGTAATATAAATTATTGTATAAATTAAGTGAGGAGGGCAAGTTGGGTAGATCTCCTAACAATAATTTTATATCTGATTCACAGTGTCTCTCTTTCTCTATAAATCCTAAAATCAATACTTATAATCAAGTTGTCAATGTCCGGACATTGGTTCATATTGTATAATTTCTCATATCTTCGATCTCTAAAGAGTTTTAGAGTCCTGTTGGGATACTAATGTTAATGTGTTCTGGTTGGGGTACTAATGTTAATTTAATGTCGTAAGTGTGTGCGCGTTTGCTTGCATTTTTTAGAAAGAAAAGAAAAAATAAAAATAAAGAAAAAAGATTTTTTTTTTTTTTGGAAAATAAAAAAAGAAAAAGATTTGAGTTAAAGAGAGAAAAAACAAAGTGAAGAAAAAGCAAGAGAAAAAGTGAAGGTTGTACTTCGAGTAGATTCTCTTTCACAACCCCCAAACGCCTTTTTCTTTCCTTTTTCTTTCCCACTTAATTTTTTCTTCTTAATCCTACAATATTATATTAAATTTTATAGTAATATTTAACTTGAAATGGACAGAGGTCCTTTTTTTGGTGAATTGGGCTCCACCTCTTGGATATGTGGTTAGGAAAAGTTGACATTTTCCTTCTCTCACAAAGAAAATTATTCACACTAGAAGGTCAAGAGTAAGAGATGTCCAAAATGACTTCTAAGCCTAATGCAGAAGTTTATTGTTTATTATACTCATTTGGCCTCGAGGGTATCAACCCGTCACCTTCTATTTTGAAAGGTAAAAAAAGATATAACTGAATGAATTACAGTGAGCTTGTTGTGGAATCAAATTTTGCCAATTTAACAAACGCCGTTACGAAAATTTTGCAGGAACTTCCGGAGTCTCGGAGGGCAGATGCAGTGAGCAGCATGGTTTATGAAGCAAATGCGAGGATCAGGGATCCAGTTTACGGTGCGGCGGGCGCGATCTGCCAGCTGCAGAAGCAAGTGAGTGAGCTCCAAGCAGAATTGGCCAAGGCACAAGCTGAGATAGTTAACATGCAATGCCAACAATCTAATTTGGTGGCCTTGATTTGCATGGAAATGTCACATTCTCAAGAAATACCTAACCCTAACCCTAACCCTCAACAGCAACCCTGTGAAAATTGGAGCTTTACTTTTGATGATTGGGAGCCACTCTGGACATGATCGATCAACAAGTGTTGCAGAAATTTGCATGTTGAAGTGGAGAGACAAGAAGAAAATGGAGGGCATTTGAGAGAGGTTGCATTTCTAAGTGGGGATAATTAATTAATTAGGAAACTAAATTTGGGTCGACATAGAAATTAATATTGCAATAAGAGAGATTAGTTTTACTAAAGCTTAGCTTATTCTATTGTCATATTAGGAAGTCACGAGCTTTAACAAAAGCGAATGTAACTTATGGGTTTTTTTGTTTTTTTTCTCCTACTTGTAATTTTCCAAAGGGAAAGAAAAAGAGTGAGAAAAGAAAAAATTCAAAAAATTGATCACACGTATCATCTTGCGTCAAAGATTATTCTCATTTTTCACTCTCTAGCATCTTAATTTAATCACTGGTGTTTTGTTTGGTAGGAAGGAAGGAAGAGGTGTAGAAAGAAAATATATAGGAAAGAAAGAAGAAACTTTTTTTAGTAAAAATGATATAAGGAAAGAAATGATAATGGGAGGGATATGTTATCTTTCATTCTTTACAAATTTTAATCTGTAAAAAAACAGACTATTTTAAAAGTTTTAAATTAAATATTATCCTAAATTATACAGTTTTAAATTATCGTACTATCTTCTATAAATTTAAAATAATTTAAAACTTTATTTTTTTTTTTTCTCTCAGAACGAACATAATAAATTGCAAGTTTATTATATTTTCTTTAATCAAATTGAACAAAAATAAGGAAAAACATAATCTCTTCCTTATGAATGTCTCAACCATTCATTCTTCTCTATTTTCTATCCAAATTTTTTATTTCTTAACGAACCGAGCATAGAATTTGAAATCAAATATTTCAGTTAGAAATTAAAATCTTGATCTAAGCCATTGACACATTTGGCATAACCACTCTTTTTTTCAAAAATAAAATAAAGAGTTCGGGTTTCATAATAGATGTTGTAAGTGCACCCTAGTATCCTGCATTCTCGTCTTTTGCTGCAATATTATGAAAGGTGTTCAATTAATTCATATGATCACTTGGTTAAGAATTGATTATAAAGACATAAACGAATTAATTACTAAAGATCTGTATCTTTTTAATGGCGCGCATATTTGGGCAACAGTGGGACCCAAATCCAATATTGATGGAGATAATGGCTTTGGCAAAAATAATTAAACGCGTTTTGAGCTCTTAGCTTTTTGCCACTTTGGCCATGACACGTGCAAGCATCACGTGATGCTTTCTCCAAAATTACGTAGTAGTACAGTTTTAGAACATTTTTTAGTTTCTAAGCAAGAATATTTGTTTGAAAACATACACCAACTTTGTTCCCCAATCTTATCTCATATCTATCAAACAAAATGCAAATTAGGTTCCAAAGGTCAAATGCAATATTGTAAACTACTCCACCACTATATATATATATATATATAATTCATTGTGGTAGCCTGGTCGTCATCAACCGAATTTATTATTATTCATTGTGATAATTGTCACGGGTCTAGAGATTTGGCGCAGCGGCACGGCCCGTGCGACATCAAGGCGTTGCTTCAGCTCGCGCAAGCCCTTTAGTCAGCCACCACAACCTGCTCTCCCAAGGATACATGCTGACTGGTTTTGACCTACCTTGGTCTCATCAGAGGAACTACTCCAGCTCTCGACCAGTTTGTGCAGGGATGGCCTCTTCATAATCAAGTCCACGATTAGGGACAATCACCTTGAACTGAACCGAGTCGACATGCCTGAACTCTGAAGAGGTATCATCTTGTGGTCCTACACGCCCCTTCCTTGGAACCATTTCCAGTCAATGAATGTTCTTAACCAACCAGCATGCGTGTCTTTTATGTTTATGGCGTCGTTAGGAATCGGAACGTGACATTCTTCCCCACCCAAATCCTGCGACGCCCTCGTCACAGTACAACGCTGACTCCACTGCGTCCAACATTCCAAAGTCTCTCTCCTCCAAGTGGTATGCTTGCCTGCCCACCATCGCTTCTTTGTACAACCCCTGGCTGCACTCGCCCAATGATAGGGTTTCGGGCAAAAGGGACGCTCACTTCTTCGGGACGCAACCCCACGTTATGCTGCCTCCGCGACACCCCGAGCAAACAAGGGCCCTCCGGCTGACTTGATACCCGCCCTTCGCAATGGTTTGCATGCCTCTTGAACTTATAAGAACTTTGGTGCGCGCGGCCCTCCGGCTTCAAAGGACGCATCTTTATGGGGAGATGGAGGCTCTCCTCCAACAACATTGATTGCCCACCGACGCTTTAGTGCACCCACTTCATTCTCAAGACCCCCGGATTGACAAGGGGGCACGCTACCGTGCTTTACCCCAAGTCCTACTCTGATACCATTTGTCACGGGCCTAGAGATTTGGCGCAACGGTACGGCCCGTGTGGCACCAAGGCGTTGTTTCAGCTCGCGTAAGCGCCCTGGTCAGTCACCACGACCTGCCCTCTCAAGGATACATGCTGACTGGTTTCGACCTGCCTTGGTCTCAACAAGGGAACAACTCCAGCTCCCGACCAGTTTGTGCAGGGACGGTCAACTCCCTTCTTTATAGTCAAGTTCACGACTAGCGACAAGCACCTTGAACTGAACCGAGTCGACCTGCCTGAATTCTGAAGAGGTAACATCTTGTGGTCCTACACGCCCCTTCCCTGGAACCATTCCCAATCAATGAATGTTCTTAGCCAACCAGCATGCGTGTCTTCTATGCTCATGGCGTCGTTAGGAATCGAAACGTGACATAATGCTCGTAAGTTTTATTATTATTATTATTATTATTTGAAATTATAAGCAACTGAAATAATACTTGTAAGTTGTAACCTGTAATACATATGTATGTTCTTGGTGGTAATACGGCAAGTTAAGAGTTTTGGTAAGTACACAGTCATCACGACTTTGCGTTGTATCATAGAAGAGTATTAAATCTACATATAACATTTACTTTTTTCACACCTAGACGATGTGGTATTGTACACATATAACTCACCTAGTATAATAACGAGTAACTTACTGGTGTCACTTGTACAAGCTCACACACATCTGTCACAAAGTCGTCACAATCATCTCCTTTTTGGGCCCCAACACTTTCGATTGGCCCAACAGATTTTTTTTTTTTTCTTTCCAACACACAAATTCGAAAACAAAAATAAAGTCCAACCCACATGGGCCTCATGTGCATGTATATAAGTGATGGTGAAGGAGGGCTTTATTGGGATTACACATTGTCAAAGTCATGACCAACCCCATGAACAAACAGTATTTAAGGAGTCACTGATTGGGACCACCTCATACGTGACATCTCTTGACTTGTCAAAGAAAAACGGAAACAAAAAGACACAAATTTCAGCTCATTTCGATGCTCCCTTCACATAAACGATGTGATTTGTTTGGTATTGAACTTACCAGACCTCCAACCTAGTACGTACCGGTCCAACTGTGGCATGTGCCTACACCTAAGGTCCCCACATAATATGATTTGATAAATTTGAAGTAATTTTTGTAACCATATCAATTAATTCAGTCGGTTGATATACGTGTTTATTTTTTTATTTTTTTTTATTTTGTTTTGCAAGATAAAAGAGTACCATTAAACTATACCTGATATATGTGTGTAATTATTGAAATTGATAATTTTCCCTGCAGTGAGAGTTTTTATTTTACCCTTTTTAGTTAAAATCATTAACATACACGGTTTAGGTTCAACCAGTTTGAAAATATTTTGAACCAACTCGAATGTAAAGGTTTTACAAAATTTAGAACCAAATCGAACAAAAAAAATCAACGCAATTAGACCAAACCAAATTGTAAAAATCAATGGAATTGAACCAAATCAAATCATAAAATTAATAAAACCCAATCAAACCAGCCTGGTTTGATTGAAGTATAATCACATCAACTCACTTCAACCTAAACAAAGTCATGAAACCGAATCAAACCGACCTGGTTTGATTAAAGTACAATCACATCAACTCACTTCAGCCTTAACAGAGTCCTGAACTTTTAATTTAAGACCAAAAACAGTAAACAAACGTCATTCATCCTCTCACGGTCACAAAGGAGCTAACGGTCTCCGCACGCTAGCAGTTCCAAAAATTACAAGTATACCACCGACCCCACTTTGAGCCAAACACTCACCTCTTGTCAACTAAAGAAGTTTCTTTCAATTCCATGAAACATGTAGAGGAGGGTGTACAACCCAAAAAAACTGCTGCCCTTCGAAAGATACTTGTGAACCTCTTAATTATAAGCATGGATGGAAGATTGATAGAGCAGCCATATGTCTTGACAATTTAAGTTTTGTTCCATTCAGAAGATTTTTTTATCCGGGAAGTAATGCTGCTGTTTGGTAGAACAGAAGGAAGATGGGTGGAGGAAAAATATAAACGAACAAACAAATTTTATTTGTTTGGTGGAGAGGATTTGAAAAGAGAAATAAGAAAATATGATGGATGAGTCATCTTTTTTCTTCTACAAATTTATATCCCTCTAAATATGGAGTGAAGACGCAAAGGAAAAAGATTTTTTATTTTTATTTTTATAATTAATAATCTCTCTTCTTTTATCTCATAACAAATAAAATAAATATATCTATTAATTTTTCTCGTAACCAATAAAATAAAATATTATTTTATTTTCTTCTCTTCTATCTAACCAAATAAAAAGAGAGAATGACACATACAATATCTTTCATTCATGTGTTCTTTTCTATCACCAAACGAAGCATATAGTTTTGTTCAATAGTGATTGCACGGGGCCAATGGTCCTGGACCATCTAAAAATTTCTCCCTAAATACATTCTCATTCTTTCTAAAAATTTCTCCCCAAATACGTCCTCATTCTTAGGAAAAATATTATCCTCCCATGCAACTGCACCGTGGTATGACTGATCGTCTATTACTAGCGATTCCGGCTTCATGCTGGTGAGTTGCAATCTGAACTGAGAAATGGTTTTTGGAGTTAGCTCACCCTTGTGGGATTGCGCCCCTTTGTCTTGACCATTGTAGCACATGTGTCGCCCAGGGCATAAGGGGCATGATGACTTGACATTATTATCACCTTCTCCGACTTATCACCGGTAGTTTGTTCAGGATTTCAAACTCGACGTATGTTGGCAACTAAACACGAGAGTTGTCGTACAATTATTTAGAATAATTATAAAGACCGAAGATCCATTCTAAAGTTATATATATGAACCATCAAGTCATGAAAATGAACAAATTTAATTACTAGAATTTTATTAATTGATAATCCTTTATTTTACTAAAAGTAAAACTTCTTAATTAATTTTTACCAAATCCTTTGACTAAGTATAAACAAATATGGAAGGCCTAAGAAATATTGATCAATTTCAATCACCCATGACCCTTAAGCATGATCAGAAGGAAAGGGATGTGAAGATTTACAATTTTTCTTTGATCAATTTCAGTCACCCATGACCCTTTTAGCATGATGGGAAGGAAAGGGATGTGAAGGTCTATTTACAATTTTTCTTTGCTTAATTTTCAC